>NC_058083.1:511089158-511825886 GCF_014858855.1 Bufo gargarizans
GCCTGTGCAAACACTCTCAGGGACAATCAATTTTTTATTATTATAATAAGCAAAAATGTGTATAAATAGGTTGACATTTTTAAAGAGGAGCTGTCACCTCTCCTGACATGTCTCTTTTAGTAACTACTTACATTCCACATGAAATGCCATTTCTGGAGCATCTATTCTTATGGCCATTCCTGTATTATTCCTGCTAGAAGTTTACAAATAAATTGCTGGGAGTTACCAGTAGGGAGGGTCTGACTTTGTCCAATCAGTGCTACTGGTGTCAGGTGCAGGGAAACACCCCCAACTGGTAACACCCATCTGTACTTTTACTGCAAGCTGGTGGCAATTCCTTCATAACGTCTCGAAGAATAATAAGGGAATGGCACAACATAGAGCCATAAAATTAGATGCTCCAGAACTGTTATTACATGAGGAATACAAGTAGTTACTTTTTTTTTTTTGCTTATGATTTTTTAGTTTGGAAAGATCATTAAGAACAAATACTTGTGGTTCAAAAGGAATTCGAATTTTTAGTTTACACATAATACAGTTATTGATACCATTCCAGTAATTTATAAGTTCTGGACAAGTCCATATCATATGGAGAAAGTCTGCTCCTACAGTGTCACATTTGGGACAGTTAGACGTGTCTCTTAACCCGCATTTATTCATCCACAATGGAGTAATATATAATCTGTGGCAGATATAAAATTGTATTAGAACATGGTTAAAGTTCTGGGATAATAAAGATAAATTCCCAAAAATATTCTCCCACCCTTCTATTTGTAAATTCGGACAATCCACCTCCCACGATTTTTGTCCTGGTGAGTGTATATCACTAAACCGTACCTTAAGTAATAACTTATATATATTTGAAATTTTTATTCTAGAAGGTGTACCCCCTACCCAATCATTCAGAAAGGATAAATTATCTATATCCAACAGCCGCTTATCATCCAAACTAGATAATACAGAACGCAATTGGAAATACCTAAACCATGAAAGATTTTTTATATTATGTGTCATTTCTATATAGGGTTTAATTTCTCTATCTTTAACTACCTGTGAAATATATAAAATTTTATTCTTCTGCCAAAATGTGTCAGCTGCAATTTCATCCAGCCTTTGTAAATACAAATTATGCCAAAGAGGCGTAAATGTGAGTGAACCCTTAACCTTCAACCATGTCCTAGTTGTAGCCCACACCTTAAGGAGTAGTTTTATAGTCTCTCTATAGCCTTGCTCATAACTCTTCAATAGGCCAGATTCCAACAAGGTGAAAATATTATTGTGGGCGTGACTAGTTACCAACTTCCCCAGTAGTGCGCTATGCTCTGATTCATAGCATCTCAATAGCTGGGCTGCAATAAAGTACCCCTTAAAGTAGGGGAGATTTAAACCCCCGCACTCCACTGATTTATACAAATACTCCAACTTAATTCAAACTCGCTTTCTTCCCCATATTAAATCATTAATTAGTCTTTCCATAAGTTTAAAATGTTTGTCTTGTATCCAAATAGGTGTATTCCTGAGCACATAAAGAAATTGTGGTAGTATCACCATTTTAACTAGTGAAACTCGATCAGCTCTAGATAGGGGAAGTTTCAGCCAGATTCCTATTTTAGCTCTAATCTTTACCATTATGGGAATCAAATTAAGTTCTACAAAATTTTCGACCCGAGGTGATATAGTCAAACCCAAATATTGAAAAGTATCAACAATATCCAACTGTGTAACAGGAACCTCTTTCTGTGGCAGGGGGTCTATTGGGAGCAGACTGGTCTTGGCCCAGTTTATAAGAAGACCAGACACCTCACCAAATACTTTAACCATTTGAATAATCCTAGGGAGAGTAGTTTCCGTATGATCTATAAAAAACAGAACATCATCTGCATATAATGAGATGCGGTCTTGTGTTCCTAGCGTACCAAATCCTTTGACCTGATCGTCCTGCCTGATGGCCATCGCAAGGGGTTCAATATATATATCGAATAGTAAGGGAGATAATGGGCAACCCTGACGGGTGCCTCTGTTTAACTCGATACTACTACTCAAAATTCCATTAAGACTCAATTTAGCCCTTGGAGATCCATACAATAACCTAAGAGTGCGTATAAACCTCTCTCCAAAGCCCATCCTAACAAGAACCTTCCAGAGGAAACGCTACTCCACCCTGTCAAAGGCCTTAGAGGCATCCAATGACAGGATGGAGCGGGCGGTCCCCCCAGGGGCCTGGATATTAGAAAAGAGCCGATGTAAATTATGATGTGTACCCTTATTTTTAATAAAACCGCTCTGATCTGGATGGACTATGGAGGAGATGACCCCAGAAAGCCTTGTAGCAAGGACCCTCGCCAAAAGCTTTACATCTGCATTAAGCAGTGAAATTGGTCTATAAGATTCTAAATCTAGAGGGTCCTTACCTTTTTTTGGAATTAGTATCACTGTAGCCTCCATCATTGAATCTGGCAACATCCCATCCTCCATTGATTCAGCAAAGACCTCCAATAATCTAGGAAGAATACAGTCCCCGTATTTACTATAAAATTCATATGGAAGCCCATCTGAACCAGGAGTAGAATTAGCTGAACATAATTTAATAGCTCCCTCAAGTTCCTGAATTGAGACCTCCAATTCTAATGCTTTCTTTTGCATCTCAGTGATAGTTGAAAAGTTGATCCTATCTAGATAGAAATCTATCTTATCATCTGTAATATTAGAATCAGCCTTATACAGATCAAGAAAATAATCAAAAAAGGCCTTCTCCACCGGACCCTGTCCAGTAACTATCCTACCATCCCTCACTCGAACCTTGTCTATATGTTTTTTGGGTTGTTGATTGGAGATTACTCTGGAGAGGAGTTTACCGGGTCGCCCAGACTCTGTAAAATATTTTTGCCCTTTAAAGAAGAGATTCTGTTGAGCTTTGTCCAGTAAAAAATTAGCATATATTTGTGTGGCTTTTTGCATATTTTCCCTATTATTCTCCGTCTTATTTATATGGAAGGATTCTGTCGCTAACATTACATGTTTTTCTAGATTTTTCAGTTTTTTTCCATATTCCCTTCTAAGATTCGTGATATTACTAACCATCAATCCCCTCATGTACGCCTTAAAGGTATCCCATACCACTTGAATTTTTGCTGAGCCGTAGTTAATATCCCAGAATCTGCCTATTTCATTTCGAATTATTTCATGTGTCTTTATAACTGATAGCCAATAAGGGTTTAGTCTAAAAGGAGGTTTTGGTGTAAATCTTTCCTGAGACAAGCATAATTCAAGTACTAACGGGGAATGATCAGATATTGACCTTGTTTCATATTTCATTCGTTTTATCAGTTTCACATATTTGCTATTTATCAATACAAGGTCTATTCTGGACAACGATTTCCTTGCTTTACTAAAGCATGAAAAAACCCTTTTCCCCTGTCCCAGATACTCCCAAGCGTCCTCAAATCCAGCCTCCAGGCAAAACCGTGCGAGGGGAGACCCCTGGACCGGACTGTCACCCCTAGCACTCATAGAGACCCTGTCACGTAGAGGATCGATGACACAGTTAAAATCGCCAATAATCAATGTTGGACATTCTGGCCATTTATTCATAAATAATAAAAGAGAATTAAGAACAGGAAGAGAAAATGGCGGAGGGATGTAGACAAAGGCCAAAATACATAACTCTCCCCCTAACCTGCAATATAAAAAAATAAATCTCCCCTGTTGGTCGACAGAGGATGCCTCACAAACGAAGTCAATAAGTCTATGTATCAACACCGTAACACCTCTCGAGTAGTTGGAGAGGGTAGAATGATACGTATGCACAGCCCATCCCCTGTCGACCACTCTAGTGGTCTCCTCAGTAAGATGGGTCTCTAACAGGCATACTATTGCTGGTAAATGGGCCTGAGTCAGGTCAAAAACCGCTTGTCTCTTACCTCTTTCCCCCAAACCACGTACATTCCAAGAAAAAATTCTAATCATCGTCATCAATAATGATTAAATGGAGGATCAGGAGAGAGGGAAAGAGGAAAAAACAAGAAGAAGAAAAAAAATAAAAAAATAGTAAACTGAAAAAAGGGGAACCACACCCACTTTGACGCACCACAACCCAACCCCCCCCCTCTCACCCCCCTCCCACAGGCAATCCACCACATATTGTAGTAGATTTCTTTCCTATGACCAACCCTCGACCCTCCCCCCACTCAGCCACCCCCACACCGCCATTAAGAAGCAAAGAAAACTACATTTAGGGGTATAAGCCCCTTATAATACTAATTATTCCCGCCAGATCATAACCCAATTGAGTCATCGATTGTTTCGATCAAGCCAATCCGCGGCTTCTTCTGAGGTGTCAAAAAAAAGGGTTTTATCTTCAAAAACAATCCGCAATTTGGCCGGGAATATAAGAGAATATTTAATATCCCTTTCTCTTAGCTTCTTTTTAACAATCATAAATGTGCGTCTCTTTTCTTGTATTTCTTTCGAAAAATCAGGGAAAAAGGCAAGTCTAATCCCGTTGTACACAACCAGTGAGGATTCCCTCGCCCTTCTCAGGAGGACATCTCTGTCCCCTGTAGTCAGTAACTTAGCAAGGATTGTCCGAGGTTGTCTCCCTGGAATTGGTTTTCCTCCTGGGACCCGATGAGCTCTTTCAATCATAAAAAGAGGAGAAAATGACTCTTTACCAAAGTTCTCAAGAATTAATTTCTGTACAAATTGGGTTGGATTTTTCTCTTCCTCACCCTCTGGAATCCCTATTATTCTCACGTTATATCTTCGTGACCTATCCTCCAGGTCCACTACCTTTTTCTTCAAGATATTATATTCCGCTTTAAGTGTAGAAACTTCCGTATTTATTTTTTTGGATTCATTCTGTATAAGGGTGACGGAACTTTCAAGGGTGTTGACTCTGTCTCGCATTTTGGACAAATCATCTTTTATTAGTCCCACATCAACTTGAATAAATCCAAGTTGGGTTGTAACCGCCTGTATTAAATCCCCGTTCTGTTTAACCGCTAGGAGTATTTCTTCCAGCGGGGAAGAGTTGTCATTAGGGATAGCTTCCCCTATTATGCCGTCTTCCTCTTCAGGGTATCTAGCGCCTTTTTGTGTTTCTAGCTCAGTTACCTCTGATTCATAATTTTTTTTTTCAAAAAATTCCTTTTGTCCGCCCCTCGTATTGACCCTTGGAGACTTCAGAAACTGGTCCAGTTTTGTTGGTTCAGCAGTTTTGGACCCGTGTTTCTGACCTGATAGATCAGTCGAACGCCTAAAGGCTTTTGGGCCCATATCTTATTCCTCTTTATTTTTTTTTTTTTTTTTTTTTTATTATTATTATAATTTTTTTGTATATTTATTTGGTTTTTTTTTTCCCCTTATTCCGCCTCCTTCTCTCCTTTAAGTATATATTTTTTCTTCTTTGCTCTCCTTCTTTCTCTTTTTTTTTTTTTTTTTTTGTTCCTTTTCTTTTTCTTTTTTCCTTTTTTTTCCTTAACCCCCTTCCCTTTTTTTTTTTTTTTTTTTTATAGTGCCTTCTTCTTAGTTCTGTTTTTCTTCTCCTTTTTTTTTTTTTTTTTTCACTCCTCCCCTTTTTTATTTTTTTTTGTGTCCACTCTTCTTTATACTCTTTCTCCTCTTATTTTTATTTTTTCCTTTTTTTTTTTTTTTTTTTTCCCTTCTCCACCTTATACTTTAAACTCTATAGTTCACTTTTTTATAATCATATACAACTTGGTCAATCTCCAGTCAAGGTTAGTTGGAATCAGCAGTCATGGGGAGGTTAGTCACTACGACATCAAAAAGGAGACATAACAAATCGAGGAGAGAAGCTTATCATCTTCACCAACAAACCATCAGGTAGGGGGAACACAGAGGTTACTCACTGATACCAAAAGGGGGGTAGCAGATCAGCAGGAACCGGAGGCACACTCCACGGGGGTAAGGGAAAGAAAAAAAACTCCAGACAGCAAACTGTTCACAGCGACATGGAGGGCAGGAAAGGAGGCAGGAGCGGCAGGAGCGGCAGAATCAGGAATGGCAGAATCGACAAAGAGCCGGAGGCAGCCCCCACATCCGAACCCAGCAGTCGATAGCAGCAGCGTGACAGGCTTGGGCGAAAGGCAACAACGCCACGGCTCAACAATGCTGATCACACGGTCACAGAGAGGGTGCGTGGAGGATTCGGCACGAGGACGCCAGCATAATCGAAGCGGCGGCGGGGTAGCTGAGCAGCGGGGAAAGCCGGGAGCGCGACGTCCACTACGTCATCACGTCAAGCCCAACTGAATACAAGTAGTTACTAAAACAAACATGTCAGGAAGGGGGACGGGTACTTTAAATGTTCAATTAAAAAGAGTAGATCAAACTGTTAAATAAGGTCATGGGAACAGAGTTCAGGCAAGGAATAAAACAGCTCTCTCCTCCTCTCTCACAGCAGAATGTATCAGCAAAATCTTAAAAAACATTCCTTTGTCCCTTGTGTTACAGAGAATGGTTGTTGAACCACTGTCCAAACCAACAGACTTGGCTTAAAGGGGTTGGCTCATCTCGCACATTGGTGACATGTAGCTAGGATATGCCTCCAGTTCTGTTAGGTGTGGGCCCCTCCCCTTAGACCCACACCTATCTCTCGAACTGAGCCCGTCAAGTGAGGAACGGACTGCTCATGGGCGGCCACCCTCTATTCATTTCTATGGGAATGCCGAAAAAAGCTGAGCAACGCACTCGGCTATTTTTAGAAATCCCATAGTAATGAATCTGAAGCGCATAGTGTAAGAGCAGCGACCACTCCATTCATTTCTATTGGTCTGGTGGAAATAGCCGAATGGACAGTGGCCATGCATGAGCTGTCCACTCTTCTACACTTTGTTAGCTCCATTCTATAGATAGGTGTGGGTCCCAGAGGTGGGACCTGCACCTATCAGACATTGGTGGCATATCCTAGTGAAATGCTATCAATGTTTGAGATTACATAAACCCTTTAAGGCTAAACCTAAGGGCATTATCCTGGCTGCCAAGTTTTCACCCTAATACAGGGATCTGGTCTTTGCTGCAGGGAACACACCAAGCATGTTCCTATTGGAGTAGTCTCCTTTTGGTTCTCTGCTGACCCACTTGGGTCAGAGACACCAGTGTGGGGCCCCGAGTGAACAGGCAAACTTGTATTCAGAAACAGGCCGAGTTCAGGGCAGGTAGAGTACGTGTGAATACCTGAAACAGTACAAAGGTCAGGGCAGGTGGCACAGGGTCAGTACGGTGAACAGGCACAGGTTGAGTCAGGTAGCAGAGAGTCAGAATCCAGGAATCAGGCAGAAGTCAGTACACAGGCAGACAAACGAGTTATAGCTCTTTCACAGGTTAGCATGCTAGAAAGACCAATTACTCAGGCAAGGGGTAGAAGAAACAGCCTAGCATATATAGGAGTGCTGATTAGCTCTCTATTTAAGCAGCTGAGCACAAAAACAGAAAGGGAAATTAACCCTAGCAGTACAGGGGATTGATTGCTTTGATTGATGTGGAGTGATCATTTGATCAGTACACAAAAAGATAACTTATGACCTTGCGTGACTGTTCACAGACCACTGCGTCCTACTATTTAATTAATTACATTTTTTCTGTTGTTCACAACTAGTTTATTACAACCTTCAAATCCTACCTCGATTATAGGCAATTCTGATTTTTAAAAATTAATCAAAGTGAACATTCATGCACAGTTATTATAGTCACCAAAGAAAACAGGTATTTTCAAATGTCTTTAATCCTAAAATAATGATAGGCTTGCTAAGCCCACTTGCTTGGATGATAAAAGCCGTGTACGCAGCATTAACGCTGCTCAAATCTTGGAGACTCAGCTTTGAATGGCAGCCAAACAAATGATGAAACAATGCCCGGATGTAATCGGAGCAACTGACAGTGACAAATTGAGAGGGATAATCTACGACTGAATTAAAGCATTCTTCTAACGGGGAATTATAATTAAATAGCAACAAAATAAGTCAGGTGGTTAATACCACTAAACTGTTATGCATATAGAATGAAGCATGGTGGGGTGTGGGGTGCATTGTATGGAGGTGAGGCATATTGCTCCTAAGCTTTTCCCAAAAATAATCAGTGGCACTGTTAGCGTTGGGCACCACGGGCACATGCCCCAGGTCTTTTGCCTAGTGCTGAAGGTCTCCTGGTGCCACACTCAGTTGTAGCTTTGTCCTCCACCCCATCAGACCCCTTGGTACCCTAGGCAGAAGAGACCTAGCTAGGGGGGTGTTGAGAGGGGCCGCCTTGCGCTACCGGTTAAAGGGGTTGTTCAAAAAATAAATTAACTGATGTATTATAAAATTAAAAAAACGTAGCTCCGATGATCCTCAATGGTCTGGTTATTCCTGCTGCAATGATGACTGATGACATCATGCACCCACACATGACTGCTGCAGCCAATCAACAGTGTTCAACAGTGATGGCAGCAAGTATGGCATGCAACCATTAAGGTCAGTTATCGGCTGCAAATAGGCGTGATGACATTGCGGCCGGAAAAGTAAACAAAGATCAGAAAGTACCAATGAGCATTGGTATATTTAACAGGAACAGTAAGTAAAACATTTTTTAAATTTTTTTACATTTATTGCAGTTAGTTTATTCTTTAAAACTCTCCAACAACCACTTAAAGACTACTGATACTCTACATTGTAAAAACTGTAGAAAAGGAATCTCAGCACAGGTCCTTACCACCATTGAAAAAACCACAGTTGGTCCACCTCTTTTTCTGGGCCCCAGAGCACCCACATGGTATATGGGCCCAGGGGCGGACTGGGAACTTAAAGTGGCTATGGAAAAAACCTAAAAGTGGCCCAAGTTGTAGATGAGTCCAAATTGACACTAGGCGGGCCAACACAAGTAGGTAGGGCCGGCAATACCATAGTATACTGTCCCAGCAAAACCAAATACCAGAGTGCAGCATAAAATACTGCCCTATTACCATACTGAAGATGGTGATACAATTGTTTAACTAAAGCTGAGAGCACCAGATTGTTATGTACCTGCCCAGTGGCCATGAGGAGGGTTCAGGTGGACCCCCTGGTCATCGGACACTGGGAAATTTTCCTGTAGGTTATATGGCCAGTCTGCCCCAGTATACCTCTATGATATGCACATTGTTTACTAGAAATACCATAGTGTATAGGTTTGTGTAATCTTTATTCTCTTACCTAAGAAATAACAATGTGTGACAACTGCCCCCGTAGATCTGTCCATAGGCTGCCCCATAGCTTTCTAATGAAACAAACCTACATTTCATGAACCAGGAAGCTTAGAATAAACATTATCCCAAATGTGAGCGTCATCATGACCAAATGAGTACATGCAGTCATAAAGTTTTCCTATAATAACATCCAAATCCTAGAAGAACATTTAGAACTGCACATAAATATTCATTAGTGACTGGTTGATTGGTGGGACGAATCCAAGGGCATCATTGCTCCTCACACTTAAATAAAAAAAATAAAAAAACAACCTTGGATAAACCAGTTACAAAGAGAATCCCTCTCTCTGGAGGACCTGTGCCCATCCAGCATTATACAGACGACCCAGTGAATTAAATGGTCGATGAAAGGCTGTGGGGAAAGGAGAAGAAATTTAGGTTGGCCTAATATGAGTGTTATGGCATATTACTAGGAAATTTAGCTGTGGTGGTCCAAACTCTAGGACTCCCATTGATCCCTAGAATAAATGGGCTGCGTCTGCCACTTTTCAAAATTGGATTGATCTACATTCCCAAAGTGGCCGTTGTGCTTTGATAGCAATATCCCTTCATTCGAGGGGATCGATGAACCTCCAAGGGGTAACATTGCAGTGAGCCCTTGAGGAGCCAGAGTGGAGGATGTGAGCAGTAGTGGCTCTGACTATAGGATGTGTCACAGTGATTTCCCTCAGGCCGTTGATCTCTACGGCTGGCGCGTTAAGAGGAAGGTGCACCCTTTCTTCCCTCTGGGCACTTCCTGTGGTTGGGGCTGCTGCCTGATGGTACTTTGGGGTGCCTTTGATGTTGGTGGTTATATGGGTGCCTGGCAGGAGGTATAGTAGTGCAATGGCCTGTGTATGGTGTGGTAAGAGTCTGGAAATCAGACCAGAGGTAGAAAAGTACATGTCTCTTTTTACGTAAGTCCAAAATAGGAGTTGTAGTACATCTAAAAATAATCTGTACACAGTACAGTTCCATTTCCAAGACAGCGAGGTATGGAGGCTGGCAGAGTGGCAAATAACGGCACTCTTGGTATGCTACCTTGCTAAAGTCTCTCACTAGATTCTCTGGCTGGTAGCTGTAATCTGGCAATTATGGCTGTGGTGTCAACAGTGGGATAGAGGTGTTTAGAGAAACGTCTAGCCAAGATGTGGTTAAGTGTGACCGACACTGTAATCCCTTACAAGCAGCAAAGTCTGTATAGCTGTAGTTGCAGGTTACCTTGCTAACTTCTATGCTTGGCCATGCATATTCTAAGTTCTTCTTTCTTTCTCTCTGTCTTGCTGTAGCAGAAGCAGTAACTTTCAAAGACATTGCTTAGTCTCTGGAGAAGGAGCACATGTACTTTCTTCATCCCTCCTCACATGCTAGTCTAGACTCTCCCTGTTCAGGAACTAGAACCAGCCCACTCCTGCCCCTCTTAAGGGGGGTGGAACAGGATGATTAACACTGTTCCTGCCAACAATAACAGACCATGCTGGGTTTACATTACATAACATACATAACATTTGCAGATACCCCCTGTACTGGGGTACTGCACCATCAGCAGCCTACTATGATCTTGATCAACCTCCCTCACCCCCTTTTATGCATATAAAATGACCTGTCCCATCTCATGATGTGTTATTTGTAAATTTTTCTTCAGAAAATAACAATTTTGGGGTAACTTTTTCTTAAAATCCTGCCATTTCTCTGTTATTTTTTCCAGAAATATAAAATAAATTGCTAATTGGGGGTTACTATTCCCCTTGTTCAAGGGCATGCCAGTCAGTGCTTATTGGCAATGTCAGGAGAGCAACGACACAACATAGAGTCCTAAGGAAATACACCTTAGAATTGCTACTGTATGGTAGATGTAAGTTTTTACTAAAGCAGACATGTCAAGAGGTCCTTTAAAGGGTTAAAGTCCAGACTCGAGTCCAAGTTTGAGAACATTTATTTAATGGAACAGTTATACAAAAAATCTGTAATTTTTCCATCTTTTCCATAAAAAGCAATCAATATTATATTGCTTGAAAATTGACCTATCAATTCTCCCTGTCATATATGTCAGAAACCAGATGGAGGAGAAAGGTTGAGGTGGCAGACAGAGTTCTGGAGACCTGCACCTGATGCATCTTAAAGAAGTCCAGTATCAAGAATTATCGATATTTCACCTGCGTTGCCATTACCTGTGAAAGGCTTAAGACATCTGTAAAAGGTCAACACCTCCGACAAATACCAAATGTGTTTAATTAAAGGGTAGAACTTGTGAAAACACTAAGAAGCCCATAACATGTCCATTTTCTAAAGTCTGCTACATGATGGCCAATCATAGAAACCTACATAGGACAACATGAGATGTTGGTATAACCTGGGCATCTCCTGTATATAATTATATATGTACAGCTGGTATACATTATACATATTTTTGTATACAGTGATATGGAGCATGCTGGTATAACCTGGGCATCTCCTGTATATAATTGTATATGTACACATCCATCAGGTGGGACAGGACAGCCAATTGGGACGTTTCAGCACATGGACACCCCCCCCCCCCACACTATAAACGAACATGATCTGGCAGCCATTTTACATTCAGTGTTTTGCCAGTGTAGGGAGAGGTTGCTTTGTGGAGCAGGGACAGGCTGTTAGGGACACCAAACTCTAGCTAATAGGTATACAAAAGTCCTTTTAAGGACTGCTATAGGTGTGCTATCGATAGGTGTGATATACTAAGGGGTGTGATATACTTATAATACACTTTCTAACATAGAAAGTATATTATAGTGCATTTGTATTGTGCAGCAGTTGTGTGCGGTTCTGCTGCAATACTGCAGCTATATAGAGTGCCAAACGCTATTGGAATAACTAATTGCAACTGGTGTTATATACCTGTTGCCCAAAAAAAAAACTGATTGAGGGGTGCGATATACCTGCTTCCGCAAAATACTGATTAAGGGGTTTGATATACCTGCTTCCACAAAATACTGATTGAGGGGTGCAATATACCTGCTTCCACCAAATATGGATTATGGGGTTCTATATACTTGTTTTCACAAATCACTTATTGAGGGGTGCGATATACCTGCTTCTACAAAATACTGATTATGGGGTTCTATATACCTGCTTCCACAAAATACTGATTAAGGGGTTTGATATACCTGCTTCACAGAAATACAGATTGAGGAGTGCGATATACCTGCTTCCACCAAATATTGATTCAGGTGTTCTATATACCTGCTTTCACAAAATACTGAGAAGGGGTTTGATATACCAGCTTCCACCGAATACTGATTGAGGCCTGAGAGATATCTGCTTCCACAAAATACTGATTAAGGGGTTTGATATACCTGCTTCCACAAATACTGCTCTTCTCTAGGGACTTTGGCACAGGGTAATTTTGAAAATGACAGGCAAAGGAAGAGGCAGGCCGTTCCGTAGGGGTGGTAGGGGTCGGGCAGGTGCACCAGTCCGGAGCCTAAGTGGGAAGTTGGAGAAGGTGCGTGCGATTACCTCAAAGAGCGCATCAGAGTTGGTTGAGTGGCGCACATGGATCTCAAAGGAATTTAACACCTATGACGACCACATGTAATTGAATTTCCTCATGCCAGCCCACACATATCCGCCAGCACCCAGAACAAAGAATGGTCCTTGTCTTATGTATATACAGCGGCATTAGGTATTTGGGATAATGAGGGAATAACACACATCTGGCCATGGAACAACTAAGAAGCCAATTGTCCCATTACTTTTGGTTCCTTAACAAGTAGGAGGCCCATATGCAAACTGTTGTAATTCATACACAGCTCACCTGATTTGAATGTAAATACCCTCAAATTAAGGCTTTATGCACACGACTGTTGTTTGGGTCCGCATCCGAGATGACGTTTTGGCGGCTCGGATGCGGACCCATTCTTTTCAATGGGGCTGCAAAAGATGTGGACAGCACTCCGTGTGCTGTCTGCATCCGTGGCTCCATTCCGCGGCCCCATTGCAAACAAGAATAGGCATTTATATTGCCGGTGCCCGTTCCAGTCCGCAAATTGTGGAAGGCAACACGGGCGGCTTCAGTTTTTTTGCGGTTTGCGGACCGCAAAAAACGGCACGGGCGTGTGCATGAGGCCTAAAGCTGACAGTCTGCAGGTAAAGCACATCTTGTTCGTTTCATTTCAAATCCATTGTGGTGGTGTATAGAGCCAAAAATGTTAGAATTGTGTCGATGTCCCAATATTTATGGACCTAACGGTAGATGTTCCCCTATCCGTCCCCTTAGCTCTCTCATGGTTTTTCCCACGTATTGCATTGGACATGTTCATAGATAGACTAATCCCATGCTTTTGCAATTGGCATAATCGCGGATGTCATAAATTTTTTGTGTGGACTACATCATGGAAACCACTGAGTTCCCGCAATTTGGTGTAATAGTACGTCATGGTGATTGGGCGGGCCCTGGAGCGGTGCGCGCACGATCACTGCAGGGGCCCGGCATTCCCTAGTAGCCGGGCTCCTGCTGTATCCGCCGGCATTGCTGTAAAAGCCGATGCCGGCGGATTAACCCCTTCTATGCCGCGGTCCACGCTGACTGCAACATAGAAGTGGTTTGTGGCGGGTTAAGGAGCCCATCGTGTCCCAGCACTGCTGTGGCGGGGACTCGATGTGTCAGAAGGCAGCCCGATACCATGCAGAGGCTGTCCAATCCCTTGCACGGCATCAGTACCTGCCTTCTACGGGTGACGAGGAGATCAGACCCCCAAAAGTGAACATCAGAAATAAAGTAAAGAAAAAAAAGTTTTAAAAAAGTGTTTTTAATAAAATTAATAAAGTAATAAATTAATAAAGTAAAAAAAAGAAAAAAAATCGCCCCTTTCCCCATATTTTATAATAAAAAAAATGAAAAAACCCACACACACATATTAGGTATTGCCGCGTCCGTAATGACCGTCTCTATAAATATATCACATGATACACCCTGTCCCATAAACACCATAAAAAAATAAAATAAAAAAAACTCCATTTTTGTCACCTTACATCTCAAAAAGTGCAACACCAAGCGATCAAAAAGGCATATGTCCAACAAAATTGTATCAATAAAACAGTCACCTCATCGTGCAAAAAATGAGCCCCTACCCAAGACAATCGCCCAAAAAATTTAAAAACTATAGCTCTCAGAACATGGAGACACTAAAACATAATTTTTTTATTTCAAAACTGCTAGTATTGTGCTAAAGTGAAATACATAAAAAAAATACATATTAGGTATCGCCACGTACGTAACTACCCACTCTATAAAAATATCACATGACCTAACCCCTCAGATGAACAGCGTAAAAAAATAAAAATAAAAACTGTGTAAAAAAAAGCAATTTTTGTTACATTACATCACACAAATTGCAACAGCAAGTGATCAAAAAGGCGTATACCCCCTAAAATAGTACCAATCAGACCGTCACCTCATCCCGCAAAAAATGAGACCCTACCTAAGAGAATCGAATAAAAAAATAAAAAAAATATGGCTCTCAGACTATGGATACACTAAAACATCATTATTTCGGTTTCAAAGATGCTATTATTGTGTAAAACTTAAATAAATAAGAAAAAGTAGACATATTAGGCAAACGCTGTAAAAATAAATAAATAAAAACTGTGCCAAAACAAAAAATTTTTGGTCACCTTGCCCCATAAAGTGTAATAATGAATGATCAAAATATCATATGTACCCAAAAATGGTACCAATAAAAACATCAACTCTTCCTGCAAAAAATGAGCCCCTGCACAAGACGATCGGCAGAAAAATAAAACAAATATGGCGTTTAGAAAATGGAGATATAAAAACCTAATTTTTGTTTTCAAAAATGCTTTATTATGTAAAACTGAAACAAACATCATAAGAAGTAGACATATTTGATATCATTGCAACCGTAACAACCTGCTCTATAAAAATAGCGCATGATCTAACCTGTCAGATGAATTTTTTTTAAATAAAAAAGGTGCCATAACATCAATTTTTGGTTACCTTGCCTCACAAAAAACGTAATATAGAGCAATTAAAAATCATATGTACCCCAAAATAGTACCAATAAAACTGGTACCTTATCCCGCAGTTTCCAAAATGTGGTCACGTTTTTGAGTTTCTACTGTAGGGGTGCATCACGGGGGCTTCAAATGGGACATGACATATAAAAACCAGTTGAGCTAAATCTGCCTTCCAAAAACCATATGGCGTTCCTTTCCTACTGCGCCCTGCCGTGTGCCCGTACAGCAGTTTAGGATCATATGTGGGGAGTTTCTGTAAACTGAAGAATCAGGGTAATAAATATTGAGTTTTATTTGGCTGTTAACCCTTGCTTTGCTACTGGAAAAAATTGATTAAAATATAAAATTTGCCAAAAAAGTGAAATTCTGAAATTTCATCTACATTTTCCACTAATTTTTGTGGAACACCTAAAATGTTAACAAAGTATGTAAAATCAGTTTTGTATACCTTGAGGGTGTAGTTTCTAAAATGGGGTCATTTTTGGGTGGTTTATATTATGTAAGCCTCACAAAGTGACTTCAGACCTGAACTGGTCCTTAAAAAGTGGGTTTTGGAAATTTTACAAGAAATTTTAAGATTTGCTTCCAAACTTCTAAGCCTTCTAACATCCCCCAAAAAATAAAATTTCATTTTAAAAATGATCCAAACATGAAGTAGACATATGGGAAATGTAAAGTAATAAATATTATCACTATCTATTATAAAAGTAGAGAAATTGAAATTTGAAAATTTGGGAATTTTTTAACATTTTTGGTAAATTTTAGATTTTTTTTTACAAATAAAGGTGAAATATATTGACTCAAGTTTCTGACTATCATGAAGTACAATGTGTCACGAGAAAACATTCTCAGAATGGCTTTGATAAGTAAAAGTGTTCCAAAGCTACTACCACATAAAGTGACACATGTCAGATTTGCAAAAAATGGTCTGGGCAGGAAGGTGAAAACAGGCCCGGGGTTGAAGCGGTTAATTACAAATAATAATAATATCTAGTTGTGGATCTAGGAGAGTGACCCTGTCTCTTTTTAGGGCATTTTTGAAGGCATTATGGAGTACTTTTGGAGGATAACCTCTTCATGTAAATCTGCCCTGTAATTCTCTAGCCTGACGGAGGAAGTCATCTCCTCTTGTACAATTTCTACGTACTCGTAGGTATTGCCCCTTAGGTATACCACATCTAAGACTTAGGGAGTGATGACTATCCCATATGAGGAGACTATTTGTCGCAGTAGGTTTTCTATATGTTTGAGTACATATCTGGCCATGTTCAAGGTGGATATCAAGATCAAGAAAGGCCATATGTTGTTCATTAATTTCTGAGGTAAAATGCATCCCAATATCATTTGTATTTATCTCCTCTATAAATTCCAGGATAAAAACATCATCTATGAAGCGACCCCAGAAACTGATGAAAAATGTCCTCTTGTTGTCTTCCGTGAACACCAAGGTGTCCTCCCACGAGCCCAGGAACAGATTTGCATATGTAGGCGCATAGGCACTGCCCATAGCAGTGCCCCTGAGCTGGTGGAGGTACCCGGAGTTGAAGAGGAAATAGTTATGTTTGAGAACATACTCAAGAAGTCGTAAAATATGAGATCTTTGTGAGGGATGCAATGTGTACCTCTAGTTTTTAGAAAATATTGTACTGCTTTGAGTTCTTTGTCCTGAGGGATATTGCTATAAAGGGCCTCCACGTCAATAGAGGCAAGTAAGGTGTTGTCCTCCACCATCAGGCCATCCAATTTTTTTATTAAGTCAGAGGTATCCCTGATGTACGAAGGGAGAGCAGTAACAAAATCTCTCAGGACCTTATCAATATATATTCCTACATTGTGACTAATGGATCCAATACCAGACACTATAGCTCATCCTTAAAGGGGAGTGAGGTTCTTATGCACTTTTGGCAGAGAATAGAATGTGGGAGTTTTTGATTTCTCATTGAACATGAAGTTCATCTCATCTTCAGAGATCAGTCTAGTATTTAAAGCTTTCACCAAGATAAGTTCTAACTTATGTAGAAATTCACTAGTGGGACTACCTTTCAATTTGGTGTAGGAACGTCTATCACTCAAGATCTGGTTACACATGTCTAAATATAGACAGTGATTTAGGATAACAAGATTCCCATCTTTATCGGAAGGTTTTATGATGATGTCATCAGATTCAAATGCAATCATAGCCTTGAATTCAGACTTGCTTAGGTTTGCACCCTGATCAGGTTGTGTCCCAACTTCTCAATCTCCTTTGTGACAATTTCCAGGAACAAATCTATGGTGTTACTTTCTTCGGGTGAAGGGATGTTTTACTTTTGGGTTTCAGTTTCGCAAAAGGTCCCAAACCCCTGTCCCTCTCACCCTCATCTAATAACTCTGCCAATATCCTCGTGCCTGGAAGATCCTCTACCGGGATCCCTAATTTGATACTCTCAGTGATGTCATTATTTTTGTAGAATTTATACCATTTTAGTTTCCGGCAGAATAGGTGAATATCTTTAAGCCATCGAAATGCATTATATTTAGTCGTTGGAAACGCCTGGCCGATGTTCGTCTATCCCTAGCGATATGGACCATGCTGGTATAACCTGGGTCTCTCCTGTATATAATTATATATGTACAGCTGGTATACGTTATATATCTTCTGTATATAGTGATACGGACCATGCTGGTATAACCTGGGTATCTCCTGTATATAATTCTATATGTACAACTGGTATAAGTTATACATCTTCTTTCTCTGTATATAGTGATATAGACCATGCTGGTATAACCTGGGTATCTCCTGTATATAATTATATATGTACAACTGGTATAAGTTATACATCTTCCTTCTCTGTATATAGTGATATGGACCATGCTGGTATAACCTGGGTATCTCCTGTATATAATTATATATGTACAGCTGGTATAAGTTATACATCTTCTTGTATATAGTGATATGGAGCATGCTGGTATAACCTGGGCATCTCCTGCATATAATTATATATGTACAGCTGGTATAAGTTATACATCTTCTTGTATATAGTGATATGGACCATGCTGGTATAACCTGGGAATGTTATGGAATATAATAAAATGTGTAATTTTCAAAATTGTGAATTTAGATTATTTTTATTTTTTTGCAGAAAGCTGAGCATTTAATCTCCGTACAGAAGGATTGTTCTTGGTTTTACTGAATAGGCAGCTGAAGAAGATTTGGGATTCGAGGGCCGGTCGTCAGCATGCCTGCCCTGTACTTCAGATTATTAAGATTTATGTTAATAAAAGGTTTACTGTGCTATCATTATTAGCAGCTGGTGGAGATTAGACAGGAACAGCAGGTGAAAGAATTCCCATTGGTGGCTGAGTAAAGCAGCTGGCACAACTGTACCCACTGCGCAGACTGGCACACAGCGGAGGCACTATGCCAGGCAGCACAAGGCCAGGTGGCAGCTACTGTATCCATTGTGGACTCAGGACATGCATCCCCTATATAATACACTTACTAACAGTAATACCTGCTTCTTACTTCGGCTCTGATTAAAGACTTAGGGTACTTTCACACTTGCGGCAGAGGATTCCGGCAGGCAGTTTTCCGTCGCCGGAAATGCCAACCGGATCCGACAATCCGGACGCAAACTGATGACATTTGTCAGACGGATGCGGATCCGTCTGATAAATGCATTGCAATACTGTATCCGTCTCTCTGGAGTCACCTGGAAAAACGTATCGCGTATAATTATTATTTTTTTTTTTTAAAGGTCTGCGCATGCCGGATCCGTTTTGCTGGAACAATGTAAATTAATGCCGGCATTGCGGCAAGTGTCCAGTATCTTTGGCCAAAGATAAAACTGCAGCATGCCGCGGTATTTTCTCCGTCCAAAAAACGTAAAAGGGACTGAACTGTTGCATCCTGAACGGATTGCTCTCCATTCAGAAACCATTAGGATAAAACTGATCAGTTTTTTTCCAGTATTGAGTCTCTAGGACGGAACTCAGTGCCGGAAAAGAATAACGCTAGTGTGAAAGTACCCTTAGATGCATTGTCTTTAGGGAGTCTATGGTAGGCTGAAATTCCTTTTGTGTTCCTCGAGAGACTCGGTTACTTTTCTGTCATGTCTTATACCAGCTTATATATATATATAATACAGATAGTTAGTGGGAGACAGTCAGTGTAGGTTATATCCTGATACAGTGTAGCTGTTCCAGTGCAGGGTGTTAGGTAGTGCTGTCCATACATACATGCTACAGACATAGTGCTGTGATGTCACAACAATACATAGGGCACCAATCAGTAATATGTAGTCAGACCTGCTAAAATGTGAAGTTTCACGTATTGAGCCAAAATATTCGCATCATTAGTGCCGATTAGCGCAATCATGAATGTACTGGAGCGCTCTCCTCTACATATAAAGCCATTTTTAACGTTCTGCCGTGCCAACCATTTTCTCCAGTCTCAGGAAACTTCTAGCAGCTTGGAAAATGTAGCAAAAGTGATCCACGCCGGTATTGCGCGCGCATTACGCGAATATTACATTGCTGATTTTCGCAATCAAAAAAATAATCATGAATTCTCGAATTCGCAAATATATGACGAATATTCTACAAAATATTTGCAACGCTTACTTATTTATCCCGTGAATGCCTAATTTTTCTGACTGGAATTGAAAATCAATGGGTCTGTAACCGTTCCGCTAAATTGCGGAACGGATGCGGACCCATTTTACAGACGTGTGAATGGACCCTATATGTATTTGACATGTATTTACCGGCTGCTGTCAGTTCTGGCTGATTTAGGCCGAGCTATTACACTAAAACAAAGCAATATTACAAAAACCAAAATACACGTTATAACCGTATAAACGATTTATATAACTTATTAGAAAAAAATATAATTTTAAGGCAACTTTTCCAATAACATGATCATCTCCTGCACCCCCTTCATGGCCTGGCGGTGCCTCTCCTCCATGGCCTTCATCCTCTCCTGAATGGCCCGCATATCCTGGCGGTGCTCCTTCTGCATTTTTGCCACTTTGGCCTTCCATGTCTAGTACTGTTGGGAAAAAAAATATATGAACATTATTTGCAATTCTTATTAAACCTTTATTTTGTGGTGCATATGACTTTTTGATCGCTTGCTATTACACCTTTTTGTGATAAAAATGCCTTTTTGGAGAGTTTTTATTTTTTGTTTTGAAAGGTGTCCACCTGAGGGGTTACTTGGTATGATATTTTTATACAGCTGGTTGTTACAGATGCCGCAATACCTAATATGTTTCCTTATTGTTTTGTTATTTCTGTTTTACACAATAAAAGCATTGTTGAACCAAAAACAATTCATGTTTTGGTGTCTCCATAGTTTGAGAGCCATATTATTATTTTTATTCGGCGATTGTCTAATGGTAGGGCCTCATTTTTGGCCGAATGAAATGACAGATTGGTACTATTTTGGGGGGCATATGCGTTTGATAGCTTGGTGTTGCACTTTTAGTGATGTTAGGTGACAAAATTATTATTATTTTTGAATTGTTTCTATTTTTTTTAGTTTTACAGTGTTCACCGTAGGGGTTAGATCATAGGATATTTTTATAGAGACGGTCGATATTTACATGGCGGTACAAAATATGTCTGTTTGTCTATTTTTTATTACATTTTTTATTTTTTTATTTAAAGTCTTTGTACACATTGATGATTTAAATCTCAATACATTAGTTAGTGATATTTATGATCATTATATAGTTTATTAGTTTGTGATATTTCAGTACAGTATAATTTTATTTTGTTTGTTAGTTAGTGATAGTTCAATAGAGTTTAATATTATTTATTTGTTAAGTTAATGGTTTTATTGTAGATTAAAGAGTTTTTGTACAGTGTTCTTTTTTTGTATTACTATAGTGTATGTTGTCCCCTCATTGTTGGCCATTTTAATGTTTATGTACATGTTATGGATACATAATCATAATGCTATGTGCGTATATTTACCCTCCTGACGGGGGCTGGTGATCGCCTCGGAGTCCTGAGATGGGGCGGTGCTGGAGGGTCCAGCACTTTCCACCTCCACCTCCTTCACTTCTCCCACATCTGGTGGGGTGGCTTAATAGGCTGTGAGGGTCCGGCCTCCTCCTCCTCTTTCTCCTCGTCAACCTCCACCACATCCACGGCCTCCGCCGATCGCCTTCTCCGAATGGAGGGAATAGGAACTTCTGTAATCACAGAATGTTCAGATTTTAGAGAAACAACTCCGAAATCTTAACATTAGATATAAAGAAATTCCAATATGGAGGGATCTATATATAATTGCAGTGGCTGCCAGCTTTATGCCGCATAACTCAATAAAAAATGAACAGAATGCAAACAGACATCCCCTCCACAGTGTCTTGATGAAACAATAGGGAGAGAGGAGATCCATGGGATGGGATTATCTCCTGAGTGTATCATAGGATGATCTACTTCTCTACACCGGAGTCGGCTACTTCTTAATCCCATCACTAACACAATAGAACAAAGGGACAAATAAACTAACACATTCATTGGGAGTCTCAGAGCAGAGTTAACCCTTATTGCGTTTATGGATTCACACCATGCAACTTTAAAGGGGAATGGGAAAGATGTGGCCTATAAACTCAACCAATAAATCATGGTTTATAGTTCACTCTAACCCAAATAGGTCAGAGTGGGGGTCTCCATAGTCCTGGGTCCATAGCCGTAGGAAGGAGGCTAGCCCTCAGGCTTCTACTGCAGACCCAGTGATGGTTCAGTCTGTCACTTGTACAAAATCTCGCTGTGTGTTTAAATATATATATACAATACAACCACAGCTAGGTTGAGATGTTGGATGTAATTTGGTTAATTTGGGGCGTGTCCCAGCAGGTACTAATTAATCAGTTGTAAAGGGATGAAATACTTATTTGCATTACTGTATATACAGTACCTTCAAAATGTATTCACCCCCTTGACTTTTTGTTACATTGCAGCCTTAAGTTCAATGTTTTGTTAATCTGAATTTTATGTGAAGGATCAGAACACAATAGTCTAAGTCGGTAAAGTGAAATGAGAAAAATATCTAAATTAAATTATTGTTTAGAAATAGAAAACCGAAAATTGCCATGTGCGTATGTATTCAACCCCTTTGTTCGGAAGCCCATAAAAAGCTCTGGTGCTATCTATTACTTTCAGAAGTCACATAATTAGTGAAATGATGCCCACCTATGTGCAATCTAAGTGTCACATGATCTGTCATTATATACACACCTATTTTGAAAAGCCCCAAAGGCTGCAACACGTAAGCAAGAGTTATCACTAACCAAACACTGCCATGAAGACCAAGGAACTCTCCAAACAAGTAAGGGACAATGTTGTTGAGAAGTACAAGTCAGGGTCAGGTTATAAAAAATACCCACATCTTTGATGATCCCCAGGAGCACCATCAAATCTATCATAACCAAATGGAAAGAACATGGCACAAATGCAAACCTGCCAAGAGACGTCCACCCACCAAAACAGGGAAAGGAGGGCATTAATCAGAGAGGCAGCACAGAGACCTAAGGTGACCCTGGAGGAGCTGCAGAGTTCCACAGCAGAGACTGGAGGATCTGCACATAGGACGACAACAAGCCGTACGCTCTATAGAGTTGGGCTTTATGGCAGAGTGGCCAGAAGAAAGCCATTACTTTCAGTTTAAAACAAAAAAGCACGTTGTGAGTATGCGAAAAGGCCTGTGGGAGACTCCCAAAATGTATGGAGGAAGGTGCTCTGGTCTGATGAGACTAAAATTTTACTTTTCGACACTCAAAGAAAACGCTATGTTTGGCGCAAACCCAACACATCACATCACCCAAAGAACACTATCCCCACAGTGAAACATGGTGGTGGCAGCATCATGCTATGGGGATGTTTTTCAGCAGCCGGGACTGGGAAACTGGTCAGAGTTGAGGGAAAGATGGATGGTGCTAAATATAGGGATATTCTTGAGCAAAACCTGTACCACTATGTGCGTGATCTGAGGCTAGGACGGAGGTTCACCTTCCAGCAGGACAATGCCCCCAAACACACTGCTAAAGTAACACTTGGGTGGTTTAAGGGGAAACATGTGCATGTGTTGGAATGGCTGAGTCACAGCCCAGATCTCAATCCAATAGAAAATCTGTGGTCAGACTGAAAGATTGCTGTTCACAAGCGCAAACCATCCAACCTGAAGGAGCTGGAGCAGTTTTGCAAGGAGGAATGGGCAAAAATCCCAGTGGTAAGATGTGGCGACTGCTCATAGAGACTTATCCAAAGCGACTCATAGCTGTGATTGCAGCAAAAGGTGGCTCTACAAAGTAGTGACTTTAGGGGGTGAATAGTTATGCACATTGACCTTTTCTGTTATTGTGTCCTATTTGTTGTATGCTTTACGATTAACCATTTTAAAAAAAAGGTCTAAGTTGTGGGCATGTTCTACAAACTAAATGATGCAAATCCTCAAACAATCCATGTTTATTCCAGGATGTGAGGCAACAAAAAAAAAGAACGAAGTCAAGGGGGGTGAATACTTTTGCTTAGCACTGTATACATTATAGAGTGTTGGCAAAACATACAAAAGTTATTTACGCATCTACCTGGCCATTTTTCGTTCCGGATTCTTTTTATAAACCGGGGGTGTCTGCGCTTCATGTCTGACCATTTTTTAATGATGGCCAGACGTCAATGTTTAAAAACCCGTTTAGCACCAGATCTGAAATGTCAGCTCCTGCACAATCCGCTGCAAGATAAAAATGCAAGCATATAATCCCAATTTTTAACAATAATAGTATTGAAAATAATTTACTCAAGTAAACTTCAAAAAGTATTTAATGCTTTGAGGTGAAAATATTAGATTTAGGCCGCCTGCACACACGCGTGCTTTTTCACAACTACGGACCGTAAAAACCCGGGCTGCTGTCCTGCAGAGTGGACGAGCGCACAGTGTCATTGGTTGCTATGATGCCGTGCGCTTCCGGCAACCACCGCTGTACTGTGATACACTTGTATGATCTATACAAGTGTATTAATGTACAGCGGTGGCGGCAAAAAGCGCATGGCGTCATAGCGAGTTAGTAACCAATGACGCCATGCACTCGTCCACTCTGCAGAACAGCAGCCCGGGTTTTTACGGTCCGTAGTTGTGAAAAAACACTCGCGTCTGCATGCGGCCTTACTGTTTCAGTTAGAAGATGGGATTGTATTACGACTGTATGTGGGTGGTGTCTGAGCTATCACATATTGAGATGTCCCGAACTATTCGCCGGCGAACTGTTCCCGGCGAACATAGCTTGTTCGCGTTTGCCGCGGCGGGCGAACATATGCGATGTTCGGTCCGCCCCCTATACATCATCATTGAGCAAACTTTGACCCTGTACCTCACAGTCAGCAGACACATTCCAGCCAATCAGAAGCAGACCCTCCCTCCCAGACCCTCCCACCTCCTGGACAGCATCCATTTTAGATTAATTCGGAAGCTGCATTCTTAGAGAGAGGAGGGACAGTGTAGCTGCTGCTGATTCAATAGGGAAAGCGTTAGCTAGGGCATTGTTCTGTGTCCACAGACTCATCTGCTGTAAGGACAGCGTCCTGACAGCACCCCAAAAAGCCCTTTTTAGGGCTGGTACATCAGTCTGCTTTTTTTTTTTTCCTCTGTAATCTAATTGCAGTTGCCTGCCAGCGTGTGTGTCAGGCTCATAGCGTATACTGTGCCCCCTTGCCCAGTGCCACCACTCATATCTGGTGTCACAGTAGCTTGCATTTAAAAAAACAAAAAAACTTTTTGACTGTAATATAATTGCAGTTAGTTGCCTGCAAGTGTGTGTGTCAGGCCTACAGCGTGTACTGTGCCAACTACTGCCAGTGCACAGTGCCACTCATATCTGGTGTCACAGTAGCTTGCATTTAAAAAAAATAATAATAATTTTGACTGTAATATAATAGCAGTTAGTTGTCTGACTTTTTTAACTAATCTAAAAAAAATGACAGGCAGAGGCAGGCCACCCCGCAGGGGTCGTCGTGGTGCTGTTATTCCCTTTGGCCCTAGAATAATGCCCAGTGTTCTGAGGCCACTTACCCTGAACTCGAAAAGTTCTGAGGACATAGTTGACTGGCTAACACAGGACACCCAATCTTCTACAGCTTCCGCTCGGAACCTTGACGCACCTTCCTCCTCCAGCTCTGCTTCGGGCACCTCTCAAGTTACCACTCGCCCGCCTGCCGCCACCACCACCACTACCACCACAGCTGCTTCACTTGATCTGTCAGAGGAGTTATTTACACATCAGTTGGAAGGAATGAGTGATGCGCAACCATTATTGCCAGAGGATGTAGATAACAGGGATATGTCTCAGTCAGGCAGCATTACACACATGGACCTATGGTTTGATGATGATGATGTCAGCCTCTGCGGAGCTGGGAATTTTTTTGCCATGTTACTGGACGCTCATGCGCAATGCCTGTAGGCTCATGCATCCTTTTGAGGAGGTGACAAACCTAGTCAGTCACACTGAAGGCACCATCAGCGACAACATCCTATTTGTTTTCTTCCTGGAGCGTACCCTGCAAAGAGTGCTGGATCAGGCCGTAGATGAGCGTGAAGAGGAAGAGTTGTGGTCACTATCACCACCAGAAACAGCCTTATCAGCATTGCTTGCTGGACCTGCGGCAACACTGGAAGAGAAGTCTGAGGAGTCAGAGGAGGAATATGACTTTGAGGAGGAGGAAGACCAACCACAGCAGGCAGGGTGCTCGTTGTCACCTATCTGGTACCCGTGGTGTTGTACGTGGCTGGGGGGAAGAACAGACCTTCAGTGAGATCAGTGAGGACATGAGTAGCTCGGCATCTAACCTTGTGCAAATGGGGTCTTTCATGCTGTCGTGCCTGTTGAGGGACCCTCGTATAAAAAGGCTGAAGGAGAACGACCTGTACTGGGTGGCCCCGCTACTAGACCCCCGGTATAAGCAGAAAGTGCCTGAAATGTCACAGAATTACCGGAAGTCGTAAAGGATGCAGCAGTTCAAAAATAAATTAAAAAGTATGCTTTACACAGCATATAAGGGGGATGTCACAGCACAACGGGAATCTAACAGGGGAAGAGGTGAAAGTAATCCTCCTCCTACCATGACCACGCCGGCAAGGACAGGACGCTTTACAGACGTGTTGTTGATGGAGGACATGCAGAGCTTTTTAAGTCCTACGCATCGCCACAGCCCTTCGGGGTCCATCCTCAGAGAACGACTCGACCGACAGGTAGCAGACTACCTCGCCTTAACTGCAGTAATCGACACTCTGAGGAGCGATGAACCCCTTGACTACTGGGTGTGCAGGCTTGACCTGTGGTCCGAGTTATCCTAATTTGCGATAGAACTTCTGGCCGGCCCCGCTTCAAGTGTCCTGTCAGAAAGGACCTTCAGTGCAGCAGGAGGTATTGTCACTGAGAAGAGAAGTCGCCTCGGTCAAAAAAGTCTAGATTACCTCACCTTTATTAAGATAAATGAGGCATGGTTCTCGAAGGGACTGACAGTGGGCGATACATTTGACTAAAAAAGGCCTGATGACTGAGATGAGCTGCCTTGGGCTAAAAATGGTCCACACGCTACTGTATTTTATCTCTGAATGCCGGATGACTTGCGTGACTTATCCGCCACCAACTAGGGTTCAAGCCGCAATGTTTTAGTGCACTTTCTGCGTGGAAAACATAAATTTTTCTGGCCGCTGCTACAGCAGCAGCTGCAACAATAGCTAATTTTTCAGGCATGTGTACATGCCTAATTTTTCTGGCCTCTGGTGCTGCACTGTGGCTGCAAAAACAAAAAAAAAGGCACATACATGTGTCAATTCCCCTTTGTGATCGTTACCTTGTTGTGGTGAAGGGGCTTGCGTATCACAATGAAGCGATCATCACCTCTATGAGTGTGTTGGCAATGGCAGTGTTGGCACACCCCAGATGATAAGGTCGTTGCTTCATTGTGAACAGACCAAAAGCGATCGGCTGGATAATTTTGCATAGAAAAATCATTAATTTTCTTTGTGATCATCTAAGTGTCATGCCCTGCTCTGACTATGTGCGGAGGTCGGCCAGAATAGCAGCACGTGTTTAGTGTTTGTTTTGGAGTCGTGCTGGATCCGCCTCCCATCAGGTGCACTGGGTGGGGTCATTAGTTTAAATGGCTCTCAATTCCAGTGCTCTGAGCGGGTTATAGAAATCAGTCTGGCCTTGGAAGCAAGGAAGGAGGGTTGTCTGTTCCAGCTCAGAAAAGATAAGTGTGGTTTCAGTTTTTGTTGTTTGCTGTCTAAGTTGTGTTTGTGTCATCTGTCCCATCCAAGTTCTGTGCGAGCAGGCTGCTTCTATTTCCCCTTTTCACCATCTCAGGGAATCTAGTGTGTTTTAGCCTAGGCGTGGGGACACATCATTCCTACCACCAAGGTCTGAATGTGGGCTGAGCAGTGCAGGGAGAGAGGTCAGGGATTAGCTAGGAGGTGACCCTTCCCCTGCTTCTCGCCTAGAGCCTGGTTGCTGGTTTATCTGTGTGTCTGAGCGCTCGTCCGTCGTGACACTAAGGTGATCATTAAAGCCTACTAGGCCAACAATGGGCCCACACTGCAGAATCATTGTTTTCTGGGTCACTTAACTGTCACTGAACTACCTCAGCACGACCATAGGCTTTGAAAAAAAAACATCGCCTGCAATCTCCCAAACGTGCGCACGAGCACAGTCATCACTACACCAAGATTGACGCATAGAGGAATAAAATTTATGTCATGAGTGTGTCAACTATTGACAACTCTTTGCGGTTGTCTAAAATCTATTCCATACACGTCCCCTGATAGGAATAGTACTACTTAACACACCACTCATATCTGGTGGCACAGTACATTGCACGGCGCACGCGCAGTGCCCCAAATTGGAAGTAAGAGGACCGACCAAGGTTCTTTTTCCATCTCCTGGTTCCTAAAATCTATTCCATACACCGGCCCCTGATAGGGGACAAAACAGAGATTAACCACTACAGGACCGCCGTACGCAGGACTGCGTCTTTGCGGCGGCCCTGTTATTCCTCCTGGATGCGCCGGGGCGTCATCTCGCGAGACGCGAGATTTCCTGTGAACGCGCGCACACAGGTGCGCGCGTTCACAGGAACCGGAGGTAAACTAGCTGATCTACAGCATGCCAGCGGCGATCATATTAGACTCCCTGATCACCCCACTGTCATTCATCACCCCCCTGTAAGGCTGGCTCCATTCAGACGTCCGTATGTATTTTGCGGATCCGATCCATGGATCCGCGGATCCGCAAAACACATACGGACGTCTGAATGGAGCCTTACAGGGGGGTGATCAATGACATATAGCCCATATAGACTCCCTGATCACCCCCCTGTAAGGCTGGCTCCATTCAGAGGTCTGTATGTGTTTTGCGGATCCACGGATCCATGGATCGGATCCGCAAAACACATACGGACCTCTGAATGGAGCCTTACAGGGGGGTGATCACCCCATATAGATTCCCTGATCACCCCCCTGTCAATTATCACCCCCCTGTAAGGCTGGCTTCATTCAGAGGTCCGTATGTGTTTTGCGGATCTACGGATCCATGGATCGGATCCGCAAAACACATACGGACCTCTGAATGGAGCCTTACAGGGGGGTGATAAATGACAGGGGGGTGATCACCCCATATAGACTCCCTGATCACCCCCCTGTCATTGATCACCCCCCTGTAAGGCTCCATTCAGAGGTCCGTATGTGTTTTGTGGATCCACGGATCCATGGATCGGATCCGCAAAACACATACGGACGTCTCAAGCATTAGGGCCCCTAAAATGCCAGGGCAGTATAACTACCCCACAAGTTACCCCATTTTAGAAAAAAAACACCCCAAGGTATTTCGTGATGGGCATAGTGAGTTCATGGAAGTTTTTATTTTTTGTCACAAGTTAGTGGAATATAAGACTTTGTAAGAAAAAAATAAAAATAAATAGAAAATCATCATTTTCCACTAACTTGTGACAAAAAATAAAAAGTTCTATGAACTCACTATGCCCATCAGTGAATACCTTAGGGTGTCTACTTTCCGAAATGGGGTCATTTGTGGGGGTTTTCTACTGTCTGGGCATTGTAGAACCTCAGGAAACATGACAGAAAAAAGCGGAAATTCACATTTTTGTACCATAGGTTGTAAACGCTATAACTTTTACCCAAACCATTTTTTTTTACCCAAACATTTTTTTTTATCAAAGACATGTAGAACAATAAATTTAGAGAAAAATTTATATAGAAATTTAGTTTTTTTTAAAAAAAATTTACAACTGAAAGTGAAAAATTTTTGGTAAATTTCGATTAATAACAAAAAAAGTTAAAATGTCAGCAGCAATGAAATACCACCAAATGAAAGCTCTATTAGTGAGAAGAAAAGGAGGTAAAATTAATTTGGGTGGTAAGTTGTATGAGTTCTAGTGTAGTGCAGAATTGTAAAAAGTGGTCTGGTCATTAAAGGGAACCTGTCATGTGGATATTTGATTATAATCTAACTAATGATATACAATCATTAACTACTAAAAAGTACCTTAGATGTATTCACTTACTGGTGTGACAGATGGTTAACTCATAATATACACACAAAGATGCCACATGAGCTGATTCGAGTCCGGCGTGAGGTCATCGAGTCCAGCGTATATTTAATTCAGAGCTATAGCCCCTCCCCTGCCCACCTGCTGCTGATTCCTATGGAAACAAACTGTCATTCAACAGCAGGTGGGCGGGGAGAGTCAGGAGCTCATGAATATTCATGACTCATCATTATCAGCTGGAGCTTTTCAATACAAGCCCAGGGGGCTTGTTGTCACCTTTCAGGGACACTTGGTGTTGTACGTGGCTGGTTGGAGGAAGAGACCTTCAATGATGTCAGTGAGGACAAGGAATGGGACATAGCTAGCTTGGTATCCAACCTTGTGCAAATGGGGAGTTTGAGGTTGTGCAAATGGACTGTTTGCGGTTGTTTGCGGTGCGTTAAACGGGGAGTTTGGTCTGTCAGAGTTTGGTCTGTCACTGTGAAGCGGGCGTAACCCTTGCACTACCTGATCGATACAACATCATACCTGATCGTATACACACACTGGATGTTTTAAAGCACGTTATTCCAAACAATTTAGGAATGTTAGTTGATTTATGCCCTTTATGGATTAAAACTCGAATCTGCGTCAACTACGTAATTTTCCATGGGAGTTTTGCCATGGATCCCCCTCCGGCATGCCACAGTCCAGATGTTAATCCCCTTGAAACAACTTTTCCATCACTATTGTGGCCAGAAAGAGTCCCTGTGGGTTTTAAAATTCGCTTGACTATTGAAGTCTATGGCGGTTCGCCCCGTTCGCCTGTTCGTGAACATTTGCGAAAATTTGCATTCGCCGTTCGCAAACGGAAAATTTTATGTTCACGATATCTCTAATCACATATTGTCCAGCTAAGCAGAGATGTACCTGTCTAGTGAAGTGACGGTACGGTATGGGGTGTACAGCTGGTTCGCCTCCCCGTGGTGCACCCTGGGTAACTCTAAATGAACTAGCAAATACTGGCGGTCTGACAAAGAAAGCTTCTCCTTAGTCCTGACCAACAATGAATGTGCAATGTGCATGTGAAATATATTTCTCTGCTTTCCATACAAATATGTTACTAACATAGTGGGTGTGATGTCACAGGAATACTTACTGCAACAATCACTAATATGATATCTAGTGAGACCTTATAAAATGTGAAGTTTAGTGCACTTAGGAAAAATTTGAATCGCAGAAGGTCGCACTGGCGATTTTTTTTATAACACACTCTTTATGCATATAAAGCTATTGTTCAGACATGCAGGTGAAATGTAATCAAATACACTACTTTAATGTAAGATTACTTACAGTCACCAGGAGTTATTCCTCTTCGTCGCTGAACTTGGTTCCAACCATCGCATTCATGTAATTTCTAGTCAGTGCAAACCAGTTGCTGTACGCCACGCCTTCCTAGCGCATGTGCTCTTGCGATTAATACTTTGCCCAAATTTTGCATATAAAAAAATAATGCTTGTAGATCGCAGATTCGCTTGATACTTCTGAATGAATGAATAACTTATATAGCGCTACAATTGCAAACTAAATCGCCTCAAGGCGCTTTTGCAGCCCTTGACCGCCTGTGCTTTCAGAAGAGGTGGGTCTTGAGCTTCTTCCTGAAGGCTAGATGGTTTTCTTCTGAGCGGATCTCCGCAGGTAGAATGTTCCATAGCCGGGGTCCTTGGACTGCGAACCTTCGTTCGCCTTTTGATTTGTAGCGGGTCTTGGGGATATGGAGGAGGTTCTGGTTAGCTGACCGGTGGGGGCGACCTGGGGTGTAGAGGTATTGGGGTGCTTTCCCTTGTGTGCATTTATGGGTGAGGCAGAGGGTCTTGAATTTGATCCGATCCTTCACGGGTAGTCAATGGAGGGTCTTCAAGGACGAAGTAATAGATTCACAGTTTTTTTTTCCAGTTATCAGTCTGGCGGCTGTGTTCTGGACAACTTGTAAACGTGAAATTTGATATTTGGGAAGTCCTAGATAGAGGGAGTTTGTGTAGTCCAGTCAGGAATTGATGGTTATTCCAACTACTGCTGCTGCGTCTCCTTCAGGGATGAAGGGAATGAGTCTGCACAGCACGCGAAGAAGATGATGGGATCCACTGACTACTGATCCTATTTGTGCATCCATTGTCATGTCTGAGTCAAAGATGACTCCGAGGTTTTTGACTTTGGTGCTGGGAGTAATGGTTTGTCCGAGGATGGTGGGTGGCGTGCATGTCATGCTAGAGTTTTTGTTTCGGTTTGCATGAAGGAAGAGGAGTTCTGTTTTGGAACCATTGAGTTTGAGAGAGCTCTCAGTCATCCACTCGTCAATCAATGAGAGGCAGATTTCCAGGGCGTGGTATTGATCTTTTTTGTTGCTAATGCGTAAATAAAGTTGGGTGTCATCAGCGTAGGAATGATAGAGCAGATCCTGGTTGCTGATGATTTTGAGGAGTGGTCGGAGGTAGATGTTGAAGCGCACAGGCGACAGGGGTGATCCTTGAGGGACTCCGCATGTGACATGGACACTGGTATGTCAGTGTCCATGTTGTGGGACTATGTGTGCGCATCTACTAAGTATTTTGTGGCTGCAAATATGACCTTGAGGTTTTTCAGGTTTTCGTGCACCGTCCCAGCAGATATTCATCCATCACTAGTGGGCAGTATTATAATTGTTATATTCTTGTACATAGGAGGCAGTATTATAGTAGTTATATTCTTGTACATAGGAGGCAGTATTATAGTAGTTATATTCTTAACCAAATATATTTTTATTCAAAGAGTAAGGCATATCAATTGATCACAAACCATCCTAGCATCACTGGTAAGGCATAGTCACAAATCAGCCATGGACGTGACCACAATTGCATGTCAGTGCAACACATGTTGTACAAAATGATACATTAAATGTGACAGACAATAAAAATCAAATATAACACAAATAAGAGGAAAAGAGAGGGAAAGAAGGGAAAGGAGGGGGGGTGGTGGTAGGGGAGTTTTCCCCAACTCCGTCAGGGGAACTTCCTATATGTCTTCCAGGGCGACCAGATTTTCAGAAAGCGGGAACGCGTGCCAGATTCCCAGTGGGCCAGCTCTTCAAACCTGTAGATCTGATCCACCTTATCCCTCCACATCGAAACAGTGGGAGGTTCAGTATCCTTCCAAAGCAGCGGTATGAGCAGTCTCACCGCCGTGATGAGCATAGTAGGGAGATCAGATCTACAGGGGGAAAGCGAGTCATTAGGGCACCAAAGCAGGATCAGTTTAGGATCCAGCTTAACCTGCTTAGCACACACCTCATTTATCAGAGCTTCTATACTGGTCCAGAACGCTTTAATCTTTTCACAGTGCCACCAAATGTGTGACAGAGAGCCTACGTCTTTTCTACACCTCCAGCACTCACTTGGGAAATCTGCGTTAAGCCTATGCAAGAACTCTGGGGACTTGTACCATCTCGTAAGCAGCTTATACGAGTTTTCTTGTACCTTAATACAGCGGCTAAAGCCGTGAGAGTGTGTAAGGACAAAAGCCCTTTCCGGGTCTGTAAGGTGGATGGACAATTCCCTTTCCCATGAAGAAAGGAAATGTAGCTCAGGAGGGGAGGCTGAGAGTAACTCCTTATATATGGTAAACAGCGGTTTAGGGATCCTACGGGCATCTGATAGTCTCCTAGACAGCCAGTTCCAGAGGTGGTGGGGGGTGGTAGCTTAATCATCTTAATCTCCTTCTGCAGGGCAAAACTCTGTAGGAAGGAAGCTTTTTTGACTTTAGGGTCATTCAAGACCGTGGACCAATCCAGGGACCCATCCGGGGACCGGATCTCACTTAAAGGGATCTCGGCCAAAAGAGGCCAGATACCTGAGGGCTTCTCAGCTTCCGGATGGACATAAAACTGTAAAGAGGAAAGCGGAGTACCTGGTATGGGAAACTCAAAAGTTCTATCCTTAAACTGCTTGGCCCACTCAACAAACATACCCTTCCATAGGAGTGGCAAAGAGGAACTACCCGGAGAACAAGGGGACAGCCCCCAAAGAATCCGCTTCATTCTAGTGGAGAGCAGGGAGCGCTCAAGACACACATATGGAGCACTATAAGTGCTATTGAGGAGGGATAGACCTCTAAATAGTTGAAAGGCCACATAGTAGGAACGCATGTCGGGCAGACCAAAGCCGCCAAACCTCTTCTCTCTGGTCAGCACCGAATAAGCAATTCTGGAGGGTTTACTTCCCCACAAAAAGAGGGAGAAAACTCTGCGGATGTCTACAAAAAATGAGTGCGGCAGCCAGATAGGCAACACCTGCAGAAGGTACAAAAATTTAGGAGCTATAAAGGTCTTAAGGTAGTTCCTCTTGCCACACCAAGAGATAAACGGCAGTTTAATAGAGTGCAGCTGCTTCCTAACTGAGGACAATAAGGGGGCATAATTCAGAGCAAATAAGTCCTTCGCCTGAGCCGGGACGTGCACTCCCAAAAATACTATGTCTTTTGTAGCCCAGTGAAAGGGGGTAGTATTCTGAAGGGCCTCTTTAACCGATTCTGGACAAGTAACGTTTAGGGCCATTGACTTGCAATAGTTGATTTTAAAGTTTGACACATAGCCAAACTCCTCAAAAAGAGACAAAAGCCTAGGGAAGGATGTTTCGGGATTGGAAGTCATAATAAGTAGGTCATCTGCAAATGAGGCTGTCAAGTGGGTCCGAGAATCAATGGTCAAGCCCCTAACCGCAGGATCCTGCCGGATCTTACACAGCAAAGTCTCCATCACTATGACAAACAGATGGGGAGAGGGGACACCCCTGCCTTGTCCCATTGGATATGGAAAAGGAGGGAGAAAGCGTACCATTTATTTTGAGTCTGGCAGACGGGGCTGAGTACAGAGTGAAGATCGCAGATATAAACGAATCTGGGAAACCAAACCTCGACAGGGCCCGTGACATATAATGCCAACCGACCCTGTCGAAGGCCTTCTCCGCATCCGTGCTCAGCAAAGCCAGAGGCGTGGAGGAGCTTCTAGCCCAATCCATAAGATGGAGCAAACGTATCGTGTTTTCACAGCCCTGTCTGCCACGCACAAACCCCACTTGCTCGCTATCAATAAGATCCGGCAGGATCAGCTGTATTCGCTGCACCAGTATCTTGGCCCACCACTTGACATCCGCATTTAGCAGTGAAATCGGGCGATAACTGCCACAGTGGAGGGGGTCTTTGTTTTCTTTATGGATTATAGTTATGTGGGCCTCTAACGTTTGGGGGGGTAGAGAGCCTCCAGACAGGAGGAAATTACAGAGTGCCTGAAAATGAGGAGTCAAAACGTCTTTGAAGGTCTTGTAATACGATATAGGGAGTCCATCCGGGCCTGGACTTTTGCCTGAAGGAATGGAGGAAAGGACCTTGCCAATTTCCTCTCTTGATACAGGGGCGACTAGTTGGGAAGCTTGTAGAGGACTAACAGAGGACAGCTTCAGAGTGGACAGGAACTCATCTGTGGCTTGCTCAATAGAGGCTGAACCAGGACGGTCTGGAGTGGGGAGGTTATATAGATCCGCATAAAAAGCACTAAACGCTTTCGCTATATCGTGAGTCGACTTGTGCTTATTGCCTTTCGCATCTAGAATAGCAGGGATAAATGAATCCACGTGACGTTGCTTAGCCATGGCAGACATCAGTTTATTCCCTTTGTTTCCATGGGCATAAGCTTTAAACCTGGAGCGGAATATACGTTTCGCTGATTTGGCGTTGAGCAAGTTTTTCAGTCCCGTCCTGGCCTCGGCTAATTCAGCAGCCACAGCCTGAGCCTGGGTTTGCTTATGAGTCAGTTCAAGACTCGCTATGCGGGACAGCAGGTCATCTACAGCCTTGGAGCGCAACTTTTTAACATGCGAGCCCAGGGAAATTAATTCTCCTCTAACCACCGCCTTATGAGACTCCCACAAGATGGAAGGGGAGGGAGGAGGGTCGCCCACTGCATTAAGAGAGAAGAATTCAGACATAATCCGGGAGATTCTAGCTGCACTGGCAGGGTCGGAAATCAATGTGTCATTAAGACGCCATATTCTCTCTCGCTTAGGAAGAGCTGTCATAGACACTCAGAGAAATACTGGGGTGTGATCAGAAAGCGTAATGTTCCCAATCTTCGTGTCTACCACCTGAGAAATATGGGGGGAGGATAAAAACAAGTAGTCCAACCTATGGAAGGATTTTTTAGCGTTTGAATAAAACGTATAATCCCTACCAGAGGGATGCATAGTGCGCCACACATCAATAACCCGCAACTTCTTCAGCGCAGTCTTCAGACGTCGCAGAAGTTTGTGGGACAACTCAGACCTCTGAGAGGACGAGTCAAGGCCTGGCTCCATAGTCACATTAAAGTCACCTCCTAGTATAAGCATGCCCTCACTAAAAGCCTGTAATTGCTCAAGAGTCCGAACGAGCCAGGGGATCTGACCCCTATTAGGGGCATATAAATTAGCCAGGGTAACAGGCGCATCAGCGATGTGCCCCTTAACGAATAAGAAGCAACCATCAGTGTCCGCAAGGACAGCGGAGTGTTTGAAGGGTAGGCGCTTGTGGACGGCCACGCTGACGCCCCTGCTAGCCGAGGCAAAAGAGCTATGAAACCATTGTGGGAATGCGTTTTGGGACAATTTCGGGATCTTCCCTGATTTAAAATGAGTTTCTTGGAGGAATACAACGGAGGCCTCATCTTTCAGTAACAAAGAGAGCACCTGAGACCGCTTACATGGCTCGTTCAGACCCCTGGCATTCAGTGAGGCAACTACAACAGAGGCCATAGTAAAGACATAGGAGGCCTGTCGGCCCAGAGCAAGAGGACATCCAGTCTAGAAAGCCACAGACGGAGTAAGAGGAAGAAAGGGAGGAAAGAGGAGGAAGGGAAAGTCAAAAGAAAAAACATAACAAATGAGACAGTAACACAACACAAATAACAGAGAATGTCTCCCCATGGACAGGGAGCACGTGACCCCACCCAGCATCTGACACAATGGAGATCCTTTTTCATAGCGGCAAACAGCCGGGATCTATCAGAGGGGGGCTCCTGTGGGGCCACCGGGGGTGGAAAGATAGGGGGTGAGGGAGAGGACATAATCAGTAACATAACTGACAATAATGCAGGCATATAACCCCCGCATAACTAACAGTGCAGTCAGTGCTCTAATGCACAGCTCGTAACCTGCGTCTCATGCAGGCAAGGTAGTAAAGCATAGGGTCCGGCCCAAAACCCATGGGAACGGGGCAGTGGGCCAAGACCTAAAATAAGTCCAAAACCAAAGGACAAACAATGAAAATTCAGCTCAGACAGAGCCAGACAGAGTTCCTACGTCTTGGGACCCAGCAAAGTCACAGAACATTGAACTCAGTGAAGAGTGAACAAAAGCGCCTTCAGCGCTTCCCGGAGCAAAGTCAGGTAACAGGTGCTTGCGACCGGCCTTTTCCTTGTTTCCCAGCTCTGGAAGGTGAAACTTGCTGCCACGAATCTATACCCGGAGGGGTAGGCAGGGGATCCCCTTGATCAGCCGGCATCCACGAGGGAACTGTGATGGGTTCAAACCCAAGAGGGCCCCAAATAGCTTTCAGGTCACCCGGGGTCCGCACCGTATACTGCCTCCCATTTTTCAAAATGGCCAGACCGAAGGGATAGAGCCATCGGAATGGCGTAGCTGTGGCTTTAAGGGCCTCTAGGAGCGGCTTCACGATGCGCCTCTTGGCTAAGGTGGAGGGGGCCAGGTCCTGGAAGAAAAGGACTGGGGTCTCACCGTACATGATGCGGTCGGCCTCCCTTCCCGCCTTGAGCAGTGCAGCAGTGTCCACATAGCTTAGGATGCCGCATACTACATCCCGCGGCGGCTCACCAAGTTTCGGCTTGGGCCTTAAGGCCCTGTGGATGCGCTCGATCACAATCGGAGCTGCTCTCTCGGCTCCCAGCAGGGAGGAGAAAATTTTGCATGCGACTGAATGAAGCGCGTCAATCGCAATATTTTCGGGTAGGCCGCGGATGCGAATATTTCGCCGCCGGCTCCGGTTCTCCTGATCTTCTATGCGCATCAGCGCATCGTTTAGCAAGTCTCTGTGGGTTTGCAGGGCTGCGCTGGTCTTACCCTCATGCACCAGGATGGCTTCCTGTGCTAGCTCCAGGGACTCCACACGATTCCCAATCTGCCGCAGGTCTCCTTTTATCTCCTCCAAGTCCTTTTTAAGAGGTGCAAGAGCAGATTCCAGAATGTCCCTGAGATCTGCTTTGGAGAGTGAGGAGCTCTTTCGCATTGGTCTGCAATCAGAGACATCAGAAGTGCTTCCTGCCTCAGAGCCTTCATCTGCTTCAGAGGGCTGCCGCGCCTTCTTGTATGTTTCAGCAGCAGGAGTCCTGGACTGTTTCTTAAGGAATTTATCCATCTCAGGTTGCCTGGAACGGGCCCCTGTCGGCTCTGGTGTCTCAGGGTGACGGTCCTTGCCTGGTTTCCCCATTGGCACCGAGCAAATAGCTAATAAAAGGGGCTTTAATAGCTGCCAGGGAGAGGAGCTCAGGAACAAGCAGCCATTCAGCTCCAAGGTCAAGCTCCGCCTATAGTAGTTATATTCTTGTACATAGGAGGCAGTATTATAGTAGTTATATTCTTGTACATAGGAGGCAGTATTATAGTAGTTATATTCTTGTACATAGGAGGCAGTATTATAGTAGTTATATTCTTGTACATAGGAGGCAGAATTATAGTAGTTATATTCCTGTACACAGGTGCAGTATTATAGTAGTTATATTCTTGTACATAGGAGCAGTATTATAGTAGTTATATTCTTGTACATAGGAGCAGTATTATAGTAGTTATATTCTTGTACATAGGAGCAGTATTATAGTAGTTATATTCTTGTACATAGGAGCAGTATTATAGTAGTTATATTCTTAACCATATTTATTTTTATTGAGGTAAAAATCAAGGCCACAAGCCCACACATGACATCAATGCAATAACATTAAGAGTCAAAATAGTCATCCAGTGCACATACCATGTGTAAACAATACAAGCGATTGTCATCATCATCAGAGATACACATCAAAAGGAGAAGGAGGGTATGGGGGGGGGGAACAGTCGGGGAGGTAGGGGTGGAAAACCAGGAAAGGGAGGATTCCTGCTCTATCATGTAAAGTTCCTATGTAACTTCCACGGGGACCATAGCTTTAGGAAGCAGTGGCGTGAGTTTGTCTCCCAGTGCGCCAGTTCCTCAAAACGGTAGATTTGATCCACCTTGTCCGTCCACATAATGAGAGATGGAGGGGAATCAGTTTTCCATAAAAAGGGGACCAGTAATTTAGCTGCTGTAATCAACATCGTTGGGAGGTTATTCTTGGCGGGGGTTAGTGAGCTATTAGGGCACCACAATAGGATAAGTTTTGCATCCAAGACGATCTTGGTTTTGCATACATTATTGATCATGGATTCTATCAGCTTCCAGAACGGCTGGATCTTATGGCAGAGCCACCAGATATGTGACAGTGAACCAGTTTCTACGCCACACCGCCAGCATGTTACAGGGATCTCAGGGTTAAGTTTGTGTAAGAATTCAGGAGTTTTATACCATCTACTTAGTAGCTTAAAAGAATTCTCCTGAACTCTCACACAACGACTGAAGCCGTGTGAATGGGCCAGGACAAAGGCCTTCTCCGGTTCCGTCAGGGTCAAAGAAAGCTCTCGTTCCCATGAGGTCACATAACCGAGCTCCGGTGGTAAGGAGGAAAGCATTTCCTTATACATCTGGGATAATGGTCTAAGGGGGGGCCTGGGAGCTAGAACCTTCTTCTCAAGCCAAGAAGGGGAGCTGCTACCAGCGAAGGGTCCAACACACAATTTAACATCTCTTTTGAAGTCTGCCAAATGAAAAAAGGGAGCTGCCTTAACCTCGGGGCGGTCCATTATTAAGTCCCACTGCAAACTACCATCTGGGAGAAGGACATCTCGCAAGGACAAGTCAGCGAGCTTAGACCAAATCCCAGAGGGGCTTGACACAGAAGGGTGAATATAGCTTTGCAACAATTTGAGAGGCATACAGGGATTAGGAAAGCTAAACAGCTGGGATTGGACCATTTTGGACCACTCTACTAGCATTCCCTTCCAGACCGGGGAAGAGGCGTAATGATTGGCAGAGAAGGGCCTGACACCCCATAAAGTAAGCTGGTCTTGGTTGGTGAGCAGTACAGCCTCAAGACGTGAGCAAAGGGAGCTAGATTGGCGGGATAGGGTAGCCACACATCTGCATAACTGAACAGCCGTGTAATATGACTTTACATCTGGCATCCCAAAGCCTCCGAACTTCCGGTCCCTCGTGAGGGTAGAATAGGCAATGCGTGGCGATTTGCCATTCCAGAGGAAGCGCATGAACACTCGGCGGACTTCTGTGAAGTATGAGTTTGGAAGCCAAATAGGAAGGGCTTGCAGCAAATATAGAAATTTGGGGAGGATAAAGGTTTTAAGGTAATTCTTTCTTCCAATTTATGAAACAAACGGGAGTTTCAAGTTCTGCAGATGGGTACGGACATTTTGCAAGAGCGGCACATAATTAAGGGAGGCTAGATCTTGGACATTGGCCGAAACACGCGTCCCCAAAAACGTAATGTCTCTGGAGGCCCAGGTAAATGGGGTAGTACGTTTAAGATTATTTACTACATTTAGGGGGCAAGAGATATTAAGTGCCATGGATTTCCCATAATTTATTTTAAAATTGGATACGAATCCAAAATCCTCGAATGTATTCAACAATTTGGGCAAGGCCTCTGCCGGGTTGGAGGTCATGACTAAAAGGTCATCCGCGAATGCTGCAGTAACATGAGTATAGGGACCAATCTGAAGGCCTCTAATGACCGGATCAGCTCTAATTTCACACAAAAGGGTCTCCATCACTAATATGAACAGTGCAGGAGAGAGGGGACACCCCTGCCTCGTCCCATTGGTGATGCGAAATGGTGGGGATAATGCTCCATTGACTTTGACCATGGCAGAGGGGGCCGAATATAGGGTGTTAATGGCACTAATAAACTGGTCTGGGAGGCCAAACTTCGACAGGGTCCGCGACATAAAGAGCCAGCTAACCCTGTCGAAGGCCTTCTCTGCATCTGTACTCACCAAAACCAAAGGTTTAGAAGATCTCTTGGCCCAGTTTATAAGATGGAGGAGCCGCACCGTGTTCACAGGCCCCTGTCTGCCATGGACAAAACCTACTTGTTCCTCATGCACAATGTCAGGGAGAACATCCTGAAGCCTGGTAGCCAAGATCTTCGCCCACCACTTCACATCATTATTAACCTCTTAAGGACATAGGGCGTACAGGTACGCCCTTGTGCCCTGGTACTTAAGGACACAGGGCGTACATGTACGCCCTGTGTATTTCTGATCACTGCCGTGCGGCTGGCAGTGATCGGAACCCGGTGCCTGCTCAAATCATTGAGCAGGCACCTAGGCTAAATGCGCGGGGGGGTCCCGTGACCCCCCCATGTCGGCGATCGCGGCAAACCGCAGGTCAATTCAGACCTGCGGTTTGCTGCGATTTCTGCAGTTTCTGATCCCCGCGGTCCCTGACCGCGGGGATCAGAAACTTTAGTATTCCTGAAATGCATCTGTATCCCCCCCCCTGCACCCCTTAGTGATTTTTGCCCGGTGGGAGGTGCAGGGGGAGGGTTGCGGGCGGTGCGGGCGGTGCGGGAGGCGGGCGGTGCGGCAGGCGGGATCGCGATCCCCCGCCCGCCTCCCATTGCGTAATCGTTGGCATCTAGTGGGTATACCAGGGTGCCAGCACATTGCTGGCACCCTGGTATAAACGGCTGACATCTGTGCTGCGATGTCAGCCGTTTAACCCTTTCCATACCGCGGTCCGTACGGACCGCTGTATGGAAAAGGTTAACAGCGCAGGGAGCTCCCTCCCTCTCCCATCGGGGGGCTGCTGTACCTTTGCAGCCCCCCCGAATGGAGAGGGAGAGAGCTCCCAGGCAGCCCCCCAAGCCCCGTCCTTACCCTTCCCCGTCTGCGCAGTTCTGACCATAACTGAGCAGACGGGGAAGGTTCCCATGGCAACAGGACGCCTCTCAGGCGTCCTGCTGTCCATGGTGCTGAACAGATCTGTGCTGAAAGCATAGATCTGTTCAGTGTAAGTAAAATATAGTACAGTGCAATATATATTGTACTGTACTGTATTATACAGACATCAGACCCACTGGATCTTCAAGAACCAAGTGGGTCTGGGTCAAAAAGAAAGTGAAAAAAAGTGAAAATAAAGTAAAAATCAAAAAACACATTTATCACTGATTAAAAAAAAAAAAAATGAAATTCCCTACACATGTTTGGTATCGCCGCGTCCGTAACGACCTGATCTATAAAACGGTCATGTTACTTTACCCAAACGGTGAACGCCATAAAAATAAAAAATTAAAAACTATGATGAAATTGAAATTTTGCCCACCTTACTTCCCAAAAAAGTTAATAAAAGTGATCAAAAAAGTTGTATGTACTCCAAAATTGTAACAATCAAACCGTCATCTCATCCCGCAAAAATCATACCCTACCCAAGATAATTGCCCCAAAACTGAAAAAACTATGGCTCTTAGACTATGGAAACACTAAAACATGATTTTTTTTGTTTCAAAAATGAAATCATTGTGTAAAACTTACATAAATAAAAAAAGTATACATATTAGGTATCGCCGCGTCCGTATCGACCGGCTCTATAAAAATATCACATGACCTAACCCCTCAGGTGACTACCGTAAAAAAAAAAAAAAAGAAACGGTGTAAAAAAAGCTATTTTTTGTCATCTTACTTCACAAAAAGTGTAATAGCAAGCGATCAAAAAGTCATATGCACCCCAAAATAGTGCCAATAAAACCGTAATCTCACCCCGCAAAAAATTAGACCCTACTTGAGATAATCGCCCAAAAACTGAAAAAACTATGGCTCTTAGACTATGGAGACACAAACTTTTTTTTGTTTTAAAAATTAATTCATTGTGTAAAACTTACATAAATAAAAAAAATTGTATACATATTAGGTATCGCCGCGTCCGTGACAACCTGCTCTATAAAATTACCACATGATCTAACCTGTCAGATGAATGTTGTAAATAACAAAAAAAAAACGGTGCCAAAAAAGCTATTTCTTGTTACCTTGCCGCACAAAAAGTGTAATATAGAGCAACCAAAAATCATATGTATCCTAAACTAGTACCAAGAAAACTGCCACCTTATCCCGTAGTTTCTAAAATGGGGTCACTTTTTTGGAGTTTCTACTCTAGGGGTGCATCAGGGGGGCTTCAAATGGGACATGGTGTCAATAAAAACAGTCCAGCAAAATCTGCCTTCCAAAAACCGTATGGCATTCCTTTCCTTCTGCGCCCTGTCGTGTGCCCGTACAGCAGTTTACGACCACATATGGGGTGTTTCTGTAAACTACAGAATCAGGGCCATAAATAATGAGTTTTGTTTGGCTGTTAACCCTTGCTTTGTAACTGGAAAAAAAATATTAAAATGGAAAATCTGCCAAAAAAGTGAAATTTTGAAATTGTATCTCTATTTTCCATTAAATCTTGTGCAACACCTAAAGGGTTAACAAACTTAGTAAAATCAATTTTGAATACCTTGAGGGGTGTAGTTTCTTAGATGGGGTCACTTTTATGGAGTTTCTACTCTAGGGTTGCATCAGGGGGGCTTCAAATGGGACATGGTGTCAAAAAAACTGTCCAGCAAAACCTGCCTTCCAAAAACCATATGGCGCACCTTTCACTCTACGCCCCGCTGTGTGGCCGTACAGTAGTTTACGGCCACATATGGGGTGTTTCTGTAAAGGGCAGAGTCAGGGCAAATAAGATACAGTCTTGTTTGGCTGTTAACCCTTGCTTTGTTAGTGGAAAAAATGGGTTAAAATGGAAAATTAGGCAAAAAAATGAAATTCTCAAATTTCATCCCCATTTGCCAATAACTCTTGTGCAACACCTAAAGGGTTAATGAAGTTAGTAAAATCAGTTTTGAATACCTTGAGGGGTGTAGTTTCTTAGATAGGGTCACTTTTATGGAGTTTCTACTCTAGGGGTGCATCAGGGGGCTTCAAATGGGACATGGTGTCAAAAAAACTGTCCAGCAAATCCTGCCTTCCAAAAACCATATGGCGCACCTTTCACTCTACGCCCCGCTGTGTGGCCGTACAGTAGTTTACGGCCAAATATGGGGTGTTTCTGTAAACGGCAGAGTCAGGGCAATAAAGATACCGTCTTGTTTGGCTGTTAACCCTTGCTTTGTTAGTGGAAAAAATGGGTTAAAATGGAAAATTAGCCAAAAAAATGAAATTCTCAAATTTCATCCCCATTTGCCAATAACTCTTGTGCAACACCTAAAGGGTTAACGAAGTTTGTAAAATCAGTTTTGAATACCTTGAGGGGTGTAGTTTATAGAATGGGGTCATTTTTGGGTGGTTTCTTTTATGTAAGCCTCGCAAAGTGACTTCAGAGCTGTAGTGGTCCCTAAAAATTTGGTTTTTGTAAATTTCTGAAAAATTTCAAGATTTGCTTCTAAACTTCTAAGCCTTGTAACATCCCCAAAAAATAAAATATCATTCCCAAAATAATTCAAACATGAAGTAGACATATGGGGAATGTAAAGGCATCACAATTTTTAGGGGTATTACTATGTATTACAGAAGTAGAGAAACTGAAACTTTGAAATTTGCAAATTTTTCCAAATTTTTGTTAAATTAGGTGTTTTTTGGTGCAAAAAAAATATTTTTTTTAACTTTATTTTACCAGTGTCATGAAGTACAATATGTGACGAAAAAACAATCTCAGAACGGCCTGGATAAGTCAAAGCGTTTTAAAGTTATCAGCACTTAAAGTGACTCTGGTCAGATTTGCAAAAAATGGCCTGGTCCTAAGGTGTAAAAAGGGGTTAAGCAGGGATATCGGCCTGTAGTTACTGCAGCATGTCGGGTCCTTGTTTTCCTTATGGAGGACAGTAATGTGCGCCAATAAGGAATGAGGAGCAAGGGAGCCCCCAGTCAGAAGGTAGTTGCACAAATTCCTGAAACGTGGGATTAAAACATCCTGAAAGGATTTATAATACGCAATGGAAAATCCGTCGGGGCTATAGTAGTTATATTCTTGTACATAGGAGCAGTATTATAGTAGTTATATTCTTGTACATAGAGGCAATTTTTATTGTGAAAACAAACAAAAAAAATACAATTAAAATACATTCTTACAATACAAAAAAAAAAAATAACAGGCATTGTACACACAATGACCACTCAACTAGAATTATTTGGCTTACGGCTGTGGGGTGGTGGAATGGCTCATTGTGTATAGACACGCGGGTTCTCATGTGCCAATGGTAATATTTTATGACAGAAATTATCAGGTACATTGTCCCCCTGTCTACATTCCTATTTCTGGATGGAACAGCATAGATTATATCAAGATAAGTCATGGACTGCAGTAATGGGATGTTTAGCTTTTGTGACACCTCTTCCCATATTCTCCTCCCACCCCTACAGTCAGATATTAAATGCTCCATTGTCTCCTCCTGCTGACAACCGAGAGGACAGTTCCTATCTGAAACACTTAAAAAATTCAGGTTACCCCTAACAAATAGCTTTCTATGTAATGACAGTTTCCCATTGAGGAGCTTCAGACTTTCTTGTAAAGTGCTAGTCACACAATCCCTCAAGACAAGTGGAGAACAAAAGAAAGCCCTACAGATCCTCACATATAGATCTTTCCTTGGCTTACCCTCAATGTAGGACTTCTCTATCTTCCACCTTCTCACACACTTCAGCCCATAGTCTAGGTACTGGGGGAGGTAGTCACTCGTCCATAGACCCCTCTTGAGACTGCCGCCTCGCACCCAAGATTCTGCAAAAGGCAATATCCAGTCCCTGACACTGTTCACCCACAGGGAGCTATTCTCTGAGTCCAAGCAACCAAAATTAACTTTTAGAAACATGGAGTCAAAGAACACCCTTGGATTCAGCATATCCAACCCATCCTCTCTCCTCTGTAGGTAGGTGATCCCTCTTTTTATCAGGTTCAACCTGTTCCCCCACAACAGTTGGAAGAACAGGCTAAAGAGCCTAGCGGAGAAAGATTCCGGCAAAGGAAAAACGACAGAGACATACAAGAAGACAGGGACCAGGTAAGTCTTCAACATTATAACCCTTTCTCTATAGGTCAGCCTCCAGTTCTTCCATCGCTGAACCTTTGCATTTCCGGCTTCCAACTTCTCTTCCCAATTTAGTTTGGCGTTATCATCCCTCCCAAATTTGACCCCTAGGATTTTAATATAGGTGGAGGCTCTCACAAATTGTGGCAGATCAAAGTCTGGATCACTGTCTGATATCCAGAGAGCTTGACTCTTCTCAAGGTTGACCAGAGACCCTGAGGCCTCCGAGTAACTTCTGATGGCCGCAGACAACATCTCGACCTCACGAGGCTCAGATATCACTACAGTCACATCATCCGCATAGGCAACAACACTCAGGGGCAGGCAATGGGGGACCGGCACCCCCTGAAAACCACACTCCTGCAGTGAACTCAGGAATGGGTCTAAGGCAAATACATACAGCAGCGGACTCAGTGGGCAACCTTGTCTCACCCCTGCCTCAACCCTGAAGGTATCACCCTGCCAACCATTGACCAGAGGAAAGCTCTTAGCCTTGCAATAGAAAAGTCTTCAGCCAATCGATGAATTGCCCCAGAATACTGTACTTTGACAAAGTGGCCCATAGATACTCATGATCTACTCTGTCAAAGGCTTTAGCCTAGTCAAGACTCACAACATATCTCCCACACCTCAGGGCTTTACATCTCTCAAACCTCTCCCTTATCAAGATGACTGCTCCAGAGATGTTCCGCCCTTTTACTGTGCCAAACTGACAGCCTGACAACAGTGCTGAGGACAGACAAACTAATCTAGAAAACAGAATTTTTGCCAGAATCTTTCTGTCGACATTCAAGAGGGCAATCGGCCTCCAGTTCTTGAGGTCACTCGGCTCTTTACCTTTGGACAGCAGAATCAGCGAGGACACTCTCATGGATGGAGGCATCAGGTGACTTTCTAGACAATTTGTATATACATCCACGAGGGTTGGGGCCAAGAGGTCTCTGAATGTCCTATAGAATTCTGCTGTTATCCCATCTGGACCTGGTGCCTTCTTCAGATGTAACTTATCAATGGCCTCTTAAACCTCCACCGCTGTCAAAGGAGAAAAGTCCAAATCATTAGTATCAGGGAGCGGAGTTGCCTCCAAGAATTGGGTCATCTTGTCTCTATTCAAAACCTTCCTCTGAAACAAGTCAGCATAGTAAGATCTCACCACCCCCAGGATACCCTCCCGAGATTCTTGCAAAACACCCTGGGGGTCAGTGAGACTGGTGACAGATTTATTTGCCACTCGCTCCCGGCAATTCTCAAAGGGATCAGGAGACCCTAAGGTCCCATAATCCCGTTCAAGAACCAGGGAGGTATACCTGCTGTACTGATACTGCCTCATCTCAGATTTCAGCCGGTCTATCCTTTGTTGGTCACCCCCTCCCGCCGAATAGAGTGACTCCAATTCTTTCCACAGCTTGAGATACTGGCCATACTTACTCTTCCCCTTTATAATTGACAGTCTCTTTAAGAGGGATCTGATCTCATCCTTGAAATCCTCCCACCAGTCGGCCATATTGCCATAAAAGTCGACTCTCTCTAGCTGACTCTGTATAAGAGAGTGAACATGACTCTGAACCAAATGGTCTTCTAATAGACTGGAATTAACATAACCCTCTACCTGTCCCAGAACACTTTGTGACACCCCAACATAAAATATAAGGCAAGATGGTCTGAATAAGGGACAATCTTCTCATCTTTCTCACCAATGGTCTCTGTAGGACTCACCAGAGCTAAATCTATCCGACTTCTTCTTTCACCACAAAAATAAGTACATTTTGGTTTCCGACCACCCTGCACAAACACATCTGACAACCCAGCCTGTTGAATAATTCTGTTTAGGACCTTGGAGTCTCTGGTAAGAGGCCTATTAGAGGTCCTGTCACTAGATGCCCTGGTGGCATTAAAATCTCCAGCCATGATGACAGGGATATATGTGAAGAGATATGGCTTCACTTCATTATAAAGGTTAACCCTTTCAGTCACAATCTGCAAACCATAGATATTGATAAGACGCAGCCTCCTACCCCGAATAGTAACTTCCAGAATTAGGCACCTTCCCATCAATACCTCTGTCAACCTATGTATAGTTACATCATTGGTGTTAAAGAAGATAGAGACCCCGGCACTTGGTTCTACAGCCAGTGACCAAAAGGATGGACCAGACAGCCATTCGCGCTTGGCATCCCGTAAGAGTCCTAAAGTATTTAAACGTGTCTCTTGTAAGAAGAATACATCAGCATCAAGAGACCTTAGATGTTCATAAACCGCGTGCCTGGTCCTCCTCACTCTGACACTGTTCACATTACTGAAAACACTTTAAGGTTAAAGTTAGTCATCAAAGCAAAGCAAAGCACAAGTAGCATAGATATTACCCCCATCATCATAGATCTGAGTCTGAGCCCACCTGCCGACCACCTGTCTCCATGTCTGATTCGGACAGATGTTTAGCTCGCGGGGGTTTCCTTTTTGTGGGGGGGGGATCGCCCTCTTGGTCCTCATTAAATTAATCTACCACTCTCTTTAACTCTCTCTCCATCTCTTCCTCAGCGTCTGACTCTGATAGGACACCATACCTATTTGTAATGGTCATGACACCTGACCCGGGGTCTACTTTTTGTTTGGAAGGTTTTTGGACAGTGGTCCATTCCCCCTCAGGCTTATGGCTGGTTTTGTCCTTCTTCCGTCTCTTCTGTGGATTTATTGATGCTGGGGCAGAAGACGACGTACCCACAACCTGCTCAGCAACCTCCCCGTTCCCTTCAGTGGTTCCTGGCTGGGACTGGTCAGGCACTATGTCACCTATATTGTCTCCCATATTGTGCTGAGGCTCGGGCTGTGTCACTGCTGACCCTGACAACAACATCTCCTCCTCTAGGTCATCTGCCCCTTCCAGCAAGTCCTCATCAGGGAAGTCCTTACAAATATTATGCCAGGCGTCTGGACAGTCCCTGTGGGAGTGACCGATCCTACCACAGAGGTTGCAACAGATGTTCTGGCAGGTGGCGCTGACATGGCCGATCTCCCTGCATAAGTTACATTTTACCAGGGTGCACACACTCTCAATATGACCGGCCTTTCTGCATTTAAAACATTTTGTAGGCTGACCCGCATAGAAGCATACCCCTTTCTCCCGGCCAATAAAGAATGAGTTGGGCAGATGCTGGGTAATGTTGTTAACCTGCCGTAACTTTGCAAGGACCTTCCACCCCCCAGTCCATATGCCATCCTCGTCCCTGGTCTTTGTCAGATCTGACTTTAGGTCACAGTGTCTTTTTAGCCATACAACAATATCCTGGTATGGTACCGACTCGTTCCAGAATATTATGGTGACGTTTGCTGTGTCTGGTCTAGAGATGGGGATGAGGCTGAACTTATTCCAGCCATCAGCATCTCTCACCCGGGCGAAATGAGCCCAGAAGCGGTCCAGGTCAGACATGAGTTTAAAGCTGATGTCATACCCCTGCCTGTCAGGAAGGTTTATCACTGCCAGGATGTTAGATGGCAGGAAACCCATTTGGTGGCACAGAAGTTCACGGACCACAAACCTCCTGTCAGGCAACTCCTCCTTGGCCCCTTTATGTCTGAACCTGACCACGTTCCTCCTCTTAAAAGCCTGACCTGTATAGTTCACATTAGACGTGAAGGATGGTGACCCACGGCTCCAGGCATTACCAGAGGAGACACCACCAGTTCCACCCTCCTGCTGTACTTGGGGGCGCTGTGGTGGCTGCTGACCGCCTGCACTATGGGAGTCTGACACTTCTGGTGTAACTAAAGGGGGGAAGTGCTGTGCATCAGACTGTACAGCCCCCTCCCCACCATCATCCTTAATACTCTGTGGGTCACAAGCCTCTGAAGGCTGATCTAATGGTGGACCCGACTCTAGAGATGACCCCAAATCCCACACAGACTGTGAAGCAGTCACATACAGTTATATCAGTGCAGTCACTGGCAGTATGATCCTGCTCTACAGAGCCCCGACAGTCCTGCTGAGCCATGACCTGTGAGCTCTCTGCTGCACTGCTGCCTTCAGGCGAGAGTCCACAGTCCTGGTGCTTTCTACTGCCCCCAGGGCTTGTGGTGACTGCACTGCTACTGCAGAGTTACCTTCTGGTTTGAGTCCATAGTCCTACTTCACAGTACAAACTGCTGGGACTTGTGGTACCTTTTGAGGAGTCTCTGCAGGTCTTTGCTGTTGCTGAACACTTTTTCCCACTTGTCTGTACAAATTCCCTTTCTCAAAAGGGAAGCTGGCTGGTCTGAGGACTGGTCTTACACAGGCCTGCTGGGTGTCATCTGGACAGGTTGGAGACTTGGGTTTAGATGGAGATGGTTCTGGCGCAGGTCTTTCCTCATGTCCCTCAAATCTTTGCTGGTTCCTGAAGGATTCAGCTACTGGTCCCATCTGCTCCAATACAGCCTCCATGTCCTGCACAGTGTCAGTGAGCTGCACAGCGAGGGAGCTCAGCTTCTTGTCATGAACAGCCTGATTGCTGGGGTTTGCTGCCTTTAGCTTATAGACACAATCTATCTGTTTCTGCAGCTGTAGTTTTGTCTTTTTTAATGTCTCTAGTCTCTTGACCAGAGCTGGGATCCGCTCGGCCAGACATAGTTCTGGTGCACGCTGAGTATTGGGGGGCTGTGTCGGCAGTGTACTCACAGAATGGCTTCTTACAGGCGTCCCTCTGCTTGGTCCTTGCAATGGACTTGGTGCAGCCATGGTCACTATGTTCAGATTGGGGACTGGACCCCTGGTTCTTCCCAGTGACCGCACTTATGGCCCCATGAAGCCTTCCTGCAGTATTCCCTCTGGTCTCATCTGTCATGTTGGCAACTTTTGCGCTGTTCCCACTCCTGTAACGTGTGCGGTCAGACCGCATCAGGACAGACTGTTGCAGATTCTCCTGCATGGTCTGCTTCTCCAGGGATGTTCTCCTCTGTCTGACTGCGGGTGGGGTGGATTGCACACCTGCAGCCATGCTCTTACTCAGGGATGTTTCCTTCTTTACTTCCAACACTTTCTTTTCATCTTTGCTTCCTGCTGCACTGGGACTGGCAACACTCTGAACATTCCTTCCTTCCAAAGAAACTTTTGGATGTTTATCCATGGTGTGAGAAGTCTGGGAATTATTTCCCAGAATAGGCTTTGAAGCCTGGGCCTTGCTTAGGAAGCATCCCCACCCAGAGTGGCCCCGCCCTGGGCTTTCTCCAGACATCCAAAGCCTCAGGAGAGCTACTGACACACGTCCTCACAGCTAGGAGGCAGTATTATAGTAGTTATATTCTTGTACATAGGAGCAGTATTATAGTAGTTATATTCTTGTACATAGGAGCAGTATTATAGTAGTTATATTCTTGTACATAGGAGGCAGTATTACAGTAATTATATTCTTGTACATAGGAGCAGTATTATAGTAGTTATATTCTTGTACATAGGGGGCAGTATTATAGTAGTTATAGTCTTGTACATAGGAGCAGTATTATAGTAGCTATATTCTTGTACATAGGAGGTAGTATTATAGTAGTTATAGTCTTGTACATAGGAGCAGTATTATAGTAGCTATATTCTTGTACATAGGAGGTAGTATTATAGTAGTTATATTCTTGTACATAGGGTACAGTATTATAGTAGTTGTATTCTTGTACATAGCAGCAGTATTATAGTAGTTATATTCTTGTACACAGGAGCAGTATTATAGCAGTTATATTCTTGTACATAGGGGACAGTATTATAGTAGTTATATTCTTGTACACAGGAGCAGTATTATAGTAGTTATAGTCTTGTACACAGGAGCAGTATTATAGCAGTTATATTCTTGTACATAGGGGACAGTATTATAGTAGTCATATAGTTGTCGTCCATGAGTGTTATCCAGCTTAATAGTCTCATTGCAGTCTTAGTATTGGCCTATTTAGCAATTTGAAGTCTTTCTAATGCTTTGGCTTCTTATAAACCTGGTGACGGACAAAGATGTCATCTTAGTGAAAAATTAGCTTGGCCGATAATTATATTTTGCAAATGACTAATCCCTTCCATGCTGGGGGGTCTGCTTGGATTCAGGATTAAATGATGTCTCCTTGCTCTAAATCTCTATCCTGGAGTAATATAGCGGCGCACAGTGTAACGTAACAATGTGCTGATCACAAGCCACCGATTCTTCCTGTTGGCATGTAAAATGATATATTATTTTTCTCGGCGGGGACTCTGTATTATAATGACAAGCCTGCTGTGTGCGGGTTTTGCTTGGGAAATGCCATTCGTCCATACTGAACAAAATTTCAATTTTTGATGAGTTTGGGTCATGAGGGACTAGGATACATCATATTTTATGCATACAATCCACAGGGGGCTTTTCCAGAATAGTTGTTGTCCCTGGAGCATGCAGAAAAAAATGATCTTTATTTCTTTGACCAGGGTTGCATTATTTTCTTTCCGTAAATTATTATTTTGGTATATCACATTAGTATTGTATATTAGATGTGTATATACTGTATGAGAAACTAAAATTAAAAAATAAAGAAGTCTTGTTCAGTTCTGGTTACATAGGAATGCCACATGGCCTCACACAGCGCTTCGTACAGTAATTTTACTCTGATCATCAACCCCGCCATGGAGTACCATGGGCCCTGGAGCACAATTTTGGTCCTTGGCCCTTCTCTCTGCCTTCCTACAGTAACATTTTTGGAAGTTACATGGTAGTGCCATATGGCTTGATTTGCAAATTGACTCAGACCTCAGTCTAAAAGACCCTAAGGTACAATCAGATTCCTATCTCAAAGACCTCAAAGTGAATTCAGAACCTGGACCTCGACCCTTCAATCCATCTGGACCCCACTAAAAAACAGCTTTTGTCAGGTCCTCACAGTAGTGTTCCAGGCTTATGAAGATTTTGGGCCATCAAGCCCAGGTAGTACCTTGTGGCTGGGTGTCTTTTGAGAAAACAAGAGTTGTGGTAGGCTGTGGGCATATTTGTGTCTCTGTTAAGGAAGTTTACTGTAACCAGGGTCCTTACTAGATCATCATTATGAGAAACCCAAAGACAAAACCCACATGAGTCGACCCTTTAAAGGGGTTTTCTGGTTTAAAATAACATCCTTTAAAATAATCATTAATGAAAGGAGCTGTAATTTTGTAATGCATTACTTTTACCTTTATTGCTCCTATCTTTTGTTCTAGGATATGGTCACATGACCATGTCCATGCAGCTCTTTCTTATTTTCTGTTATGTCCATGGGCGGGGCAGTGATAGGGAAGTGTCTATGTAACTAGCGGAGTGGGAGGAGCTATAAACTAGCTGGGTGTTGTTATGGGTGGGGCTAGAGCACAGGAAGGAGAAGTGCATCATGGGTTTGGCTGGATACGGTAACAGGAAGTGCTACAAACAGAATGGAAACAAACCAGAGGGATTGGTTTACATGGTGAAAACGGGTCAGGAGAGTCCAAATTGAAACAAAAAAAGTAACATGGGAAAGATGTACATGAGGTAAGCAACTACATAAGTATATCCTACATACCACAGTAATCCCAGAAAACCTCTCGACTTTAGACCTTAAGATAAGAACAGTAATTTTTTTTTCAATGACCACATTTTGAAAACCACTAATTTTTTAAAATTTTCTCTCAATGTTGCTATTTGAGAGCTTGTGTTTTTTTTTTCTATTACACTATTTTGGGATACATTAAATGTATGGAATAACTTTTATTAATTCATAAATTTTTGGAGGGGGGGGATAAGAAAACACATTCATTCTGCAATTTCTTTATATATTTAAATTTTTTTTAGGAGGGTGGGGAATTTGCTTTTACAGCATTCATTGTGTACTATAAATGATAACTTTATAATACCAAGGACAGCCACTATACAATGTATGGCGCTATGCTTGGACGCAACTGATCGGCTGAGTCTAATATTGATGACATACCCCGAGGACGGGTCATCAATAGTGATGGACGAACATCTGCCGGGACGGTTCGTGAACACGATCGCGTGAAGGCGATCAAATATTTGCGAACCGCAAGTTTGCGGCGGGTCCCATTCATTTTAATCCGCGGATCCGCAAAACACAGACACCGGCAATGTGCATTCCACAATTTGCGGACCGCACATCGCCGGCACTATAATAGAAAATGCCTAATCTTTTCTGCAATTGCGGACAAGAATAGGACACGTAAACGAAAGCACGGATGCGGACAGCACATTCCGGCCCCATTGAAAATTATTGGGTCTGCACCCGTTCTGCAAAATTGCGAAACGGATGCAGACCCATTTTGCGGACGTGTGAATGGAAAAGATATCCCTCAAAATGAAAATAAATTCAATTATTAAAGTTAAGCAAAAAGCATAGATGTGGTCGGCAATAACAAGTGCTCGGCGGCACTAAATCAGGTGCTCGGCGGCACCAAATCAGAAACCATATGTCCTACCACAATCCGGGGGGTTCCAGTGCACATCCATGAATCCTGGAGAGAAAGCAAAAAACATCCATCCCTGTGCTAGATGATGATGTGGTATTGAAGGACAGGGTGGGCAAAGAACTGTCCCTGATATTGCCCTACGGGGGGGAGCTATTCTGGCCCTGATAGCCTAACCACAGACCACCCGCCCTGATAAGAGCGACCCCGTACGGAACCTTACCTTATATAAAAATGGCCCTAGTAAGCCCCTAGCCCCTGACTTCCAGGTGATCACTATATAGATCTATGTGTTTTTGACTCATCATAAAAGTATAAGTATATCGCACCCCTCAGTATATCACACCTATCGATAGCACACCTATACCAGTCCTTAAAATGACTTTTGTGGCCCTATTAGCTAGCGTTTGGTGTCCCTAACAGCCTGTCCCTGCTCCACACAGCAACCTCTCCCTACACTGGCAAAAGACTGAATGCAAAATGGCGGCCAGATCGGGTTTATTTATAAGGTAGGGGGTATGTCCATGTGCTGAAATGTCTCAATTGGCTGCCCTGTACCACCTGATGGATGTGTCATGGGTCAAAGTTCTTCACAATGTAAAAGACTATGGCGGGCACGAATATCTCCATATGTTCGCATGTTCGGCGAATCGCGAACACGCAAAGTTCGCCGCGAAACGACCGCCGGGCGAACAGCAAGGCCATCTCTAGTCATTAATACGGACATCCTGGAAGACCCCTTTAAGCCTTCTATAGAAGACGAGGTGTTCATATACTTTTTGGACATGTAGCATCCCTGTTAAAACGCAGTTTGCCTCCAAGATGCAGCTGATGTCCGTAAATTAAGTTTCGGCAGTAAATACGTATGTAATGTGCTTTAACGGCAGCAGACAATGCGAGCAGCGGGCAGATAATCTTATTCTGCATATTGCTGCCATGGAGGATAATCTAATTTCTTCTTAGATAAAACAAAAATTGCCTTGAAAACTATTGACAATTCTATTCATCAGGCTTTGATTTTCGGCGCTCAATACATCATCCTGACAGGGCGTCTCACAATCTGCCGCTTTCATGTGAAATCTGATTTATAATTTATTTGTAGCTGTGTACTGTAAGGATGGGAAGCACTCTGCGCTGTGGAATTGTAAAATAATAGCATTTCATTTTTAAAAAAATCTAAAAATTTACATTGTACATTCTTTAAGTAAGCGATCTCAAACCTGCTGCTCTCCAGCTGTGGTGCAACTACAACTCCCAGCCATCCCAAGACCTGCTGGCTTGCGGTTGGCCCTATGTTACGTAGAGCACTCCATAAAAAAGCTGATCTCCTCACTTTGAGGGTAAAATATGTTTATAATTCCCAGTAAAATGTGCAGTTAATTCATTGCCATTGTCAGATCATCACTTTCTCAGGGTCTTCTCCTGTGAAGACCCTGAGCGCTATGAAAAAAAAACTAAAAACGTTATCTAATATCGCCATCTAGTGGTCACTTGCAAAAGGTGAAGGTGAAAAATAAATTGTTCTCATCCTCCAATTTAGTCACCATTGCTTACTTACTTTAGGAATAACCTAGTCCTTCTCCAGAAACTAGATTACCCCTTTCTCATACACATTGGCCCATGGATCTCATAACATACATATGGTGGTTCCCTGTAGAAAGGGAAAACTTGTAAGTCCTGCTTCCCCTGCCAAAAAAGAGTGATTGACAGGTTGTCCTATAGAGAGAACCAGACAGATTCGTACAGAGCAAGCCATATTCTGGATGGTTGCATTTTAATACTTGAAGAATTGGAGAGTGAACTTCACCTGTAGGACCTCCTTTTCCTGCGACTTCGGTTAGGTTCTTGGGACTGTTGTTGCCCCGGTGCTTAAAGGGGTTCTCTATTTTGGACATTTGCTAATTGTAGAAGAGTGCCGATGCACTATCAAGGGAAACCTATCACAAGCATCCACAATCGCTGCATTACTGCTGAAGCCATTCATTGGCTGCAGCAGCATGTGACCATGCCCATGCTGAGACAGAAGGAAAAAAAGCCAGGGACCAGAAGATGGACAAACTGGAGCCATCGCAGAGGACTGGAGCTGCAAGGAACCGTAAGTGTGAGTCATTTGCTTATGGAGGCAGGCTGCCAGCATTAGGTAACAAAATACCTATTCCTGGAAAACCCCTTTAAAGAGGCTATCTGACCCAAAAACAAGCTTAAAATATGGCAGTGTGGGTGAGGATCCACTGGGCCAACCAACCAAGAGTGGTAGGCTGCTGACCCATAGGGGATCAGGTACACCAGAGAGGAGCACCTGAGGAATCAGGCTAAGGCTACATTCACACAACCATAGGTGTTTTGCAGATCCGCAAAAAACACGGATGCCGGCTGTGTGCATTTTGGAGACCGCATATGGCCAGCACTATATAGAAAATGCCTATTCTTGTCTACGATTGCGGACAAGAATAGGACATGCTCTATATTTTTGTGGGGCTGTGGAACAGAACTACGGATGCGGTGGGCTGCACACGGTGGGCTGTCCACATCTCTTGTGGCCCTGTTGAAATGAATAGGTTCGCACCAGTTCCGCAAAATTGCGAAACAGGTGCAGATCCGTTCATACCGTCATGTGAATGTACCCAAACTTGTAGTTGGGAACAGGCTGAGGTCAAAGTCCAGGAAGGCAACTGTCAGTATACCGACAGGTAAAATGACTGTAGCTCAGATAGTGAGGTAAAGCAGACTAGCAGCAGTGGCGTAACTAGAGTTCTATGGGCCCCAGGGCAAACTTTGAATTGGGCCCCCCCAAACCCCAGCCCACTATGGGTTTGAATGCATTGTAGTAGAATATTAAATAGAAGAGGTAGGTGTTTAATTTTTGTTATTAATTTTATTTTTATTATTTTGCCCCCTCTGTATATATAGCCATTTTGCCTCCTCTGTATATATATATTCATTTTGCCTCCTCTGTATATATATACATTTTGCCGCCTCTGTATATAGATATATATCCATTTTGCCCCCTCTGTATATATATATATATATATCCATTTTGCCCCCTCTGTATATAAATATATCCATTTTTCCCCCTCTGTATATATATATATATATCCCTTTTTTCCCCTCTGTATATATATATATCCATTTTGCCCCCTCTGTATGTATATATATATATCAATTTTGCCCTCTCTGTATATATATATCCATTTTGCCCCCTCTGTATATATATATCCATTTTGCCCCCTCTGTATATATATATATCCATTTTCCCCCCTCTGTATATATATATCCATTTTGCCCCCTCTGTATATATATCCATTTTGCCCCCTCTGTATATATATATCCATTTTGGCCCCTCTGTATATATATCCATTTTGCCCCCTCTGTATATACAGTCATGTGAAAAAATTAGGACACCCTTTGAAAGCATGTGGTTTTTTGTAACATTTTTAATAAAAGGTTATTTCATCTCCGTTTCAACAATACAGAGAGATTAAAGTAATCCGACTAAACAAAGAAAACTGAAGAAAAGTCTTTTCCAGATCTTCTGTAAATGTCATTCTACAAAAATGCCTATTCTAACTGAGGAAAAAGATAGGACACCCTCACATGTATTCCCTCTTAAATTGGCTCAGATCTCACACAGGTATATCACACCAGGTGCACATAATTAGTAGATCGTTACTCTGCATGTTGAATGAGGCTTGCCCTATTTAAACCTCAGACATTTAGTTTGGTGTGCTCCTGACTGTTGAAGTGAGAGTGAGCACCATGGTGAGAGCAAAAGAGCTGTCAGAGGACTTCAGAAAAAAGATTGTAGCAGCCTATGAGTCTGGGAAGGGATTTAAAAAGATCTCAAAAGATTTTGAAATCAGCCATTCCACTGTCCGGAAGATAGTCTACAAGTGGAGGGCTTTCAAAACAACTGCCAACATGCCCAGAACTGGTCGCCCCAGCAAGTTCACCCCAAGAGCAGACCGCAAGATGCTAAAAGAGGTCTCCAAAAACCCTAAAGTGTCATCTCGAGAACTACAGCAGGCTCTGGCTACTGTTGATGTAGAAGTACATGCCTCTACAATCAGAAAGAGACTGTACAAGTTTAACTTGCATGGGAGGTGTGCAAGGAGGAAACCTTTGCTTTCCAAGAGAAACATCGAGGCCAGACTGACATTTGCCAGAGATAAAGTTGACAAAGACCAGGACTTCTGGAATAATGTTCTTTGGACAGATGAGTCCAAAATTGAATTATTTGGACACAACAGCAGAGGACATGTTTGGCGTAAACCAAACACAGCATTCCAAGAAAAGAACCTCATACCAACTGTGAAGCATGGAGGTGGAAGTGTCATGGTTTGGGGCTGCTTTGCTGCAGCAGGACCTGGTCAGCTCACCATCATAGAATCCATGATGAATTCTACTGTGTATCAGAAGGTGCTTGAAGAACATGTGAGACCATCAGTTAGAAAATTAAAGCTGAAGCGGAACTGGACCATGCAACATGACAATGACCCAAAACATACTAGTAAATCAACCAAAGATTGGCTGAAAAAGAAGAAATGGAGAGTCCTGGAATGGCCAAGTCAAAGTCCAGATTTGAATCCCATTGAGATGCTGTGGGGTGACTTGAAAAGGGCTGTACGTGCAAGAAACCCCTCAAACATCTCACAGCTGAAAAAGTTCTGCATTGAGGAGTGGGGTAAAATTTCCTCAGACCGATGTCGAAGACTGGTAGATGGCTACAAGAACCGTCTCACTGCAGTTATTTCAGCCAAAGGAGGTAACACTCGCTATTAGGGGCAAGGGTGTCCTATCTTTTTCCTCAGTTAGAATAGGCATTTTTGTAGAATGACATTTACAGAAGATCTTGAAAAGACTTTTCTTCAGTTTTCTTTGTTTAGTCGGATTACTTTAATCTCTCTGTATTGTTGAAACGGAGATGAAATAACCTTTTATTAAAAATGTTACAAAAAACCACATGCTTTCAAAGGGTGTCCTAATTTTTTCACATGACTGTATATATATATATATATATATATATATATCAATTTTTACCCCTCTGTATATATATATATATATATATATATCAATTTTTCCCCCTCTGTATATATATATATATATATCCATTTTGCCCCCTCTGTATATATATATCCATTTTGCCCCCTCTGTATATATATATCCATTTTGCCCCCTCTGTATATATATATATCCATTTTGCCCACTCTGTATATATATATCCATTTTGCCCCCTCTGTATATATATATATCCATTTTGCCCCCTCTGTATATATATATATATATCCATTTTGCCCTCTCTGTATATATATATCCATTTTGCCCCCTCTGTATATATATATCCATTTTGCCCCCTCTGTATATATATATCCATTTTGCCCCCTCTGTATATACATATATCCATTTTCCCCCCTCTGTATATATATATATCCATTTTGCCCCCTCTGTATATATATCCATTTTGCCCCCTCTGTATATATATCCATTTTGCCCCCTCTGTATATATATCCATTTTGCCCCCTCTGTATATATATATCCATTTTGGCCCCTCTGTATATATATCCATTTTGCCCCCTCTGTATATATATATATATATCCATTTTGCCCCCTCTGTATATATATATATATATATATCCATTTTTCCCCCTCTGTATATATATATATCCATTTTGCCCCCTCTGTATATATATATCCATTTGCCCCCTCTGTATATATATATCCATTTTGCCCCCTCTGTATATATATATATCCATTTTGCCCCCTCTGTATATATATATATCCATTTTGCCCCCTCTGTATATATATATCCATTTTGCCCCCTCTGTATATATATCCATTTTGCCCCCTCTGTATATATATATCCATTTTGCCCCCTCTGTGTATATATATATATATATATATATCCATTTTGCCCCCTCTGTATATATATATATCCATTTTGCCCCCTCTGTATATATATATCCATTTTGCCCCCTCTGTATATATATCCATTTTGCCCCCTCTGTATATATATCCATTTTGCCCCCTCTGTATATATATATCCATTTTGCCCCCTCTGTATATATATATCCATTTTGCCCCCTCTGTATATATATATCCATTTTGCCCCCTCTGTAGATATATCCATTTTGCCCCCTCTGTAGATATATCCATTTGCCCCCTCTGTAGATATATCCATTTTGCCCCCTCTGTATATATATATATATCCATTTTGCCCCCTCTGTATATATATATATATATATCCATTTTGCCCCCTCTGTAGATATATCCATTTTGCCCCCTCTGTATATATATATATCCATTTGTCCCCTGTGTATAGATTACATTTTTTGCCTCCACTGTATATATTTCTTTTTATTTTTTGCGTTTTGCCCCTATATTACATGATATTGCCCCCTATGAAGGATATGCTGCCAGTCTGGCAGGTGCCCCCTGTGAGTATGAAGCCGGTGGTGTGTGCACATTTACACACACACCCGACTGGCCATTAAACCATTAAAAATTAAAATCACTTGTGGCAGATTGCGGGGCCTCTGACTATCAGCACCTAAGGCTGGTTTCACACGGGCGTTGCGGATTGGGGCCGGATGCGTTCAGGGTGCGTTCAGTTAAACTCGCACTATTTTGCAAGCAAGTTCAGTCAGTTTTGTCTGCGATTGCGTTTAGTTGTTCAGTTTTTTCCGCGCGGGTGCAATGCGTTTTGATGCGTTTTTCACGCACGTGATAAAAAACTGAAGGTTTACAAACAACATCTCCTAGCAGCCATCAGTGAAAAACGCATCGCACCCGCACTTGCTTGCAGATGCAATGCGTTATTCACGCATCCCCATTCACTTCTATGGGGCCAGGGCTGAGTGAAAAACGCAGAATATAGAACATGCTGCGATTTTCAAGCAACGCAGAACTGATGCATGAAAAACAACGCTCGTGTACACAGCCCCATTGAAATGAATGGGTCAGCATTCAGTGCGGGTGCAATGCGTTCACCTCCCGCATTGCACCCGCGCGGAAATCTCGCCCGTGTGAACTCAGCCTAACAGGACCTGTGTTCATCAGTCAAAGGCCTCATGCACACGGCCGTGTTCCGCGGCCGATAGCGGCGGCCGGGTTTCCACGGTCCACTCTCGGCCGCGGAACACGGCCGTGTGCATGAGGCCAAAGAGTGAGAGAGAAAAGCAGGGGTTTATAAGGGAGCTGATGAACTAATCAGCAACACACAGAACAAGGAGGGAAAGGGTGTAACCCTTAAAACTCACGTCATCCATTTGATTGCGCTGCGAGGAACACTCGCTGCTTACTGGATGCGCAGGACGGGACATCATCACGCTGGAGCACAGGTCCTGTCCTTCGCATCCAGTGAGCAGTGAGTGTTCCTAGCGGCACAATCAAATGGATGACGTGAGTTTTATTTATTTTTTATGCACGAGAAGAGGGTGGAAGAGGAGCATTAATAATACCGTGGCCTCTAATGGGGGTATTTTTTAAACTGGGAGCCACTAATGGAGGGAAAATAATACAAGGGGGGCACTAATTTTACTGGGGGACATTAGTGGGCACCTTATTAATACTGGGGGCCCACAAATGGGGGCCTTATTAATAATGGGAGCCACTACTGGGGCATTATTAATACTGGGGGACTTATTAATACTGCGGGCGACTAATGGTACATTATTAATACTGGGGGCCACTAATGGGGGCCTTATTAGTACTGGTGGGGGCCACTAATGGGGCATTAGTAATACTGGGGCCATTAATGGGGGCCTTATTAATATTGGCGGCCACCACTGGAGCATTATTAATACTGGAGGCCAAAAATGGGGGCTGTATTAATACTGGGGGCCACTGATAGGGGCCTTAGTAATACTGGGGGCCACTAATAGGGGCCTTAGTAATACTGGGGGGCACTTATGTGGCATTATTAATTCTGGGGGCCACTATTGGGGCCTTATTAATACCGGGGTCACTACTGGGGAATTATTAACACTTGTTGCCACAAATGGGACATTTTTAATACTAGGGGCTCCAATGGGGACATTCATTTTACTGGGGCGTGTTAAGCCACGCCCCCACAGCTTAACTTGTCCGGTATTTTTCAGTATTCAGGTTAAATTGCTGTGTTTTGGGTTGCAGATTGGGCAATCAGTCTCCAAAAGGTCCACCATCACTGTCCTAGGCAGTATATAAGATCCCAGCCAGGATCTGTCTTGTTTTTCTGGACCAGGGATCTGGTAGAGGAAAGAGATCACAGAACACGGCTAGTTTAGGGTCAGAGAGGTCATTTCACAGTGACGAGAAGTCCATAGCTCGTTATATTTTATAATTAATTGAGAACTGCAGAATTAAAAGAGACAGTATTCAGTGTATTATTAATGTGAATCACACCCACACCACATCATTCAGAATTACAGGCAGTCAGGGAGGCTCTCAGCCACTTTACTGGGTGCGACATTATAGTTTCATGTATCACAATTACGGTGGACTCTGTCCAAATAACCATTTTATAAAAAAAAAAATTGAAAGTCAATTTAGAATATTAATTTCATTAGAGCATGCCTACATCCTGATGTATTGTTATTGTGAGTCATGGCAGACGCTGTCTGTGCTGCTGCCGCCACAACCTCTTCACAGCTGCACATCTCCTGCCTTGTCCGTCATGATCCACATTGTGCTCCTGTAACTACTGCCCTTAGACAGCCATACATCTCCTGCCTTGTCCGTCATGATCCACATTGTGCTCCTGTAACTACTGCCCTTAGACAGCCACACATCTCCTGCCTTGTCCATCATGCTCCGTACTGTGCTGCTGCCAGTACTACTACCCCTGCACAGCCATACATCTCCTGCCTTGTCCGTCACGTTCTACATTGTACTGCTGCCACTATTGTTACCCCTACACAGCAGCACTTGTTCCATACTGTGCTGCAGCTCTAACTATTACCCCTACTCAGCTGCACATCTCCTGCCTTGTCCGTCATGTTCCATACTGTGCTGCTGCTGATACTAATACCTTTACGCAGCTACACATCTCCTGCCTAGTCCATTATATTCCATACTGTATTGCTGCTGCTTCCGCTACTACTAACCCTACACCTGCATATATCCTACCCTGTCCACCATGCTCCGTACTGTGCTGCTGCCAGTACTACTACCCCTGCACAGCCATACATCTCCTGCCTTGTCTATCATGTTCTACATTGTACTGCTGCCACTATTATTACCCCTACACAGCAGCACTTGTTCCATACTGTGCTGCAGCTCTAACTATTACCCCTACTCAGCTGCACATCTCCTGCCTTGTCCATGGTGTTCCTTACTGTGCTGCTGTTACTACCTCTTTACAGCCACACATACTATTCCTTGTCCATCATGTTTAATACTGTACTGCTGCTGCTGCTACTAGTACCGCTACACAGCTGCACATCTCCTGCCTTGTCCGTCATGATCCACATTGTGCTCCTGTAACTACTGCCCTTAGAAAGTCACACATCTCCTGCCTTTCTTTCATGTTTCATACTGTATCACTGCTGCTGCTACTACTACGACTACACAACTGCACATCTCCTGCCTTGTCCATGGTGTTCCATACTGTGCTGCTGCTGATACTAATACCTTTACGGAGCTACACATCTCCTGCCTAGTCCATTATATTCCATACTGTACTGCTGCTGCTTCCGCTACTACTAACCCTACACCTGCATATATCCTACCTTGTCCACCATGCTCCGTACTGTGCTGCTGCCAGTACTACTACTACCCCTGCACAGCCATACATCTCCTGCCTTGTCTATCATGTTTAATGCTGTACTGCTGCATGTACCTTTAGCCCTGTCCATCACGTTCTACATTGTACTGCTGCCACTATTATTACCCCTACACAGCAGCACTTGTTCTGCCGTATCCATTATATTCCATACTGTGCTGCAGCTCTTACTATTACCCCTACTCAGCTGCACATCTCCTGCCTCGTCCATGGTGTTCCTTACTGTGCTGCTGTTACTACCTCTTTACAGCCACACATATTATTCCTTGTCCATCACGTTTAATACTGTACTGCTGCTGCTGCTGCTACTAGTACCGCTACACAGCTGCACATCTTCTGCCTTGTCCAACATGTTCCATACTGATTTACGCTCCAAACATTGGGATACTTTTTTGATGTTTTTTGTAAGAAACATTGTTTCTTCATGCAGCGAACACCTGATTGGTAGTGGCCCTTCTGAGGTGTTGCGTCACAGTGCTGTGGCCCCCTGGGGTTCGGTGCAGTAAAAAGATGGTGTGAAATAATCAGGCATATGTATAAGAACATCAAATGTTTTTCTTTACTAAGTACAAAGGATGCATCCAGCTGTCGTCTGTACAAAGTGCAATGTCTCTATTCCTTGTTAATGAGGTATGGTGGCAGGAAAGATGGCAGACTATAGCATTCTAGAGTAGTCCTACTCTTTATTGATTTCTCATTGCTAACAGCAAAAAGCTGGCACTTGTGGCTATAGGTGCAGGCTTTTGAGTATGCCAGTCCTGAAATGTGATAATGGGTGTCTTAACTTGTTATCCCCTCAACTGCAGCAGAGTCTGTATAGCTGTAGTGCTGACTTTAAACGCTGTAAATTGCAGATCTTCTGGTGGCCTGGGATCCTGCAGTCTCCCTTGAGTAGTGGTCCTGCTGCAACTCTCTAGAACTCATCATTATGGCAAGAAGTAGGACCAGCCCGCTCCTACCAAGAGGTTTGGAATGGAATAGTTAGTTCCATTCCTTATGCCAACCATAACTTATCATTAGAGATGGCCTTAAGGTTCACCCGGCGGTCGTTTCGTGGCGAACTTTGCGTGTTCTCGATTCGCCGAACATGCGAACATATGGAGAAATTTGAGCCCGCCATATTCTTTTACATTATGAAGAACTTTGACCCATGACACATCCATCAGGTGGTACAGGACAGCCAATTGAGACATTTCAGCACATGGACTTACCCCCCCTATTTTATAGATAAACCTGATCTGGCCGCCATTTTACATTTAGTGTTTTGCCAGTGTAGGGAGAGGTTGCTGTGTGGAGCAGGAACAGACTGTTAGAGACACCAAACGCTAGCTAATAGGGCCACAAAAGTCATTTTAAGCACTAGTATAGGTGTGCTATCGATAGGTGTGATACACAGAGGGGTGCGATATACTTATAATATACTTTTATAATGAGTCAAAAACACATAGATCTATATAGTGATCACCTGGAAGTCAGGGGCCTAGGGACTAGGGACTTACTAGGGCCATTTTTATATAGGGTAAGGTTCCGGACAGGGTCGCTCCTATCAGGGCGGGTGGTCTGTGGTTAGGCTATCAGGGCCAGAATAGGACCCCCTTGTAGGGCAATATAAGGGACAGTTCTTTGTCCACCCTGTCCTTCAATACCACATCATCATCTAGCCCAGGGATAGATGGTTTTGTCTTTCCCTCCGGGATTCATGGATGTGCACTGGAACCCCCTGGATTGTGGTAGGACAGATGGTTTCTGATTTGGTGCCGCCGAGCACCTGATTTAGTGCCGCCGAGCACGTGTAATTGCCTACCACATGTATGCTTTTTGCTTAAAGGGGTTCTGCACTTTGTTTCAATTAATGATCTATCCTCTGGATAGATCATCAGCATCTGATCGGCAGGGGTCCGACCCCCGGGACCCCCGCTGATCAACTGTTTGAGAAGGCAACGGCGCTGCAGCCTTCTCGCTGTTTACCGCTGGCCCATTGACGTCACGGCTAGTATCAACTAGCATTGGCGGGGCTAAGCTCTGTTCACTTGAATGGAGCTTAGCCCCGCCCACGTTAGTTAATACTATTTGTGACGTCACTGGGTCGGCGGTAAACAGTGAGAAGGCCGCGCCACTGCTGGAGCGCCGCTGCCTTCTCAAACAGCTGATCGGCGGGGGTCCTGGGTGTCGTACCCCTGCCGATCAGATGCTGATGATCTATACAGAGGATAGATCATCAGTAAAAGCAAAGTGCAGAACCCCTTTAACTTTAATAATTTAATTTATTTTCATTTTGAGGGATATCTTTTTCATTCACACGTCCGCAAAATGTGTCCGCATCCGTTTCGCAATTTTGCGGAACGGGTGCAGACCCATTCATTTTCAAAGGGGCTGGAATGTGCTGTTCGCATCCGCATCCGAATTTGTGCTTCCGTTTCTGCAAAACAATAGAACATGTCCTATTCTTGTCCGCAATTGCAGACAAGATTAGGCATTTTCTATTATAGTGCCGGCGATGTGCGGTCCACAAATTGCGAAATGCACATTGCCGATGTCTGTGTTTTGCGGATCCGCAAAACACTTATGGACGAGTGAATGGACCCTTATAGTAAAATTATTTTAGGTTACGTTTTTTCTTCATGTATATTATAATGGATTGCCTTCCTTGTACAATGTTATAATATACTTTCTATGTTAGAAAGTATATTATAGTGCAGCAGTTGTGTGCAGTTCTGCTGCGATACTGCAGGTATATAGAGGGACAAGTGTTATTGGGACAAATCATTTCTACTGGTGTGATATATCAGTCACCCCCCAAAAAACTGATTTAAGCGGGGTGTTATATACCAATATACTTTCTTTATAGTGCATTTAGGTACTGTATAGTGCATTTGCGCATGCGCGTACGCGAAAAATATATTGCCGATATTTCGTATTGAAAAAAATAAATGAATGGAGATCGCTAATTCGAATAATACATCTGGTATGTCACTGTCCATAATGTGGGAAAAAAATTTCACTTCTAGTAATTACTTCTTGCCTGTAAATATGAGCTGAAGGTTATTCAGGTTCGCCTGCCATTAAAATGAATGGGAACCGCCGCGAACTTGCGGTTCACGAACATTTGATCGCGTTCGCGAACCGTCCTGGCAGAAGTTCGTCTATCACTATTGAGAGGTGCGATATAACTGCTTCCACAAAATACTGATTGAGGGGTGCGATATCCCTGCTTCCACAAAATACTGATTATGGGGTTTGATATACCTGCTTCCATAAAATATTGATTTAGGGGTTTGATATACCTGCTTCTACTAAATACTGATTGAGGGGTGCGACATACCTGCTTCCATAAATGATTGATTAAGAGGTTCTATATGCCTGCTTCCACAAAATACTGATTAAGGGGATTTATATGCCTGCTTCCACAAAATATTTATTGAGACCTGCGATACACCTGCTTTCACAAAATACTGATTAAAGGGTTTGATATTCCTGCTTCCACAAAATACTGATTGTGGGGTGCGATATACCTGCTTTCGCAAAATACTAATTAAGGGGTTCTATATACCTGCTTTCACAAAATACAGATTGAGGGGTGCGATATACCTGTTTCCAGCAAATATTGATTAAGGGGTTTTATATACCTGCTTCAACAAAATATTGATTGAGGGGTGCGATATACCTGCTTCTAGCAAATATTGATTGAGGCCTGCAATATACCTGCTTCCACAAATTACTGATTAAGGGGTTTGACACACCTGCTTCCACAAAAAACTGATTGAGGGGTGCGATATACCTGCTTCCACTAAATACTGATTGAGGGATGCGATATACCTGCTTCCACCAAATATTGATTGAGGCCTGCGATATACCTGCTTCCACAGAATACTGATTGAGGGGTGCAATTTCCCTGTTTCCACAAAATACTGATTAAGGTTTTGATATACCTGCTTCCACAAAATACTGATTCAGGGGTGTGATATACCTGCTTCCACAAAATATTGATTATGGGGTTCTATATACCTGCTTCCACAAAATACTGATTAAGGGGTTTAATATATCTGGTTCCACAAAATACAGATTGAGGGGTGCGATATACCTGCTTCCACTAAATATTGGTTAAGGGGTTCTATATACCTGCTTCCACAAAATACTAATTGAGGGGGTGCTATATACCTGCTTCTACCAAATATTGATTGAGGCCTGCGATATACCTGCTTCCACAAAATACAGATTGAGCCGTGCGATATACCTGCTTTCATAAAATACTAATTAGGTTTTTATATACCTGCTTCCACAAATTACTGATTAAGGGGTCGGCTTACCTGCTTTCACAAAATATTGATTAAGGGGTTCTATATACCTGCTTCCACAAAATACTGATTAAGGGGTTTGATATAACTGCTTTCACAAAATACAGATTGAAGGGTTTGATATACCTGCTTCTACAAAATACTGATTGAGGGGTGCGATATCCCTGCTTCCACAAAATACTGAATAAGCGGTTTGATATACCTGCTTCCACAAAATACAAATTGAGGGTTGCGATATTCCTGTTCAACAAAATATTGATTAAGGGGTTCTATATGCCTGCTTCCACAAAATACTGATTAAGGGGATTGATATACCTGCTTCCACCAAATATTGATTGAGGCCTGCAATACACCTGCTTCCACAAAATACTGATTAAGGGGATTTATATGCCTGCTTCCACCAAATATTGATTGAGACCTGCTATACACCTGCTTTCACAAAATAAGGGGATTGATATACCTGCTTCTACCAAATATTAATTGAGGCCTGCGATACACCTGTTTCGACAAAATACTGATTAAGGGGTTTGATATTCCTGCTTCTACAAAAAACTGATTGTGGGGTGCGATATACCTGCTTTCGCAAAATACTAATTAAGGGATTTAATATACCTGCTTCCACAAAATACAGATTGAGGGGTGCGATATACCTGTTTCCACAAAATACTGATTAAGGGGTTTGATATACCTGCTTCCACAAAATACTGATTGAGGGGTGCGATATCCCTGCTTCCACAAAATTCTAATTAAGGGGATTGATATACCTGCTTCCATAAAATACTGATTGAGGGTTGCGATATACCTGCTTTCAGCAAATATTGATTAAGGGGTTCTATATACCTGCTTCCACAAAATACTGATTAAGGGGATTGATATACCTGCTTCCACAAAATATTGATTAAGGGGTTCTATATGACTGCTTCCATAAAATTCTGATTAAGTGGATTGATATACCTGCTTCTACCAAATATTAATTGAGGCCTGCGATACACCTGCTTCCACAAAATACTGATTAGGGGGTTTGATATACCTGCTTCCACAAAATATTGATTGAGGCCTGCGATACACCTGCTTCCACAAAATACTGTTTAAGGGGTTTGATATACCAGCTTCCACCAAATACTGATTGAGGCCTGCGATACACCTGCTTCCACAAAATACAGATTGAGGGGTGCGATATACCTGCTTCCACCAAATATTGATTAAGTAAATTGATATACCTGCTTCCACCAAATATTGATTGAGGCCTGCGATATTCCTGCTTCCACAAAATACTGATTAGGAAGTTTTATATACCCGCTTCCACGAAATATTGATTGAGGCCTGCTATATCCCTGCTTCTACAAATACTGCTCTTCTCTAGGGACTTTGGCACAGAGTCATTTTGGAAATGACAGCCCAGGCACAGGAAGAGGCAGGCTGTTTCACAGGGGTCGTAGGGATCGGGCAGGTGCACCAGGCCAGAGCCTAAGTGGGAAGTTGGAGAAGGTGCGTGCGATTACGTCAAAGGAAGCACCAGAGTTGGTTGAGTGGCTCACTCAGCCTTCCGCTTTTGCACCCTCCTTATCCTCTGTATCTGCACCCTCCTCACTCTCTGCTGTGTGCACCCCCAAAGACACCACCACCACCAGCACCACCAGCACCACCATAGCCCCTCCACTCGAGTCAGAGGAATTATTTTCCCATCCATTCCCAGACGGCACATGGTTCCGAAGTGTGGGCTTTTTTTAACGTGTCAGCTGCTGACAATAGTGTTGCCATCTGCAACCTGTGCTGTCAACACATAAGTCGCGGTAAGCCCAACACTCACCTAGGGACGACTGCCTTAAGAAGGCACCTGGCCTCTCATCACCGAGCCCAGTGGGAGCAACGCCATCAGAACCCACAAAGCCACACACACGGCGCTCCACGTCCTTCCTCTTCTCCTCTCTCCTCCCATTTGTCCTCCACTCCACCTTCCACTATGCCGTTGTCGCGTTCATCTGGCACAAGGCAGGCTTCCGTGGCCCAAATGTTCGAGCGTAAAAAGTTGATGATGCCGGATAACCCTCTTGCCAAACGGCTGACCGCTGGCTTGTCAGAACTGCTAGCCCGCCATCTACTGCCATATAAACTGGTGGACTCTGAGGCCTTTAGAAAATGTGTGGTCATTGGCACACCACAATGGAAAGTCCCCGGAAGGAAATATTTCTCCCAGAAGGGCATCCGAGAGCTATATGGTCAAGTTCAGCGGCAAGTGAATATATCTCTGGCACACAGTGTCGGTGCCAAGATACATTTGACCACAGACACGTGGTCTAGCAAACACGGGCAGGGAAGGTACATAACTTTTACTGCCCACTGGGTGAACCTTCTGACTGCCTTCAAGCAGGTAACCCGTGGCACCAATGTGGATTTGGTGTTACCACCACGGATTGCATGCAGGCCTGCCTCTTCTTCTCCTCCTCCTACTCCATCCTCCGTCTCCTCCTCTGCTGACTCCTCCTTCCACTGCTACTGTCTCTTCCGCTGCACCCCTCAAGCTCCCCAGAACCTATTCGACTTGCCAGGTGAGGCTGTTGTGCCTGGAAGCCAAGAGCCACACCGGTCCTGCACTGCTTTCAGCTCTACGGTTATAGGCTGATCAGTGGCTAACCCTGCTCAATTTGACAGTTGGCAAAGTGGTGTGCAACAACGGTGCCAATCTGCTGAGCGCGCTGAAACAGGGAAAAATGACACACGTGGCTTGCATGACACACGTCCTAAACTTAGTTGTGCAGCGAATTATTGCCCAAAAAACCCAAGTCCAGTACGTCTTGAGGCAGGCCAGGAAAATCTCTGGCCATTTTAGTAGATCTTACACTGCCATGGCTCGCCTTGCTGACATTCAGCGGCGACACCACCTGCCCGTCAGATGTCAGATTTGTGACAGCCCAATGTGCTGGAACTCCACCTTGTATATGCTTGATAGGCTGCTCCAGCAGCAACGTGCCATTAACGACTACCTTTACGAACTATGCAACAGGACAGGTTTTGGAGAGCTTGGTTTCTTTTAACCGCGCAAGTGGCTGCTCATGCTCATGGTCAGTCGCAACCTGGGCACCATCAGTGACATCGTACCTTACACCTTCTTTCTGGAGCATGCATTGCGTTGTGTCATTGATCAAGCTGTCAAGGAGCAGGAGCTGGAAGATGAGGAAGTCGCAATGCTGAATGAATTCCCTGGGGGGGCTACTCTATCTGAGACAAGTCAGCAGGAGTCTGAAGAGGAGTCAGAGGAGGGTGGTGGCTGGGGGGAGGAGGAGGAGCAAGAAGAGCAGGCTTTGAGGGGGACTTTAAACTTTTCTGTGATCCCTGGTGTTGTCCGTGGCTGGGGGAGGAGACCGAGGACGACATTCTCCTGGGCGATGAGCAGGAGCCATGGCAATCCACCACTTCCAGTTTAGTGCAAATGGTGGCCTTCATGCTCCAGTGTTTGACCCCCGTATAAAAAGCATAAAGGGCAAGGACCAGTACTGGATGGCAACGTACTTAGATCCCCGGTAAAAACACAAAATGGCCGACATGTTACCAGCATCACAGAGGGCTGTCAGAATGCAGCATTTCCATTTCTTGCTGCGAGATATACTGCATTCTGCTGTTGCGGGCGCTGGCAGAGGAATTTCCACCCACCGCGAAACAGGTGCGGGTACCAATCCTACTGCGCCTGCAAGAAGTCTGCGGTTTGAAGATGTGTTGGTCACTTTAGATATGAGATCATTCTTGCAGCCGCCCTCTGGATCCAGCCTCAGGGAACGCCTAGACCGACTGGTGTCCGACTACATCGGGCTAACGGCCGATGTGGACGCTCTGAGAAACGAGGAACCCCTGGACTACTGGGTGTGCAGGCTTGACCTGTGGCCAGAGCTGGCCCAATTTGCCATGGAACTCTTGTCTTGCCCCTTTTCGAGTGTCCTGTCTGAAAGGACGTTCAGCACAGCAGGGGGGATCGTGACTGATAAGCGCACTAGCCTAGCTCACATTTCTAAAAATGATTGAGGCATGAATCTCGAGGAATACAACACCTGTGACCACCACATGTAATTGAATTTCCTCATGCCAGCCCGCACATATTAGTTACCACCCAGAACAAAGAATGGTCCTTGTCTTATGTATACAGAGCGGCATAAAAGGCCTTTTCTGTCAGGTAAATTCCTAATTTTTGGGGCCTGTACTCCCATGGCCTAAAATAGAATGTTTCTAGGCTCCAGCAGGGCACATTTTTGAGTTTCCCTTTAAGACGCATAAAAATGGCCCCTGATTAAAATACATATTTTTTGTGGGATTTTTTGCCATTGATCCCCCTCTGGTATGTCACTGTCCATGTTGTGGGACTATTTGTGCACTTTTAGTAAGTATTTGCTGGCTGCAAATACTTTGAGGTTTTTCAGGTTCGCCTGCCATTAAAGTGAATAGGGTCCGCCGCGAATGCGTGGTTCACGAATATTTGATCGCGAGCGTGCGTTCGTGTTTGCGAATCATCCCAGCCGATGTTTGTCCATCACTACTTATCTTTCTCGAAGCATACAGCAGCTACATAAAACATAATATGACAAAATACATCAAAGAATTGCAGGTCTGGGATACTGCATTCATTTTCCATGACAAAATATATTTTCTTTAAAGTAACTGTAGTACCCCAGAGTGGGCACTACCATTCCTACACGCTGCTCCTGTCTCTAATAGGCTAACAATAATATAATCTGTGTATTTATTCTAGGTCCTTTGTTACTGTTCATTAATAGTATTATCATTGTTCAAGTAATGTGCCTGGTTCACCAGCAGGTGGCAGTGTATCTGGCAGAGATAGATCTTTAGATAGAATGGAACATACCATTTCATTCTAAGTGGGTTAGTCCTGCTTCCTACCAAGGTAAGGGTTAGATGAAGCTAGATACATTCTAGTCTAGCTGAGTTTAGCATTGGAAGCAGACAAGTCAAGATGGTGCATAACCGCAAACCTGTTGCTACTCCCCCAAAAAAGATCATTAGACACTGCTTTTTCAGATACTTATTGTGTGTATAAAAACAGGCAACCATCTGCTCCCAAAAAGAGATTGTTTTTGGACCATTTTCATTTTTAAAAATCCGACAGTGCAGTGTGTTTTCAAACAGGCTGCTTGTTACCACCATCTATGTCACTCTGACATTGCTATTGCTGTCTTGGCTTTAACTAGCTTGAAAGTAGTTGCATACAGTAGCGGGAGACCTCAGAGTGTCATTTTTATCTCCATAAAATTTATTCATGCCAAATCTAATTTAACGGCCAAGTCGACAGAATCGGAACTGGAACGAATTTCTGAAAAATTTCTCATCTCTATTAGTCAGTCTAATGTCTAGAGCCATGCCATGTAAATACATTTATATCTTAGTAGCATCATGGTGATCTGAACATAAGGAAGCCTATATTAGCATGAGTGCAGTGTGATGAAAATATACATATATATATATATATATATATATCTGTGCTCTAATCAATTTATCTTCTAAAATATTGACCCCTGCACAGGTAACTGTTTTGTCCAAAGGACTATCTTTTTGCCCCAATTCACAAGTGAACTGGCAGGATGTCGAGTCTGACTTAAGTCATTTCTTTCGTTCCCTTATGTTAAAGGTGTGGTTCCAGGGAACAAGAGGTGAGCAGATAAAAAGATCTAGTGAGTTCAACTGAAAAATGTTTAATCTGTCCAACAGAAGCTGCTGTCAACCGGTGGGTAATGAACCAGCCATTGAGGCCTACATCTCGGCAGTTAAATCTGAGATTGGGCAGTTGAAGTCTCTTCCACAGTCAGGGGGCTACAGGTATCCCAACCTCACTGCAGCCGAGGTGTATGCGTTAAATGAGCTTAAAAGGGATAGTGATTTGACGGTAAAACCCGCCGACAAAGGCGGTGCTGTTGTGGTGATGGACACTGGTAAATATGTGAAGGAAATCCTAAGGCAGTTAAGTGATATCAAAGTGTATAATCCGTTATTACACGATCCTAAATTTTATATTATACGGATGATTGATGAATGTGTTTCTGGGGCTCTGAGGGCAGGTATTATAGATGAGGGACTCAAAGAATATTTGATTGTATCTCATCCTATCACGCCGGTAATTTACGTATTACCAAAGGTCCACAAAACAATGGTGGACCCACCAGGGCGCCCCATTGTTTCGGGCACTGACTCAGTATTTGGCCACGTGGTAATCTTTCTCGATAAGGTGCTGCGTGTCTTTTCTACTGGTGGTCAGTCCTATATTAGGGACACATCGGATTTCTTAACTAAGCTCTGTCAGGTGAATCTGGATGAGACTGGATCAGTCACTCTGGTCTCATTTGATGTCAGATCCCTTTACACTTCAATTGACCATACAAAAGGTATCTCTGCAGTCAAAAGTATGTTGGACATGTCATCATTGACACCTGAAGCTTGCTCTTTTATCATCAAGTTACTCACGATCGTACTGGAACATAATTTCTTTCTGTTTCAGGACACATACTATGTCCAGAAGCGGGGCGTGGCGATGGGGTCCATTGTGGCCCCAACCTATGCCAACATTTATATGCGCCAGTTTGAGGAGGCTGTCGTCTATGGCTCCCACCATGCCCAGTATATACTGGGATGGTGGAGGTACATAGACGACATCTTCCTCATCTGGACTGGGACCGAACAACAACTGCAAGACTTCCACAGATATCTCAATGATGTGGACGATGAATTACAGTTCACCGTCACTTATTCGGATACTGCCGTTAAGTTTTTGGACACTAATGTAATTGTGTCTAATGGGGTTTTGTTTACCGAACTTTATACAAAACCCACTGACAAAAACATGATGTTGAGGTATGAAAGCTGTCACCCCCGGAGTATGGTAAAGCACTTGCCTTATTCGCAATTTTTAAGGGCTAGTGCAACACGCCAGACCTGCAGGGTATAGCGAAGTGAGGTCACGGTTATGGGCAATCGAGGGTTGCTCACTGTATTGGAGAACCCTGGGCAGGCATGTGGCAGTGAAGGAGAGGTAGACACGGTTCCTCTGGGGCACACTCTGTATGTAGGGACCAGGCCTGATGGTGGATGAGGTGCCCTGGATGTTACGGGTATTTTGAGTGCCTGGGGCAAGGTCCCTTTAAGGTTCGTGACGCCAGTGCCTTTGACGGTGGCACACCGGTTGATAGTTGGAATAAGTGAGGTACACAGGTGGTATAGTGAACCAAATGTTGCTTTACTAAACAGTCCAACTTTGTACATCAGATGGTAACACAGTCCTTTAGATCACAGCTTCACAAGTAGGCTTTCTCCACAAAATAGCAGGTATTAATCATGCAAGATACTCAGAGGGTAAATCCACAATGCACTCAGAATCAGGTTGTACCTTTCCTCAGAAGTAGCGTACACTGTTCTTTCTAGAACTCCTGTCTGGCTTTCTATCCCAAGGCCCGGATGCCTAAATGGTGGCTTAAATCCTTGGTAAATATCTCTTCCTCTGGTATTAATTAAATCCTTGCTTTACTTCCTAATGCATCTGCCCATCAGGATTACTTATCTTTCCCTGTGATTTCCTTACTTGTCTGGTGAAGGACTGTGGGTTTCTCCCAGGAGGTTCTGTCCTGCTACTGGGGTGACTTCAGAGCTAACTAAGGCTCTCTTGGCTTCAGGCAGGCTGGATCTCCTCACTAGCCTCCTGGTCATAGCTAGCAGCCAGGGCTATCAAGCTGCATGTCAGGAGGAGGCCCTCTAACTTCTGTCTTCTCAGACTCCTGACTCTGCACTAACTCTCCCTGTCTAGGCCTGGACATTTATACTAGGGGCTCCCTATCTCCCTCTAGTGTCTGGGATGTCTAACTACACCCAACTAGGCCTGCTATTGCATCATACAGGGGAACATTGCATATAAAAACACATTAGAAAATACATTAAATGCACAATTAAATATGACATTTATGTCCCTTGTGAGTAGGAGTAACGCGCACACCAATTGACCCTTGTGTAGTGCCCACCCCTACCTAGTGGGACACTACACTAGGAGGATTGTGGCAGAGAATGACACCTTTGAGAAAACAGTAGACGGTATGATTACCAAATTTAAACAACGAGGGTACCCCAATACACTGCTGGAAGCACAAAAGTTGAAAGCACTAGCGGTAGACAGGGATACCCTACTACGGGGTAACAAAGAGAGAAAGAATCATAACAGAATTACATTTGTGTCCACCTACTCAGAAAAGAGCAGCGCCATTAACAAAATACTGAAGAAACATTGGGCAATATTGAGATGCTGCCTGGCGACGGTACCTGAATTTGGGGCATTACCGCTATGTGCCTATCGTAGGTGTAAAAACATCAGAGATCAGCTGGTGAGAGCGGACGTGGGACCCAAATCAGTTACCAGACAGACAACGTTGGCACCATTGGGCACTGGATGCTTTCCATGCCTTCATTGTGTCAATTGCCGTGTAATATGTAGGTCGAGGGTATTCACACACCCTGGTACAGGACAGACATATCCTATCAAGTTTCACTTGACATGTGACTCCTCACATGTAATATACATTTTATCATGCCCATGTCAACTTCTTTATGTGGGTGAGACTTCCACTGACTTAAAGACCAGACTTAATAACCACCGTTACACTATTAGAAAGGGACGCACAGATCTTCCAGTTCCTAGGCATTTTGGCTTGAAAAAGCATAGTGAAAAAGATCTTAGTCCACCAGGTGCATATGCCATGGAGGGGTGGGGATCGGATATCCCTACTTAAAAAAAAGAGAAATGTATTGGATCCAGACCTTAAATAGTCTGCACCCTAATGGACTGAATATTGACTATAGATATGTCGGTGGGTTGTGAGTAGGTTGGTTTGCCCTAGTTTGCTTTGGTTGTGCGTGAAGTAATTCTCTTGTAGTAGACTGAATTATTGGTAACAATATCTTTATAAAAAATTTAAAAAAATGAAAAATGAGTAACAAAGATAAATGTGAAACAAACCATAGCACTTCTGTTTATAGCGCTTGGAATATGCATCACTGACAATTTTATTTTATTATTTCAGGTACACTTACACTTTTGGAGAAGGTATCTTGCAAAATTGATGGACCTGGACAGTGGATGAGGGGCCTACGTTGAAATTTTCTTTTTCTTTTTTAAAATATTGCTTCCTTGTGATTCTAGCATATGTCCTGATGGCTTAGAATAGAGAATTGTTTTTCATTTTGGGTCATCGCATTGTGCGCCGCTTACGTCACTGACATGTGACCTTACAACACACGCGCGTCCCCAGGCGGGCGCCAGACGATGACGTGGCAGCTATTGGGACATGCGCAAAGGCATCGCAAGGACGCGCTGTACAGCGCGATGGTCTACGTGGTCGCTAGCACTATCCCAGGTATCAATTAACTAGTTCCCTCCTCCCACACATGTGTATCATTATGGTCTATGTAATCATCACGTTTTGAGAATAATGCAGCTGAGAATAATCATGGATTTGGAGGAATTGATCTGTAATTTCGATACATCATGCACTTTATGCACTTATTGCACTTGTCACTTTATTAACTATATCAAATTAGATGTATTTTGTTTTATTTGTAATATTTTTTTGCTTATATGTTGTTAAGTATCAATTAAGTTGAAGCACCAATTGTTCTGATTGACACACCTTTATATGTAACTTGCTCACTTCTTACCAATGCTTGAGAAAGGCTCATGTGTGAGCCGAAACGTCGCTTGTGCCACCATATGGGTGAATAAATCCGTTTTTCACTGAAGACACATCTGGAGTGCAGTCCGATTTTTTTATTCCGTATCAGTGGGTAAGCACCAGTTACCATACTCGGGCAGTGCACCCTTTCTACTCTGTTTCATTGGTTTGGATGGTGCTGCCGGTTATTTTTTTCCCAAATATATCTGTGCTCTGGATACAGAGGAAGCTGTCACGTTGCCAGGTCATTAGCAGAAGGTCCCATTAGACCCACAATTAAGACATTTTACAGACGCGCTGTAAATCATACTCGGGCTCCAGCGGTTTTTACTGAAGGCAGTAATTTAACAAGTTCTGTCCCATGTGCATCCTCCGATGCATTCAGACATTGATTACGGGATATTTTCCCATGTTCTGGAGTAACCTCTGTCCAGTACAGAGATAATGGGCCCCCAGTCAGTACCATACTTAGCGGGGGCGTCAAATACATGGATCCCGATAAGAAAGATTTATCTAAATTGGCCTCAGGGAAAATTGGAGCAGATGACAATGTAACTAATCAGAAAGCTTCTTCTATTTTCAATATGGCCTCTAAAGTGAAAGCTAAAAAGTCCTGAGGACTCTCTTAAAGGGATATTAAAGTTTCAAAAAATAATAATAAGACATAGCTTAAAGGGGTTGTCCAATCAGATCCGCTTTTTCAACTTCCCTGTCTATAAATGGCACATGGACACAGTATGGCACATGTGACAGCGATTCACCTTTCCACTACCCCAGCCAGTAGCATACCGCTTTGGGCAGGCACCCACCGAGAGGAGGTAGCGGCAAGCTTAGGAAGCCGGCCGCGCACAGCGAGGCATGTGGCCAGGTGACCCAATCGTCCCAACATGGACTCAGATGTTGGGACGATCTCAGATTTACCAACATGGACTCTGTCACGGTCTGTGACAATATGTCACAGCCAGTGACATATTGTTGTGGCTGCGGTGATGACATCCCGTATCCTGCTGCAGCCATTCACTGGCCTCTGTGGTCTTGTGCTGTACACTGCTGCAGCCACAACAATATGTCACTGGCTACAACCTGGGGAAGAGGATAGAGCGACCTCGTGGCATGGATGGAGCGACCACATTAGTCGTTCCATACGAATTGTAATGCAGTGCCAATCCTCTGCAATGTCTCAGCGGCATACTGAACAGAATATCCTAGATCCTAATGCAAAATCTGTAACCCATCCCCATCCCCCCACCTATCATGTGCCATTTATATTACTGGTATGACAGAGGGGCTACCTAATGATTAATGTGATTCAACATTGATTTGTATGTAATAAGGCAATATCATAGTCATATGGTGAATTAGTAGTAGAAAACAATATAACAGAATTATTTTATAATACCCTATTACAGTGATGGAGAACCTTTTACAGTCTGAGTGCCCAAACTGCGACCCAAAACCCACTTATTTATCGCAAAGTGCCAACACGGCAATTTAACCTGAATACTACAGTCGGATATATTATATCTTCTATGTACTTAATCATTTAGCTATAATAGCCCGCCTACATTCAGTGCACTGCCTGTGCCGCTCAGAGTGCGCCCTGCGCTGATGAATGGTAGGGAACATCTAAGGCATATTGGTACAACATAGACTTTTTCCAGGGTGTGGGTGCCCACAGAAAGGGCTCTGAGTGCCGCCTCTGGCACCCGTGCCATAGGTTCGCCACCACTGCCCTATTATATATTAATATGCAATGCCAACAAATTGCCACTAGGTGGCAGAATAGGCCTAAACTTTAGAGAATGAAGCAGCACCGTCAGCAGATTTTGCATCTTTATCCATCTTTTAATATATCCAATGAAAAAAATTGACAAAAACAGATTAATCCAACTGATAGGAATACAATAGAATATGGCTTAATGCATCTATAATAAGATGGAGAAAACTGACAATTTCATGCAGAAAATACATTTATGAAAAATTTGACCAATGTAAAGAAATTCCAAGGCCAACAAAGTGACATCTGGGAGGGAAGACTGGACCTGGGAGCAATTACTGTTTCTACATCTTCATTTTTCTTGTAGAGTATTTGAGGGTGGAATTCACAGCATGAAAAAATATAATTTGTAGGAAATATAACTGTATATCACTGAATAATTGTCCTACTAAAACGTAACTTTTATGTCGATATATATTTAAAATAAGTCCCACAATGAGAATTTAGATAACTACATGTAAACAATCAATTTGTGTATTATTAGCAGACCTTGAATATATACACTTTCAAGTTGCAATTTTGGACTATATAGTCACCACTCAGGGTTTGATGAAAGTAAAGGAGGTGTATCCGGCCACAACGAATAAACAAATTTTGTAGAGGGGTCCACCAGGGTTCCAGGAGGAGCTCTTCACAGCAGATAGACTGACGAAAAATAGTATTAAAAATCACTAGCTCTGCCTAAGGGGAGCTAGTGATTTTTAATACTATTTTTCGTCAGTCTATCTGCTGTGAAGAGCTCCTCCTGGAACCCTGGTGGACCCCTCTACAAAATTTGTTTATTCGTTGTGGCCGGATACACCTCCTTTACTTTCATCAAACCCTGAGTGGTGACTATATAGTCCAAAATTGCAACTTGAAAGTGTATATATTCAAGGTCTGCTAATAATACACAAATTGATTGTTTACATGTAGTTATCTAAATTCTCATTGTGGGACTTATTTTAAATATATATCGACAAAAAAGTTAAGTTTTAGTAGGACAAGTATTTGAGGGTGGATTCAAATGTTGTAGTCATGATGTCGTTTTTGAGAAAAATTTGGGCAAAAACATTGCATTTCGGTGCAATTTTTGGTTACAAACACAAAAGCAAACAGCATAATATGACTGTGACTTTATAGGCCTTGGGGCTCTCCTTTAGGATATGTTCACATGTGCTGGTAGCAGGTGATATTTTGTTGTTTTTTGTATTTTCGTTTTTCTGTCCCTAATGTGTAGTTCCTGGGTCTTCTAAGACTCCTGGTTACATCGTATGCCAGTACCATTTCATAATGTCCCGAGGTCACTGTAAAGTCCATAATAAAAATTAAATAAAGCTAAAATAAAAGGATAAAAAAAAAAAAAAAAAAATCAATCAAGCACAATTTTCATATTTATATTTATTAAAGGGATTGTCTTAGAATGACAAATTATCACCAATCCATAGCACGGGTGGTAAGTGTCTCATTGGTGGGGGGGCCACTGATCATTAGCACCCCGTTGCATGTGCACTAAAAGTCTATGGCACTGCTGGACACAGCCGAGTTTAGCGCTCACCAATCTCTGGCAATCCCATAGAGATTATTAGAGTTGCAGTGCTAAAAAGTAAAGTCTGGCAGAAATTATTTTTGCACTGTGCTTTGAAATATAATTGAACAACAAAACATTAAGATAAAAGTACCCTAAAATAGTATGTATAAAAGCTAAAGTGGTCACCATACAGAATAATGTAAAAAAAATATATATATATTCTGGACTGCAGAAGAAGAATGTAAAAATAAATAAAAAAACTATTCTGGACTGCAGGGATGAAAATAAAAAATAAAAAATTAAACTAGGTCAAATATAGTCCTAAACAGTTTAAGTATAACAATAACTACAAAAATGTAAAAGAAAGCTTAAAAAGTCTGATATTACTGTTGCATAGTATATAGGAATCCTGACATACACTAATGACCTGCTGGTGGTAATGAAGGAGTTAATAGGCAGAACGACAATTCTAAGGGTAATAATCTCAGATTTACCATTCTCTGTTTAATATATCGAATCAGTTTCTCTGCAACACAAACACGTTAACGATATTACATTTTAAGCTGTGGCTAGAGGTTTTATGGCGCGGCATTCTGTCTTCCATGCCAAGAATATTACTGGCCCTAAATAAACATGAGATATGTAACAGGAAAAGTTAGATGTTTTTTTTTTTTTTTTTCATTCAAAGTTGGGAATGACTGCATTGTTCACAAGTGGAAAATCTATTAACGTATAATGTTTTACCCGACCTAGCACGTGGAAATAATCATCGAGAATAAAACTTTATAAAAAGGTTATTATCCCATTTAATATTTATTTTATCCTATATTTTCATAATTATTCAAGAGGAGTTTAAAAATTATAATAGTACGAGTAATTATTAAATGTCATAATAAATGGATACTTTGTGGGTTTTTTAAGGATTTTGCAGAAATTCTATTCATTACTAATACTATTATACTGCCTCCTGTGTAAATCTATTATGATACTATCCTTAATATAAAAGAATATAACTACTATAATACTGCTCCTTTGTAAAACAATATAACTACTATAGTAATGCTATAAGAATGTATAAGACTAAAACTACTATTATACTGCCTTCTATGTGCAAGAATGCAATAACTGTAATACTGCCTCCTATGTGCAAGGATATAGCTACTATAATAATGCCTCCTGTTTTCAAGGATATAACTACTATAATACAGCCTTTTATGTACTAGAATATACCTAGTTTGATATTGCCTTCTATGTACACGAATCTAAATACTATAATTCTGCCTCCTGTGTACAAGAATCTAACTACTATAATACTGCCCCCTGTGTTCAAAAATATAACTACTATTATACTGCCTCTTATGTACAAGAATGCAACTACTGTAATACTGCTCCTATGTGCAAGAATATAACTACTATAATACTGCCTCCTGTTTTCAAGGATAGAACTACTATAATACTGCCATTTATGTACTAGAATTTACTAACTTTAATATTGCCTCTTATGTACAAGAATCTAACTACCATAATACTGCTCCTATGTACAAGAATATAACTACTATAATTCTGCCTCCTATGTACGAGAATATAACTACTATAATACTGCGCCTATGTACAAGAATATAACTACTATAATACTGCCTCCTATGTAGAAGAATATAACTACTATAATACTGCTCCTATGTACAAGAATATAACTACTATAATACTACCTCCTATGTACAAGAATATAACTACTATAATACTGCTCCTATGTACAAGAATATAACTACTATAATACTGCTCCTATATACAAGAATATAACTACTATAATACTGCCTCCTATATACAAGAATAAAACTACTATAATACTGCTCCTATGTACAAGAATATAACTACTATAATTCTGCCTCCTATGTACAAGAATCTAACTACTATAATTCTGCCTCCTGTGTACAAGACTATAACTACCTGTATTTGTCGCCCTATAAGATGCAGTTGCCCATATTACGCACCTAGGTTTTTTAGGAGGAAAATAAGAAAAAAAATATTTTGAACCAAAAGGTGTGTATTTGGTGAGTTGGTCTGTGGATGACACTATTATGGGGGATCTGTGGATGACACTGTTATGGAGGGGATCTGTGGATGACACTATTATGGGGGATCTGGGGATGGCACTGTTCTGGGGGCATCTGTGGATGACACTGTTATGGGGGATCTGTGGATGACACTGTTATGGGGGATCTGTGGATGGCACTGTTGTGGGGGCATCTGTGGATGGCACTGTTGTGGGGGCATCTGTGGATGACACTGTTATGGGGAATCTGTGGATGACACTGCTATATATATATATATATGTCATCCACAGATCCCCCCCATAACATTGTCCCCCAATATACAGGGCCCGCTCACAGCAGTCTTCATATCTAAACTGTAATCATCCTTAACCTCTTGGTCACATTAGTTAAAGTATGGTGTGGTTCCCAGCACAGCGCTGCATCACATGGTTTCCCGCCTCCTGACGCACATCGCCACCTCCTCCTTGAAGTAATTGCTTATTCCTACAGCCTGCCGCCCCATTTGCCCGTATTACTGGAGGCGTTTACTAGTGCTCTGCCTCCTTCATTCATAATAAAGTGCCCTGTCTGGTGATGTCACCAGACCAGAGGGGCGTGGCTTAGCGCGGTCGATTGCTGCCTTGTTTCCGCCCTTCCAGGCACTTTGAATAATTCATGTGGCTGAGGGTGATGTCATCGGGCTCCCGGCGAAGCAGAAGAAGAGGCTTCGCTTGGCAGAAATTGACCCGGTACGTCACTGAGTCTTTGAAACACAGCAATTCAGGCTGAGAGTTGGAGATTTGAAAACTGGGTATTAGAAATGTTGGGTAAAGGTAGGACAAGTTCAAATGTAACATTTAGGGCATTGCTGAACACATACTCCTATCTTCCCAATCCCGGACAACCCCTTTAAAGAGACTGTCAGTTAAAAAAAGGAAGAGTAAGTATAGCCAGTATCTCAAGCTGCGGAAAGAATTGGAGTCACTATATTCGGCAGATGTGGGGGACCAACAAAAGATTGAGCGACTGAAATCTGAGATAAGGCAGTATCAGTACAGCAGGTACACCTCCCTGGTTCTTGAATGGGATTATGGGTCCTTAGGTTCACCTGATCCCTTTGAGAACTGCTGGGAGCGTGTTCTCAACAAAGTGGTCACAGGTCTCACTGACTCCCAAGGTGTTTTGCAGGAATCTCGGGAGGGTATCCTGGAGGTGGTGAGATCTTACTATGCTGACTTGTTTCAGAAGAAGGTTTTGGATAAAGAGAAGATGACTCAATTCTTGGAGGCAACTCCGAGGCGGCAGTCTTAAGAGGGGTCGATTGACTAGTGGCTTCCTTCCCCAGAACCTGGAATATGGGCTTAAGTGCTTGAGAAGCTGGAGGATTGATAAAGCGTGTATTGACGGTAAGACCAGGAAAGATCTATACCTGACCATATGTAGGACTTTCTTTTATATACAGCCAGGATTAAAAGACTGTACAACGGCAACCTTATAAGAACGTCTAAGGTTTCTTAATGGAGTCAGGCTCCCTGCAAAATGTTTTGATATAGCCTGGCTGTCTTTGCATTGAAAGCTTTATGTTAAAGGGAATCTAAAACATGTGAGTGTGTCAGAGAGTAAGTGTCCCTTAGGATGTTATCAGGAGGAGACAATGGTACATTTTATATCTGAGTGCGAGGAAGGGCAGAAAATATGGTAGGAAGTATCCTCCAGATAAAAGATTCCAAGATTGCGGTGTCTTACATACCCAGATATCATCTATGGGGTACCAGCTAGTATACCTGACGTTGACCGGGGAACTATTTACCTAATCATCACCATCGTTAAATATTACCAGTGGCATACCAGAACAAAAGTGTCCATACATAACTAGCCGTTCCATTATAGCCAAGCAGTGAACCTGATCCTGTCAGAGCTGAGGTGGATAAAGAACGTAGAATCTAGGAAAAAGGAGAGAAACAGGATGTTATGGTGGATGTGGACTTATCTTCATAATGCAATTCTGTTTATTACTGATTTATTTACTTTCCCAAGCGATGGACTAAGGTCATAATGTCATAAGACTATGAAAACCAATAGATGGTGCTATTGAGTTATGAATAGCGCCCTCTATTGGTTTTACATATTTATGGCAAGACAAATATTCTTGTCAGAAGACTATGAAACCAATAAAGGGCGCTGTTCATAACTCAATAGTGACCTCTATTGGTTCCATAGTCTTCAGACAAGATTATTAGACTTTATTCTTTCGACAAGCTTATTAGCCTTTTGCATGGAAAAGTCACGATTAGAATATTCGCGATCTACACTAGGATGATATCTGACACTGGGAAAGCTAGGTAAAAATCTGACACTGGGAAAGCTGGGTAATAACTCGAGATCTACACTGAGTTATTACCCAGCTTTTCCAGTATCAAATATTATCACTGACATAGTACATTATTATTGCATAATATTCTCTATATTGCTATATATTTGTTTTTTTTAGAATATTCTAAAAAAAGAATCAGGATCCTGATCAGTCTTACAAATGCCATCAGTTGGCATACGTTTTGCCGGATCACTCTGCCGCAAGTGTAAAAAAGTAGCCTAATAAGCTTGTCAGAAGACTATGAAACCAATAGAGGTCACTATTGAGTTATGAACAGCGCCCTCTATTGGTTTCATAGTCTTCTGACAAGAATATTAGACTTGTCATAAGACTGTAAAACCAATAGAGGGCGCTGTTCATAACTCCATAGCGCCATCTATTGGTTTTCATAGTCTTATGACAGCTGAAAAACAAGGCAGATTCTACTCATTTGCATGTCTTTTCCATATGCCCATGTTTATGCAAATGAGTTTTTCCTAGAGATGTCGCAAACACAAAATTTTCAGTTCGCGGACGGCGAACGCAAATTTTTGCAAATGTTCGCGAACGGGCGAACCGCCATTGACTTCAATAGGCAGGCGAATTTTAAAACCCACAGGGACTCTTTCTAGCCACAGTAGTGATGGAAAAGTTGTTTCAAGGGGACTAACACCTGGACTGCGGCATGCCGGAGGGGGATCCATGGCAAAACTCCCATGGAAAATTACATAGTTGACGCAGAGTTGGGTTTTAATCCATAAAAGGCATAAACCACCTAACAATCCTAAATTTTTTTGAACAACGTGGTTTAAAACATCCAGTGTGTGTATACGATCAGGTATGATATTGTATCGATCAGGCAGTGTAAGGGTTACGCCCGCTTCACAGACATTGACAGACCAAACTCCCCTTTTAATGCACCGCAAACCACCGGATACAGTCCATTTGCCCAACCGCAAACTCCCCATTTGCACAAGGTTGGATACCAAGCTAGCCATGTCCCGTTGAGGTCATTGAAGGTTTCTTCCTCCTCCCAGCCACGTACAACACCAAGGGTCCCCGAAAGGTGAATTGATTTTTAGAACGGGGAGATGGTTAAAAAAATGCTGGCTCCCTCCCCTTTGTTTGAATCCACGGTCACTGTGTCTGCGCCGTGCAATTTACTGTCACACCCGATATGAGTGGTATTTTCTGTAGTTCTCCTCTCATCAGTTTAATCCCTGTTACGTCCCCAATCTGGGGTCCATTTATTAAATAGATTTTTCGAACGGGGAGATGGTTAAAAAAAACGCTGGCTCCCTCCCCTTTGTTTTAATCCACGGTCACTGCGTCTGCGCCGTGCAATTTACTCTCACACCCGATATGAGTGGTATTTTCTGTAGTTCTCTTCTCATCAGTTTAATCCCTGTTACGTCCCATATCAGGGATTGCCTTTTGTGAAAAAAAATTTAGGCCGGGTACCTTCGACTGCCTTTACAGTGACAGACCAAACTCTGATACACCAAACTGAATAGATTTTAGGAACCGGGAGATGGAAAAAGCAGCTTGGTCGGTCCTCTTACTCCCAAGTTGGGGCACTGCGCGTGCACGGAGCAATGTGCTGTGACACCCTATATGAGTGGCGTCTTAACTAGTACTATTCCTATCAGTTTAATCCCTGTTAAGTCCCCTATCCGGGGACGTGTGTCGAATTGATTCACCATTGTCGAATTAACGAACCATTACGACATCCTGGAATAATTTAGTTCTGAGCTCTGTACTTGCTTTGTATTGGAATTGATGGGGATTTTTTTAAATTGTCTGCATTTTTTCTAATAAACTATTAAGAGACTTTATTATGATTTTTTATTTTATGTATTAAAAACCCACCCATACAACTTAAAAAAAAATAAAAAATTATGTTCTTTTCTATGAAAAATTATCCAGCCGATCGCTTTTAGTCTGATTATAATGAAGCAACGGCCTTATCATCTGGGGTGCGGCAACATTGCCAACACACTCATAGAGGTGATGATCGCTTTATTGTGATACGCAAGCCCCTTCACCACAACAAGGTACCGATCACGAAGGGGAATTGACACATGTATGTGTCTTTTTTTTTTGTTTTGTTTTTGCAGCCACAGTGCAGCACCAGAGGCCAGAAAAATTAGGCATGTACACATGCCTGAAAAATTAGGTATTGTTGCATCCGGTATGCAGACATTAAATACAGCAGCGTGGGGACCATTTTGAGGCCAAGGCATGTCATCAGGCCTTTTGTTAGTCAAACGTATCCCCCACTGTCAGTCCCTTCGGGATCCATGCCTCATTCATCTTAATGAATGTGAGGTAATCAACACTTTTTTGACCGAGGCGACTTCTTTTGTCAGTGACAATGCCTCCTGCTGCACTGAAGGTCCTTTCTGACAGGAATCTTGAAGCAGGGCAGGCCAGAAGTTCTATCGCAAACTGGGATAGTTCAGGCCACAGGTCAAGCCTGCACACCCAGTAGTCAAGGGGTTCATCGCTCCTCAGAGTGTCGATATCTGCAGTTAAGGCGAGGTAGTCTGCTACCTGTCGGTCGAGTCGTTCTCTAAGGCTGGATCCCGAAGTGCTGTGGCGATGTATACGACTGAAAAAGCTCTGCATGTCCTCCATCAATAACACATCTGTAAAGCGTCCTGTCCTTGCCGGCGTGGTCGTGGTAGGAGAAGGATTACTTTCACCTCTTCCCCTGTTAGATTCCCGTTGTGCTGTGACATCCCCCTTATAAGCTGTGTAAAGCATATTTTTTTGTTTGGTTTTGAACTGCTGCATCCTTTCTGACTTTTGGTAATTTGGTAACATTTCCGCCACTTTCTGCTTATACCGGGGGTCTAGGCCACCCAGTACAGGTCGTTCTCCTTCATCCTTTTTATACGAGGGTCCCTCAACAGACATGACAGCATGAAAGTCCCCATTTGCACAAGGTTGGATGCTGATCTACTCATTTCCCGTTCCTCATCCTCACTGATGTCATTGACGGTCTGTTCTTCCCCCCAGCCACGTACAAAACCACGGGTCCCAGATAGGTGACAACAACGAGCACCCTGGGATGCCTGCTGTGGTTGGTCTTCCTCCTCCTCAAAGCCACATTCCTCCTCTGACTCCTCTTCCTCATACTCCTCTTGCAGCGTTGCCGCAGGTCCAGCAAGCGATGATGACAAGGCTGTTTCTGGTGGTGATGGTGACCGCAACTCTTCCTCTTCCTTTTCACGCGCATCTACAGCCTGATCCAGCACTCTTTGCAGGGCACGCTCCAGGAAGAAAACAAATGGGATGTGGTCGCTGATGGTGCCTTCGGTGCGACTGACTAGGTTTGTCACCTCCTCAAAAGGACGCATGAGCCTACAGGCATTGCGCATGAGCGTCCAGTAACATGGCAAAAAAATTCCCAGCTCCGCAGAGGCTGTCTAGCACCCCGGTCATACAAATACTCGTTGACGGCTTTTTCTTGTTGGAGCAGGCGGTCGAACATTAGGAGTGTTGAATTCCAATGTGTCGGGCTGTCGCAAATCAAGCTCCTCACTGGCATGTTGTTTCGGCGCTGAATGTCTGAAAAGTGTGCCATGGCCGTGTAGGAACGCCTGAAATGGCCACACACCTTCCTGGCCTGCTTGAGGACGTCCTGTAAGCCTGGGTACTTAGACACAAAGCGTTGTACGATGAGATTCGACACATGTGCCATGCACGGCACATGTGACAACTTGCCCAAATTCAATGCCGCCAACAAATTGCTTCCATTGTCACACACCACTTTGCCGATCTCCAGTTGGTGCGGGGTCAGCCACTGATCCACCTGTGCGTTCAGGGCGGACAGGAGTGCTGGTCCGGTGTGGCTCTCTGCTTTCAGGCAAGTCAACCCCAAGACAGCGTGACACTGTCGTATCCGGGATGTGGAATAGCCCCTGGGGAGCTGGGGGGATTCAGTTGATGTGCAGCCAGACGCCGCAGCAGAAGAGGACTCAGCCGAGGAGGTTATCGAAGAGGATGGAGTAGAGGAGGTGTCAGTAGGCCTGCCTGCAAGTCGTGGCGGTGTCACCAACTCCGCTGCAGAGCCACGCATTCCATGCTTGGCAGCCGTCAGCAGGTTGACCCAATGCGCAGTGTAGGTGATATACCTGCCCTGACCGTGCTTTGCAGACCAGGTATCAGTTGTCAGATGGACCCTTGCCCCAACACTGTATGCCAGAGATGCCATGACTTCCTGTTCAATCACTGAGTAGAGGTTTGGGATTGCCTTTTTTGAAAAAAAAAATTCGTCCGGGTACCTTCCACTGTGGTGTCCCAATAGTGACAAATTTTTTGAAGGCCTCAGACTCCACCAGCTGGTGTGGTAGAAGTTGGCGGGCTAAGAGTTCCGTCAAGCCAGCTGTCAGACGCCGGGCAAGGGGGTGACTCTGTGACATTGGCTTCTTACGCTCAAACCTTTTCTTCTACAGACACCTGACTGTGGGCAGATGAGATGGAACTGCTGAAGGTGAGAGGCGGAGTGGCGGGTGGTTGAGAGCGGGCAAGGAGGACAGCAGTGGTTGACGTGGCTGAAGATGCTGGACCAGGAGGAGGATGGTGGCTTTGAGTTTGTGTGCTGCTTGTACTCATGTGTTGATCCCATTGGCGTTTGTGATGTGAGATCATGTGCCTTCGCAAAGCAGTTGTACCGAGGTGGGTGTTGGACTTCTCACGACTAATTTTTTTTGGGCACAGGTTGCAAATGGCATTGCTGTTATCAGAGGCAGACACACAAAAAAATGCCACACTGCTGAGCTTTGCAATGACGGCATTCTGGTGGTGGCAACAGCATGCGTTGATTGGCGTGCTGTCTGGCTGACCCCGGGTGCCGATACATGCTGTCTGACTGTGCCACTAGCTCCTTGCGACGACCTCCCCCTGCTTCCAACTCGTCTCCTCCTTCTCTCTGTCTCCCCTTCTAAACTTTCCCCCTCTTCTTCTTCTCTTCGAGCAGGCACCCACGTGGCATTCACGGACACATCGTCATCATCAACCGCTTCACTTGTATCTGACACCTCAGCAAAGGAAGCAGCAGCGGGTACAACATCATCATCATCATCACACTGTACGTCCATGTGTGTAATGCTGCCTGACTGAGACATATCCCTGTTATCTACATCCTCTGGCAATAATGGTTGCGCATCACTAATTTTATCCAACTGATGTGTAAATAACTCCTCTGAGGGATCAAGTGAAGCGGCTGTGGTGGCTGTGGTGGTAGTGGTGGTGGTGGCAGTGGGCGGGAGAGTGGTAACTTGAGAGCAGGTGACCAAAGCTGAGCTGGAGGAGGATGGTGCGTCAAGGTTCTTAGTGGAAGCTGTTGAAGATTGGGCGTCCTGTCCCGAATTTTTGGGGTTCAGGGTACATGGCCTCTGAACACTGGGCATTATTCCAGGGCCAGTGGAAATCACAGCACCACGAACACGACGGCCCCTGCAGGGTGGCCTGCCTCTGCCTGTCATTTTTTTTTAGATAAGTGGTACTATGCGTGCAAGGTACTGTGCCACCCTATATAAGTGGTGGGCAGTGGGCACAGTACAGTCTGTGTGGGCCTGACACACACGGGCTTGCAACTGTGATTATATCACAGAGAAATAATATAAATTGAATTATTTTTATCTGCAATGTATTGTCTGTGACACCCTGTATGAATGGTGTGCACACAGTACTGTCTGTGACTGAGCCTGCAGCCTCTCACACACGGGCAGGCAACTGCAATGTGTATATATATATATATATATATATATATAAAAGCAGACGGATGTACCAGCCCTAAAAAGGGCTTTTTGGGGTGCTATCAGACGCTGTCCTTACAGCAGATGAGTCTGTGGACACAGAACACTGCCCTAGCTAACGCTTTCCCTATTAGATCAGCAGCAGCCGCACTGTCCCTCCTCTCACTAAGAAAGCAGCTTCCGAATGAATCTAAAATGGATGCTGTCCAGGAGGTGGGAGGGTCTGGGAGGGAGGGTCTGCTTCTGATTGGCTGGAATGTGTCTGCTGACTGTGAGGTACAGGGTCAAAGTTTGCTCAATGATAATGTATAGGGGGCAGACCGAACATCGCATATGTTCGCCCGCGGCGAACGCGAGCAAGCTATGTTCGCCGGGAACAGTTCGCCTGCGAATAGTTCGGGACATCACTAGTTTTTACATGACAAAACTGTATAGGAAGGTTATTAAATATTATGTTAGGACAATCAGAAAACTTTTTATCGCCCTAATGATATTGATCAAACAGATGCAAAATAACTTTAAGGTTTACCGGTTCTCAGTCAGATGAGAGATGGTTTGGAATATCTCATAGTGCATGAGGCTGTCATTGTAAGGTATGCTGGCTGTTATCTGTCTCATGGATAGATGGATGGCTTGTACATACCTGGCTTTTGGCATATAGTCTGTGTGTGGTTGTCTATTGTATGTTGTATATAATAGGAGTCTGAGACGCATTCAGCCATCCTCTTAATGCTATTTTCAAACCATTTTGATGGGGTATCCATCCATTTTTAACTTTTTATTATAAACACGATACTCTCTTCTCTTCTGAGCAGGGGGTTCCTGGTTGTCTCCCATTGAGTTCCATTATACTTGGGTGCTCGGCCAATCACATGAATATAGCAATGTGTTCAGGTCAAATACTTTGGTGCTCGCTCATCACTAGTCAAGACCTCCCATAACTTGGTCATAGGTATAGATATATAACAATAACTTTCACTTTGAGAATAGAAAGTTATGAGACCTTCAGGTCCTTAAAGGGGTTGTGGAGCTTAGAAAACCCAGTTTGTACTCTGTTAGGGATCTGTGTTCAGGATCCAAAGTTACAACGAGCATCTCTTGCTCTGGAGGACCTGTCCTGTCCTATATTACAGACTACCCATTGATTTGAAAGGGTAAAGTATAATGCTTAATTTCCCCTGTTGTGGTGCTGCAAGTAAAACTGAACGTTTACTGCAGGATAACAGGCTGAACTGGATGGACAAATGTCTTTTTTCAGCCTTATAAACTATGTTAATGCCCGGTTTTCCCACGGATTACTGCTGTTCACTGGGGGTCCCACTGAGGGGACACTTTGTAATCTGCTTATCGTCTAGGGATCCTTTTAACAAGAATGGATTTCCCAAAGTGGAAATCCCCTTCAACACCATAATTTGGCTTCATCTTCATGGAGTTGAGCGAGACATGTGCTTCTTGTCTAATGTATACATAGAATATCATTCATTATAAATGAATGGAAACCCCCTCAAGATCCAGCTCTCCTTTCTTAATTTCCAAAAGACAATTATCCCTGAACTTGGCCTGAACTGATGTGTCCTCATGTGACCACCTCTATGGATGAAGCGTCTCTCATCTGTAGGAGCAGCACACGTCACCCATCTTCCAGGTCAGCCTTCCGATTTCAATAGAATGAGACACTTGGTCTCTGGGTTCAGCACAGGCCCTGTGTTACTTCTGTAATGAAGATGGCGGATGACACATGAAAGTAAACGCTCACACCAGACCTTCCGCTCTGTTAGCGTGTCCAGCGACAGGGGACCCATCATGGGAGTGAGGGATTACATTTCAAATGAGCCTAAAAATAAAATAGGAAACCCAGAATTCAGATGAATCTGTACTGATCACAGCACCAAAAATATCTATCTATATCTCATATGTTTTTGTAGGATATAAACGTCTCTCATTATTAAAGTGCAAAAGGGAAGTTGTAGTGCACCCAACAGTATCAAAACCCCATTCCAAACAATTCTCAATGTAAATCTTCCCAGATATCTTTTTATCTATCTACTGTATCTAAAAAGACAAAAAGGAAAAATTCCACGGCACTTCCAAAATAAGTACATTAAAAAGAATGTTCTTTAATCCCCAGAGGACTGAAACGTCGCTGTCTGGCGATTGAAGAACATTCATTTTAATGTATTTATTTTGGGAGTGTCATGGAATTTTTCCTTTTTGTCTTTTCGGTCGGTGGATGGCCTCTTCAGCCGCGGGCACACCGCACTTACTTGACCGCTGTGCTGCTCATACTATAGATGAGCGAGTTTCATATTTTGAAATTTGTTCACGCTTCGTTTGGTGGTAAAAGCAGAATTGCGTTATGGATTCCGTTACCACGGACTATAACGCAATTCTATGACGGAATGCCTTTAGAGGCATTCCGTTATTCATTCCGTCATAATAGAAGTCTATGGCCTGCAAAACGGATCAGTCCCATTTCCGTTATGCATGGGAGTCCTCTCCTGCAATTTAATGACACTTGCAGGCACTTGAGGAGATAGGTGTCCACTGAGAGGTTCAGGCTTGAAGCTAGTATGTGATGTGACCAGTGTCCGACTGGGGTGTTAGGGTCCACCAGTGTAACTCATTCTAGGGGCCCAGCTTAGGGCTTCTGCGGACACAACTTAACTTTTTTTTTTCCATGTCTGACTCTGTACCATTCACTTCACTTCAATGGGGCCGCAAAACAAAAATGACTCCGTGTCTGTTCTGCAAAATGATAGAACATGTCCTATTATTGTCCACATTACAGACAAGGATAGGGCTGTTCTATTAGGGGCTGGCCCTTCTGTTCCACATATTGTGGAATGCACACGCCTGGTATCCACGTTTTGCGGATCCGCAATTTGCAGACTGCAAAACATCCAACGGTCGTGTTGATGAGCCCTTACAGTGATAACAGAAATATTAAAGATGAAGTATGATGGTGGACACTCATAGCAAAATGCACAAACATACATGTGGCAGAATTTACACATATATAGATAACCTGCACTTAAGTTAGTCAGAAACAAGACACATGCAGCAGTGTGATCACTCATTGGGCACATGTGGCACACAAGACACTTATACATGGGTCACATGCCACTGATGTATATGTCACATACTACACATACACCACTGATACATACAGTCAGGTCCATAAATATTGGGACATCAACACAATTCTAACATTTTCGGCTCTATACACCACCACAATGGATTTGAAATGAAACAAACAAGATGTGCTTTACCTGCAGACTGTCAGCTTTAATTTGAGGGTATTTACATCCAAATCAGGTGAACGGTGTAGGAATTACAGCAGTTTGCATCTGTGCCTCCCACTTGTTAAGGGACCAAAAGTAATGGGACAGAATAATAATTATAAATCAAACTTTCACTTTTTAATACTTGGTTGCAAATCCTTTGTAGTCAATTACAGCCTGAAGTCTGGAACGCATAGACATCACCAGACGCTGGGTTTCATCCGTGGTGATGCTCTGCCAGGCCTCTACTGCAACTGTCTTCAGTTCCTGCTTGTTCTTGGGGCATTTTACCTTCAGTTTTGTCTTCAGCAAGTGAAATGCAGGCTCAATCGGATTCAGGTCCGGTGATTGACTTGGCCATTGCATAACATTCCACTTCTTTCCCTTAAAAAACTCTTTGGTTGCTTTTGCAGAATGCTTTGGGTCATTGTCCATCTGCACTGTGAAGCGCCGTCCAATGAGTTCTGAAGCATTTTGCTGAATATGAGCAGATAATATTGTCCGAAACACTTCAGAATTCATCCTGCTTACACATCATCAATAAATACAAGAAAACCAGTTCCATTGGCAGCCATACTTGCCCACGCCATGACACTACCACCACCATGCTTCACTGATGAGGTGGTATGCTTAGGATCATGAGCAGTTCCTTTCCTTCTCCATACTCTTCTCTTCCCATCACTCTGGTACAAGTTGATCTTGGTCTCATCTGTCCATAGGATGTTGTTCCAGAACTGTGAAGGCTTTTTTAGATGTCGTTTGGCAAATTCTAATCTGGCCTTCCTGTTTTTGAGGCTCACCAATGGTTTACATCTTGTGGTGAACCCTCTGTATTCACTCTGGTGAAGTCTTCTCTTGATTGTTGACTTTGACACACATACAGACGTGGACAAAATTGTTGGTACCCTTTGGTCAATGAAAGAAAAAGTCACAATGGTCACAGAAATAACTTTAATCTGACAAAAGTAATAATAAATTAAAATTCTATAAATGTTAACCAATGAAAGTCAGACATTGTTTTTCAACCATGCTTCAACAGAATTATGTAAAAAAATAAACTCATGAAACAGGCATGGACAAAAATGATGGTACCCCTAGAAAACACAGAACATAATGTGACCAAAGGGACATGTTAATTCAAGGTGTGTCCACTAATTAGCATCACAGGTGTCTACAACCTTGTAATCAGCCATTGGGCCTATATATATGGCTCCAGGTAATCACTGTGTTGTTTGGTGATATGGTGTGTACCACACTCGACATGGACCAGAGGAAGCAAAGGAAAGAGCTGTCTCAAGAGATCAGAAAGAAAATTATAGACAAGCATGTTAAAGGTAAAGGCTATAAGACCATCTCCAAGCAACTAGATGTTCCTGTGAGTACAGTTGCACATATTATTCATAAGTTTAAGATCCATGGGACTGTAGCCAACCTCCCTGGACGTGGCCGCAGGAGGAAAATTGATGACAAATCTAAGAGACGGATAATCCGAATGGTAACAAAAGAGCCTAGAAAGACTTCTAAAGAGATTCAAGGTGAACTTCATGCTCAAGGAACATCAGTGTCAGATCGCACCATCCGTCGTTGTTTGAGCCAAAGTGGACTACATGGGAGACGACCAAGGAGGACACCATTGTTGAAAACGAATCATAAAAAAGCAAGACTGGAATATGCCAAACTACATGTTGACAAGCCACAAAGCTTCTGGGAGAATGTCCTGTGGACAGATGAGACAAAAATCGAAGTTTTTGCCAAGGCACATCAGCTGTATGTTCACAGACGACAAAATGAAGCATATCAAGAAAAGAACACTGTCCCTACTGTGAAACATGGAGGAGGCTCTGTTATGTTCTGGGGCTGCTTTGCTGCGTCTGGCACAGGGTGTCTTGAATCTGTGCAGGGTACAATGAAATCTCAAGACTATCAAGGAATTCTAGAGAGAAATGTACTAGCCAGTGTCAGAAAGCTTGGTCTCAGTCGCAGGTCATGGGTCTTGCAACAGGACAATGACCCAAAACACACCGCTAAAAACACCCAAGAATGGCTAAGAGGAAAAAATTGGACTATTCTAAAGTGGCCTTCTATGAGCCCTGACCTCAATCCTATTGAGCATCTTTGGAAGGAGCTGAAACATGCAGTCTGGAAAAGGCACCCTTCAAACCGGACACAACTGGAGCAGTTTGCTCATGAGGAGTGGGCCAAAATACCTGCTGAGAGGTGCAGATGTCTCATTGACAGTTACAGGAAGCGTTTGATTGCAGTGATTGCCTCAAAAGGTTGCGCAACAAAATATTAAGTTAGGGGTACCATCATTTTTGTCCATGCCTGTTTCATGAGTTTATTTTTTTACATAATTCTGTTGAAGCATGGTTGAAAAACAATGTCTGACTTTCATTGGTTAACATTTATAGAATTTTAATTTATTATTACTTTTGTCAGATTAAAGTTATTTCTGTGACCATTGTGACTTTTTCTTTCATTGACCAAAGGGTACCAACAATTTTGTCCACGTCTGTACACCTACCTACTGGAGAGTGTTCTTGATCTGGCCAACTGTTGTGAAGGGTGTTTTCTTCACCAGGGAAAGAATTCTTCCGTCATCCACTACAGTTGTTTTCCGTGGTCTTCCGGGTCTTTTGGTGGTGCTGAGCTCACCGGTGCGTTCCTTCTTTTTAAGAATGTTCCAAACAGTTGTTTTGGCCACGCCTAATGTTTTTGCCATCTCTCTGATGGGTTTGTTTTGTTTTTTCAGCCTAATGATGGCTTGCTTCACTGATAGTGACAGGTCTTTGGATCTCATCTTGAGAGTTGACAGCAACAGATTCCAGATGCAAATAGCACACTTGAAATGAACTCTGGACCTTTTATCTGCTCATTGTAATTGGGACAATGAGGGAATAACACACACCGGCCATGGAACAGCTGAGAAGCCAATTGTCCCATTACTTTTGGTCCCTTAACAAGTGGGAGGCACATATGCAAACTGTTGTAATTCCTGCACCGTTCACCTGATTTGGATGTAAATACCCTCAAATTAAAGCTGACAGTCTGTAGGTAAAGCACATCTTGTTCGTTTAATTTCAAATCCATTGTGGTGGTGTATAGAGCCAAAATTGTAAGAATTGTGTCAATGTCCCAATATTTATGGACCTGACTGTAGATAATATATAGCACACACCAATCACACATAGGAAACACGCAATGCACACACCAAGACATTTATGCCTAACCCTATTAAGTGTAGCGGGGTTAAAGGGGTCCTCTCACTTTAGCAATTGGCTTTTATCATGTAGAGAAAGTTAATACAAGGCACTTACTACAATGTATTGTGATTGTCCATATTGACTTTTTTCCATCACATTATACACATCATGTATCCATGGTTTTGACCGCTCTGCAATCCAGCAGTGGTGGCCGTGCTGGCACACTATAGGTAAAGGTGTTGGCCTATGTGCATTTCTAGCCTTTCCCTATAGTGTATAAGCACGGCCACCACTGCTGGATTACACTGTGGTAATAACCACGGATACGTGCTGTGTATAATGTGATGGAAAGGAGTCAATATGGACAATCACATTACATTAGTAAGTGCCTTGTATTAACTGCATGATAAATGCCATTTACTGAAGGGAGACAAACCCTTTAACCCCTTTAAGCATAAATGTCTGGCATGAAATTTACCAAATCTTAACCTCTTCATATTGTACATAATCTACATTTTAATTAAAAGGGTTGTCCGACTGCAGCGTCCCACATATGTGTGTAAAAGGGACACTTTAAACATCTGCCTATTTAGTTAACGTATTTGCAATGTATGGTATTTCCTATTATCAGGCTGGCAATGTCATCACACCCATTCGCCTCTAGGTGGCGCCACGTAATATATATAGCCAGGGGTTTGCTAGTAAAGTTAGTTAAGAGGAAATAGTATAATGTAGAGGAGGAAAACAAGTGTTGGGAGGAGAGAAACAAGCCTTATCCACTATGTATCTGCAATTTCTTTCCTCCAGGACCTGATCAATCCCGGAGAGGACAAACTAAGAGTAGTTACAGCAGCTTAGCACTGGACAGTAAGTCTACGTCTAAATATAAAGCAAGCCTAGTGAAGGTTAGAGCTGCGTCTGGCCTATGGACTTCACAAGCACAAGTGACCAAGAGTAACTTTCCAAGTTCCTGGAAACAACTGGATGATTAAAGGCCATAATTATCCTTATTCACTAGAAGCCTTCCGGGATATAGTGAACCTGAATACTTCAGGAGAGCATCCTGCAAATAATGTTGCAGAGAGTTTGCCTGCCACGAGGGAGAACACTCTTATTGGATAGCTCAAGATAGGTAGAAAACAGTATATTTACTACCTGAGTGCTATGGAAAGTGGACTTAAAGTAAATCTAATTATTCTTCGCCTGTAAAGCTAAAGTACTAGAGAACTCCCTAACTGACAATTGCCTAAACCTGATAAAAGGAATACTCTCATCACTCATGCCATACAAATGAACTGTATCTGTACTGACTACCTGAAGACAATTGATTCAGTAAATGTTTAACTGTTTGATTACCACCGACTCCTTATCATTTCTACTACTACACTAAACATTTGCAGCTTATGGTGCTGGCGTCACGAACACAGGGGCCCAGCCTCCAAAGCACCTTAAACACCTATACCATCAAGGGCACCCCAACTTTCATCGGGCTGGTGTTCCCTGCAATAGAGAGTGCCCCGGAGGATTTATTGCTGTCTTCCCATCCATTGCACTGCCGACCCAGGGAGGCTCTGCTAACTGTAAGTAAATTAACTACTACCCCCATTGGCCCACTGTAGCCTTACGTGTTTCCCCTGCGGTCCGGCACGTTGCACTACCATAATGACCTATCACCTATCTACAGGATAGGTGATACATATCAAATTGCTGGGGTCTGACTGCTGGAACACCCACTGATCATGAAAAGGGGTCCTGAGACATTTAATTACATTACCGCCAATCTATGTACACAAGGGTCTTAAGACCACGTTCCCTTGATCATGGAGGCCCCAGCAGTCAGACCCCCACCAACCAGACACTTCACTCACCTGTTGTGTCATAGCTGTTGGACCTTTTCACATTCCCTATCCTTAAAGGTTTTCTTTGGGTGTAAAAAAAATATAATAAAAAATCTGGCCCAAAATATGTGTCAAACTAAAGTAGAAATGCTCGCCTGTTAAAGGACCTGTGACTTTTCTAGTTATCCTCTATCCACAGGATCGGGGATAACTAAGTGATCTGTGGGGGTCTGAACGCTGGAACCCCACTGATCCCCGTTCTTGACTGAGTGGCAGGTCGAGCATATGCCCTGCCTCTCCATCCATTCTCTATGGGGTTGCCGGAGATGGCGGAGTACAGCGCTGGCTAATTCCAGTGGTCCCAAAAAGAATGACTGGAGCAGCAGGGCATATGTGTAGCCTGTCACACCATCAAAAAGGGGGAACAGGACCCGTTCCTGGGATCAGTGGGGATCGCAGAATCGGACCCCACAAATCATATAGTTATGCCCTATGGTGTGGAGAGGATAACTTGAAAACCTAGACAACCCCTTTGAATCCTCCACCAGTATCTCTTTACATTGCAGCAGTGATGCCTGTAAATACAGTTCTGTCCCCACGTGAAGGCGAATGAAGGTGTAACCGATAATGACTGTGTGACTGTCCTACCTTCGTATCCAAGCAGTGCAGCAGACGGACCGGCAGATGCTCAGGTTAGATGGATCCAGACGCAGACATGAGGATGCAATCAAAAGTGGGTTTATTTGATCCAGAGCAGCGACATACGGTGATGCAGTACAGGAATGCAGTAACAGAGCAGATGCTGTCATGTGGATGTCTTTCCTGAGGCTAACTGCTGGTCAAAAACGGATGCCTTCACAAGCCAAGGTGTGTGTCTTCAGTCACAAGGAGTGCAGCACTGAAAATGGCTACAGGAAGTGACAAGAACCAAGGCTGCTAACCCAACGCCCAGCAGAGAAAAACTTTATAGACAAGAACAAGGCGTGCAGCATACGAATTCCGGCCAGCAGATGGCAGCAGAGAACAATACATAGAAACAACATAGTGAAAGAAGATATAATAATACAGTGCATGAATTAAATTTGAAAGAAACAGCACAAATACGGAATATCATCACTGCCGCCATGTAAACCATACGTGTCAATACTGGAGAATGTGACGCACTGTGCAGAATTTTTCAGTCATAAGTCCAACCCCCTTTGCAGGTCATAGAGCCCAAGAAAAGGTGGTAGAGGAGCAAAGTGAGCTAAGGGCACAAACGGAGGGTTATAACTGAAGCAGAGACATTAGGGTCACCTGAGGCAGGGTAATAGTGGGGATCCTGGCGCAGGGGTAACTGGAGAAGAGGCAATATCAGCGGTGCATTTATAGTGGGCGCATCTGGAGCAGTGGCATTTATGGGGGTGCACCTAAAGCAGAGGCATTGGGGGGACCTAGGGCAGAGTCCCCCCAAAGCCACTCTGAACTCTGCACAGAGAAGCACACATACACAGATCTGAGTCTGCTATAAACAAATCCCCTATTTCCCCCTTAAAGTCTCGTGCAGCTCACTACTGTCACACACCTGAGAAATTAGCCCAGCACCGCAGTGGAGTCCTTCTCTCCAGCAACCACAATTTCCTGACAGCAGGGAGGGCAGGGGGATGGCCAGACATGGGCGAGTCTGAGCCTGGATGTGACGAGAATAAAATCCAGCTCACAGATGGCAAGGCAGCAGCACACACCAGCATGGATTCACAGTGAGTTCACAACCAGGATGATCCCAGCAAAAAAGGACTGGATCCAACAAGTAAATATCACAAATCTTCTGTATTCCTTATCAAATATAAAAAAGCGCACATAGTCAGTGACCAGCAGGCTGGCGCGTTTCAGTCAAAAGACCTTACTCATATGATAATAGGTAATTGTCTTATGTGATGGGTGTCTGACCTGTTTTCCCTCACCGTCAGCAGGGTCTGTATGGCTACTTTCACATGTCCGCTACAGCCTTCCAACATAGAATGCCTGGAATTGGTTGTACAAAAAACGCTGCTGGCAGCAGTTTCTGTCCAGCCAGTTCTCTGCATTTTTGCCCGATTGCGACTGGACCTCTGCTGGACCCCATTATAGTTAATGTGACACAATTACCATGCAGATAGTGCCCCCTTCAATAATTATAGGCACACATAATTATTGCCCTAAAAATAACTGCTCCCATTGTGTTAAGCTGATACTGTGCTAGGGTGCCCCCCACAGTAATAGTCCTCCTAAAAGTTCCACCAATAGTATTAATTCTCTGCCAGGGTGCCCCAATAGTAAAAATGTTCCCCACTGAGCACCTGAAGTAATAATGCCTCCATAGTGCCCATACTAGTAATAATGTTCCCCATAGTGCACCAGTAGTAATAAAGCCCACCAAAATGCCCCCAGTAGTAATAATTCCCCATATAATGTGTGTGCATAAAAAAAATGCCCTTTAATGTGTGCCAGTATGAAAAATACCCCCTATTAGTGCCCTCAGTAGAATCAATGTCCCCATAGTGCCCCCCTATAATATGTGCCAGTACAAAAATGCCCCTTTTTAGCGCCTCCAATGTCCCCATAACATACCCCCAGTTATAAATAATGAACCGCCCCCATAGTGGCCTAAAAGAATGCTGTGCAGGACAGAGGCATCATTGCGCCGCTTGTGCCCGCCTCTGATAGGCTACATGCATCAGATCTGAAGCATATCAGAGGAAATAGCGGGGCATGGAGGCATCACTCACATGCCCCCGCTGCAGCATTCAACTGAGGACAGTGATGCAGTTGAATATACAGTGATGAGAGATTCCACAATGGAAACGCTCATTGCCCACGGCCCTACTGCAATCTTCTCACCTTGCCTCATTGGTGGTGCAACCCTGCTGCCAATCATTGTCAACCTTACCTCTTCTAGCCGGAAGTATGACAGGAACAATGCATAACAATACATATAACTAGAGATAAGGGAATCTCTCAAAAATTTGATTCGGCCGGTTTGAAAAATTCTGTTTGATCCGAATTTATTCGGCTATTTCCTGTCTGCAGAGCCTGTATAGGGGTGCAAAACACTGTGCCTTTCAGTAACCCGCATAGGGAGTCTGCTGTGGTAGTGATACAATACTGTGAGTCAGTATGATATGCAGATGACAGGCGTCGCTCTTAGAATCACTGCACACTTCACTTATTAGGGCAGTCACGGGGCCAAAACTGACTAATTAACTCAAGTGTGAACTCAGCTATACAGCTATACAGGTCAATGTTAGCGTCAAGAAGAAGTGCACTCCTTTTTCGTCAGCTGATTCCACATAGATGTCTACAGAACCTGTTCTATTAAACGATTATACAAGTAGAGCCCCCTGAGTGGACCGGGTGTCAGCAGTAAGTTTGTGTTGACGTCACAGATTATTTGGCCCTTCCTCTGATCCGTCAGAACAATAACCCCCAAAAAATGGATCCTGTCTGCACTCTAACCTTTACAGGTATACGTAATGTGATCTTCTCTAAACTTTTGAATGCCCATGTCCAACTCTTCAGTGTTTTAGTACTTTTTGCACAACTTGCTGTTCTCTAACAAAATTCACAACAGGTGTTTGATCCACGAATCGGACAATTAATTTCTTGGTACAATTAGAATTGGTATTTAAACAGTCCTCCTCCTCATCATGCTGGTCACATTTTGACATCATGAGACCAAGACGACACCTAAAAATTCATCAACTGTACCTCGACATTACGAGGCTTCAAGCAGGATGTTCTCAGACGGAAGTGGTGTCACGGCTGAGGATGGGGAAAACCCTCAGCCGTGCGATGCCAGAAGATGGTCGCTGCTTGACCAGGACGACAGGATTAGGGAGCAGGTCACCTCCTATTGCGTCCCTAACCTGACCCTAACTCCTAGCTACATGGGCCGACCTTTAAGGTAGGAGGACCCATGCTCAGGAACCTCGGAGCCCTAACTCACCCTCCGACCGGTCCCTGGACTAGGAGTCAGGGTAAGACAACCTGTTCCTTCTGGATACGGAGGAACAGGAGTCTCACTGGCCAAGCTGCAAGGAATGGAGAACAAGCACAACCTATGGCAATGGCAGGCACTTGCCACAAACATTACACTCACCTGCCACAGACACAAAGCCTGGAACCCATGTGGAAGTACTGCTATCCACAAACTCAAGGACTCAGCACACAACACACATCACACGGGAACCCAGGACCATAGGTGCAATAAACAAGCATAAAACCAAACACATCTTCTAGACACCAAACGACATTGTATTTGCTATGACCAGAAGGATGGCCCCCACTGGCAGTTGGTAAGTAACCAGGAGGATGTCTCCAGCAAGCATGGCTGAAGCACCCTCTCTGACTACTGCCTACAACTAAGGCTTTATAGGGCCAAGAGGCCACACCCAACAGTCAGACACACCCCGTGACGCACACACACAGAAAGGGAGTTAACCCTTCCAATACCACAGAAGGGAAAACACAACATAAAGGGGAAGTGTCCAAACATCAAACACACTGTGGCTGTTGCCGCCGGCAACAACATGGGTGGCACTCATGTCCTGGGAGTCAGCCCGAAGGCCGGGACACTGCCACCACATGTACAGACAACCAAACGTTGCCACGGGCAACCACAGTGCAGGAAAGGTGTCAGTGCACACCACACATAACAGAGAGTGCACACAGACATACCAAAGTGCATACAAACGCGCACACAACTCCAAGGGAACCGCACACATAGCTGTTGTCCGCGGCAACCGCACTTGAGGCCTACTACATTATGCCTCCAGCTGCGGTTGACACTACAACCCAAACCGCGGGCAACTGTATGCGGCTCCCAAGGAGTCACGGCCATGAACATGGTCGTGACAAGTGGCTACTGAGCTTAGAGTGTCACAGAGTGTCATCAGCAGGTTGTAACAGAGAGACTGGAAGAGTCACAGAAAGGACTAGAAGTGGACGTCCTTTGACCACATCCTGCACTGATGACTGCTTCATTGTGAACAATGCCCTGCGGAACTGGATGATGAATGCCACACAACTACAGGCACATATAAGGGAGGTGAGTGGCACCCAAGTGTCACGTCAGACCATTCAAAACCGTTTACATCAGCGTGGTCTACGTGCTAGACGACCTGCAAGTGTACACAGGCGTCATCGTCTTGCATAGGCCAGGGAACATCTACGCTGAACGAGGGACCAGTGAGCCTAAGGCCTCTTTCAAACGGGCATTGCGGGAAAATGTGCGGGTGCGTTGCGGGAACACGCGCGATTTTTCAGCGCGAGTGCAAAACATTGTATTGCGTTTTGCACTCGCGTGAGAAAAATCGCGCGTGTTTGGTACCCAAACCCGAACTTCTTCACAGAAGTTCGGGCTTGGGATCGGTGTTCAGTAGATTGTTCTATTTTCCCTTATAACATGGTTATAAGGGAAAATAATAGCATTCTGAATACAGAATGCATAGTAAAATAGCGCTGGAGGGGTTAAAAAAAATAATAATAATTTAACTCACCTTAGTCCAGTTGATCGCGCAGCCCGGCTTCTCGTCTGTCTCCTTTGCTGAACAGGACCTGTGGTGAGCATTCATTGCAGGAACAGGACCTGTGGTGACGTCACTCTGGTCATCACATGATCAATCACCATGGTAAAAGATCATGTGATGGATCATGTGATGACCGGAGTGACGTCACTACAGGTCCTGTTCAGCAAAGGAGACAGACGAGAAGCCGGGCTGAGCGATCAACTGGACTAAGGTGAGTTAAATTATTATTTATTTTTTTAACCCCTCCAGCGCTATTTTACTATGCATTCTGTATTCAGAATGCTATTATTTTCCCTTATGACCATGTTATAAAGGAAAATAATAATGATCGGGTCTCTATCCCGATCGTCTCCTAGCAACCGTGCGTGAAAATCGCACCACATCCGCACTTGCTTGCGGATGCTTGCGATTTTCACGCAACCCCATTCACTTCTATGGGGCCTGCGTTACGTGAAAAACGAAGAATATAGAGCACGCTGCGATTTTCACGCAACGCAGTGAAAAGTGATGCGTGAAAATCACCGCTCATGTGAACAGCCCCATAGAAATGAATGGGTCGGTATTCAGTGCAGGTGCAATGCGTTCAACTCACGCATCGCATCCGCGCGGAAAACTCGCCCGTGTCAAAGGGGCCTAAGTGCTGTTCACTGATATGTAACCTAATATACCAGTGATGGAACAGCTGCCATCAAGATTTGTCTGAAATAATCAACTGAAGTACATGTATGAAAAATTCCACGGCACTTCCAAAATAGTGTGTTTATTACACCAGACGCTAAACACACTATTTGTTTTGGAATTGCCGTGGAATTTTTCATTTTTATATTTACCTGGATGTTGGATCGCTTCCGCAGCCGCTGGCGCTCCGTTTCTCTGCCTTGTTTGCGGTGCTGCCCAGCATATTATTTTCTAGATAGAAAGACAGACAGATAGATATTAGATCACAGAAGGATAGACAGACAGATAGACAGACAGACATACAGACTAACAGAGACAGACAGATAGATATTAGATCACAGAAGGATAGACAGACAGATAGATAGACAGACAGACTCACAGAGACAGACAGATAGATATTAGATCACAGAAGGATAGACAGACAGATAGATAGACAGACAGACATACAGACTCACAGAGACAGACAGATAGATATTAGATCACAGAAGGATAGACAGACAGATACCCTGATGATACGTTTTGCTTATCTGTAGAAACCTGCAGCGAGGTCCTTGCACCCATCCAGGGATCAGGGTCACGCGGTCACATCCGTTGCTTCTTTCAAGGCTTCTTTTTGTTTGCTACAATCTATTATTTTGAAAAATATGGAATACATTTTTTTTTCTCCCCCAAAGAAATTTCTTAATGAAGCCTTGCAGGACCGATCGCTGATTTAGCCATCAGGGGTATTAGATTCTGAAAGGGTATTTTACACCTCATTTTAAAACCACTAAACGCTCCCCGTCCTACACCGCAGGCTAATGCTTCTACCATCTGACCAAAATAAAACCTCTCTAGCAAATACTTTTTCAAGTCCTGATATTTCCCTACGAGGTATTTTTTCAGCTTGCCGGCTCTGAGACGCGTTCCAGGCCGCGGTCTCAGCCCATCTGTCATGACGATAGGTAGGGATGACAATGATTGAAATATTACCGTGACCCCAGTGATGTCACATTGTGTGTCTCAGTATCTATGTCCTACTTCTCAGACCCCCCCCCCCCTTCCCTCAGTCCATAGAAAACTGAGCCGTTGCGCAGGCCTGGTCGCCTGGTGAGCGGCCCAGTTTATAAGGCAGTTGGCAGGGGAAGCCTATTTGTTTGGCTGGATGGATGTAGGCCCTCGTATAATAATACTGGGGAGTATATTAGTCAGGAATTTCCATATTGCAGCATTCGATACTCCCATCTTGGCTCCCGGCTCAGGACGAATATAGCTGAGCAGATAGTAATGTGATATTAAAACAAAGCTCTCATGAAGCACTTGCCTTAAGAGCGGTTTTATGTTGCGTGAACCCCCGGGCTGCTCCGACTGTCACTCATTAGTCTTGGGATAAGTCGTTGGATAAGGTTCATTAAATGTAACGTGACCTTAGGAGGCATGAAAATTAAGTCATTTTGAGGTTAAATTAAGAATAGATCTCACGCAGGAGAAGGTTCTCGGTCTCTGTATTTAGAGGAGAACTGCAAGAGGTTTTTTTGTTTTGTTTTTTTGAAACAGCGCCACTCTTGTCCATGGCTGCATCTGGTATTGCAGTCAGTTCCATTCAATTGAGTTGCAATTCCATACCCAGCCTGTGGACAAAAGAGGCACTATTGTTCTAGGTCTGCACAACCCCTTTAAGGACCCTTTCAAAATGTTCCTTATAGGTAGGTGATAGATAGATATTAGACAAATAGATCTGAGGCTACTTTCACACTAGCGTTTTTTGCGGATCCATCATGGATCTGCAAAAACACTTCCGTTACAATCATACAACCGCATGCATCCGCCATGAGCGGATCCAGTTGTATTATGTCTTCTATAGCCATGCCGTTTTCTATTGTGCCAGATTGTGTCAGAGAAAACGGATCCGTCCCCATTGACTTACATTGTGTGTCAGGACGGATCCGTTTGGTTCTGCTTCGTCAGGCAGACAGCAAAACGCTGCAGGCAGCCTCCAGAGCGGAATGGAGACGGAACGGAGGCAAACTGATGCATTCTGAGCGGATCCTAATCCATTCAGAATGCATTAGGGCAAAACTGATCCGTTTTGGACCGCTGGTGAGAGCCCTGAACGGATCTCACAAACGGAAAGCTAAAGATAGATAGAGACACTTAGATAGATATGAGATAAATCGATAGATAGATGTGATATACAGTCAATAGATAGAGCGAGCGTTTCACAAAGCAATGTCCGCGATTAGTGATAATGCCAACTGCGGACATTTAACCCCTCAGATGCTGTGGTCAAATGTGAAAATCTGGAAGCGCATACTTGATGGGCAGGAATGCCTCCCATGGGCAGATCAGGGAAGGCGTACCATTAAAGTAATAAGCCACAACCTGTACTAGGCTTCTAGACGTCTATATGACAATTCAGGCCAGCAGGGGGCAGCAATGAATTGCGATCATGCCGATCTTTGTATGATTTTACGGTAATGGATACAATTCCATTACTCTAGTCTATTCATACTGTAATCTAATGATTGAATGTTGGAGTCCGGTGAAAAAAAAAGTTTAAAAAATAAATAAAAATTATATATATAAAAATTCAAATCACCCCACTTTCTCCAAAATAAAAATAATAAAAAAAATAAACATAATAGGTATCGCCGTGTTATAAAAAAAACTCCCCTATTTTTAAAATATAAAAAAAAGGATTCCATACAATGAATGGTGTAACGGAAAAATAAACAATATGGCCAATACCATTTTTATCAAAAGTATAAGGACGAGCACTCTACCATTTGACACACATTTATTGTGATTAATGAAAAACATATAATAAATTGATATAATGGCATATAAAAACTTCTAGAAGTTTTTATATGCCATTATATCAATTTATTATATGTTTTTCATTAATCGCAATAAATGTGTGTCAAATGGTAGAGTGCTCGTCCTTATACTTTTGATAAAAACATTTCCTCTAATTGAGAGGTAGGGTGTCCTCTCCTTGGACTTGCAAGCACCATACCACAGACTATATAGGAGAGCAGCCACCACCAACTCCTAATTTTCCATACAATACCATTTTTACCTCACCAAAAAGATTGAATAAAAAGTGATTAAAATGTCATACGCAAGTTTTTTTCCCAGTATTAAAACTATAAAAATGTGGTATGGCCATCACTGTACTGACCTGCAGAATGAAGAGCACAAGTCAGTTTTACTCATAGTGAACTCTGTAAAAACATGTTCTCTCTATTGCAGCTCTAAACCTGTACCAGTCACAGCTTCTAACAGTAGATACGGCTGGTGGCAGTTGAATGGATGGAACTGAGCATGTGCGTCCACCTTAATGAGATGTACAGATGAATAAGGAAAAGAACAGCAGGTGGCGCTGTCCTGACACATTTTGTTGAATAATTCAGTGGCTACACTACATTTTTAATTACATCCAGTTGCAAAAGTATTTAGATCTAGGCGCCGGGTCGAAAAATGTAGAATATTGTTTTGTGGGGCAACCCTTTTAAGTGTTCACTGTATGCAGGGGTGCACCTAGCCTTTCTGCTGCCTGGGGCGAAAACTGAAACGGCCCCCCTCCCCCCATCTCAATGCCAGTTTCTTAACCTAACCCCTTTGCCACAATGAAAGCGCTCATTGCCCATGGCCCTTCCGCTGCCCCCCTCTTGCCCCTATCTGGTTGCCTCACCTGGCCTCATTGGTGGTGCACCCCTGACTGTATGGCACCATTATGGTCATTCTGTTTGGCACTGTATGGTATCATTATTTAGCCGCACTCTCCTCTTTCCTTCTTTCAAAACCATTCTGCCCAGGGGTCACCAAAGACTTTAATTGGGCCTTGGACAAAGACTCTTCTCACAGGTGGCCTAAAGAAAACTCAACTCGGAAACAAGATATTTAGATGTTCTTTTTTGCACATTTTATAGTTTTTGTGGCTTTTAAAAGGTCACAAGGCTAATATTCCAATTACAGGAGGAAGGTATAATTATATCCTTAATTACTAATATTACAAGGCTCTATGGAGGCAAAGAACAGCTTTCAAAGCAAATGATCCCCTTTAATTGTGTCTAATAAGTAACAAAAATTCCTCCCTAGGTTTGGAAGCCGCGAAGCGTGCTGATTGATGACGTCATTTGCAGATATTACAGATGTTTCTTAATGGACCCTGGTTTCGGAGATTTCCTCTAAAAGCCGGTATTAATTTCATTAAGGAAAGGCCTGATGGGCTGAAATGTATCGCTGACCGAGGAGAGGACTCAGCCGGTCAGGGATTTGTAGCAATAAACTAATCATTCTATTATTCTAGATGTGATCTCCAGATATTTCTGTCAGTCCCGGAGAACGTATGACAGTATATCTCAGTTGGCAGCAGGACAGGAATGAAATTATGATGTACTGTAGCAGCAGAGAAAGTGATGTTAGACTGGTTGGAACATGCAAAGAGAGTATTAGAACGGTTCCAAAAAGTTCAACCTAGACAATAAGTCAAGCAAATCCATTACAAAATGTCAGACTGTAATAAAAGATGTATTAAAGTCTCCAAAATAATGCAAAAGACAAACTTGCAGGCATATTTAAAGGGGCACGTCCGTCAGAAAGGGGCGTTTTTTAACTCGGTTTTTCATTTTTTTAGTTTTTATTCTTGTCCTTCTGCAACAGTCAGCCCAAATGACGAGACCCTCAATAAAGATGTCCGCTAGTGTTGTGAAGTGGAATTCGATCCAAATTTTTGGGGAAAATTCAATTAGCCGCAAAGCCGAATTTTCTTGAGCTACATGGTAGAGAATCGATTTTCCCTGAGTAGCGGTAAAAAATAAAAAAAATCCGTTTGAGCGCGAAGAGCCGGCCGCCGCCATCTTGATTGAAGATCTTGCACAAAGTCTCATGCGCGGTAATGTATGATGTCACCACGTTAGGATGACAGGCCACGCAAGATTTCACGCAAGATCTTCAGTCAAGATGGCGGCTGGCTCTTCGCGATCAAACGGCTGAGGGTAAGTATGGTTTGATAAAAAAAAAAAATTTTTACACTATATTATTGCTGTCAGATGCCACTATCGGGTATGAATGCAGCATCTGAGGGGCACAAAAATGGGGGGCGGTGCATTCGCAGCTCCCTGTCCTTGCACCCACTACTTGCTATGAAATGCGCTTCGTGACGAAGTAATTCATAACGAAGCAATTTTTAAAAAAAATATTTCTCCCACCGAAGAGCATCACATTGATTAGTGTTATACGTGATGCTCTAATGGAGTACCTACAGGGGGTCTTTTCCTGGCCGCAGTGATGCTCTGACTGAGGGCTGTTTCACACTTGCGCCCTGGCATTCCGGTTTTGAGATCTGGCAGAGGACCTCAAAACCGGGCCAAAACGGTTACGTTTTGTCCCCATTCATCGTCAATGGGGACAAAACTGATCAGGATGCATTCCATTCCGTTAACAAATACAAAACGGCTGCAAGCTGTGGGTTTGTGTCCAGTCTGTGAAACGGAACAAACCGGATCCGGCATCAAAATCAATGTAAGTCAATGACGCCGGATCCGGTTTTGTTTTTATAAAAAAAAACTGATCTGTCACCCATTGACTTGCAGTTATTTTAGTGCTGGATCCGGTTTGTTCCATTTCGATGTAACACAATCTCATTCTAACGGAACGGATGCATCTGCATATGTTAATATCAAACTGAACCATTTTGGTCCGGTTTTGAAATCCTCTGCTGGATCTGAAAACCGGAAACCAAAACGCAAGTGTGAAACAGGCCTGAGAGGGTTAAGCGAGTAAAGTCCAAACAAAAAGGAAGCTAAAGAGTCAGGACAGGAAGTAGGATACATGGAGAGACATTGATTCTACACTAATCAAATTAGGGCTCTTTCATACTTGCGTTGTCCGTATCCGTCGTGTACTCCATTTGCCGGAAGTGCCCGCCGGATCCGGAAAAACGCAACGGTAACCATTCAGAAAAAGCTAAACGTCGGATCCGGCAATGCGCCGAAACGACGTTTAGCTGAAGGCCGGATCCGGATTAATGCCTTTCAATGGGCATTAATTCCGGATCCGGCCTTGCGGCAAGTGTTCAGGATTTTTGGCCGGAGCAAAAAGCGCAGCATGCTGCGGTATTTTCTCCGGCCAAAAAACGTTCCGTTCCGGAACTGAAGACATCCTGATGCATCCTGAACGGATTTCTCTCCATTCAGAATGCATTAGGATAATCCTGATCAGGATTCTTCCGGCATAGAGCCCCGACGACGGAACTCTATGCCGGATCCGGACAACGCAAGTGTGAAAGAGCCCAAGTTATGAGTCTCCCAAAAACTTATTTTCTAAGGTGTCTGGAGTTTTTGGGGTTCATCCCGCAGGAATCGCTCAGAATGGCATCTGCAATTTTACATACAAGATACAAGGAAGATGAGAAGATGCAGTCCACCTCCAGCCTCAACTAATCATGAGAGTAGCTCTAATTCGCTCTATACTGTAGCTCAAATTAGTGATAAGTGGACTTCGATCCAAATTTCAGGATAACGTCGATTCACCGTGAAGCCGAATTTCCTCACGCTTCGTGGTAGCGAATCAATTTAACCTAAAATATTGTAAAAAAAATAAAAAATAATAATACTTACTGTACCTGATCCATTTGCTCGTAAAAGGGTCGGCTGGCACCATCTTGATTAAAGATCTTGGCTGACGTATGATGTCACCACGCTGGGGCGAGACCTTCAAGCAAGATGGTGGCCTCCGGCCTGTCGCGAGCAAATGGATGAGCTAAGTATTTTTTTTTGTACATTCTGTTGTTAATAATCGCGGCATCTGAGGGGTACAATGACGGGTGGTGGTGCAATCGCCGATCCCTTTCATTGCATCCTCTACTTGCAAAGAAATGCGCTGCTTAGATAGAGGGAAGAGATCTTAAAACACAGAATACAGCTAGCTTAGGTGCAGAGAGGTTATATCACAGTCATGAGAAGACAATAGCTAGGTATATTTATAATTATGTTAATAGGAGGTGCGTGCCACAGTTACAGACCATGATTTGTAGTGGTCTCACTTGCCTTTAAAAAAACTTTCTTAAGAAAATTCAGTGGATCATAGACAAGTGAGCCTGATCTATTTGTAAGCATCACAGTTACCATCCGTATAATGCTGTGGTCTAATTGCTATTTAAAAATAAATAAATAAATAAATAAAAGAAAATAAAAGTTTATAAAAAAAAATTCAATGGATCACATACCAGTGTGCCTGACATATTGCTGTGTATCACAGCTAGGGTACTTTCACACTTGCGTTTTTCTTTTCCGGCGTTGAGTTCCGTCCTAGGGTCTCAAATCCGGAAAAGAACTGATTTCTTTATCCCCATGCATTCTGAATGGAGAGACCGTCCTTCAGGATGCATCAGGATTGCTCCGCTTCAGTCTTTTCGACGTTTCCGTCGAAATGAAAAACCGTAGCATGCATAATTTTCTTCTCCGTTCCAAAAGCCGTAGCATTTGCCGTAACGCCGGATCCGTCCTTAGTTCCCATTGAATTGTATTGAGGACGGATCCGACTGAAAATGTTCCGGGGAAAGACGCAACGACTGATCCAGATATCCTGTCTGCGCCTGCGTCGGATAGAGGAGGAGCAAGTTTCGCGCCATCCTGTCTGGATCCTGCCTGCGAGGGAGTCGGGTGCAAGCCAGAGAAGGTGAGTATATGTGTTTTTTTTTCTTATTTTTTGACACGTTATAAAAACAGCTCCTATGTACTTATACATAGGAGCTATAAGTACATAGTAGCTGTCAGTACACAGTGCATGTTAGGAGTAGTAGTCCTGTGTGCTGCTACTCCTAGCATCCACTATGTACATATATTAACTGCATACCCCTATGTACTGTAGCATAGGGGTTGCAGGTAATATAACTACACAGTGCATGTTAGGAGTAGTATGTTTTCATTAATCTTCATTCATTCATTTCGTCTGTCTATTATTTTATTTAAAGTTCAAATATTCAATTCTTTTTTTTTTTATAGGCACATCTTCGTCTACAAGCGAGGCCGGGAGCTCTCCTCCCAGATCACAACGCCTCCAGGATGTGGTATGTAAAGTTCCTTAATAGGGATGAGCGAACTCGAACTGTATAGTTCGGGTTCGTACCGAATTTTGGGGTGTCCGTGACACGGACCCGAACCCGGACATTTTCGTAAAAGTCCGGGTTCGGGTTCGGTGTTCGTCGCTTTCTTGGCGCTTTTGTGACGCTTTCTTGGCGCTTTTTGAAAGGCTGCAAAGCAGCCAATCAACAAGCGTCATACTACTTGCCCCAAGAGGCCATCACAGCCATGCCTACTATTGGCATGGCTGTGATTGGCCAGAGCACCATGTGACCCAGCCTCTATTTAAGCTGGAGTCACATAGCGCCGCCCGTCACTCTGCTCTGATTAGCGTAGGGAGAGGTTGCGGCTGCGACAGTAGGGCGAGATTAGGCAGATTAACTCCTCCAAAGGACTTGATTAACTGATCGATCTGCAGCTGTGGACCATTGAGCTGCTGATACTCAATTGCTCACTGTTTTTAGGCTGCACAGACCGTTTGTCAGTCTCATTTTTCTGGGGTGATCGGCGGCCATTTTGTGTCTTGTGGTGCGCCAGCACAAGCTGCGACCAAGTGCATTTAACCCTCAATGGTGTGGTTGTTTTTTGGCTAAAGCCTACATCAGGGTGAAGCTGTCACACCAAGTGCATTTAACCAGCAATAGTCTGTTCATTTTTTGGCCATATACAAAATCAGGGGCAAGCTGCGCCTGTCACCAAGTGCATTTAACCCTCAATGGTGTGGTTGTTTTTTGGCTAAAGCCTACATCAGGGTGAAGCTGTCACACCAAGTGCATTTAACCAGCAATAGTCTGTTCATTTTTTGGCCATATACAAAATCAGGGGCAAGCTGCGCCTGTCACCAAGTGCATTTAACCCTCAATGGTGTGGTTGTTTTTTGGCTAAAGCCTACATCAGGGTGAAGCTGTCACACCAAGTGCATTTAACCAGCAATAGTCTGTTCATTTTTTGGCCATATACAAAATCAGGGGCAAGCTGCGCCTGTCACCAAGTGCATTTAACCCTCAATGGTGTGGTTGTTTTTTGGCTAAAGCCTACATCAGGGTGAAGCTGTCACACCAAGTGCATTTAACCAGCAATAGTCTGTTCATTTTTTGGCCATATCCCAGTCTAATTCTGTCACTAAATCCATACCGGTCACCCAGCGCCTAAATACTAGGCCTCAAATTTATATCCAGCTAAATCTGTCCCTAGTGCTGTAGCTGGGCGAGTTATTTAGTGTCCGTTCAAGCACATTTCTTGTTCTGGGTTGAAATACAATTCCCAATTTAGCAATTTCATAATTTAGTGGTTCCTGCTATATCAGAGCTATTTGAAATCTATCCCAAAAAGGGTATATAATATTGAAGGTGCACATAGGGTCATTCAGAATAACTTCACACACACCCGCTACTGTGTATTTCCAAGTCTAATTCTGTCACTAAACCCATACCTGTCACCCAGCGCCTAAATACTAGGCCTCAAATTTAAATCCCTCTAAATCTCTCGTTACCGTTGTCCTGTTGTAGCTGGGAAAGTTATTTAGTGCCCGTCAAAGCACATTTTTTGTTCTGGGTTGAAGTACAATTCCCAATTTAGCAATTTCATAATTTAGTGGTTCCTGCTATATCAGAGCTATTTGAAATCTATCCCAAAAAGGGTATATAATATTGAAGGTGCACATAGGGTCATTCAGAATAACTTCACACACACCCGCTACTGTGTATTTCCAAGTCTAATTCTGTCACTAAACCCATACCTGTCACCCAGCGCCTAAATACTAGGCCTCAAATTTAAATCCCTCTAAATCTCTCGTTACCGTTGTCCTGTTGTAGCTGGGAAAGTTATTTAGTGCCCGTCAAAGCACATTTTTTGTTCTGGGTTGAAGTACAATTCCCAATTTAGCAATTTCATAATTTAGTGGTTCCTGCTATATCAGAGCTATTTGAAATCTATCCCAAAAAGGGTATATAATATTGAAGGTGCACATAGGGTCATTCAGAATAACTTCACACACACCCGCTACTGTGTATTTCCAAGTCTAATTCTGTCACTAAATCCATACCGGTGACCCAGCGCCTAAATACTAGGCCTCAAATTTAATTCCCTCTAAATCTCTCGTTACCCACCGCTGTACTGTTGTTGCTGGGCAAGATATTTAGTGTCCGTCAAAGCACATTTTTTGTTCTGGGTTGAAGTACAATTCCCAATTTAGCAATTTCATAATTTAGTGGTTTCTGCTATATCAGAGCTATTTGAAATCTATCCCTAAAAGGGTATATAATATTGAAGGTGCACATAGGGTCATTCAGAATAACTTCACACACACCCGCTACTGTGTATTTCCAAGTCTAATTCTGTCACTAAACCCATACCTGTCACCCAGCGCCTAAATACTAGGCCTCAAATTTAAATCCCTCTAAATCTCTCGTTACCGTTGTCCTGTTGTAGCTGGGAAAGTTATTTAGTGCCCGTCAAAGCACATTTTTTGTTCTGGGTTGAAGTACAATTCCCAATTTAGCAATTTCATAATTTAGTGGTTTCTGCTATATCAGAGCTATTTGAAATCTATCCCTAAAAGGGTATATAATATTGAAGGTGCACATAGGGTCATTCAGAATAACTTCACACACACCCGCTACTGTGTATTTCCAAGTCTAATTCTGTCACTAAACCCATACCTGTCACCCAGCGCCTAAATACTAGGCCTCAAATTTAAATCCCTCTAAATCTCTCGTTACCGTTGTCCTGTTGTAGCTGGGAAAGTTATTTAGTGCCCGTCAAAGCACATTTTTTGTTCTGGGTTGAAGTACAATTCCCAATTTAGCAATTTCATAATTTAGTGGTTTCTGCTATATCAGAGCTATTTGAAATCTATCCCTAAAAGGGTATATAATATTGAAGGTGCACATAGGGTCATTCAGAATAACTTCACACACACCCGCTACTGTGTATTTCCAAGTCTAATTCTGTCACTAAACCCATACCTGTCACCCAGCGCCTAAATACTAGGCCTCAAATTTAAATCCCTCTAAATCTCTCGTTACCGTTGTCCTGTTGTAGCTGGGAAAGTTATTTAGTGCCCGTCAAAGCACATTTTTTGTTCTGGGTTGAAGTACAATTCCCAATTTAGCAATTTCATAATTTAGTGGTTTCTGCTATATCAGAGCTATTTGAAATCTATCCCAAAAAGGGTATATAATATTCAAGGTGCACATTGGGTCATTCAGAATAACTTCACACACACGCTTCTGTGCATTTCCAAGTCTAATTCTGTCACTAAATCCATACCGGTCACCCAGCGCCTAAATACTAGGCCTCAAATTTATATCCCGCTGAATTTGAATACAATACATTGGGCCAAATAATATATTTGTTGTTGTGGTGAACCATAACAATGAGAAAAACATCTAGTAAGGGACGCGGACGTGGACATGGTCGTGGTGGTGTTAGTGGACCCTCTGGTGCTGGGAGAGGACGTGGCCGTTCTGCCACATCCACACGTCCTAGTGTACCAACTACCTCAGGTCCCAGTAGCCGCCAGAATTTACAGCGATATATGGTGGGGCCCAATGCCGTTCTAAGGATGGTAAGGCCTGAGCAGGTACAGGCATTAGTCAATTGGGTGGCCGACAGTGGATCCAGCACGTTCACATTATCTCCCACCCAGTCTTCTGCAGAAAGCGCACAGATGGCGCCTAAAAACCAACCCCATCAGTCTGTCACATCACCCCCATGCATACCAGGGAAACTGTCTCAGCCTCAAGTTATGCAGCAGTCTCTTATGCTGTTTGAAGACTCCGCTGGCAGGGTTTCCCAAGGGCATCCACCTAGCCCTTCCCCAGCGGTGAAAGACATAGAATGCACTGACGCACAACCACTTATGTTTCCTGATGATGAGGACATGGGAATACCACCTCAGCATGTCTCTGATGATGACGAAACACAGGTGCCAACTGCTGCGTCTTTCTGCAGTGTGCAGACTGAACAGGAGGTCAGGGATCAAGACTGGGTGGAAGACGATGCAGGGGACGATGAGGTCCTAGACCCCACATGGAATGAAGGTCGTGCCACTGACTTTCACAGTTCGGAGGAAGAGGCAGTGGTGAGACCGAGCCAACAGCGTAGCAAAAGAGGGAGCAGTGGGCAAAAGCAGAACACCCGCCGCCAAGAGACTCCGCCTGCTACTGACCGCCGCCATCTGGGACCGAGCACCCCAAAGGCAGCTTCAAGGAGTTCCCTGGCATGGCACTTCTTCAAACAATGTGCTGACGACAAGACCCGAGTGGTTTGCACGCTGTGCCATCAGAGCCTGAAGCGAGGCATTAACGTTCTGAACCTGAGCACAACCTGCATGACCAGGCACCTGCATGCAAAGCATGAACTGCAGTGGAGGAAACACCTTAAAACCAAGGAAGTCACTCAGGCTCCCCCTGCTACCTCTTCTGCTGCTGCCGCCTCGGCCTATTCTGCTGCTGCCGCCTCGGCCTCTTCCTCCGCCTCCGGAGGAACGTTGGCACCTGCCGCCCAGCAAACAGGGGATGTACCACCAACACCACCACCACCACCTCCGTCACCAAGCGTCTCAACCATGTCACACGCCAGCGTTCAGCTCTCCATCTCACAAACATTTGATAGAAAGCGTAAATTCCCACCTAGCCACCCTCGATCCCTGGCCCTGAATGCCAGCATTTCTAAACTACTGGCCTATGAAATGCTGTCATTTAGGCTGGTGGACACAGACAGCTTCAAACAGCTCATGTCGCTTGCTGTCCCACAGTATGTTGTTCCCAGCCGCCACTACTTCTCCAAGAGAGCCGTGCCTTCCCTGCACAACCAAGTATCCGATAAAATCAAGTGTGCACTGCGCAACGCCATCTGTAGCAAGGTCCACCTAACCACAGATACGTGGACCAGTAAGCACGGCCAGGGACGCTATATCTCCCTAACTGCACACTGGGTAAATGTAGTGGCAGCTGGGCCCCAGGCGGAGAGCTGTTTGGCGCACGTCCTGCCGCCGCCAAGGATCGCAGGGCAACATTCTTTGCCTCCTGTTGCCACCTCCTCCTTCTCGGCTTCCTCCTCCTCTTCTTCCACCTGCTCATCCAGTCAGCCACACACCTTCACCACCAACTTCAGCACAGCCCGGGGTAAACGTCAGCAGGCCATTCTGAAACTCATATGTTTGGGGGACAGGCCCCACACCGCACAGGAGTTGTGGCGGGGTATTGAACAACAGACCGACGAGTGGTTGCTGCCGGTGAGCCTCAAGCCCGGCCTGGTGGTGTGTGATAATGGGCGAAATCTCGTTGCAGCTCTGGGACTAGCCGGTTTGACGCACATCCCTTGCTTGGCGCATGTGCTGAATTTGGTGGTGCAGAAGTTCATTCACAACTACCCCGACATGTCAGAGCTGCTGCATAAAGTGCGGGCCGTCTGTTCGCGCTTCCGGCGTTCACATCCTGCCGCTGCTCGCCTGTCTGCGCTACAGCGTAACTTCGGCCTTCCCGCTCACCGCCTCATATGCGACGTGCCCACCAGGTGGAACTCCACCTTGCACATGCTGGACAGACTGTGCGAGCAGCAGCAGGCCATAGTGGAGTTTCAGCTGCAGCACGCACGGGTCAGTCGCACTACAGAACAGCACCACTTCACCACCAATGACTGGGCCTCCATGCGAGACCTGTGTGCCCTGTTGCGCTGTTTCGAGTACTCCACCAACATGGCCAGTGGCGATGACACCGTTATCAGCGTTACAATACCACTTCTATGTCTCCTTGAGAAAACACTTAGGGCGATGATGGAACAGGAGGTGGCCCAGGAGGAGGAGGAGGAGGATGAGGAAGAGGGGTCATTTTTAGCACTTTCAGGCCAGTCTCTTCGAAGTGACTCAGAGGGAGGTTTTTTGCAACAGCAGAGGCCAGGTACAAATGTGGCCAGCCAGGGCCCACTACTGGAGGACGAGGAGGACGAGGATGAGGAGGAGGTGGAGGAGGATGAGGATGAAGCATGGTCACAGCGGGGTGGCACCCAACGCAGCTCGGGTCCATCACTGGTGCGTGGCTGGGGGGAAAGGCAGGACGATGACGATACGCCTCCCACAGAGGACAGCTTGTCCTTATCCCTGGGCAGCCTGGCACACATGAGCGACTACATGCTGCAGTGCCTGCGCAACGACAGCAGAGTTGCCCACATTTTAACCTGTGCGGACTACTGGGTTGCCACCCTGCTGGATCCACGCTACAAAGACAATGTGCCCACCTTACTTCCTGCACTGGAGCGTGATAGGAAGATGCGCGAGTACAAGCGCACGTTGGTAGACGCGCTACTGAGAGCATTCCCAAATGTCACAGGGGAACAAGTGGAAGCCCAAGGCCAAGGCAGAGGAGGAGCAAGAGGTCGCCAAGGCAGCTGTGTCACGGCCAGCTCCTCTGAGGGCAGGGTTAGCATGGCAGAGATGTGGAAAACTTTTGTCAACACGCCACAGCTAACTGCACCACCACCTGATACGCAACGTGTTAGCAGGAGGCAACATTTCACTAACATGGTGGAACAGTACGTGTGCACACCCCTCCACGTACTGACTGATGGTTCGGCCCCATTCAACTTCTGGGTCTCTAAATTGTCCACGTGGCCAGAGCTAGCCTTTTATGCCTTGGAGGTGCTGGCCTGCCCGGCAGCCAGCGTTTTGTCTGAACGTGTATTCAGCACGGCAGGGGGCGTCATTACAGACAAACGCAGCCGCCTGTCTACAGCCAATGTGGACAAGCTGACGTTCATAAAAATGAACCAGGCATGGATCCCACAGGACCTGTCCGTCCCTTGTCCAGATTAGACATTAACTACCTCCCCATAACCATATATTATTGGACTCCAGGGCACTTCCTCATTCAATCCTATTTTTATTTTCATTTTACCATTATATTGCGATGCTACCCAAAGTTGAATGAACCTCTCCTCTGCCTGTGTGCTAGGCCTAAATATATGCCAATGGACTGTTGCAGTGGTGGCTGACATGAAGCCTGATTCTCTGCTATGACATGCAGACTAATTCTCTGCTGACATGAAGCCAGATTGTCTGTTACGGGACCTTTCTCCTCTGCCTGGGTTCTGGGCCTAAATTTATGAAAATTGACTCTTACAGTGGTGGGTGACGTGAAGCCTGATTCTCTGCTATGATATGAAGACTGATTCTCTGCTGTCATGAAGCCAGATTGTCTGTTACGGGACCTCTCTGCTCTGCCTGTGTGCTAGGCCTAAATATATGCCAATGGACTGTTGCAGTGGTGGGTGACGTGAAGCCTGATTCTCTGCTATGATATGAAGACTGATTCTCTGCTGACATGAAGCCAGATTGTCTGTTACGGGACCTCCCTCCTCTGCCTGGGTGCTGGGCCTAAATATATGCCAATGGACTGTTGCAGTGGTGGCTGACGTGAAGCCTCATTCTCTGCTATGACATGCAGACTAATTCTCTGCTGACATGAAGACAGATTCTCTGTTACGGGACCTCTCTGCTCTGCCTGTGTGCTAGGCCTAAATATATGCCAATGGACTGTTGCAGTGGTGGGTGACGTGAAGCCTGATTCTCTGCTATGATATGAAGACTGATTCTCTGCTGACATGAAGCCAGATTGTCTGTTACGGGACCTTTCTCCTCTGCCTGTGTGCTAGGCCTAAATATATGCCAATGGACTGTTGCAGTGGTGGGTGACGTGAAGCCTGATTCTCTGCTATGATATGAAGACTGATTCTCTGCTGACATGAAGCCAGATTGTCTGTTACGGGACCTTTCTCCTCTGCCTGGGTTCTGGGCCTAAATTTATGAAAATTGACTCTTACAGTGGTGGGTGACGTGAAGCCTGATTCTCTGCTATGATATGAAGACTGATTCTCTGCTGACATGAAGCCAGATTGTCTGTTACGGGACCTTTCTCCTCTGCCTGGGTTCTGGGCCTAAATTTATGAAAATTGACTCTTACAGTGGTGGGTGACGTGAAGCCTGATTCTCTGCTATGATATGAAGACTGATTCTCTGCTGACATGAAGCCAGATTGTCTGTTACGGGACCTTTCTCCTCTGCCTGGGTTCTGGGCCTAAATTTATGAAAATTGACTCTTACAGTGGTGGGTGACGTGAAGCCTGATTCTCTGCTATGATATGAAGACTGATTCTCTGCTGACATGAAGCCAGATTCTCTGTTACGGGACCTCCCTCCTCTGCCTGGGTGCTGGGCCTAAATATATGCCAATGGACTGTTGCAGTGGTGGCTGACGTGAAGCCTCATTCTCTGCTATGACATGCAGACTAATTCTCTGCTGACATGAAGACAGATTCTCTGTTACGGGACCTCCCTCCTCTGCCTGGGTGCTGGGCCTAAATATATGCCAATGGACTGTTGCAGTGGTGGCTGACGTGAAGCCTCATTCTCTGCTATGACATGCAGACTGATTCTCTGCTGACATGAAGACAGATTCTCTGTTACGGGACCTCCCTCCTCTGCCTGGGTGCTGGGCCTAAATATATGCCAATGGACTGTTGCAGTGGTGGGTGACGTGAAGCCTGATTCTCTGCTATGATATGAAGACTGATTCTCTGCTGACATGAAGCCAGATTGTCTGTTACGGGACCTTTCTCCTCTGCCTGGGTTCTGGGCCTAAATTTATGAAAATTGACTCTTACAGTGGTGGGTGACGTGAAGCCTGATTCTCTGCTATGATATGAAGACTGATTCTCTGCTGACATGAAGCCAGATTGTCTGTTACGGGACCTTTCTCCTCTGCCTGGGTTCTGGGCCTAAATTTAAGAAAATTGACTCTTACAGTGGTGGGTGACGTGAAGCCTGATTCTCTGCTATGATATGAAGACTGATTCTCTGCTGACATGAAGCCAGATTCTCTGTTACGGGACCTCCCTCCTCTGCCTGGGTGCTGGGCCTAAATATATGCCAATGGACTGTTGCAGTGGTGGCTGACGTGAAGCCTCATTCTCTGCTATGACATGCAGACTGATTCTCTGCTGACATGAAGCCAGATTCTCTGTTACGGGACCTCTCTCCTCTGCCTGTGTGTGTGCTGGGCCTAAATATATGCCAATGGACTGTTGCAGTGGTGGCTGACGTGAAGCCTCATTCTCTGCTATGACATGCAGACTAATTCTCTGCTGACATGAAGACAGATTCTCTGTTACGGGACCTCCCTCCTCTGCCTGGGTGCTGGGCCTAAATATATGCCAATGGACTGTTGCAGTGGTGGCTGACGTGAAGCCTCATTCTCTGCTATGACATGCAGACTAATTCTCTGCTGACATGAAGACAGATTCTCTGTTACGGGACCTCTCTCCTCTGCCTGTGTGTGTGCTGGGCCTAAATATATGCCAATGGACTGTTGCAGTGGTGGCTGACGTGAAGCCTCATTCTCTGCTATGACATGCAGACTGATTCTCTGCTGACATGAAGCCAGATTCTCTGTTACGGGACCTCTCTCCTCTGCCTGTGTGTGTGCTGGGCCTAAATATATGCCAATGGACTGTTGCAGTGGTGGCTGACGTGAAGCCTCATTCTCTGCTATGACATGCAGACTGATTCTCTGCTGACATGAAGCCAGATTCTCTGTTACGGGACCTCTCTCCTCTGCCTGTGTGTGTGCTGGGCCTAAATATATGCCAATGGACTGTTGCAGTGGTGGCTGACGTGAAGCCTCATTCTCTGCTATGACATGCAGACTGATTCTCTGCTGACATGAAGCCAGATTCTCTGTTACGGGACCTCTCTCCTCTGCCTGTGTGTGTGCTGGGCCTAAATATATGCCAATGGACTGTTGCAGTGGTGGCTGACGTGAAGCCTCATTCTCTGCTATGACATGCAGACTAATTCTCTGCTGACATGAAGACAGATTCTCTGTTACGGGACCTCCCTCCTCTGCCTGGGTGCTGGGCCTAAATATATGCCAATGGACTGTTGCAGTGGTGGCTGACGTGAAGCCTCATTCTCTGCTATGACATGCAGACTAATTCTCTGCTGACATGAAGACAGATTCTCTGTTACGGGACCTCTCTCCTCTGCCTGGGTGCCGGGGCCTAAATATCTGAGAATGGACTGTTCCAGTGGTGGGTGACGGGAAGCCAGATTCTCTGCTATGGAACCTCTCTCCAATTGATTTTGGTTAATTTTTATTTATTTAATTTTTATTTTAATTCATTTCCCTATCCACATTTGTTTGCAGGGGATTTACCTACATGTTGCTGCCTTTTGCAGCCCTCTAGCTCTTTCCTGGGCTGTTTTACAGCCTTTTTAGTGCCGAAAAGTTCGGGTCCCCATTGACTTCAATGGGGTTCGGGTTCGGGACGAAGTTCGGATCGGGTTCGGATCCCGAACCCGAACATTTCCGGGATGTTCGGCCGAACTTCTCGAACCCGAACATCCAGGTGTTCGCTCAACTCTATTCCTTAACATTCCAAACTGTATATTGTGTTATTATTCTAATAATTAATTTTTTTTTGTTTATCAGTCAACCCAGACCCAGAGGAACAGGAGAAGAGGAGAAACAGTTGGTTAATATTTTTTTTATACTTTTCAAAGTTTTCAGCATTTTTTTTATTTTAAAATTTTTGTATATATATATATATATATATTTTTTTATATATAAATTATTTTTTTTGCCATCTTGTCCTGTTGCCAGTGAGAGAGGTCATCAACGATCTTCCAGAGGACGCCGTGGAGCACGCGGCGGTCGTGGTCGTGTGAGTATTGTAAAGTTATGGTTTTTATTAAAAAGAAATTTATTGAATATTAAAATTAATTTTTATTCTATATTTTTTTCTTCTTTTAGGGTTCCCAAATCTCCACCAGAAGGCATGAGGAGGTGAACGACGTTGAACGATTTTATATCGATAATGACCTCCTCATCCATATGGTGGAGGAGCGTACACCGTTGTGGGACTACACCGACCGCCGCCATGCAGACGATCATCTAACATGGCTCCTCTGGAACGAGATATGTGCGGCCATTCTGCCCAACTGGGATGACCTCAGAGAAAGGCAACAGGGCCAATGCCGTAAGTATAAAGTATTTAATTTGTAGAGAGCAGACATGCAAAAAAATTTTTTTATCAAAAGTGGTTTACAGTCAATTTTTTTTTATAACCGCCACTTTAATTTTTTATTAAATTATTATTTTCTTCTTGTGGCTGTTTCAATTAAATTGTAAACCAACTTTGATTAAACCACAGATTTTTATAATATACATCCTTATTTTATTTCTTTCTTTATAGGGGATACAATCATGGTTCGGTGGCGCTCAATCAGGGACCGCTACAAGAAGGCCTTGAATGAGGAACTTCTGCGCCCGAGTGGGTCGGGAGGAACCTCAAGGCGTGAATCCCGCTATTCTGCCGCCTTGGGGTTCCTACGAAAAACCCTAGAGATGCGAAGGTAAGATATACGGTTTCTATAAAAAATTACTTTTCAACTAGGTGTATGGCCCAGGCAGACTGTCATTTGGCACTTTGTCCTGGACATCCACATTGTATTTAGTGGAGTAGAGAGGAGCGATGTATGCTTCCTATTTTTCATTCGAAGTTGCTTTCCAAAAAAAAAGGCTATACTGTACATTGACACTTCCTTGAAAATGTATTTAATTCATGGCCTCTATGTACAGTATGTTTCTCTATTTTTTGGAATGTAACTTCCTATGTAGCTTCTGAAGTCTCTTTGCTCACCTCTATTTCACAGTTTCTCCCATCCCAAAAAAAAGCAAATATTTTTTTTCTTTGCTTCACAGAACAGCAAGCAGCACTCTGGAGCCCGAAGTTCCTCAGGAGGCGGTCCCTGAAGAGCAAGCCACCGCGAGTCTCTCTCGTCCTGCTCCTACTGCTGGTCAGGAACACCAGGTTTCCCAACCTGTTCCCCTACTTGTGTCCTCTGGCGACGCAACAATGTCAACGATGGCTCCACTTTTTGAGGCCCTCATGCGTCGCCAGAGGTCAGGTAGGAGCCGCCAGGCTGACTACGAAGACCTCACAAGGCTCATGTATGAGTCCTTGGCGGGGATCACAAATAGGGTTGCATCTGTGGAGGATCATTTGCGTCGTCTTCAGGAGGGGGCGGTGTTGACGACAGAAATGAGTCCGATGCATCACTATATTGTATCGTTGTTACCTGCGCTGGAACGATTATCACCCGACCAGCAGTATGAGGCCAGAAGACAGATGCCAGTCCACCCTTCCTGCCAGTCCACCCTTCCTGCTTCAGAGCAGAAATAATCCGCAAAAGAGTCTCTCATCCGTGCAACCGCTACAGTTGATCGATGTCGACAACTTTGAATGCTTGCGATCTCGCTGTCCTCCGGTACCTGTTCCAAATTGAGTGGTTCTTTTTTAAGGAGGTAGTTGTGTAACACCACAGCAGACTTTACAACCTCGTTGACCGATTCAACCTTCATCTGAATTGGTTTAGTGAAAATCCTCAATTTTGTGACCAAAATTCCAAATGTGCATTCAACCATTCTTTGAGCCCTTGTCAAGCGGTAGTTGTATGTGCGTTTTTTTAAATCTAATCCGCGGCTTGAATACGGTTTAATCAGATTTCCACACATTTGGAAGGCCTCTTCACCAACCAATACAAACGGCATGGGTGGGCCATCAGTACCTGGCAGTGGTTGAGGGAGAGGAAAATCAAATTGTCTGTTATATAGACTACAGCCCATATTAGAATTTTTTAAAACCATGGAATCGTTGGTGCGTCCATAGGCCCCTACGTCGACGGCAACAAAACGATATTGAGCATCTGCGATGGCCATTAGGATTATCGAAAAATATTTCTTGTAATTGAAAAACTCTGATCCGGTTCCTTGGGGCTTGATAATCCGAATATGTTTCCCGTCTACCGCACCTATGCAGTTGGGAAACTGACAAACGTCCAAAAATCTTTCAGCTATTTCTGTCCAATGCTGTCTAGTTGGATGTGGTATAAATTCATCATGCAGTTGTTCCCACAAAACACGGCATGTCTCCTTGACAATTATGGAGACAGTTGATATCCCAAGGCAAAATTGAAAATGGAGTGAGCTGAAACTTTCTCCACTTGCCAAAAACCTAAAAATTTTAAAAAAATAGGGTATAAAAAAGTTTTTCAAACAACATAATATACAAGGTATATCAATTTGACGCAATTGTATGGCACCCCTACATATATTCGTTTGGTCAAGATTTTTTCTGTGGCCGATATAATTTTTGGTAAAATTCAACGATAAATGTTTGTTCTTCATGGTGAACAATATTCATCACAGTTCATTCTACATCTTTAATGACGAGTATATTGAAACTTTTACATACAAGATGTACAATTAAAAATATTAATGATGAGCATCAATTGGGGCCAAAATTAGGCACTTTGTACAGTGATCCCAGAAAAAACTTAGCAAATTTCAAGTTTCAAAAACTCCCCTTCTTACTCTTGCAGAGGTTATTGGATGCACCCAATAGCGACGCTTTCTACGCCATCTGGCTCGAAGACGTCTTCTCCAGAGCCTGAAATCCAAAACGAATATGGTCCGGCATCATCTTTGCAATCTGCAGAAGGAACTTCTGAGTGGTAAGTGACCTTCGGTTTTCTTTTATAGCCAGTTGTAGTATTTGCTTTAACAGATTGCATCTTTTATCTCTTAAATTTGAATGCCGGATCCGTCTTTCCGTTTAAAAACGGAAGAAAACGGAATAGACGGATCCGCTTTTATGACGGATCCGGCGGACGGATCCGTCGAAAACTGTCGACGGAGTGAAATTGAACGACGGATCCGGCTTTTATGGTCCTCGATGAAACGACGGATCAGTTGCGTTAAAAATGTGCGGCGGTGTGCGTTTTGTCGGATCCGGCGGGCAATTCCAGCGGCGGAACTGCTTGCCAGATCAGTCTGCCGCAAGTGTGTAAGTAGCCTTACCGACTGTGTATTGTAGTGGACTCTCTCCATTTTTTTTTTATTTTAAAGTTTATTTAAAAAATGTAGTTGATCACAGACTAGTGAGCCACTTGGATTGTTCTGTGTCACAGTTACTTCACATTGTACTGGGCTGTCGAACATTTATTTTATTTTTTCTTTAAACAATTTTTTTTTTAATTTCATTTATGGTAATACATTCAGTTGATCAGCGACTACTGTGCATGACGAAATGTTGGTTATATTGCACCGGACTCTTTCCAACACTACAGTGCATTGACCTCTGTTTTTCTTCATAAGTTCCGTGTTAAATATAAAATGACTGGTAAAAGACAGAATGACAATGAATCCATGGATGGGGGTCATGTAAATCGAAACACCTGTGCAACGTCATCCACTAGTGAGAATGTGGTTGACTGTAGTGCAAGAGTGAGGAAGCATATGCAGCACTCCTACTCCTAGGAACTGTATCCAATTCTCCTGTGGAACCAACACCCCAGAGAGATATTGAGAAACCCAGGGGCGTAGCTAAAGGCTCATGGGCTCTGGTGCAAGAGTTCAGCTTGGGCACCCTTTCCTCAGTGCTTTGTGGCAAGGGGCAGTGGTGCTCCTAGCAGTTCTTCTGCCTGAGGCAAAAATTGAAACTGCATTCCCCATGCCAAATTCTCAACCTAACCTCTTCCCTCAAGTCCTACTGTTAAAAACATACTTGGAAAACATTACAAACAACTCTACAAAACATACAGGGTAATACAGCACCACATACCTCTTACACCCAGTGACGTCTCCTCTGATGTAGATATTCTCTTTCCTTATCTTCTCCATTCAGACCAGACCGCCATGATGACTTCTTTCAGCCTTCTCTTGTTTCTGCAGAGTTTGACAAACAGACAACTTCGTTTCATACTTTTACATCATCCTCCCCACCTTCTCAGCACCCCATCCTACCACCCCCAATACTGTGCCCAATATGCTCCCTAATACTATGCTGCAGAAACTGTTTATCCACGCAGATAGTGCCCCCATCAATAATTATTGACACACAGTGCCTTAAAAAATAACTGCGCCCATCAAATAGTGTCCATGACACTAATAGTGCCGTAAACATAGTGTATCCCAAAAATAATTGTGCTGAGCTGATACTGTGTCAGGATACCCCCCCCCCCCAATAGTTTCCCCCCAAGTCCCACTAATAGAAATAATTATCTGCCAGAGTGCACTTAGTGTTACCAGCATAACAGTATCCCCAATAGTAATAATGTTCCCATTGTGCCCCAGAAGTAGTAGTGCCCATACTAGTAATCATGTTCCCCATAGTCGCTCAGTGGTAATAATTCTCCTTATAATGTAAGCCAATAGTAAAATACCCCCCCTTATAATGTGTACCAGTACAAAAAATATCCCTTAGGCCTCATGCACACGACAGTATTTTTTCACTGTCTGCAAAACGGGGTCCGTAGGTCTGTGATCCGTGACCGTTTTTACGTCCGTGGGTCTTCCTTGATTTTTGGAGGATCCACGGACATGAAAAAAATGTCGTTTTGGTGTCCGCCTGGCCGTACGGAGCCAAACGGATCCGTCCTGAATTACAATGCAAGTCAATGGGGACGGATCCGTTTGACGTTGACACAATATGGTGCAATTGCAAACGGATCCGTCCCCATTGACTTTCAATGTAAAGTCAGGAGTCCCTATTATACCATCGGATCAGAGTTTTCTCCAATCCGATGGTATATTTTAACTTGAAGCTTCCCCATCACCATGGGAACGCCTCTATGTTAGAATATACTGTCGGATATGAGTTACATCGTGAAAACTCATATCCGACAGTATATTCTAACACAGAGGTGTTCCCATGGTGATGGGGACGCTTCTAGTTAGAACATACTACTAAATATGTACATGACTGCCCCCTGCTGCCTGGCAGCACCCGATCTTTTACAGGGGGCCGTGATCAGCACAATTAACCCCTCAGGTGCCGCACCTGAAGGGGTTAATTGTGCGCATCATAGCCCCCTGTAAGAGATCAGGGCTGCCAGGCAGCAGGGGGCAGACCCCCCCTCCCCAGTTCAAATTTCATTGGTGGCCAGTGCGGCCCCCCCTCCCTCCCTCTATTGCATTAATTACATTGGTGGCAGTGTGCGGCCTCCCCCGGCCCCCCCTCCCTCCCTCTATTGCATTAATTACATTGGTGGCAGTGTGCGGCCTCCCCCGGTCCCCCCTCCCTTCCTATATTGCATTAATTACATTGGTGGCAGTGTGCGGCCTCCCTTCTCCCCCCCCCCCCGATCGTTGGTGGCAGCGGAGTTCCGATCGGAGTCCCAGTTTAATTGCTGGGGCTCCGATCGGTAACCATGGCAACCAGGACGCTACTACAGTCCTGGTTGCCATGGTTACTTAGCAATAGTAGAAGCATCATACTTACCTGCTGGCTGCTGTGATGTCTGTGTCCGGCCGGGAGCTCCTCCTACTTGTAAGTGACAGGTCTGTGCGGCGCATTGCTAAATGAACTGTCACTTACCAGTAGGAGGAGCACCCGGCCGGACACAGACATCGCAGCAGCCAGCAGGTAAGTATGATGCTTCTACTATTGCTAAGTAACCATGGCAACCAGGACTGCAGTAGCGTCCTGGTTGCCATGGTTACCGATCGGAGCCCCAGCGATTAAACTGGGACTCCGATCGGAACTCCGCTGCCACCAATGATCGGGGGGGGGGGGAGGAGATGGGAGGCCGCACACTGCCACCAATGTTATTAATGCAATAGAGGGAGGAAGGGAGGAGGGGCCCCCTTTCCGTACGTTCGTGAAAACTCAGTTCCGATGGTATATTTTAACTAACTAGGGTTAATAGCATTTTTCTAAAAATTCGCCTATTAGCTGGCTATTAGATAATTCGCCTATTCGCTATATTCGTTTATTCGCTACATAACCACCTAAAATAATAAGTGTGATGAGATTGTTCGCGCCGATATTCGCATGTGCGCTAATAAAATCGCCTTACGAAGATTCGCGCCTCAATCACTTTCTAGGCAATGTGAGTAAGATCTGAGCTTTTGGACTTTTGGGAATCAATCGAGATACAGTGGGGGGTGATGACAGTAGTTGACAGAGTACAGATCAATGTAATCTGTAAGGTGGGAACTAATATAAAAAATACGAATATTCGTAAATCGAATTTTACGAAGTTCTAAGTATTCGCAAATATGGTGCTATACTATATGAATGCACAGGCCTTTGCCTCTCTGTTCTGGGGACAAGTGTAGATATTCGCATGTGCGCTAATAAAATCGCCTTACGAAGATTTGCAACTCAATTCACTAATGTATGAATGCAAAGCCCTTTGCCTCTGTTCTGGGACAAGTGCCGATATTCGCATGTGCGCTAATAAAATCGCCTTACGAAGATTCGCGCCTCAATCACTTTCTAGGCAATGTGAGTAAGAGCTGAGCTTTTGGACCTTTGGGAAACAATCAATTATATGTGGACTGTAATTTTGTGGAAAAAAAATAAAAGAGAATATTCGTTTTTTCGAATATATAGCACTATATTCGAAATACTCGTGAAATTGTGATATTCGCGAAAAAAATTCGCTTTTCGAATATTCACGCTCAACACTATTCACAAAGTGGTCCAGTTACATAGTGTTGAGGTGGCAGCAGCATGAGGAGACCACAGAGTAGTGATGTGGCAGCAGCATGAGGAGACCACAGAGTAGTGATGTGGCAGCAGCATGAGGAGACCACAAAGTGGCCCAGTGACATAGTGTTGAGGTAGCAGTAGCATGAGGAGACCACAGAGTGGTGATGTGGCAGCAGCATGAGGAGACACAGTGACAGTGGAGGTGGTAGGCAATACCAGTACCAGCTGAAGATGGTGGCTGGCAGTAGGAGCACCTGGCAGCAGGTGTGCCATCAGGCGGGTGGCAGCATCAGAATAGTAGCTGAAGTAGGTGTAACACCCCAGAGTGGTGTTACCACTTCTGTACCCTGCTACTGTCTTTATTGGGCTAACACTATGTCCTCTATGTATTCTGTTCCAGGTTCACCACAATGTGCATCTATAATATTGTTATGTAAACTGTTATAAATGTAATTTACCTGGTTCACCAGCAGGTGGCAGCAAATATGGCAGATCTATCCTTTGGGCAGAAGAGGGCGAGTTTGCTTGCTACCAGAAGGAGGTGGGGCAGTTCTAGATGATTCCGGTTCAGACTCCATGTTGGAGCTGACAGGACACTAACCAATTCCTTGGCTGAAACTAAGTCAGACTAAAGAGTGGAGTGGAGTGGAGTGCAGCATAAAGAAGGAATCAAAGTCATTAAGCTAGCCTGTCAGTACAGCAGAGACAAAGAGATAAAGCAGAGTTGAGTTTGCCTGCTAGTTCATGCTAAAGCCTGCTAGAACCAAGACAAAGCCTGAAAACTGTTTGGAGAAACGTTTATTCAAGTAAAGCTGCCAGTGAACTTCATCTCTAGGTCTGGACCCAAGTTATTCTTTGAAATCCCTCAATTAGTCCCCCTATTTATTGCTTTGGAGCCAGCTATATCCAGGTAGGAGCACCGTGACACATAAAGAGACATCCCACCACTCGGCATTCCTACTAAACCTGGGAAGCGATATAGAGGGCCCTTGGCGGTGGTGGCCTGTTGCACAGGTAGTCAGAAGAAACAGGTTTTTTTTGTCAAAGTGTTGGTGTGGCACAATGGATGATCTAGTCTGATTCATCAGGCACTGGTGTTTGAAAATCCTGGCTGATCCACGCCTGATTCATCTTCACAAAGGTCAGTATCTTAACATTTTGGGTTGACAGGCGAGTTCTCCTTGGGGTAACTATGGCACCCGCTGCACTAAACACCTGCTCTGATGTCACACTGCTGGCTGGGCAGGAAAGCTGGTCTAGGGCAAACTCAGCCAGTTGCGGCCACAAATCGAGTTTGGCTGCCCAGTAGTCTAGGGAATCTTCGATGTGGGGTGGCAGGGTGCACTCCAAGTATGCCACAACCTGCTGGTTCAGGTTTTGCTCTATGTCTAGCTGCTGGTGAGTAGTTTCTTCAGTAGGTGGGTGAAGAAAACTGCTCATCAGCGACTGCGACTGCTGATAGTGCTGGTACTGCTCCTGCTTCTCCCCCAGCAGCCATGGCAGCTGAACGTGAGCGCAGAGGCCCCCCCCCCCCGGTCAGACCTGCATGAGGAGATTGGCGATGGCGCACATAGGCAGCGGCCAACTGACTACATAGGATGTCTCGATAGTAGTTCAGTTTGTCCTCCCTCTCAGCGGGTGTAAAAAAGGCCCCCATTTTGAACCCATAGCGAGTATCTATAATGATGGAGAGTCAATCCACCAATTCGGCTGTCACTACGCAAACAGTTGAGCATGCATCGGGCCATTTGCGCAAGTGACTCGGAGGGACTCCCTGCCTCCATCTCCACTGCATACTGCCACGGTGTGTCTGGGTCCTCTGCCTCGTCTTCCTCATCGCCCTGTAGCTTCTCCTCTCCTGTCACCTGTGTATAAAAACCACCCATTTCTCTACACAATGCTTGTGCTTGAATGTCCTCCTCCTCTAGTTCAGCCCCCACAGGGCTCATGTGGCTGTGAGATGTAGTCGCCACGTCTCCTGTCCCCTGGCCAGCCAGATTTACCAGCATCTGTTCCACAACATGAATCAGCGGAATGACATTGTTCAGCCCGTATTCCTGGTGACTGATAAATAACGTGGCCTCCTCAAAGGGCCCAAGCAAATGGCAGGTGTCACGGATGAGCTGCCACTGGCTAACATCGAAGTTACACAGGGGAGTACCTCTGTCTGCTTGTCATCAAGAAATCGTTTAGGCCTCGTTCACACTTCAGTGTTTAGTCAGTGATTTCCATCAGTGATTTGTGAGCCAAAACCAGGTGCAACGCTAAACACAGAACAGGAGCAGATCTTTCCCTTCTACCTCATGTCTGTGGAGGCTCCACTTCTGGTTTTGGCTCACAAATCACTGATGGAAATCACTGACCAAACACTGAAGTGTGAACGAGGCCTTATGGCCTTTCTCTGTTCATATAATAGGTCCAACATATGGAGGGTGGAATTCCAATGGGTGGAAACATCGCATATGCCAAGTGGAATTCGATCAGAATTTCAGGATAAATTTGATTAGCCGAGAAGCCGAATTTACTCATGCTTCGTGTCAGCGAATCGATTTAAACTGAAATAGTATAAAAAACTGAAAAATTCTAACTTACCTCCTCCATTTGCTCGCGACAGGCCGCCAGCCTCCATCTTGCTTGATGATCTCGGCCGAAATCCTGTGTGGTGCGAGATTACATCATCACACCGGCTGGCGTGATGACATCATACGTCACCACGCCAGCCGGCATGATGGCGTAATCTTGCGCCGCACAGGATTTTGGCTGAGATCTTCAAGTAAGATGGCGGCCGGCCCGTCGCGAGCAAATGGAGGCGGTAAGTTTGATTTAATTTTTTTTAATTGTTTATTTTACACTCAGATGCCATGATTATGTATGAATGCTGCATCTGAGGGGTATAATGACGGGGGCGGCGCTATCGCAGCTCCCTGTCATTGCACCCGCTACTTACAAAAGATGTTTTTTGGGGGGAAATTTGGCGAATCAGCCAAATCAAACTTTTAAGAAATTTGCTCAGCTCTAAATATAACAATCACAATTCACTGCAGAACGGCTAATAGGACGTAGGTATGTTTTCTTTTAATACACCACATGAATGGCTGTGGTACAATGTAACTTCACCGCCGGCACTTATAACATTTTTTTCCCAATTTTTCCCTAATAATAACCCCCCCCAAAAAAGTAAAACAATGTAAAATGGCTAATAGGACGCACGCATCTTTCCTATTAATACACCCCGTAAATGGCTGTATCACACAGAACTTGCACCTCAATCACAAGCAAGGTTGGCTGGAATTAGTGATGTATCATATAGTGCAAACAACCTAAAAGCAGCAGTATAGCACCAATTTGGATCCCGCAATTTGTGCAGCAAGGTGTAATAGAATCGCTCCTATTACCCAGGCTGTACACTCTCCTATTGCACCCTGTTCTCCTTTTATAGCGTAGATGATTCCTCCCTATCCTTTGCCTAAACCTTGACTAATCTTTCCCTGAACTTGTAAATAGTTTTTTCAGCACAATAATGTCTTTCCTAGCACTGTCCCTAGCGCCTGCTGACATCTCTCCCTGCACTAAGCACACTCGAAAATGGCAGAATCCAAAATGGCTGAGGCTATTTATAGGGCTGTGACATCACAGGGGATGGCTGGCTGCTGATTGGCTGCATGCATGGCTTTGTGAGTGATCCCTTATTCCCAGAGTTCTTTGCTCCATGTCCTAAGGCTACTTTCACACTAGCGGCAGGACGGATCTGACAGGCTGTTCACCCTGTCGGATCCGTCCTGCCGTTATTTCGCCATGCCTCCGAACCGCCGCTCCATCCCCATTGACTATAATGGGGACGGGAGCGGAGCTCCGGCGCAGCACGGCAGTTCGCGGTGAGAGGCCGCCGGACTAAAAAGTCGGACATGCAGTACTTTTAGTCCGGCGGCCTTTCGCCGTGCACTTATAGTCAATGGGGACAGAGCAGCGGTCCGGCGGCATGGCGAAATAGCGGCAGGACGGATCCGACAGGATGAACAGCCTGTCGGATCCGTCCTGCCGCTAGTGTGAAAGTAGCCTAACATGTGCAGCAGCCATTTTAGAAAAAAAAATGCAATTCGTTACCACTAAGCGTGAGGAAATTCGGATCTTGTGCTAATCAAATTTTTCCTGAAATTTGGATCGAAATTCCACTGTCAATCAGCAGGAGGAGGGGGCTTTTTTTTAAAGGAGGATGCGGCGGCTACCAGCAAGTAGACGCCCTACCGATGACGTCTTCTCTTTCGGGTTTAGTGGTGACGTCATCGGCGCAGGCGCACTGAGGGAGTGCTGAGGAAGCGAGCGTCCTTCTCTCAGAGCGGTCATTTACATATTATAAAAGTGCAGTTTTTAAAGAAACTATCCAACAGAAAAGGGTAAGAGCACTATATATTGAAAAATCGCAGTATAAGGATTTTAATTAGCCTTAAAAAAAAATGACTTTTGGGGGGTGACAGAAGCCCTTTAAGTGGATCTATCTCCACAAGTGCCTGCTATTGTCAATCCATTGCCCTCCAACCAACCACCATACCTCCTAATCTGGTGCCAGAATGTGCACTTTGTATTTAATGGGAACTAGTGTTGGGCGAGCATGCTCGAGTCAGTGTATTTAAATCTAATTAAGTCTCTATTTCTGAAAAGTTTCTAGTGGGATTCAAACTCACAACCTTCTACGTTACAGCCAAGAATGTTAACCACTACACTATAGAGCTGCATGGCTGGTTACTTAAAAAAACTAACAAATATATATATATATATATATAATAATCATACTTCTGATATATATGAATGCATAATATGTGGGAAACTACTACTGATGTTTTAGCCATAATATATTTACATATATTATAATATATTATACATTCGAAATATATAATAAAATATGTAAATATATTATGGCTAAAAACTTAAATATATGTTTAACTTAAATTGAGCTGCTATTTCTGTAGGGATTTGAACTCACAACCTTGTACATTACAGCCCAGAGTGTTAACCACTACACTATAGAGCTGCATAGCCAGTTACTAAAATATGAGACTTCTGCTGTATAGGAATACTTACTACTAGTAAACATTCCTACACAGCAGAAGTCTCTTTTTTTTTTGTGATTGGCCATGCAGCTCTATAGTGTAGTGGTTAACATTCTTGGCTGAATGTTGAAGGTTGTGAGTTTGAATCCTGCCAGAAACAGAGGCTAAATTAGATTTAAATACACTGGGTGTCTCCAAGCACTGACTGCATATATGGACATAGCTATATATGGAGTCAGAGCAGGGACTCCTAAGTCAAACTTGAGTCCTAACACCCTCCTCTCTTCAGAGCAGGGGGTTCCTGGTTTAATGCTCGGGGTCTCCCATTAACTTCCATTGTGAGCACCCAAGCATCGGGAAGTGTTCTACTCGAGCACATGAGCACTTTGGTGCTCGACCAACACTAATGGGAACCTGTCACCATGAAATTGGAAATTAAACTGCATGCAACATGTTATAGAGCAGGAGCAGCTGAACAGATTGATATGTAGTTTTATGAGAAAAGATTCAGCATAACTTGTATTTTATTCATTAAAATTCCTGCTCATTCTGGGCTTTGAAGTCAAGGAGGCGGTCCTATCAGTGATTGACAGCTATCTGGGTATACACAGTTGTAGTACCCCGGAGAGGGCCACTACCGTTACTATGTCTAGCAATGTATCCCATCAGTATATTTATTGCAAGGTCTTATTTAGTGTCTAAATGTTGTTATACAACAGTTTTTACATGTGATGTGCCTGGTTTTCGGGCAGGTGGCATATGTAGTGGCAGATTCCTTTGGGCAGAAGTGGGTTTTCCTGTTTCCCACCAAAGGAGGGGTTTTCAGATAGTTAGAGGAGTTAAGTGAGAGAGTCCAGACAAGGCGCAGTGAGGGAAGCATTTTCCCGTCCTGCTGGCGGAGCGTTGCAAAAGCAGCTTGTAGAGCAGCACACTGCTAATATTAATGGGACTTTTTATCTTAGAGGGGGACAACGGCTCCGAGACACCCCACTCTGTTTCAGACAGTAACCCAAACTTGAAGCTAAAGATACCATTACAGATTAAATAGTCAAAGCCAACTGCCAGAACCGTGCATACTGCTGGAACCAGGAAAGAGAAAAATCAAGTACTGTTCAGTTACTGCAAGTCTATTCCAAGTAAAGAAAAGTTAAAGAGGACCTTTCATCGGTCCAAACATTGTGAACTATGTATCATGACATATACAGCGGCGCCCAGGGATCATACTGCACTTACTATTATCCCTGGGCGCCGCTCCGTTCTCCCGTTATGTCCTCTGGTATGTTCGGGGACTTGGTTATAGTAGGCGGAGACTTAGGGGACTTGGTTACAGTAGGCGGAGACTTAGGGGACTTGGTTATAGTAGGCGGAGTCTGCCCTTGTTCTGCTGGGTGTCTCCTTCTCCTAGGCTGTAGCGCTGGCCAATCGCAGCGCAGAGCTCACAGCCTGGGAGTTTTTTTCTCCCAGGCTGTGAGCTCTGCGTTCCCCGGGAGAACGGAGCGGCACCCAGGGATAATAGTAAGTGCAGCGAGATCCCTGGGCGCCGCTGTATATGTCATGATACTTAGTTCACAATGTTGGACCGATGAAAGGTCCTATTTAAACTTCACAAAGTCTGGACTTCATTTCATTCCTTGCTCCAACTGTATCTCTGCAATGGAGACTGAAACCCAGAAAGAGACAGCCTGAAGGTAGGAGCACCGTAACACAAACATTAGGCCACGATCAGGATACTTACTTCTGTGCCTTTCTTCTGAAAGCCCACAATGTCTGTAAAGCCCCTAAAAAGGGACTTTATTGCAGTATACAAGGTTTATTTGCTGCACTTTGGCAAAATAGGCGTTAATCGTCCATCTTGGATTTGTGCCTCATCTACTGACGGAAAAGACTGTTACCTAGCAGAAGGGCCGGAATCAAAAGGCCCGCCTCCACAGAGGAACCATCCTTTTAACAGGAGGAACTAAAGTGCTTAGTTCAAGTTCCAAGGGGGACAAAGAAACCAGGTGTACACCTACAGGAAGTAAAGGCAGAATCTTAGAAAAGGGAGTGAAGAGCTGCAATACAGTTCAAGCTTCACCGAACCCTGAGACTTAACCCCAGAGGGTCTGAGTGACTACTGCTGGGGAAACTAACCTTAATAAGGACAATAAGGACTGTTTGGGGCCATATTCTGCCTTATATAGCACCATATTTCCCTATATTGGGCTGTCGCTGTGACTCTTAAAGGGGCCATGCACCTATTCTGCTGCCATTGCCCATAGCAACATGCTACCAAATTGCTATTGTGCCTTCTGCTGACCTAACTAGTTGGGAGAAGCCTCAGACGAAACCAAAGTGCTCCTCATAGTGAGAGAAATACAGACTGTTGGTAAGAAGGCTGTCACGGTCGGGAGTGGGGGAAACTCCCCACCGTACGGTAAGGGGTATGTGGGGAAGCAGCTAGGCCAGGATGCCGGGATCATGGAGCAGGTCACCTCCTAACGCGTCCCTAATCCTCGCCCTAACTCCTCACCGTTTGCGCGGACCTGGATGGTAGGACGGCTCATACCCAGTATACCTAGGACCCTGAGTCGCTCCCTGTTAATCCCTCACATAGGAGCAGGGGAGAGACGACTTGTTCTTCCAAGACACAGAAGAGCAGGAGTCTCTGCAGGCCTAACAGCAAGAAAAGGAAGCCAAGTGGAATGGCAGGTAATTATCCAGTGGCGGGGATAACCACTGAACCAAGAACCCAGGAAGGCATGGTAACTTACCTGCCGCAGCTGCTGGACGGCACAACAGAAGACCACACCAAGGTAAACTGGAACCCATACAAACGTACTGCAATCCAAACACCAAACGGATGAAGTACATACTGACACACAGGAACCAGCACTCCAGCAACAGCTCAAATACTTGACTTTAGGTTCACCCTCCGGGAAACCATGGAGCCCCCTTCCGGAGGCACAACAAACAGGGTACGACTTGCATACATGCCAGGGGAGGACTGGCAGCCTTAGTCCTGGGGGGCAAATCTAGTCAAGTGGCCCATTTTTAGCCCCGCCCATCATTAAAAGCCCCTCCTACATATAATAGGCCACTCCCAACACACACTGTACAGCTGACATTTTATAGTTGCGGCCTGTCTCTACACATCATACGGAGAGGGGAGGCCGTCCTGGCTGCACTGCCTGCTTATATAGCAAGCTACAGCCAGGAAGCTCCTCCGCTCTCCTCCCTACCCTGATCCTGCTCAAGGCCTGTGGTTCCCCCCACCATCTGCCACCCGCCCGTGGCCTGCTGCCCCCTTTCGTCATCCTCACCCAGTTCTGAATCCTCCTTCTGCAAATGGCAGGAGGAGGAGCCGGAGCATCTCCTCTCCTACATAGCACCACATACCTCTTACATCCAGTGATGTCACCTTTGTTGTAGACGTTCTCTTTCCTCATCTTCTCCATTCAGACCAGACCGCCATGATGATTTTTCTGCCATCTCCCTTCTCTGCAGAGATTGAGAAACAGACATTAGTTTCCTGCCACCCCCAATACTATACTGCAGAAACAGTCCCCCTGGAAATACAAACTACCACACAGATAGTGCCCCCAATACTGTACCCGCTATGCCCCCAATACTATACTGCAGAAACAGTCCGCCTGGAAATACTACTACCACACAGATAGTGCCCCCTTAAACAATTATTGGCACACAGCGCTCTAAAAAATAACTGCGCCCAGACACTAATAGTATAAAGATAATGTCCCCCAAAAATAATTGTGCTAAGCTGATACTATGCCAGGGTGCCCCCAAAGTAACAATGCTCCCCAAAATCCCACCAATAGAAATAATTCTCTGCCAGAGCACACTTAGTAGTAATAATGCCCCTATAGTGCCCTAGTAATCATGTTCTTCATAGCCCCTAGTAGTAGTAAAGCTCCCCATAATACCCCCTAGTAGTACTAATTTTCCCTATAATATGACAGTACATGAAATACCCCCGCTTAGTGCCCGCAGTTGAGCTAATGTCCCCATAATGTATGCCAGTATAAAATACCTCTATATAGTGCCCCAGTAAATGCCCTCATACTGCTCCTCTCCCCCTTCCCCATAGTGTCCCCATAATATGCCAGTAAAAAAATGCCCCTTAGTGCCCCCAGCAGATGCCCCTATAGTGCTCCTCTCCCCCACAATGTACCAGTAAAAAAATGCCCCTTCTTAGTGCCACCATATGCCCCAATAGTGCTCCACTCCCCCATAGTGCCGCTCTCCCCTATAGTGCCTTCCATAATGTGCCAGTAAAAAATGCCCCCTTAGTGCCACCAAATGCCATAGTGCCCCCCATAATGTTCCAATACAAAAGGCCCCTTTAGAGCCCCCACTTCCCCATAGTGCCCCCAAATAATGCCCCTATAGTAGCACCAGATGCCCCATAGTGCTGCTCTCCCCTATAGTGCCCCCCAGAATGTGCCAATAATTAAAAAAAAAGCCCCTTTAGAGCCCCCAGTTACCCCCATAGTGCTCCTCTCCCCCATGGTGCCCCCCCATAATGTGCCAGTAAGAAATGCCCCCATAGTGCCAGCTCCCCCAATAGTGCCAGCCCTCCCCCCATAGTGCCAGCTCCCCCTACAGTGCCCCCCATAGTGCCAGCTCCCCCTACAGTGCCCCCCATAGTGCCAGCTCCCCCTATAGTGCACCCCATAGTGCCAGCTCCCCCTATAGTGCGCCCCATAGTGCCAGCTCCCCCTATAGTACCCCCCCATAGTGCCAGCTCCCCCTATAGTACCCCCCCATAGTGCCAGCTCCTCCTATAGGCCCCCCCATAGTGCCAGCTCCCCCTATAAGCCCTCCCCCCATAGTGCCAGCTCCCCCTATAGGCCCCCCCATAGTGCCAGCTCCCCCTACAGTGCCCCCCATAGTGCCAGCTCCCCCTACAGTGCCCCCCATAGTGCCAGCTCCCCTATAGTGCACCCCATAGTGCCAGCTCCCCCTATAGTCCCCCCCATAGTGCCAGCTCCCCCTATAGTACCCCCCATAGTGCCAGCTCCCCCTATAGTACCCCCCCATAGTGCCAGCTCCTCCTATAGGCCCCCCATAGTGCCAGCTCCCCCTATAGGCCCCCCATAGTGCCAGCTCCCCCTATAGGCCCCCCCATAGTGCCAGCTCCCCCTACAGTGCCCCCCATAGTGCCAGCTCCCCCTATAGTGCACCCCATAGTGCCAGCTCCCCCTATAGTCCCCCCATAGTGCCAGCTCCCCCTATAGTCCCCCCCATAGTGCCAGCTCCCCCTATAGTACCCCCCCATAGTGCCAGCTCCCCCTATAGTACCCCCCCCATAGTGCCAGCTCCTCCTATAGGCCCCCCATAGTGCCAGCTCCCCCTATAGGCCCCCCCATAGTGCCAGCTCCCCCTATAGTGCGCCCCATAGTGCCAGCTCCCCTTATAGTGCCCCCCATAGTGCCAGCTCCCCCTATAGTGCGCCCCATAGTGCCAGCTCCCCTTATAGTGCACCCCATACTGCCAGATCTCCCCCCCATAGTGACAGATCTCCGCCCCCCCCATAGTGACAGATCTCCGCAAAGAAGAAAAAATAATAAAAAAATACTTACCTCCAGAAGCAGCGTGTGCTGCCGGCTCAGGCGTCGCGATGATAATGACGTCATCGCGCTTCCTGAGCCGGCCTCTGATAGGCTGCAGGCATTAGTGCCTGCGGCCTATCAGAAGAACAGGGGAAGGACACGCCTCTCCCTCCCCTGCCCCACAGCACACAGCGGCCGCAATTACATCCAGGGCCGCGCCGCCTGTGGTGATCGGCGGTGCGGCCCTGAAGAATAAAAAATATATATATTTTTTTTTAGACGGGCGGCCCAGCGGCCGTTTATTTAGGGAGGCCTGGGGGGCAATTGCCTCCCTGCCCCCCGGCCCAGTCCGCCCCTGATACATGCCGGACATAAAACACCAACTGACCAGACGTGTAACAACAACAAGACACCACACCCTGAACATAAACCCACACAGGTAAGGAAGGGGAACAAGGAGGATAGAATGGGAAGACAATTGATGTCCAACAAGGTGACCCTCAAGGACTGGGCAAGTTCACCCAGGAAAGGAGCAGAGCTCCATGACCAAACAAGGCTGGAGTACAACTGACTCCAGCCTGGAAGCCACAGGTAATATAAACCTCATGGCCACACCCAGGACACACCTAAATCCCCACCAGCTAGATAATTAACCCCTCCGGCACCAGATAGGGAAGGCCCAAGGATTAAGGAGGAGGCATCTAAATGCTGTAACCACAACAGGTTGCCGCTGGCAACAGCATGCACGGCAACCATGTCACGGCGCACACCAAAGGCTGTGACAAAGGCACAGCTCCGCAGCTGTGGAATTTTCTCTGTGGCCAAGACAAGCCGCAGCTGGAAGAGAAAGTGACCTGTCGACCAGTGATGAGACAACTGATACTGCTCTGTGCACTCCGGAGCCACAACCAAATGCAGAGGTTCTTGCTAAGAAAAAACAAGAAAACCAAGAAACTATCCATTACTGCTGTCCGGAGAATCTGTCACCTCCTGACGAAGCCTACGTGGCGAAACACGTGTCGAGGTTGAAGCAGTGGGGGAGTCGTGTTACCACTTTTCAGCAGCAACATGGGTAGGTAACATGGTATCTGGATTAGGGTGGGACTAGTGGTTTGCAGTTATTGTTATATGCCATCTTTATGAGTAGTTTTGCACCGTCCTAGTATACCCTACAGCAGGGGTGTCAAACTCAAATTTATCGGGGGCCGCATCAGCAGTTTGGTCACCCTCAAAAGGCCGGTTGTATCTGTAGGATGTATACGGTTGTATACTGTATGGGGGCAGGGGCCACAGGGTGACGTTATACTGTGCGGGGGCAGCCGCTTGGTGACGTTATACTGTATGGGGCACTAGGGCAGCCACAAGGAGACGTTATACTGTATGGGGGCAACAGGGAGACATTATAGTTTATCAAGTGCCACGTGCAGTGCAGATTGCAGGCAGGGCCAGAGCCTCAGAAGACAGACAGCACAACCTTTATTTCTGACACCCCTGCAGATGAGCGTTCCTCCCGGAGCCTGTCCACATCGCAGCTCCCGGCCTGACCTGCAAGCGCTGACTGGGGTCACATAGCATTATACTGATTTATGATGCTATGTAACCCTTACAGTTCTGGAATGTGTTGCATAACACTGACATAATGCTGTCAGTGTTATCCAACACATTCCAGAACTGTAAGGGTTACATAGCATCATAAATCAGTATAATGCTATGTGACCCCAGTCAGCGCTTGCAGGTCAGGCCGGGAGCTGCGATGTGGACAGGCTCCGGGAGGAACGCCCATCTGCAGGGGGCCGTGGGGTCTCTCACTCCTCTTCTCCCATCTTGGCCTGCAATTACTCAGTCTCTGGGGACGGTGTGCTGACTTACTGTGCTGGCAGGTGGGCGGAGACTTCGATACAGGAGCCGGGAGGAGCGGGGGCCGCTGCAGGAAGTGATATGTACGGTACTCATATGCACGATGCAGGGGCAGGCTGACATAGATGTAGGAGCGGTCAGCTCGCGGCTAGCATATGACCGCTCCTATTACTGCCCAACCGACATGTCCCTGCTACTTGCCCGCACAGGGCTAAACAACTGTTCAAACTACTTGCCCGGCGCCCGGAACTGCATGTCCCGGGCGTCGGGCGAAAGAAATACCACACCCCTGAAAGTGGAGGTTTCCTGTGTAGAACGGCCGGCGCCGCTAGAGGGCAGACGTTCTCTGGCTTGTAGGCTGCCGCGCATGCGCTGAAGAGGCGGCTTTCTTGTGTCCAAAAAAAAAAAAGCGAGAATAAAAGGTGAAGGCTGGCGGCTGACGGCTACACGGGCCACATGAGGAGGTCTGGCGGGCCAGATTCGGCCCGCGGGCCTTGTGTTTGACACCCGTGCCCTACAGCATCCATTGTTTAGACGCTGTGAATAAGAGTCAGGTAGTTGTTCAACACTAGGGAATAGCAATTGCACCCGCAACTACTCCAATATTCACAGCTTCTGTCAATTGTCTGTTACCTGCTGTATATGGTCACATTATCCCCCATTGTGATTCTCCACATTGTAGAGCCCTTTTGTGGCCCCGTCTCCATGTTCTGTCCCTTTTGAGTCTCACCTGTAATGATCATGTGATTTATATTGAATAAAATGAGATTTTTTACCTTGTTAAATCCTTGCTCTTTTTTTGTACAATCTACAAGGAAAAGGTCAAGGCCTACAGAGAATCTTCCAGAAGGTGATCCTGCAGTTTCAAGCTCCACCACAGGAGGTCACCAGAGGATTACAGATGACGTTTCTACTGAAGTTACAGCTGCAGAGAGCACCATAGCCAGTAGTGTTGAGCGAATCTATCCACAAGTAATGGATGCTGCAGTTCGGTTCTGCGCATACATTAATGTTTTAAAATCCAAAGCAAAACTTGGGTTTGGGCCTCATTAATGAAGCCGAGTTCAGCTTTGAATTTTGAAACAGTAATGTATGCTAGAACCGATCTGTAACGTCACAGGCACGAGACTAAGTAAGCAATAACAGCCTGAGGATTCCACATTTCCGGATCCAGTTGCTGCAAAAGGGGCCTTGGGTTCTGACCAGGCTTGATGCCCTTCATTAAAGCTGGAAGACCTAGGAGCCTGACGAGCTTCAGGAGGGTGAGATACCGGAGACTGGTCCCTGTTTGTCTGTTTCAATGTTTGGGCCCTGCACAGCCACCTTCCTTCCTCTTACCTAAAAAAGGGACTCCCTTTGTCTATTTCAAGTGGGCGTTTATTGTGCCTTATCTTTTCATGTTAAGCAAAGAAGACCCACATACGATCTGTTATGCAACATAAAAGCCAGCACCCAAAAAATGGACTCAAACTATTACCTGAGCTCTTTGTGACCCTAACTGTGATTCTGGGATCCTAGGCTGTTAGAGCCGCAATTTGAGACCCTTCTTATTTTTGCACTAGTTTTTCATTTTTTTCCAACGTTCAAGCACTTTATCCCAGTGCATGGACTCTTTTTATTGGAACACCAATGTCATTTTATTACGTACTTTAAGTGGACTTTAAAGTAAACACTACCTTTAGCTAGATAGATAGATGCCTTCATCTTGTTGCTCTCATGGACTGCCTCTGAAGACTCTAACACACAAAATGGTCATTTATCTTGAGGTGGTCTAAAAAGCCTAGGTATTGTACTGCATGATTTGCATATGCCGTTAACCCTTTTCTCTCCACAGATTTGGGAGGGGAAGGAGCCAGTGTGTACTGTGATTCTGAGAACATGTGCTGTAGCTACATAGTTGGCTTGATTAGAAGTACGGGGGTATGTAGTACCCCAGAGTGGGGCACAACTATTTTGTCACCTTGCTATGGATACTGATTTCTAGCAATGGTGCCTATCAATATATTTATTGTAATTAGGGATGAGCATAAAACTTAGTTTCAATACTGTACGGAGTGAGCGCTCCGTACAGTATTAGAATGTATTGGCTCTGATGGCTCTGATCCTGAACTTGGGGTTGGTTTCAAATAGTACCTTGGAACTGAGCCCGAGTTCAGGAAATGTTTTTTTACAGTAGAAATCAATTTATGAAGTTATTGTGCGAAGTCTCGCAAGACTTTGTGAAGTAATAACTTCGGCTCATCCGAGCCAATACATTCTATATATGCGTGCTCTATCCATACAGTATAAAAACAAAGTTTTATGCGAATCGACTTCGGATGTTTCATCCGAAGTTAATTCGCTCATCCCTAATTGCAAGGTATTCTCATTTAGTAAAAACACAAAATGCAATCGCACACTGCAACCAGCACTCTGCCCTACCTTTATGCTGGATGTTGAATAAGGCATTGGTGTACATTTTGGCCAAAGCGTAATAAGCCACTCACCACGTCAAGGTCGCCTTCATGAGTGGTCCCTAACACTATTCTCATTTAGTGCCTTAATATTGTTATGCAGCTGTTTTTACATGTGATGTGCCTCCTGCTGCCAGAGCTTTGGGAAAGCAGCTCGTAGAGCAGAACTCCAAATTTTAATAGGACTTTGTATCTTAGAGGGGGGCAATGGATCCGAGGCACCCCACTCTGTTTGAGACAGTGACCAAAACTTGAAGCTAGATAGCATTACGGAATAAACAGTCAAGGCCAACTGCCAGGACTGTGCATACTCCTGGAACCATGAAAGAGAAATATCAAGTACTGTTTTGCTACTGCAAGTCTATTCCAAGTAAAGAAAAATTAAACTTCACAAGTCTGAACTTCATTTTGTTCCTCACTCCAACTCAATCTCTGAAACAGACACTGTTCCCCGGGAAGTAACAGCCTGAAGGTAGGAGCACCGTCACACAAACATTAGGCCACACACTGGGAGTACTCCACTGCGGGGCAGCACTCTGCACAGTCATAGAGGGAAGACTGTCAATCACTGATAGGACCATCTCCTTGACTTCAAAGTCCAGAATGAGCAGGGATATAAATGTATAAGTTGCAACTTTTATTGGATCTTTTCCCATAACACTATATATTAATCTGTACAGCTCCTCCTGCTCTATACCATGCCGCCTACTGCTCAGACACCACGCTCAACATGACAGGTTCCCTTTAATAATGCTGGGATATGCCACAAGTTATATTTTGTGCTAAGTATAGAGAGACTGTTATACATTTACTTCTGGCCTGATTCTTCCAACTAATTTTCACTGCTCTGATCCCCAGGGATCACCTGCATGAGGTAGTAAACCATGACACAACACCTCATCAGGGTCACTACCAGTCCCATCCTCTGCACCCGCTGCTCAGGGACTCATTGCATGTTCACTGCCTTCTCCTAGTCGAGTGCTTTTATTTTTAAAGATACAACACTCTGAGTACTAGTGAACATATTTAAGATAGTGTTTCTGTTGATGAGTTGAAGGAGAACAGTCAAAGTTTAGACTGTCATGAGGAAGAAGGTCAGGTGGAAGAGGAGACATGATGGCTGAAATGCATAGCTGTGTTGGTGGTGGTAGAGGTTCTGGTAGCCATGGTGGTAGTGGCAATTAGGGGAGGTGGGAATCATGAGGGGAAGCAAGGAGCCCATGACATATTAGTCTGAGGAAAGTGGTGGGGATGATGATAAAGATGATGACTATGATGATAGTTGGGTGTTTGTCAGGACCTGGGAACTGGATCAGGGTAACAAGGAGGTGGTGACATCAGAGGAAGAGGGTCGAATCACTGACGTATGGCCATATAAAAATTTTTTTTTTCCAGGGGCAGATCTGTTTCTACTGGGAGCAGGTGATGCTACTGCTGCTGTTGGTGCAGTCTTAAATTCTGTCGGACTTAAGTCAAGCGCTGCTGGTCGTGGCTCTGTACGAGCATCTCCCGTGCTGGAATTTTTTCTACATTGGCAGCCGACAAAATTGCAGTGTGCAAACAGAGAATAAGACTTGGCAATTCAAGCACAAGTTTAGGAACTACAGTTCTCCTTCAGCACATGAAGCAGCATCACGTGAAAAAATCAAACTGGTCATCAAAGTGAGCAAGGCTGTCCTCCTCCTCCCCATCATCATTCTTGTAGCCAGGCCACATCTACAAGCAGTACAGTGTTGTTGTTATCATCATAACCGTCAAGATCCTCAGCTATTGCTTCTCCTGCTATCTCTCCTCCTCATTCTCTCCTTCATTATCAGAAGATAACAATACGCTGCCCCTACTACTACCCATACGCAGCCACACATCACCTGATTTGTCCATCATGTTCCATACTGTGCTGCTGCTGCATACCCCATACACAGCTGCACGCCTCATGCCTCGTCCATGATGTTCCACAGAATGTCATGTACAACTTTTCACGGCTATTAGTATATTTGGGTTCCATACTGTGCTGCTGCCATTACTACTACCCCTACACAGCTGCATGTCTCCTGCCTTGTCCATGATGCTCCATACATTTCTGCGGCCACTACTACTACCCTTACACAACTGCACATCTCCTGCCTTGTCCATAATGTTCCAAGCCTTTGCTTCGTCTGATACTACTGTGTGTGTGTATACACATTGGCAGACATCTACCCCCAAAAAGGGATCATTTTTGAATGTTTAAAGATCCAAAAGTACAGAGTATTAATAAACAGTGCCCATAGTCATATATGTCACTGTCACTTTGAAATTAGTAATACTGCCTTTCCACTAAAGAACTTCAAAGGGGTTGGATACTGTCCTAGAAGACCACAGAATGTCATGTACAACTTTTCAGGGCTGTTAGTATATTTTCGATTTGGGTTCCATACTGTGCTGCTGCCATTACTACTACTACCCCTACACAGCTGCATGTCTCCTGCCTTGTCCATGATGCTCCATACTTTTCTGCGGCCACTACTACTACCCTTACACAGCTACACATCTCCTGCCTTGTCCATAATGTTCCAAGCCATTGCTTTGTCTGATACTACTGTGTGTGTATAAACACTGGCAGACATCTGCCCCCAAAAAGGGATCATTTTTGAATGTATAAAAATCCAAAAGCACAGCGTATTATTAAACAGTGCCTATAGCCATAAATGTCGCTGTCACTTTGACATTACTAATACTGCCCTGGCACTAAAGAACTTCAAAGGGGTTGGATACTGTCCTGGAAGACCACAGAATGTCATGTACAACTTTTCAGGGCCGTTAGTATATTTTCGATTTGAGTTGAATTTATTTGGACCAGATAGAATCCGATGGCCAAATCGATAGAATTGAAACCAAAACGAATTTCAGGAAATCTGATCATCTCTAGTAGTAAGCACTGTTCTTGGAAATAGCGAAAAAAAAAAAAAAAATTGGAACATAAAATATATTAGAACATTGCAGAACGTTCCATTCTACAACTGTAACAAACCCTCAGCTGTGAGAAGTTTTAGGTCTGTAGAGTTTTCAGTCTTTCTGGGTAAACAAGAATGTTGCTATTCACTGATAGCAAACACCGAACTTGAAAATAATGACCAAATTGGCTTGCAATGCAGCTGTTGATGCGAGCCCTAAATTTGACTTGCTATTCATAGAGATGACCACAAGATGTCACTCACAACACAAAAAAGTTTGTCCTTCCTTGAGTTTTTTTTTCAGAGAAACTTTGACCACAACTCAAGATACAACAAAACTTATCTTGGTTTTTATCCCACAACAAATAAAAAATATGGTGGGATCACCATGCGCCAGCTATTTATTACATATCATGGAATAATCGGACCTCCTAAACTTTTCCGTGTATTTGACTCGGGTTCATGTTTGAACTGTGTATGATATACATGAGATCCAAGGAGATCCTGGAGCAATCTATTCCCAGCGAAGTCAAACTTTGGGCGGTTTCCCTTTAATTGCTCTAGAGGGAGATCTGGCTGTGTTTCTTGCTCCACAGATTTTGTGTTCTGGTCAGTTCTGGAGGAATTAACTCCCTTAATGTTTAGGTCTCCAATGATCAGAAACTTTTTAGCCTGTCTGCATTCCCGAAATATGCACCAAATTTATCGCGTCACGTTTGATAAATTTAGAGCAACTTTAAAAATAACTATTTTATCTACAGATGTTCTTCCCACCTATTAGAGCGACATATTGCCACATTGTTTCCCAAAATTTTTACAAAGTCTCATTTTATAAATCTGACCTTTATAAAGTGTCAAAATCACAAAAGGTCGCAGGTTTACTTTTTTTTTTTATTTATGGTGAAAACCGGCATTCAAGGCCCATGGAAAACAAAACCGTGGGCACCACAGTCACAAGGTCTCAAAGGGAAAGTATAAGGCTGAATTTTGATAATGGCTCATGCGCATGGCCGTAGACATTTTTTTTTGTGGTCCGCAATTGTATAAGACACACACGCAAGACACGGATAGCGGCCGCGTGTGGAAAGTCCAGGCCAGAATAGAACAGTCCTATCCTTGTCCGTAATACCGCGGAACAGACATACGGATGCGGGCAGCACCCCAGGTGCTGTCCACATCTTTTGAAATCCCTCTAAATTAAATGCATCTTTACCCGACCCCCAAAAAATGTGGATCGGATGTAGACAAAAATACATTCATGTGCATGAGCTCTAAGGAGGAAATTTTACCATGGCATGACCATCAAAGTCAGTGTGTAGCCGTACACGAAATTTCTCTGTTATATTTGTCGGATTACCTAAATCATTTCTGTGTTGTGTTTTTTTTTAATGAAATGCAGAGCTTTTTTATTTTATACTTTTTCTTTATTCTATTTTTCATTGTTTTAATTATATTTTGCACTTTATTAGAAATTGTGGGGAAGGAATGAAACCATTATTATTTTTATTTCTGATTTCAATTTCTTTCTTACATTTTTATTTAAAAAAATTCATGAATAAATGAAAGTTGTGTTTGGTCATTTTCTTTTATGATACGTATTGATTTGGTTGTGTGGAGCAGCAGGTGTGTGTGTTTTTATTTTTAGTCTATATGTTGTGTTTTTGTGTTACTTTTATTATATTTGAATATCTATTTTTAATGTGAAGATTTGTTCCCACAGGGCGGATACATTGTGAATATAATTCAGAATTTTGTGCAAAAAAAATTGCAATTTTAAGTGGAAGAGATTTCACAATATGCGTTCTCTACTGGCTCATTTAAAAAAAAATTTTTTTTTCACGTCTGCACAAATTCCAAGAGATTGTTAAAAAATCCTGTATTGTCCCAACCCAGTGAAGAGGATGAATCACATCTGTCAAATGTATACAGATCACATGGCTTTTCAGATCTTTATACTGAATGCAATTATTTTAGGTCCCATTTACTTCTATGGGGAATTTTCTGTTGCAAATCGGCATCTGATGATGCATGCTGCAGTTTTATTTTCATGGCATCCATGTGTCTGCTCATAACAATTGAACCATTTATTATTATCATTATTATTATTATTATTATAGGGTCAGTTTGCAGACAGTATTATAGTCATTTTTGAAATGGATACAAATTTTTGTATTGTTTTATATTTTTTATATTATTTATAAAGCATTTATTATATATTTTCTCATGCATTTATTATATTTATTTTGTGTGCATGTGTATGCTCCATTTGTTTTTTTGTTTTTTTGTTTTTTTTCCCCTGCTTTGGTCAAACTTTTACCTGTTTATAGCTTGTGATGCAAAATTGCATGAAGGTGCCTATATGTACAAAGTGAGCGGCATTTTGACAATGAACCAGGTGGGTATGTCTTTTTTATATTTTATTTTATAATTTAGGTTACTTTTATTTGTACATATTGGAAGTGTAACAATTGCCCTGACTACCAGAGGTGCAAATTGTCCAAAAACCCAGGCAGCAAAAGGAGAATTCCACGTAGGATCTTTAGGGATGAGCGAACTTCTGTTTTCAAGTTTGGCGTACAAGATTTGGATTCAAGTTATCTAAGAATTCCGTTATGGATTCCGCTACCACGGACCATAAGTTATGGTGTCCGTGGTAGCGGAATCCATAACGGAATTCTTAGATAACCTGAACCAGAACCTTGTACGCCGAACTTGAACATAGAAGTTAATTTATCCCTAATCATCTTTGGTCCTATCCTACAGATGGCAGTGGCGAGGATCATCAGTGGTGGCCATCATTGGACTAGCTCACCAGAGGTTCCTCTGATCCATAGCCTTCTGACTTTATGGGGCCCCTATGACTTGTCAGAAGGTGATTTGGGTAGAACCCCTCCATTTAAGGGTGACAATGAAGCCTCTTTGACGTGACATTTTGTGTTTTTACATACAATTATAAACTGATCCTTTTTGTAAGAGGATTGTTGGTGCCTCAGAACCTTGTATGGCCATTGATGAAACCTCTTTACTTATATGGCCTCATTGCCGTGTTATCTGCACTGCGGAGGTATGTGTGTGCCTCAGCTACCAGACTATTGTGTCATCAACTAATTAGGTGCCAAAAAGACATTTCTTATATAAGAGTGAAGTTTGCCCGTCATCCCTGGAGAACTCACCTCTAAGAATGAAGGGTCTGTCTGGATGTCCACCCCCTTATCTGTGGTATTTCCTATCTCGCAGCTTGCGGCTGACGATGAAACGATGTCCTGTTTTATGTAAGCACCAAGATAATGAGACCAAAATACACCTATTATCATCTATCATCTAGAACCTCTCTCCTATACAGTGCTCAGGTGCCATCTTCTGTCTTGCCTTGGCCACAGGATCTTTTGTGGTTGGAGCTGAACAAAATGAGTAAAGTATTCTAGAAGAAATATTTTCTTTAGTTATTATACATACAATGACATTTTTTTATGCAAGTTCTGGATGTTTTTGGCATCCGATCCTAAAAAGAAAAAAAAAAATCAAGAGATTTTTGCAAAGCTAAAAGATCTTGTAGATCACTAGATATATTTTCACTAAATATGATTCTCCATTAGGATAAGAGAATGTCCAGCATTACTGTGCACCCCTTCAAAAAGCCCTCCAACAGTCTGGAGCTACATATTATAGCAGTGTAAGTTGTTTTATCCCATCTCAGTTGCATCTATACATTTTGAGCCCTTTTATTATTGGCAGCTATGTTATATGACCACCAGTCCAGACCTTGCTCTCCTGTGTAGACATTAGATCAGTCTCTCCTGATCAGTCTCTCCTAAGAAACCAGTAGTGCAGAGATATAGTAGGCGAGCCCCTACACTGACTATCTGCAGACCTCCCCTGATTCACCCTAGCTGTGTGTGCTGAGTGCACAATCTCCAGTGTATCCCATGATATGCAGCTTCAAACTGCTTTCCCTTGACTCTCACATTCCGGCTTCTCTGTGTGCAGAATCTCCCGTATATTTCTATGTAATGCAGCCTCACACTGCTCTTCCTTCCCTCCTGTTTCTACAGCTGATAGCATGAAATCTATCACAAGCAGGAGGCAGGGGAGACAGGCTGAAGCTGCATACTGAGTCTCTGCAGTGTGAGTTAGGCGCAGCCTTCGATCTATCACTGCTGCCCTTAGCTAGGACTCAGGGCAGAGAAAATGCTGTGTGGTGAGACTCTACCCCCTCTGCAAAACTAGAGGCACAATGGGAAATGTAGACTGCATTGGGTAACCATATCGGAGGGGAAAGATGGAATTTATATGGCAGACCAACCATTAATCAAAGGTCAACTATATAGGCAAAAAAATATGCTGGAGTGCTTCTTTAAGGAGCATCTGGTTGGTTGCTGGCAGAGGCATAACTACCATAGTGGCAGAGCATGCGACTGCTATGGGGCCCAGGGCAAGAGGGGCCCAGTTTTAGTTGACATTATTTCCTCTTCTACTGGTAAAAACTTGGTCAGGACTCTACCCTCTAAAGGAACTACTTTTAGCAAATGAGGCAGTGGAAGAAATGGCCGAAGAGTCATTGAAAGGGGTTTAGGTGGAAACCCTTCTGCCCTGTGTGGGGGGCCCCGGTTTGATCCTTGCTATGGGGCCCTTACTTCTCTATGTACGCCACTGGTTGCAGGTCTTTATGCTATACAATTCTCCAGTCACTTACAGTATATGAGAGTGACACCTATAAATGTTTGTCATGTAGCAGATTCTGGGTCCGGGACCCAGAACGGGATCCCCTGCTGCAGTTAAAGGGGTGTCTCATCAGCCCAAACTCTTTCCACAACCTATAAGCACCCAACATGTAACATGGAGTCAGAGGTAAACAAGGGTAAGGAAGACAAAGTTCTAGATGAATCAAAAAGCTTCCCTTTAAATACTAGTTTTAGGAGAGAAAATACTACACGGAGCGTCTATCTACTGAGATTGAAAACGGAATATTTCATGTCAGCGAGGAATTTAGTGAAGACAGAACCCCTTATAATGGGAATTTAACACCTTCAACATGTCCATTGATGAAATGGTGTGCAGCTGAGCAGATCTCCTCGTACTGAGCACGGCCGGAGCGCTCTGCTGTGTGTTCCGCTATGTGCAGGATTATTATTCTTGGCTGATTATGATTTTAGTGTGAACAGCAAAAATATGAAAATGACAGGAAAAGCATCATAATGTGTTTGGAGGAGGATAACCTGGAATGACATTAAAAGGGGGAAGAAAAGACCTTTATATGTTATGTCTGTCTGTCTATCTATCTATCTATTATCTATCTGTCTATCTATTATCTATCTATCTATCTATGATCTATCTATCTATCTATCTCATATCTATCTATCTCATATGTATCTATCTATCTATCTATCTATCTATCTATCTATCCCATATCTATCTATGATCTATCTATCTATCTATCTATCTATCTCATATCTATCTATCTATCTATCTATCTATTATCTATCTATCTATTATCTACTATATATATATATATCTGTCTATTATCTATCTACTATCTATTATCTATCTTTTACAGTAGTGAACAAAGACTGTATTAGGTGTTATGTCTTATACACAAAGAACAAGTGTATTTCTGTAAGGATGACGTCTGATGTGACTGAATATACCAGTGATGGAACCGCTGCCATCAAGATTTGTCTAAAATAATCAACTCAAGTTACTGTATGACACTAAGGCCTCATGCACGCGACCGTTATTTGGGTCCACATCCGAGCCGCCGTTTTGGCAGCTCGGATGCGGACCCATGCAAATTGCGGAACGCGCACGGACTCCATCCGTGTTTTGCGGATCCGCGATTTGCGGACCGCAAAACACACCACGGTCGTGTGCATGAGGCCTAAGTAATATAAAAAGAATATTTTAAAACCTTTAAAGGGAACATGTCTCTAGGTGCTTACATAAATAGCACTAAACTAGACAGAGATAGTTGGATGGACAGACAGACAGATGAATATTAGATTACAGAAGGATAGATAAATAGACAGATATCTATCTATCTATCTATCCTGTCTATATACAGTTGCAAGAAAAAGTATGTGAACCCTTTGGAATGATATGGATTTCTGCACAAATTGGTCATAAAATGTGATCTGATCTTCATCTAAGTCACAACAATAGACAATCACCGTCTGCTTAACCTAATAACACACAAAGAATTAAATGTTACCATGTTTTTATTGAACACACCATGTAAACATTCACAGTGCAGGTGGAAAAAGTATGTGAACCCTTGGATTTAATAACTGGTTGAACCTCCTTTGGCAGCAATAACTTCAACCAAACGTTTCCTGTAGTTGCAGATCAGACATGCACAACGGTCAGGAGTAATTCTTCACCATTCCTCTTTACAGAACTGTTTCAGTTCAGCAATATTCTTGGGATGTCTGGTGTGAATCGCTTTCTTGAGGTCATGCCACAGCATCTCAATCGGGTTGAGGTCAGGACTCGGACTGGGCCACTCCAGAAGGCGTATTTTCTTCTGTTTAAGCCATTCTGTTGTTGATTTACTTCTATGCTTTGGGTCGTTGTCCTGTTGCAACACCCATCTTCTGTTGAGCTTCAGCTGGTGGACAGATGGCCTTAAGTTCTCCTGCAAAATGTCTTAAAAAAATTAGGAATTCATTTTTCCTTCGATGATAGCAATCCGTCCAGGCCCTGACGCAGCAAAGCAGCCCCAAACCATGATGCCCCCACCACCATACTTCACAGTTGGGATGAGGTTTTGATGTTGGTGTGCCGTGCCTCTTTTTCTCCACACATAGTGTTGTGTGTTTCTTCCAAACAACTCAACTTTGGTTTCATCTGTCCACAGAATATTTTGCCAGTTCTGCTGTGGAACATCCAGGTTCTCTTGTGCAAACTGTAAACGTGCAGCAATGTTTTTTTTGGACAGCAGTGGCTTCCTCTGTGGTATCCTTCCATGAAATCCATTCTTGTTTAGTGTTTTACATATTGCAGATTCGCTAACAGGGATGTTAGCATATGCCAGAGACTTTTGTAAGTCTTTAGCTGACACTCTAGGATTCTTCTTCACCTCATTGAGCAGTCTGCGCTGTGCTCTTGCAGTCATCTTTATAGGACGGTCACTCCTAGGGAGAGTAGCAGCAGTGCTGAACTGTCTCCATTTATAGACGATTTGTCTTACCGTGGACTGATGAACAGCAAGGCTTTTGGAGATACTTTTATAACCTTTTCCAGCTTTATGCAAGTAAACAATTCTTAATCGTAGGTCTTCTGAGAGCTCTTTTGTGGGAAGCATCATTCACTTCAGGCAATGCTTCTTGTGAAAAGCAAACCCAGAACTGGTGTGTGTTTTTTATAGGGCAGGGCAGCTGTAACCAACACCTCCAATCTCATCTCATTGATTGGAATCCAGTTAGATGACACCTCACTCCAATTAGCTCTTTCATAAACCTGTCCCAGTATCAACACCATTATGCCCTTAGACGTGGTCTCCTGGGCCACCATGACCAAATTCTTGCCTGATGTCACCACCTCCTTGATTACTCAACATCCCAACGCCCACCCACCCGTCATGGTATGGCCCAGGTCCCAATAATTCCATTAAATCCCATCTCATTCTTTCCACCACAATAACCACTATCATGGTCCTTTCATGGGCCGCGTGATTCACGCTCCTCCGCTGGGTTCTCCACATTGTCTGCATACTTTGTTCCTGAGACCATATGAGAAAGGAAGCCTGAGACGTACGCACACATCCTTTGCTTAGCTTCGAGAATGCTTGTGACGTGGGTCTTCAGAAGCTGTTTTTAGTGAGGATATTCTGCCTTATATTGATTTGACATGAACTTGGCCCCGGGCCCTGAGGGTATGCTCTGTAGGCATAATTTGCTTTTCCTGTAATTGTCTATTTAACTTGACCATCGAAAATAATTTTTTCCTGTAAGAACAGCAGAGACGTCAGTCAAGTATTGCAAGGATTAATTAATGAGGCCTAATGAGGCGCATAATAAAATCTCATGAGCTGATACCTTTCCCCGCTGTTTCCTGTCCACTTCCCCTCAAGATTGACATCACGACCTCGGTATCATGACTCATGTTCCTTTAAGGGACCTTTTTTATCCTTTTATTTGACGTAAACAACCAGACCAAGGAAAATAATAACAGCAGAACCATCTGCTACACGAGGCCTTGACATTTCATGTCGCTTCCTACCCGGAGGACCTGAAGGAAGTCAATCCAGGCTAATGATATTGTTCCAGTGTGTTTACTGAGGAAAGTTTGTGTACGGCGTTGGCCGCTAATCGTCTTCATCAGGCGCACGCCCTTGTTATTTTACCTTTTAAGTTATAAATTCTGATGACTGATGTTCCTTTCTTCTATTTTAATGGCAGACGCTTTGAATTTTATTTAAACTCATTAGTGTTATTTATAGCAGGGTGGTAACACAAAGCTGGCGCTTTATGACCGGCGTGTGGGGTAAGGGTTAAATTTTGTGCTGTATACTGGAGCATCGTCAGCTTCAGAATACAGACTTAGGGCCCATGCACAGGAATGTATTTTCTTTACGCGTCCGTTACATTTTTTTGCCATTCATTTCAATGGGTCCACAGGAAAAAACTGTCCGCAGAAAAAAAAAGTTACTCTGTGTCCGTATTTCAGTTCTGCAAAAAAATAGAACATGTCCTATTATCGTCCGCATTACAGAAAAGGATAGGACTGTTCTATAAGGCCCCCTTCACACGGGCGTCGCGGGTGAGGGACGGATGCGATGCAGGTGCGTTCAGGGAAAATCGTGCGAGTAGGCTCGCAATTTCAGTCAGTTTTGACTGCGATTGCGTTCCGTTGTTCAGTTTTTTCCGCGCGAGTGCAATGCATTTTGCAGGCGTGTGAGAAAAAACTCAATGTGGTACCCAGACAGACCCGAACCCGGACTTCTTCACTGAAGTTCGGGTTTGCTGTTCTATAGATTTTATTATTTTCCATTATAACATGGTTATAATGGAAAATAATAGGATTCTGAATACAGAATGCTGAGTAAATTAGGGATGGAGGGGTTAAGAAATAATAAAAACATAACTCACCTCATCCACTTGATCGCGCAGCCGGCATCGTCTTCTTTCTTCTTCTTTGAGGACCTGCAAAAGGACCTTCGCTGACTAAATCGCGCTCACCACGTGGTGAGCGTGGTGACGTCAGCGCAGGTCCTGCTGAATGAATATAGAAGATCCTTGCATCTTCATTCAGCAGGACCTGCGCTGACGTCACCGCACTCACCACGTGGTGAGCGTGATTACGTCATCAAAGGTCCTTTTGCAGGTCCTTAAAGAAGAAGAAAGAAGACGATGCTAGCTGCGCGAACAAGTGGATAAGGTTAGAATTTTTTAACCCCTCAAGCAACATTTTACTAAGCATTCTGTATTAAGAATGCTATTATTTTCCTTTATACCCATGCTATAAGGGAAAATAATACAGTAAATTGACTTTAATCAATTTACTAACATCATCTCCTAGCAACCATGCGTGAAATTCGCGTTGCATCTGCACTTGCTTGTGGATGCTTGCGATTTCTATGGGGCCTGCTTTGCGTGAAAAATGCAGAATATAGAACATGCGATTTCTATGGGGCCTGCTTTGCGTGAAAAATGCAGAATATAGAACACGCAACGCACAAGTGATGCGTGAAAATCACCGCCCATCTGCGCAGCCCCATTGAAGTAAATGGGTCCGGATTTAGTGCGGGTGCAATGCGTTCACCTCACACATTTCACCCCGCGCGGAATTCTCGCCCGTATAAAAGGGGCCTAAGGGGCCAGCTGTTCCGTTCTGCAAAATATGTAATGCACACGGACGTCATTTGTATTTTTTGCGGACCGCAAAATTCATACAGTCATGTGCATGAGCCCTTAAAGGGGGTGCCCATTATTTTTTTTTATTTCCACTCCAACCAGCTGTACCTGTGGAAATAGCCACACTCGCCTACTGCTTTGTTCTGGTCGCCGTTTCTCTTTACTGGTCTTCTGATTCCTGTCTGTCAACAGAGGGGTTCATGTGCGCCACTAAAGACTGGCCTCAGCAGTGATGTATCTCTCAGCAGTGACATGCCGCTTGGGGACATGTCACTGCTGAGACCAGTTATTGGCTGCAGTGGCGCACGAGAACCAGTCGATTGCAAAGTTGGCAGACAGGGTCCAAGAGACCAGTGAAGAGATCCCGGGGGCTGGAACAGAGCTACCTCGAGCAAGTAAGTATGACATTTTCCACAGTTACAAGTGGCTTATATGCAACCTATAAAAAAAAAGCTGGACAACCCCTTCAGAGGGAGTTTCCGGCTTTAATAATTTAGCCTATTTTTGGACCAAAGTTCTCTGCCGTTAAATTTCTTAATTTACCTTTATAGAGGTCAAAGCTAATCTTTTTATGATACAGAGCCCCAAATCCCCTGCTTAGATTCAGATATAAAAAAATAACATTGTGGCTGCCACCACTAGAGGGAGCCTAATGCAGACTGATTTTAAAGGGAACCTGTCAGTAGAATTCACCCCTATAATCTGCTCCCTCCAATGATCTTTCTAAAGATTAATTCTAGAATTACTTTGAAAAGCTCCAATGCTGCATGCAAATGGAAGACAAGTCTCCAATAGGCGTATGTAGACCATCTAAGTGTCCTGGTCAATTTTCCTAAGCCTGTCCCTGGTATGTTGATTGATGGGGATCACTCCTACAATGTCATCCACAGGTTGCATATGGCACTTGTGTGTTACAGCTGCAGTGTGCTGCCCCACCGTGGAGGCATGATTGTAGTGTTGGAGAGGATGGGAGTGTTTGCAGTGGCGATGAGGGTGGTGGTAGTCCTCACTGTGGCTATCCTCTCTCTAGCACTCCCCCAGGTCTGCAGCGAGCAGACTTGCGAGCAGCAAGGGGCCCAACCCTTCTTCCCACTGGCAACACCTTGGATTATGGGGCCTTCTGACTGATGATGGCTGGGGTGCCCTTAATGGTGAATGAGTATCAGGGTGTAAGGCAGTAGGGCAAGTACTAGGCCACAGATGGTGGAGGCAATCACTAGTGATGGACGAACATCGGCCGGGACGATTCGCGAACGCGTGTTCGCGATCATATGTTCTCAAACCTGAAAACCTTCAGGTCATATTTGCAGCCAGCAAACACTTACTATAAGTGCGCAAATAGTCCCACAACATGGAAAGTGATAGTCCCACAACATGGACAGAGGGGGATAATTGGCAAAAATTCCTGCAAAAAAATATGTATTTTGATCAGAAGCCAGAGTCTTAATGGGAAACTCTCAAAAATGTGCCCTGCTGGATCCTAGAAAATTTTTATTTCCTATCGGTTTGAAGTATAAAAATGTGCAGCACTCCACGTTTTTGTGTCCTGCAGAGTCCATTAAAAAAATGCATATGATAATGTAAATTTTTTTTCTACCATGGAACTGTATGGTGAACAGACGCCACTGTACGGCATCAGTCTGAGGCATCTGTTAAGCATACATTTTTGGTATGCATTAAATGGATGGCAAAAATAGGATGGGAACCCAGCCCTAGTGTCAGAATAAGCACCAGTACACAACGGAGCAGCGTGGCGGAGATGCGGTCCCCAATGCATGGTCAACTTGAATGAGTCCGTGGTAAATATGTAATTTATTTGCGGTGCGGAACTACAGAAAGAAACACCACGGAAGCACTCCGTAGTGCTTCTGGTGTTCCTTTCCGTGACTCCGTTCTGCATCTCCGGAATTGCGGACCCATTGCGGGTCCGCATCCGTGATGAGTAGTGCACGCGGCCGGCGGCCGTGGATTGCTGACTCGCCGTTTTCGGGTCGCAATATGGCCAAGGCCGCCTAACGGCCGTGTGCCTGAGGCCTAAGTCCGTAGAGAAGAGCAGTATTTGTGGAAGAAGGTATATAGCACCCCTCAATCAGTATTTGGTGGAAGCAGGTATATGGCACCCCTCAATCAGAATTTTTGTGGAAGAAGGTATATAGCACCCCTCAATCAGTATTAGGCAGAAACAGGTATATGGCACCCCTCAATCAGTATTTTGTGAAGACAGGTGTATTGTAGCCCTCAATCAGCATTTGGTGAAAGAAGGTATATAGCAATAGCACCCCTCAATCAGTATTTAGTGGAAGAAGGTATATGGCACCCCTCAAATAGTATTTGGCGGAAACAGGTATATAGCACCCCTCAATCAGTATTTTGTGGAAGCAGGTGTATCGCAGCCCTCAATCAATATTTGGTGGAAGAAGGTATATAGCAATAGCACCCCTCAATCAGTATTTTGTGGAAGCAGGTGTATTGTAGCCCTCAATCAGTATTTAGTGGAAGAAGGTATATAGCAATAGCACCCCTCAATCTGTATTTTGTGGAAAAAGGTATATGGCACCCCTCAATCAGTATTTGACAGAAACATGTATCTGGCACCCCTCAATCGATATTTTGCAGAAGCAGGTGTATTGCAGCCCTCAATCAGTATTTTGTGGAAGCAGGTGTATCGCACCCTTCAATCAGTATTTTGTGGAAGCAGGTGTATCGCAGCCCTCAATCAATATTTGGTGGAAGAAGGTATATAGCAATAGCACCCCTCAATCAGTATTTTGTGGAAGAAGGTATATAGCACCCCTCAATCAGTATTTGGTGTAAGCAGGTATATAGCACCCCTCAATCAGTATTTTTGTGGAAGAAGGTGTATCGCAGCCCTCAATCAGTATTTGGTGGAAGAAGGTATGTAGCACCTCTCAATCAGTATTTGGCAGAAGCAGGTATATTGCACCCCTCAATCAGTATTTGGCGGAAACAGGTATATAGCACCCCTCAATCAGTACTTGGTGGAAGCAGGTATATAGCACCCCTCAATCAGTAATTGGTGGAAGAAGGTATATAGCACCCCTCAATCAGCATTTTGGTGGAAACAGGTATATAGCACCCCTCAATCAGGACTTTGTGGAAGAAGGTATATCACAGTCCTCAAGCAGTTTTATTTGGGGCAACAGGTATATCACACACACTGCAATTAGTTACTCCAATAGCGTTTGTCCCTCTATATAGCTGCAGTATCGCAACAGAACTGCACACAACTGCTGCACAATACAAATACACTATAATATAATTTCTATGTTAAAAAGTATATTATAAGTATATCACACCACTCTGTATGTCACACCTATTGATAGCACACCTATACCAGTCCTTTAAAGGACTTTTGTGGCCCTATTAGCTAGCGTTTGGTGTCCCTAACTGTCCCTGCTCAAAAATGCAACCTCTCCCTACACTGGCAAAACACATAATGTAAAATGGCTTCCAGATGGCTGTTCTGTTATAGGGTTGGGGGTATGTCCATGTGCTGAAGCGTCTCAATTGGCTGTCCTGTCCCACCTGATGGATGTGTCATGGGTCAAAGATAGGCACTATGCAAAAAAATATGGCGCGTGCGAATATTGCCATATGTTCGCATGTTCGGCGAATCGTGAACAAGCAAAGTTTGCCGCAAAACAACCGCTGGGTGAACCGCAAGGCCATCTCTAGCAATCACCAGGCTGGGTTGGCTATAGCAACAACAGTCTCATTACTTGTAGAGAATGGGTGGAACAGTGCAAATATAAGTAGTAGGCATGGTTCTCAAGTATATCACATGGCAGGAGTTTCCCAAACGTCTGTGTATAGGGGGTAGGCAGTATGATGACCCACTCTAAGTCTCTCTCTCGCTATACAGTGTGATCCTCCAAATTGACCAAAGGCATGCATGTCCTTTCGGAATATATCTCCAGTGCTCAACTGCAAGGTGCAGTCCTAGAACAGATGGCAATTCCGTTTCGGTAGTGTGGTGGACACCGTAAGCAATTAACCCTAACAATGGGCAGTAAAATCCAAATTACTAAACATACGTTACCTTTTACTGCTTTAGTCCACACATTGTCCCTTTATAATGTTCCTCAACTATCTGTAGAGATTCAGTGCTTCTCTCCCTCGGAGGTTATTTCTTAGTACAGTTGCCTTTCTGGCAGCTTTAAATCACACATGGATGGTGTTTCCCTGGATAATGTTTGTTTCAGTATGTGCTTACTTGTCAGCACCCACTGCACATGTATCAACTCTGGCCTGTTCACCAGAAGACACTCTAACCAGGGAAGCAGGACCATACCACCACCTGGCAACTGTAATTGAGTCTCCCAGTTGACTATGTCTTTCCCACATACAACCTTTTTGGACAATAAACTTCATAATACAACCACATCAATCATTTCTACCAAAGTGAATAATTAGCATACAATAACTCTCTTACGCTTCGTTCACATCACCGTTCAGCCTTTTCGTTTTCCTTGTCCGTTTAGGAGCAGGAGAACAGAAAGGACGGATTCAGCACATACTGTAACTGAGCCTAAGGACCCCATAGATTATAATGTGGTCCGTTACGTTTCCGCTCAGAGGAACATTTTTTAAATTATTTTGGAGCGGAGACAAATATGCAGCACTTTTGTCTCCAAAATTATCTACTGAGCGGAAACCTAATGGACCCCATTATAGTCTAGGGGGTCCTTAGTATCCATTCGGCTCAGTTATGTGCCGAATCCGTCCTTTCCGTTCTCCTGCTCCTAAACGGATCAGGAGAACATAAAGGCTGAATGGTAATGTAAACGAAGCCTTAACAATGAGCCATGCTACAGTAGAACAGTAATTCTATGGCAGTGAACCACTGGGTCACTGCAGAGCTGCAAGCCGGGTTTGTGTGGGCAGAGTTTTTGGCACATGATCATCCCGATGATCCCGAAGCATGGATATATGTATGAGTCAAGAAAAGTAATGCGTAGACAAAAGTCAAGGGCAAACTCTGTGCATATGTGCCATATTTCAGCTCTTTGTCAACCAATGAACTAGGTGATGGTAGCAGATTCTGACCTGGACACTTAGACAGTCTGGATACGCGCAGTGGGCTCTTCCATAGGGCACGGGAGTCTTTCGGAGCACTTTCATTATAAGGTATGTAGCGTTGCAATTGACTAATGAACATAACTGTAGAAAGTACTTTTCAGGACACAAACAATAGTGGAAAGGCTTTATAGGATTAAATACTGTTGACAGGTTCTGTTTAATCTATAAACAGTGTGCAGTGAGCTCCCCCTAGTGGTGGCTTTTAGAAACAAAAACATAATGTTCCAAGTTGATGTCTAAGGCTCCTTTCACATCACCGTTTCTCCTTTCCGTTCTCCGACTTTCGTCTCCGCTCAAAAATCATATTCTGAGCAGACACCGAATGGACCCCATTATAGTCTATGGGGTCTTTAGGCTCCATTACGCTTAGTTAGGTCTCAATTATCTGCAGAATCCGTTCTTTTCGTTCTCCTGCTCCTCAACGGAGCAGGAGAACGGAAAGGAGAAACGGTGAATCGGTGATGTGAAAGGAGCCTAAGTAGGAGATTTGGAGGCCTGTATCAGTAAAATTAAGCTCTGACTGCTATAAAAAAAAATTCAGACCAACTGAACTTTGCCACAGGTGAAGGAAAGTCTAGCTATGGATCTGCATTTATCCTAGGAAATGTGCCAGAAAAGTGATGTAATGTGCAGCCCAAGTGTGCACCAACTTTATGAACTCTCTGCCACATTTTTAAGAGCATAATATGAAGGCCACATAAATCGGCATGGGCAAAAACGGGTGCAAATGAATCTGAATAATTTGCACCAATTTGCGTCACCATAGGTAAGGAAAGAAAACGTACTAACCTGCACCAAAATTATTATACCCCATTTCGCCAGTAAAGTACTGCTCCCATGATACTGATAGACGTGGTACACTCCTGTCCCACTATGACCACCATATGAACAGGACACAGCCTATAACTCCCCTGAAAGATTAATCGTGAGGAATTAAGAAAATCAGCATTCGTTAATTTTATGGGACCGTTTGGCTTCTCTGTGCCTGTAAATTATCGGTTCTATATTGTGTAAGTAATGACAATAAAAATCGTTTATCTGCCTCTGGGCGCTCGCAAAACCTCCCTCCAGATGTTGCTTGTTAATTGGGTGTTTTATGACTTGACTTCATCTATCAGAAAGCGAAATGACCAACGCAAGACATTGTCGTTACCCTGTAACATTTGAAAAAAAGTACAACATGTACCAACCCCCCCTTCCTTCCCCATAAGCCACTTTGCTTGTAAACCAGTTAAAGTCCCATAAAGGGGTGTTCTGGGACTTACTTACCGATGACCTATCCTCATAGGTCATCAATATCTGTTCGCTGAGGGTCTGACTCCCTACAGCCCCCAATGATCAGCTGTTAAAGCCTCTACAGCCTCTCTCTCAGCCTGTGATGTCAAGTCCATCAATCACATCGCCTTTGTGCAACTTAGTCCCATTCAGGTGAGTTGCAATGCCATGCATGACCTCTATATAGCGCTGTTCTTTGTATACTATGCAGAGGCCATAGCGCTTGTCTGAGCGCTTCAGTCCCTTCAAACCCCAGCTCATTGATGGGGGTGCTTGGAGTAGGACCCCACTGATCTGATCTTGATCTCCTATTCTGAGAATGAGCCATCAATATTTAAAGGAGTTATCCTTAAAAAGATAATAATGACTTATCCTTTCCAAGGACAGCACCATACATAGTATAGTGGCAGTGCTTGGTATTGCAGCTCAGCCTCATTGACTTGAATGGGGCTGATCTGCAACTAGGCCAAGTGACCAATGTACGATGATGTCATTGGCTTTGGAAGAGGCTACGGCACTCAAGGGACATCCCCTTTATGTCCTGGACAACCTATTTACGGCATGTACCCCTCTCAGATACCCTCTAAAGATCTTGCCATAGATTGTCCCTAATGCCTGTCTTTAGTTAATAGAGCTGACACATAGATTGTATGCCTTGAGGATTCCACTACTCTGAGGACACAGGGGGCCTTCATGACGTCCATTTCATGATCCAATCCAGCCAAGAATAGATGGAGAGGTGGCAACTAATGCTTGTGAGACACTTTTGAAGTCTATAAGAGTCCCTGGCTTGGTTGTCTTTATTACCTCCATACACTCCTGTGGAGATGGCCACGTCTACCCACCTCTCCTGTTTGCATCCGGTTGAGTGCCTGCCTGCCACAGAGGCCAACCATAGAAGCCCCCATTTTGAGTTAGATGAGCTGAAGAAAGTGGAACATAATAAGATCAAGATTTAAGCAATCATTTTTATTTGATTTTAAGAATTTATCTAAGCCCTTATTTAAAACGTGCCAATGTTCCTGCTGTGCCCACGTTCTGAGGTGACTATTCCAGAGATTCACAATTCTTACAGTAAAGAAGCTTTGACGCTTCTGGAGACTGAACTTTTTCTTCTCCAGTCGGAGGCAGTGCGCCCTTGTCTTTTGTCTATGTCTTTTTACATAAAATAGCATTTTACCGTATTTTTGTATGGCCCATTTATATATTTGTATAGGTTAATCTTGTGCCCCCTTAGACGTCTCTTCTCAAGATTAAATAAATGTAATTCTGTTACTCTTTCCTCATAACTAAGGCCCTCCATGCCCTTATCAGTCTAGTTGCTCTCCTTTGTACTTTTTCCAGCTCCAGGGCATCTTTTTTATGGACTGTTCGGTCTATCCCACATCCTGGTCCGACCAGCATACATTGTCGTACAATACTCAGGGAAGAAAATGCTCAATTCTTTGATTTCCATGTAGTGGAGGCTCCTAGCTAGTGGAGCATCTACGGTATTTGCCCCTCTAGCCCACCCCATAATTCTGCGCCAGATAATACTAGACAACAATTGGCTTGTCAACCAGCTTTCAAAATCTCCCAAGCTGGAAGTGCAGCATCTTACTCCAAGAGTCACATTAAACTGCAAAATGCTGTATTTTCTGTTTGCACATGATAATCAAAAGCCAAATTATTATCCACCACTAGATGGGGCTGGTGTCACCCTCTATATAAAAGAGGGCAAAACATCCTTGAGCCAGTTCATTCCAGTCTATTCCAGAAGCTAGCTGGAGTCAAGTCTACGGCTAAGAGACTGAAGCACAAGAATGTGAAGCTGAAAGGCCAGCTCATCGTGGACCTGGTACTATACCATCCCCAATAGAGCCAGAACATCTCCAGAAAGCATACCAGATGCAAGAAAGGTGTAGAGAAAGACCTGTAGAGGTAACCAGTCTTAAAAAGGATTTCATGGACTCTACGGCACCCATGTTCAGGGGAAACCTGTGTAGTTTTCCACATCCCATGGTGAAAGACTGGATTAGCAACCTGTACAAATAATGTAGCATAAGTATATGTCATCTGCAGGGGGGAACACCCTTATTGGTTGCAAGATATTAATTGCTTAGAGTGAAGTATTACACCCCACATCTGACTACTAAGGTGCAAGTCAACAAAGTGCAGTGTAAGGGTCCATTCACACGACCGTATCTGTTTTTGTGGAGCAGAAATTGTGGATCCATAAAACACGGATACCGGCCGGGTGCATTTAGTATTTTGCGGGTCGGAACATCCTTCCCTATGATAGAAATGCCTATTGTCTGCAAAAATGGACAAGAAAAGGACATGTTCGATCTTTACTGTGGAGCCCGTGAAATGAAAGTGCAGATACAGACAGCACACAGCACACACATCTTTTGCGGCCCCATTGAAGTGAATGGGTCTGCATCTGACTCGCAAAATTGTGAAACGGATGCGGACAGAAAATTACAGTTGTGTGAATGGGCCCTAAGAAAGATTGCTTCAACTACTAAATAGAAACTTCTTGGCCTATGATTAACTGTGCAGCTGTGGGAATCGTAACACCTGAGTATACTGCATTTCTGTGTAACATGAGCAGGTCCATTGTAAGGAAGATCTGTCCTGAACTTTTTGCATTTGAGTTCTTCAGTAAAGAAACCGTTTTGCTGTACATATATCTCCTCATCATTGCTTCTAGCACTACATTTGCACCACAAGGCATCACAACAGGGACCCTGCCTTGCCCCTCTAAACCTTCACCATCAAGGGCATCTCAACCGTCATCCGGCAGGAGGATCCCAAGAACCAGAGTGTGCCCCAAAGAGAAGAACAGATGCACCCTTCCTGTCACTACACGCTGGCCCAGGGTGCTTCAGAACCGTGATTACAACTACTACACCCATCCGGCCACATCTGCACTTACACATGCCCCTGTTCCCCACTGCAGAAGCTACCTAATTATGAATTGGTAAATCTCCCACATCCATCTTTAGGAAAGCTGGGTAAAGCCCATCTGTAATGCCGCCATATTGTCACCAAGCTTCTCTGACTTGAATTATGTGCTTCAATAAGGTCTGCTCCCCTGTAAATAAGCCCTAGCCTACACAGTGGTCCTTGCTCCTTCACTTTCATTGAAAAAAAAAAAAAAAAAAATATTCCAGTAATGACTAACGTACCCTGGAAGCTTCCTGTATAGTGGAACATTGTCCCAGCGACGGCGAGAGAATACAGTAAATCCCCGGCAGTGACATTTCTGTATTGTAATATCTAAAGCTGCTGATATATTCCGTGCTGGAAATTGCTGGGTGAGATGGAAGCCTATTTATTCTGCGTGTGAATAATGACCTGATACTTTTCAATAAGATGTTTTCCATCTGCAGAACTTCTCAACGGTGTCCAGAGCGATCGGCGGCGGCTGGCGATTACGCTTTTTATTGGTGCGCGACCAAGGGGGAAGATATTGCAATAGAAAACAGCAATAATGTAGGTAATAATACCCCCCACAAACACATAGGTGTGTAATATGAGGTTCTTCAGTAGCTGAGGTGTGTACTATGAAGTTCTGTAGCAGCTGAGGTGTGTATTATTATGTTCTGCAGCAGATGAGGTGTGTATTATGAGGTTCTGCAGCAGCTGAGGTGTGTATTATGAGGTTCTGCAGCAGCTGAGGTGTGTATTATGAGGTTCTGCAGTGGCTGAGGTGTGTATTATTCTGTACTGCAGCAGCTGAGGTGTGTATTATGAGGTTCTGCAGCAGCTGAGGTGTGTATTATTATGTTCTGCAGTGGCTGTGGTGTGTATTATGAGGTTCTTCAGCAGCTGAGGTGTGTATTATTATGTTCTGCAGCAGCTGAGGTGTGTATTATGATGTTCTGCAGCAGCTGAGGTGTGTATTATGATGTTCTGCAGCAGCTGAGGTGTGTATTATGAAGTTCTGCAGCAGCTGAGATGTGTATTATTATGTTCTGCAGTGGCTGTGGTGTGTATTATGATGTTCTGCAGCAGCTGAGGTGTGTATTATGATGTTCTGCAGTGGCTGTGGTGTGTATTATGAGGTTCTGCAGCATCTGAGGTGTGTATTATTATGTTCTGCAGTGGCTGTGGTGTGTATTATGAGGTTCTGCAGCAGCTGAGATGTGTATTATTATGTTCTGCAGTAGCTCAGGTGTGTATTATTATGTTCTGCAGTGGCTGTGGTGTGTATTATGATGTTCTGCAGCAGCTGAAGTGTGTTTTATTATGTTCTGCAGCAGCTGAGGTGTGTATTATGAGGTTCTGCAGCAGCTGAGGTGTGCATTATGAGGTTCTGCAGCAGCTGAGGTGTGTATTATGAGGTTCTACAGCAGCTGAGGTGTGTATTATTAAGTTCTGCAGTAGCTGATGTGTGTATTATGAGGTTCTGCAGCAGCTGAGGTGCGTATTATGAGGTTCTGCAGCAGCTGAGGTGTGTAGTATGAGGTTCTGGAGCAGTTAAGATGAGTATTATAAGGCTCTGTCCTAGCCCTGTCCTAAATAGCCTTGCCAAGGGAAAGAGGTTTGTTGGCACCCGCTGGCATGCATGTCTTGCTTGCACCCACCACTTGCCTATGCCTCTGGAATGAAGAATAATACCGTCCACCGTTGGTTGATTACCGGCCCTATATGATTGTAAAGGGGGGGGGGCATAAGAACATGGTATTATTTACATGTACTGTATATCGATGGAACCTCTTGATTGATTTCCTGTACTATAGTATAACGCCTTTACAGTGCCAAGAGGGGATTGAAAACAAACTGAAAACATCTCAACCCAACCTTGTACCTGCTGTGAATTCATAGTAAATTCCCAATCCTCCTACCAGTTACTTTAAGATTTCCCGTTACAGGGCAGCAGCTGTTAGCCATGTGGCACCTGCGCGTTATCGCTGAGCGGGTCCAGACTACCTGCAGGGTTTATAGGCAGCGCCACTAATGGGAAACTTTAAAGAGTCCTTGTCCAAATGCATGTATTTTCTTTACAGTTTCAATGAGCCGTGGAGGTGCCACAGTTAAACGGCCTCGTGAAATCTTCCAGGAGGTTAAAGGGAAACAGACCGACCTTGCTTTACTGAAAAGGTGACTCCATTATTTAATGAGCACGCCAAACCTCTTTTCACTCTTCGTGCCTATTACCGATCCAGCCCCGAAATCCTCAAGAAGAATGGACGGCGCAGCTCCTGGCAGCTTTACATGAAACCATTAAAGATCCCTGCTGCTGTTTCCACCATTAAAAAGATTCCAAACTCAAAAAAATGAACATTTATTAATGGTAGAAGTTTATTCTCCCAACGTTATTTAGTACTCGTCGCGAGAAGCCTGAAATACGCTCATTGACACAAGAAATACCGCACCGAGATAGAAATGTCGGACTGGTGCAGACACTCCAGGCAGTTATGTCCTAGGCAGATATGTAAATGATTACAGGTGTGGTCTGATGAAAAACTGGGTCTTGCCACAAGAGGGTGTAAACGTGCTTCCTACACTGTCCTATAAAAAGACTCTCAGAGGCTACTTTTGAGTAGTATACCTTCTCGTGACAGATCGTTGACTGCTAGACATTCCTCTACGATCCACTTGAAGAAAGTTTGCCCATTTGACAGACTTTGAAAGGGGTACATATTTCGTCTTAAAGAAGCAATATGGTTGTTTGGCAAACTGCCCACCATCTAGGCTGTTCTTATCCAGCTGTTAAGAACTTAGGAGGGGTGGTTTCGTGAGGACACACACATATAGGGAACAGGCTCTGGACGGCGCAGACAGTCCACCAGTAGAAAAGATTTTGTTGTCCGTGATCCAGACACAGGTGGCATCTTCATTACACCCCTGTCACTGCCAGGGCCATTTAGGCGCTTAGCAGAAGGAAATTTGGTGTCACGGTGCCCATTACATGTGGTGCCATTGATAGCCAGCCACTGTTACTTCCATTTGCAGTGGTGTCGTGAACGAGAAACCACCTGGACTGCTATGGACTGGAACTGCATCATCTTTATTGATGAATCCAGGTTCTGTTTGGGATCCGATGTCGGGTTTGAAGTATTGAGGACCTCGTGGTAAGCGCTTCAATCCTGCCTTTGATGTAAAGTGCCACACTGCCATAACTGCTGGTGTGATGATCTGGGAAGCCATCACATACGACAGTCGGTCACCCCTAGTAGTGCTACAAGGTACACTAACAGCTCAGCGAAATGTGCAGGACATCCTGCCACCACATGTGTCCCCTCTCATGGCAGGGGTTCTAACTGGCATTATTCAGCAGGATAATAGTCACCCTCACAGAGTAAGGAATTTCCCAGGAATGTCTCCTCCAGATTACAACACTTCCTTGGCTGCCCGGTCGACAGATATATCACTAATCAAGCTTTTATGGGACCAGCTGGGACACCAGCTTCACCAACCCATGGGTGTACAGGATCTACAAGCCCAGCTGGGAAAATGTGCTGCAGGATACGATACAGAACCTGTATACCTCCATTCCCAACCATATCTCATCTTGTATCCAAGCTAGATGCTGTATCTCAACTTGTACGAATGCTAGAGGACGTATCTCATCTTGTATCCAGGCTAGAGGTCGTATCTCAACTTGTATCCAGGCTAGAGGTTGTATCTCATCTTGTATCCAGGCTAGAGGCTGTATCTCATGTTGTATCCAGGCTAGAGACCTAATCTTATCTTGTATCCCGGTGAGAGACTGTATATCATCTTGTTTCTGGGCTGGAGGCTGTATCTCAACTTGTATCCAGGCTAGAGGCTGTATCTCATCTTGAATCCAGGCTAGAGGCCGTATCTCATCTTGTATCCAGGCTAGAGGTCGTATCTCAACTTGTATCCAGGCTAGAGGTCGTATCTTGTCTTGTATCCAAGCTAGAGACCGTATCTCATCTTGTATCCAGGCTAGAGGCCATATCTCATCTAGTATTCAGTAGTGTTGATTGCGAATATTCCAATCGCGAATATCGGCACTTCAAGATTCGCGAAGATGTAGAATATAGTGCCATATATTCGTAATAGTGAATATTCTAGTTTTCTTTATTAAAGGGGTTGTCCAGGTTCAGAGCTGAACCTGGACATACCTCCATTTTCACCCAGGCAGCCCCCCTGACATGAGCATCGGAGCAGTTCATGCTCCGATGCTCTCCTTTGCCCTGCGCTAAATCGCGCAGGGCAAAGGCATTTTTCAGAGTTCCGGTGACGTACCGGGCTCTCCATGGGGCTGACAGGAAGCCCGGTGACGTCACCGGCACTGATGGGCGGGATTTGGCTCTGCCCTAGCCAGTAAAACGGCTAGGGCAGAGCTAAAGCCCGCCCCTCAGAGCCGGTGACGTCACCGAACACACTGCTGGGCGGAAGTTACCGCCCGGCAGTGTGTTATTGAAAATAAAAGAGCCCTTGCCCTGCGCGATCTAGCGCAGGGCACTGGAGCGCATCGGAGCATGAGATGCTCCGATGCTAGGCTCAGGGGGGCTGCCGGAGTGAAAATAAGGGTATGTCCGGGTTCAGCTCTGAACCCGGACAACCCCTTTAACCTCCCTTCTTGCTTGTGGGCCAATGAGAAGGCTGCAATATCTTTGTCAGAGCCTAGCAACCAATAGGAAAGTTGCCAACCCCTTTACTATTTAGGAACCTCCCCAGCAGCCATTTTCTGCTATTTTTTTGGCAGTTCTGAGAGAGAGAGAGAGAGAGAGCAGTGACATTGCTGTGCTCTGTGCTTTTATCTGGATCCTATTCCTTATCCAATTACATTAGATAGTTAGCTCATAAATATAATACAGATAGTTAGTGGGAGATAGTCAGTGTAGGTTAGACAGTGATATAGTGTAGCTGATTCAGCTGTTCCAGTGCAGAGTGTTAGGTAGTGTGATAGGAATTACTGTTTCTCTGCTGTCCATACATACATGCTACAGACATAGTGCTGTGATGTCACAACACTCAGACCTGATAAAATGTGAAGTTGCATGTATCGCACCAAAAATATGCGCATCATTAGTGCCGATTTGCCCAATCGTGAAAATAATGATGAGATCACGAATTCTAGAATTCGCAAATTTATTGCAAATATGCGAAAAATGTGTGAAATATCGCAAAAAACAAATATTGCCTATGCCTCTCATCACTAGTAGAGAATGGCTTTGCGGTTCGCCCGGCGGTCGGTTCGCGGTGAACTTTGCGCGTTCGCGATTCGCTGAACATGCCAACATATGGCGATATTCGCGCCCGCCATATTCTTTTAAATTGTGAAGAACTTTGACCCATGACACATCCATCAGGTGGTACAGGACAGCCAATTGAGACGTTTCAGCACATGGACATACCCCCTACCTTATAAATAAACCCAATCTGGCCGCCATTTTGCATTCAGTCTTTTGCCGATGTAGGGAGAGGTTGCTTTGTGTAGCAGGGACAGACTGTTATGGACACAAATCGCTAGCTAATAGGGCCACAAAAGTCCTTTTAGGACTGGTATAGGTGTGCTATCGATAGGTGTGACTTACTGAGGGGTGTAATATACTTATAATATACTGTACTTTCTAACATAGTATATTATAGTGCAATTGTATTGTGCAGCAGTTGTGTGCAGTTCTGCTGCGATACTGCAGGTAAATAGAGGGACAAGCGTTATTTGAACAAATAATTTCTACTGGTGTGATTTACCAGTTGCCCCCCCAAAAAACGAATTGAAGCAGGGATTTTATATACCAATAATATAAGTTCTATATAGTGCATTTAGGTAGTGCAGCATTTCTCTGTGGTTTTGCTGCGTTTTACCACATCTACACAGAGTAAAAAACACTATTGGAACCAATAATTTCTACTGGTGTAATTTACCAGTTGCCCCCCAAATAAACTGATTTAAGCAAGGATTTTATATACCAATAATATACGTTCTATATAGGGCATTTGGGTAATGCAGCATTTGCGGTTTTGCTGCGTTACCGCATCTACACAGAGTGAAAAACACTATTGGAACCAATAATTTCTACTGGTGTGATTTACCAGTTGCCCCCCCCAAAAAAACTGATAGAAGCAGAGTGTGATATACATTCTTCCACAAATACTGCTCTTCTATAGGGACTTTTGTCACAGGGTCATTTTGAAAATGACAAGCAGAGGAAGAGGGAAGTTGCAGAAGGTACGTGTGATTACGTCAAAGGACGCACCAGACTTGGTTGAGTGGCTCTCTCAGCCTTCCGCTTCTCCACCCTCCTCATCCTCTCTATCTGCACCCTCTTCACTCTCTGTTGTGTCCACCCCCAAAGACACCGCCACCACCACCATATCCCCTCCACTCGAGTCAGAGGAATTATTTTCCCATACATTCCAAGGCCTTACCGATGCGCAGCCATTCTTGGCATCAGATCAGGAAGAGGAGGTATAAACGGTTGCCACCCAGCAGTCTGACGACACTACCCAAATCAGCCCAACGAGGGTGGTCCCCGCTGTTGCTGCTTACTCCGAGATCTCTAATGTCAGTGGGGGTGAAGGTGACGAATCCGATGATGACGTGTCGATGGACGTCACGTGGGTGCCCACAAAAAGAGGAAGAGAGAGTTCAGAGGGAGAGACGGAGCAGTAGATAGGGAGGAGAAGAAGGAGAAGCAGGCAGAACTTACAGTGCACAGGAGGCAAAAAGCAGACTGCTAATGTATCTGGAACGAAGCATCCACCATGCATGGTCACATCTGGCGCTCCCAGGACGCCGGCACATGGCTCCGCAGTGTGGGCTTTTTTTAATGTGTCTGCTGCTGACAATAGTGTTGCCATCTGCAGCCTGTGCTGTCAACGCATAAGTCGCGGTAAGCCCAACACCCACCTAGGGATGACAGCCTTAAGAAGGCCCCTGGCCTCCCATCACCGAGCCCAGTGGGAGCAACACCGTCAGAACCTACAAAGCCACACTCCCGGCGCTCACCATCTTGCCTCTTCTCCTTCTCCTCTCTCCTCCAGTTATCCTCCACTCCACCTTCCATTGTGTGTCACCGCAAGTTCTGTGAGAAGGTCTGCCAGACGTCCTTCTCTACCTCTTGCATGACTTTCTTTGTTTTGGTTTCATTTTGTCATCTCCTTTCCTTCTCCCAGGTGTCACCTATTTAGACTAATCATCTCCCTTTATATTCCCTCCCATACTGCCTCACTTTGCTGTTTATACTACTTCCTGGATGAAGTGTTCACTGCTGGAGGCTGCTGCTGCTGTTTGCTCAGATAAGTCTTTTAATGTATTGTGTTTCCTTGCTGGCTTGATTCTAGGTGACCCTGACTCCGTCCGTATTAAGTGCAGGGAAGCCGGTGGTCGTGTCTACTCACTATTATAGAGTTTTCAGGTGTCACACAGTCATAGGTACGTGGGCATGCAATCGTCTACCATTGAGACCCTTGCATGGGCATAGCAGTCAGGGAGAGCTCTTAGGGTTTTATAGGGCTCACCTATATGCTCCTTAGTTTTGGATCAAGCCAGTTGGATGTTTATTCATAAGTTCCAGCTATCTGCAACATCACCCGTGACATTATAAACCGCCGTAACTGTCTTAAGCATGGATTCGGTTTCAGCCTTGATTGACCGCATGCAAGGTCTTTCGCTGGAGGTAGCAAATCTCCGTAAAACTGTGTCTCAGTTTCAGGTGACCGGTTCTGCTGGCGTTCATGGAGTTTGTTCCGAGCCTAAGATCTCGCTTCCGGATACGTTCTCCGGGGGTAGTGAGAATTTTGTTTCGCTTTAGAGAGGCTTGCAAACTCCATTTTCGCCTACTTCCCCATTCCTATGGTGATGAGGAGCAGAGGGTGGGGATCATCATCTCAGCTGCTCAGGGATAACGCTCAGTCTTGGGCCTTTTTGCTGCCAGTGGGGGCACGGCCCCTGGGGCAGATATATGATGACCCGGATCGTATTGCTCTGGCTGAATCTAAACTGCGTCTTTTATGCTAGGGTAAACAGTCCGCATGGATATATTGTTCTGAATTTCGGATATGGGCAGCTGATACTGGTTGAAATGATGCTGCACTCCGAAGTCAATTTTGCCATGGTCTTTTGGAAAGATTGAAAGATGCATTTGCTTTTCATGAGAGACCAGCCTCTGATAGTAGACATTTTTCTGCCTCTGATAGTAGAGGATTTAGCTCTCAGAGGAGGGGTTGTTTCTGTTGTGGTATAAATCATTTGGCTAATGTTTGCCCCTCTAGGAGATTTATGGAGTTTTCTGAGGGTAATAAAAAAAAAAAACTAAAGAAAAAAAACCTCTAAAAACTTTCCATTTGCTTCTATTGGCAAGGTTGATGCGGAAATTGAAGGTTTGCAATTTGCTTGTAGTTCCCATTTTCTCCTACCTGCCAGGGTGGCGCTAGACAGCAAGAACATTGTTTGTGAGATTTTTGTAGATAGTGGAGCAGCTGTCAATCTCATTGATACCATGGTTTCCAGGTATGCACTTTGGAAAAAGATATACCTGTTTTTGCTATCGATTCCGCTCCACTTTCTCAAAGATCGTTAAAGGGCATAGTTCACAATATTCGTTTGACTGTGGGTGACGCTCATGTTGAGGATATGTCATGTTTCGTCCTAAGCGGATTACCTACTCCTCTAGTATTGGGGCTACCCTGGCTCACTAAACATAACCCCACCATTGATTGGCAAGCAAGGCAAATAAATGGTTGGAGTGAGTTTTGCAGAGAGAATTGCCTCACGGCGTCTCTTTCAGAGGTTTCTACCAAGACTGTACCATCTTTTCTCTCTGAAATTTCGGATGTGTTTTCCGAGAGTGGTGTCCAGGAGTTGCCCCCTCACCGGGAGTACGACTGCCCTATTAATCTCATCCCAGGCGCCAAGCTGCCAAAATCACGTTTATACAATCTCTCCCAACCTGAAAGAGTCGCTATGCGTACTTATAACTCTGAGAGCCTGAGAAAGGGACACATCCGGCCCTCGAAGTCACCTGTTGCCACTGGTTGTTTTTTTGTTAAGAAAAAAGATGGTTCTTTAAGACCTTGTCTGGATTTCAGGGAGCTGAACCGTATCACAATTCGTGACCCATATCCGCTTCCTCTGATCCCGGACCTGTTTAACCAGATTATTGGGGCTAAAGTTTTTTCAAAGTTGGATTTAAGAGGGACATACAACCTAGTCAGGGTCAGGGAAGGGGACGAATGGAAGATGGCCTTCAATACCCCTGAGGGTCATTTAGAGAATTTGATTATGCCCTTTGGTTTGATGAATGCTCCGGCGTCTTCCAACATATTGTGAACAGCATTTTTTATCATTTAATGGGGAAATTTGTTCTGGTGTATCTAGATGACATTTTGATTTTTTTCTCCTGATTTCAAGACTCATCGGGACCACCTACGTCAGGTCTTGCTGATTCTGCGGGAGAATAAATTGTACGCTAAACTGTAAAAATGTGTGTTTGTGGTTCCGGAGATTCAATTTCTTGGTTTTCTTCTCTCCGCTTCTGGTTTTCGCATGGACCCTGAGAAGGTCCGCGCTATGCTTGATTGGGAGCTTCCTGAGAATCAGAAGGCGCTGATGCGGTTTTTGGGTTTTGCCAATTATTACAGAAAGTTTATTTTGAATTATTCCTCTGTTGTTAAGCCACTCACTGATATGACTAAAAAGGGGGTGGATTTTTCCTCGTGGTCGGTAGATGCGCTTAAAGCCTTTTCTAGTATTAAAGAGAGTTTTGCTTCCGCTCCCATTTTGGTACAAAAAAAGGTCTCTCTACCTTTTATTGTTGAGGTGGACGCTTCTGAGGTGGGTGTGGGTGCGGTCTTATCTCAGGGTCATATGGCCAAATGGCGACCGTGTGCCTTTTTCTCAAGGAAACTCTCCTTTGCAGAGAGAAATTACGATGTGGGAGATAGGAAGTTGTTGGCCATCAAATTAGCTTTTGAGGAATGGCGCCATTGGTTAGAGGGAGCCAGACACCATTTTAACGTGTTTACCGACCATAAGAATCTGGCCTACTTGGAATCGGCCAAGCGTCTGAACCCGAGACAGGCCAGATGGTCTTTGTTCTTTTCTAGATTTAATTTTGTTGTCACGTTCCGCCCTGGGGTTAAAAATGTGAAGGCGGATGCCCTCGCACGTTGTTTTCCAGGAGGGGGGAACTTTGAAGACCCGGGTCCCATTTTGGCTGAAGGGGTGGTTGTCTCTGCTCTTTATACTGATTTGGAGGCAGAGGTTCAGGCAGCCCAGGCAGAGGCTCCTGATCTTTGTCCTCCTGGGAGGTTGTTTGTGCCTCTAGCTTTACGACACAAGGTTTTTAAGGAGTACCACAATACTGTCCTTGCTGGGCACCCGGGGAGTAGAGCCACAGTGGATCTCATTGCTCGGAGATTCTGGTGGCCGGCTCTTTGTAAGATGGTTGAGGGTTTTGTGGCAGCCTGCGAGACCTGCGCTCGTGCCAAGGTCCCTCTGTCACGGATTGTGTAACAGAAAACAAGAAGTTACAAATAAGGATCTGACTGGCTTGATCCAAAACTAAGGAACAAAAGGGTGACCCCTATTAAAGCCCTGAAGCTCTCCCTGTCTTCTCAGCCCATGCAAAGATCTCAGTGATAGAAGGTTGCATGTCCATGTACCTAGACTGAATGACACCTGCAAACCCTATAATAGTGAGGGGACACGACCACCAGCTCCTTGCACTTAATACGGAGGGAGTCAGGGTCACCTAGAACCAAGCCAACAGGAAAACAACAAATACAGAAATAGACTTATCTGAAAACCCAGCTGTAGCAACTTCTAGCAGAGAACACAATCCAGGATGTAATATAAACTGCAAGGTGAGGCAGTATGGGGAGGAGATATATAGGGAGGCAATCACTGCTAATAGATGACAGCTGGGAGAGGGAGGAGAGATGTCAAAACGAAAGCAAAATAAAAGAAGATCATGCAGGAGGTACTGAAGAACGTCTATCAGAACTTCTCAAAGATCTGGTGGTGACACCCTCATTCACGGCCATCGGGTTCTCTCCTCCCGTTACCCATTCCTTCCCGTCCTTGGACGCATCTGTCTATGGACTTCATTACGGACCTGCCTCGTTCCTCGGGGAAGACTGTGATTCTGGTGTTAGTGGACCGTTTTAGCAAAATGGTGCATTTCATCCCTTTTCCTGGGTTACCCAATGCTAAGACGTTGGCGCAAGCGTTTGTTGATCACATTGTTAAATTGCATGGCATTACTTCAGACATCGTTTCTGATAGGGGCACGCAATTTGTTTCCAGATTCTGGAAGGCCTTCTGTTCTCGCTTAGGGATTCGGTTGCTGTTCTCTTCTGCTTTTCACCCGCAGTCGAATGGTCAGACCGAAATCGTCAATCAGAATCTGGAGACATATCTGCGCTGTTTTGTGGCGGAGAATCAGGAGAATTGGTATTCTTTTTTGTAACCTTGCTGAGTTTGTTTTAAATAACCGTCACCATTTTTTGGTGCATATGGGTTTCATCCGCAGTTTGGGACATTCTCTGGAGAGGGGTCTTCTGGTTTACCTGATGAGGAGAGATTTTCCTCGTCTTTGTCATTTATTTGGCAAAAGATTCAGGGTAATCTGAAGAGGATGAGTGAGAGATATAAGCATGTAGCGGATAAGAGACGTGTGCCTGGTCCGGACCTGAATGTGGGTGATCTGGTGTGGTTGTCTACAAAGAATATCAAACTGAAGGTTCCCTCCTGGAAGTTGGGTCCTAAGTTTATTGGGCCTTACAAGATCTTGTCCGTCATCAATCCCGTTGCCTTCTGTCTTGATCTTTCTCAGACTTGGAAGATCCATAATGTTTTTTACAGGTCCCTATTAAAACCTTATGTCCAACCCACTGTACCCTCCTCTTTGCCTCCTCCTCCGATTTTTGTTGATGGTAATCTTGAATTTCAGGTCTCTAGGATTGTGGATTCTCGCATTATCCGCGGTTCTCTTCAGTACCTCGTTCATTGGGAGGGTTGTGGTCCTGAGGAGAGGATGTGGGTCCCAGCGGCGGACATTAAGGCCACTCGTCTCATCAGGGCTTTCCATGGGTCTCATCCTGAGAAGGTGTGCTCTGAGTCCACCCGTAGAGGGAGGAGTACTGTCACGGCCAGTTCTGTGAGAAGGTCTGGCAGACGTCCTTCTCTACTTCTTGCATGACTTTCTTTGTTTTGGTTTCACTTTGTCATCTCCTTTCCTTCTCCAGGTGTCACCTATTTAGACTAATTGTCTCCCTTTATATTCCCTCCCATACTCATCTTAAATCCAGGCTAGAGGCTGTATCTCTTTTGTATCTGGGTTAGAGGCTGTGCCTCATCTTGTATCCAAGTTTGAGGCCGTATCTCAGCTTGTATCTAGGCGAGAGGCTATCTCTAATCTTGTATTCAGGCTAGAGGCCGTATATTACCTTGCATCCATGCTAGAGGATGTATCTCCTGTTGCTTACAGGCTAAAAGCTTTATCTCCTCTTGTATTTAGGCTAGAGGCTATATCTCATCTTGTATCCAGGCTAGAGGCTGTGTCTCATCTTATATCCAGGCTAGAGGCTGTATCTCATCTTGTATCCAAGCTAGAGGCCGTATCTCATCTTGTATACAGGCTAGAAGCCGTATCTCATCTTGTATCCAGGCTAGAGGCTGTATCTCCTCTTGTATTCAGGCTAGAGGCTTTATCTCCTCTTGTATCCAGGCTAGAGGCGTTATCTTATCTTGTATCCTGGCTTAAGACTTTATATTATCTTGAATCTAGGCTAAAGGCTGTATCTCATCTTGTTTCCAGGCTAGAGGCCGAATCTCAGCTTGAATCAAGGCTAGAGGCTATATCTCATCTTGTATCCAGGCTAGAGGCTGTATCTCATTTTGTATCTGGGTTAGAGGCCGTACCTCATCTAAAATCCAGGCGAGAGGCTGTATCTCATCTTGTATCTGGGCTAATAGCTGTATCTCATCTTGTATCTGGGTTAGATGCCGTACCTCATCTTGTATCCAGGCTAGAGGCCGTATCTCATCTTGTATCCCGGCTAGAGGCTATATCTCATCTTGTAACCAGGCTAGAGGCTGTATCTCCTCTTGTATCCAGGCTAGAGGCTTTATCTCCTCTTGTATCCAGGATAGAGGCTTTATTTTATCTTGTATCCAGGCTAAAGAATTTATCTTATCTTGTATCTAGGCTAAAGGCTATATCTCATCTTCTATGCAGGCTAGAGGCCGTATCTCAGCTTGAATCTAGGCTAGAGGCTATATCTCATCTTGTGTCCAGGCTAGAAGCCGTATCTTATCTTGTATACAGGCTAGAGGCCGCATCTCAGCTTGTATCCAGGCTAGAGGCTATATCTCCTCTTGTATCCAGGCTAGAGGCTTTATCTTATCTTGTATCTAGGCTGAAGGCTGTATCTCATCTTGTATCCAGGCTAGAGGCCGTATCTCAGCTTGAATCTAGCCTAGAGGCCGTATCTCATCTTATATCCAGGCTAGAGGCTGTATCTCATCTTGTATCTGGTTCAGAGGCTGTATTCCTCATCTTGTATCCAGGCTAGAGGCTTTATCTCCTCTTGTAACCAGGCTAGAGGCTTTATATTATCTTGTATCCAGGCTAGAGGTCGTGTCTCATCTTATATCCAGGCTAGAGGTTGTATCTCATCTTTTATCCAGGCTAGAGGCCGTATCTCGTCTTGTATCCATGCTAGAGGTTTTATCTGCTCGTGTCTCTAGGCTAGAGGCCGTATCTCAGCTTGAATCTAGGCGAGAGGCTATATCTCATCTTGTATCCAGGCTAGAGGGCGTGTCATCTTATATCCAGGCTAGAGGCTGTATCTCATCTTTTATCCAGGCTAGAGGCCATCTCTCATCTTGTATCCAGCCTAGAGGCCGTATCTCGTCTTGTATCCATGCTAGAGGTTTTATCTGCTCGTGTCTCTAGGCTAGAGGCCGTATCTCAGCTTGAATCTAGGCGAGAGGCTATATCTCATCTTGTATCCAGGCTAGAGGGCGTGTCTCATCTTATATCCAGGCTAGAGGCTGTATCTCGTCTTGTATCTATGCTAGAGGTTTTATCTCCTCGTGTCTCCAGGCTAGAGGCCGTATCTCAGCTTGAATCTAGGCGAGAGGCTATATCTCATCTTGTGTCCAGGCTAGAGGGCGTGTCTCATCTTATATCCAGGCTAGAGGCTGTATCTCGTCTTGTATCCACGCTAGAGACCGTATATCATCCTGTATCTAGGCTAGAGGCGCTATCTCCTCTTGTATTTAGGCTAGAGGCTTTATCTTATCTTGTATCCAGGCTAAAAGCTTTATCTTATCTTGTATATAGGCTACAGGCTATATCTCATCTTGTATCCAGGCTAGAGGGCGTGTCTCATCCTATATCCAGGCTAGGGGCTGTATCTCGTCTTGTATCCACGCTAGAGACCGTATCTCATCCTGTATCTAGGCTAGAGGCGTTATCTCCTCTTGTATTTAGGCTAGAGGCTTTATCTTATCTTGTATCCAGGCTAAAGGCTTTATCTTATCTTTTTATCTAGGCTACAGGCTATATCTCATCTTGTATCCAGGCTAGAGGCCGTGTCTCATTTTGTATGCAGGCTAGAGACTGTATCTCTTCTTGTATCTGGGTTAGAGGCTGTACCTCATCTTGTATCCAGGCTTGAGGCCGAATCTCAGCTTGTATCTAGACGAGAGGCTATATCTTATCTTCTATTCAGGCTAGAGGCTGTATCTTATCTTGTATGCAGGCGAGAGGCTGTATCTCCTGTTGTATCTAGGCTGAAAGCTTTATCTCCTCTTGTATTCAGGCAAGAGGCTGTATCTCAGCTTGTATCTAGGCGAGAGGCTGTATCTCATCTTGTATCCAGGCTACAGGCCGTGTCTCATCTTGTATCCAGGATAGAGGCTGTATCTCATCTTGTATCTGGGTTAGAGGCTGTATCTCATTCGTGTCCAGGCTAGAGGCTGTATCTCATCTTGTATTTAGGCTAGAGGCCGTATCTCAGCTTGTACCTAGGCGAGAGGCTATATCTCATCTTCTATTCAGGCTAGAGGCTGTATCTTATCTTGTATCCAGGTGATAGGCTGTATCTCCTGTTGTATACAGGCTGAAAGCTTTATCTCCTCTTGTATTCAGGCTAGAGGCTGTATCTCATCTTGTATTTAGGCTAGAGGCCGTATCTCAGCTTTTATCTAGGCGAGAGGCTATATCTCATCTTGTATCCAGGCTATAGGCCGTGTCTCATCTTGTATCCAGGATAGAGGCTGTATCTCATCTTGTATTCAGGATAGAGGCTGTATCTCATCTTGTATCTGGGTTAGAGGCTGTATCTCATCTTGTATCTGGGTTAGAGGCTGTATCTCATTCGTATCCAGGCTAGAGGCTGTATCTACTCTTTTATCCAGGCTAGGGGCTGTATCTCATCTTGTATCCAGGCTAGAGGCCATATCTCAGCGTTTATCGTGGCTAGAGGCTTTATCTCCTCTGCAGGCTAGAAGCTGTATCTCATATTGTATCCAAGCTAGAGGTCGTATCTCATTTGTATTTGTAAAGGCTGTATCTACTCTTTTTTCCAGGTTAGAGGCTGTATCTCATCTTGTATCCAGGCTAGAGGCTGTATTTAGGCTAAAGGCTTTATCTTATCTTGTATAAATACAAGAAACAGAACTGGATCGCACATCCTCAATACTATGCTTTTATCGAACTGCTTCTCAGCATAATAAACATCGCTTCTCAGTGTAATTTATCGTATACCTACCCCTATGCTGCATGCTAGACATGAGGCATTAGTATACAATTTGATCAAAAAGCATAGGCCCACTCACCACGACAAGGTTCCTACCTCTCAGTTGGAGTTCCTGAGAGTATGTGATAGGGTGAGTTCCATACTTGTTCACATGGTGAGAGTATGTAATGGGGTTGGTTCCACACCTGTTGACATGGTGCAGTACTGCACGGCGGCTGTTGTTGCTTTGGTGCCATTCTGGTGGGTTGGTGGGGCCCAGTGCCATGGTGGCTTTGTCATGCAGCGGGGGGCGCTGTTTGACTGCTGGGTCCCGCTGCCTGCTGGGGTGGTGCTGCGGCGTCGGCGTTCGCCGTGAAGTGCTGCGCCAAATCTAGAATAGGGTCCCATTCAAAGAGGCAACCTTGTCGCGGTGAGGGGGCCTATGCTTTTTGATAAAATTGTATACTAATGCCTCATGTCTAGCATGCAGCATAGGGGTAGGTATACGATACATTACACTGAGAAGCGATGTTTATTATGCTGAGAAGCAGTTAGATAAAAGCATGGTGTTGAGGATGTGCGATCCAGTTCTGTTTCTTGTATTTATACATTTATCTTATCTTGTATCTAGGCTAAAGGCCTTATCTCAGCTTGAATCTAGGCGAGAAGCTATATATCATCTTGTATCCAGGCTAGAGGCCGTGTCTCATCTTGTATCCAGGCTAGAGGCTGTATCTCATCTTGTATCCTGGCTAAAGGCTGTATCTCATCTTGTATCCAGGTTAGAGGCTTTAGTTCCTCTTGTATCCAGGCTAGAGACTTTATCTTATTTTGTATCCAGGCTAGAGGCCGTATCTCAGCTTATATCTCGGCGAGAGGCTATATCTCATTTTGTATTCAGGCTAGAGGCCGTATCTTATCTTTTATATATGCTAGAGGTTGTATCTCCTGTTGTTTCCAGGCTAAAAGCTTTATCTCCTCTTGTATTCAGGCTAGAGGCTGTATCTCATCTTGTATCCAGGCTAGAGGACATGTCTCATCTCTTATCCAGGCTAGAGGCTGTATCTCATCTTGTATCTGGGTCAGAGGCTGTATCTCATTTGTATCCAGGCTAGAGGCTGTATCTACTCTTTTATCCAGGCTAGAGGCTGTATCTTATCTTGTATCCAGGCTAGAGGCCATATCTCAGCATGTATCCAGGCTAGAGGACATCTTTCATCTTGTGTCTAGGTGAGAGGCTGTATCTCATCTTGTATCCAGGCCAGAGGTCGTATCTCATTTGCATTTGTAAAGGCTGTATCTCGTCTTTTTTCCAGGTTAGAGGCTGTATCTTATCTTGTATGCAGGCTAGAGGCCATATTTCAGTTGTACCTAGGCTAGAGGGCTAGCCTCTATATCTTATATCCAGGCTAGAGGCTGTATCTCATTTTGTATCTGGGTTAGAGGCCGTACCTAATCTTGAATCAAGGCGAGAGGCCGTATCTCATCTTGTATCTGGGCTAGAAACTGTATCTCATCTTGCATCTGGATTAGAGGCCGTATCTCATCTTGTATCCAGGCTAGAGGCCATCTCTCATCTTTTGTCCAGGCTAGAGGCCGTATCTCGTCTTGTATCCGGGCTAGAGGCTTTATCTCCTCTTGTATCCAGACTAGAGATCGTATCTCATTTGTTTTTGTAAAGACTGTATCTCCTCTTTTTTCCAGGTTAGAGGCTGTATCTCATCTTGTATTCAGGCTAGAGGCCATATCTCAGCTTGGATCTAGGCTAGAGGCCGTATCTCATCTTGTATCCAGGCTAGAGGCCATATCTCAGCTTGGATCTAGGCTAGAGGCAATATATCATCTTGTATCCAGGCTAGAGGCTGTATCTCATTTTGTATCTGGGTTAGAGGCCAGGCCATAGCTCATCATGAATCCAGACGAGAGGTCGTATCTCATCTTCTATCTGGGATAAAAGCTGTATCTCATCTTAGAAAAATTCACAGTAGAAATAGAATACGTATATTGTAGGTATATATAAACTGTATATCACTGAATAATTGTCCTACTAAAACTTAACTTTTATATTGGTATTAGTTAAAATAAGTCCCACAAAATAATCATAGATAACTGCATATGATAAATTAGGCTTATGCACAGATGTATAAGGAAAAAACCACACTGAATAAACAGCTGAGAAGAATACAATTTTGACTTTGTAGTCACCACTCACGGTTTGATGTACGCTATTGTGGAGGTATTCTGTGCCAGGGCAAATGGATGTATTTGCGGCAGGATAGTCAGGTAGCATCCACGGTTGTTTCTTTCTTCGCTGCAAATATAATCCAAATAAATCTTTGGTAACTGGCTCTCCTTATACAGGGAGGGTAGGTCAGAGGGAGAGATATATCCCTAACCAACTATATTAGCCCTGCCTGAAAGCGGAGAGGTCTCCCGCCTAAATGCGGGAGAATCACCCCCAGAGGGAGCGACCCCACTTATCGGTGGCTAGCCCTGTTATTCTCACCCTGGAAAAAAATCTCCCAGTGCCTGCATAGTCAGATGTTAGATGTTTATCCCGACGCGTTTCCTCTAGTAAAAATTATTACCAGATTCATCAGGGGATGTCAAAAAGAGGATAAAAATAAAGATAGAGATATGGCTCAATGGCCGTTAGCACGATAACTCTGTCTAGATAAACCAACTGAATAATGCAGTCCAGTTAAGTTTTAGTAGGACAATTATTCAGTGATATACTGTATCTCATCTTGTATCGGGATAGAGGCCGTACCTCATCTTGTATCCACACTAGAGGCTGTATCTCATCTTGTTTTCAGGCAAGAGGCCGAATCTCATCTTGTATCCAGACTAGCGGTCGTATCTCAATTGTATCCAGGTTAAAAGTTGTATCTTCACTTTTATCCAGGCTAGAGGTCCGTACTTCATCTTGTATCCAGGCTAGAGGCCGTACTTCATCTTGTATCCAGGCTAGAGGCTATATCTTATTTGTATCCAGAATAAAGCCTGTATCTCATCTAGTATCCAGGCTAGAGGCTGTGTCTCATCTTGTATCCAGGCTAGAGGCTGTGTCTCCTGTTATATCCAGGATAAAAGCTTTTTCTCCTCTTGTATCCAGGCTAGAGGTCGTATCTCATTTGTATCCAGGCTAGAGGCTTTATCTTATCTTCTATCTAGGCTAAAGGCTGTACCTCATCTTGTATCCAGGCTAGAGGTCGTATCTCAGCTTGTATCTAGACGAGAGGCTATATCTCATCTTGCTTCCAGTCTAGAGGCTGTGTCTCATCTTGTATCTGGGTTAGAAGCCATACCTCATCTTGTATCCAGGCTAGAGTCCATATGTCAGCTTGTATCTAGGCAAGAGGCTATAGCTCATCTTGTATCTGGGCTAGAGGCTTTATCTAATCTTGTGTCTAGATTAGAGGCTGTACCTCATCTTGTATCCAAGCTAGAGACTGTATCCCATCTTATATCCAGACTAGCGGTCGTATCTCATTTGTATCCAGGCTAAAGGTTGTATCTCCACTTTATCCAGGCTAGAGGCTGTATCTCATCTTGCATCCAGGCTAGAGGCCGTATCTCATCTTGTATCCAGACTAGAAGTCATATTTCATCTTGTACTTGGGCTAGAGGATGTACCTCATCTTTTATCTAGGCTAGAGGCCGTATCTCATCTTGTATCCAGGCAAGAGGTTGTATCTCATCTTGTATCCAGGCTAGAGGCAGTATTTCATATTTTATCCAGGCTAGAGGCCGTATCTTGTATCCAGACTAGAGGCTGTATCTCCTGTTGCATCCAGGCTAGAGGCTGTATCTCATTTGTATCCAGGATAAAGGCTGTTTCTCCTCTTTTATGCAGGCTAGAGGCCGCATCTCAGCGTTTATCAAGGCTAGAAGCCTCATCTCATTTTGTATCCAGGCTAGAGGCTTTATCTCCTCTTGTATCCAGGCTAGAATCTGTATCTCCTCTTTTATCCAGGCTAGAGGTCGTATCTCATTTGTATTTATACAGGCTGCATCTCCTCCTTTTTCCAGGTTAGAGGCTGTATCTCATCTTGTATCCAGGCTAGAGGCCGTATCTCAGCTTGTATCTAGGCTAGAGGGCTACCCTTTATATCTCATCTTGTATCCAGGCTTCAGGCTGTATCTCACTTTGTATCTGGGTTAGAGGCCGTACCTCATCTTGAATCAAGGCGAGAGGCCGTATCTTATCTTGTATCTGGGCTAGAAGCTGTATCTCATCTTATATCTGGGTTAGAGGCTGTACCTTATCTTGTATCCAGGCTAGAGGCTGTATCTCACTCGTATCCAGGCTAGAAGCTGTATCTACTTATTTATCTCCTCTTGTATCCAGGCTAGAGGCGGTATCTCGGCTTGTATCTAGGTGAGAGGCTATATCTCATCTTGTATCCAGGCTAGAGGCTGTATCTCATCTTGTATCTGGGTTAGAGGCCGTACCTAATCTTGTATCCAGGCTAGAGGCCGTATGTCAGCTTGTATCTAGGCGAGAGGCTATATCTCATCTTGTATCTGGGCTGGAGGGTGTATCTCATCTTGTGTCTGGATTAGAGGCCTTACCTCATCTTGTATCCAAGCTAGAGGCTGTATCTCAACTTATATCCAGGCTAGAGACTGTATCCCATCTTATATCCAGACTAGCGGTCATATCTCATTTGTGTCCAGGCTAAAGGTTGTATCTCCACTTTTATCCAGGCTAGAGGCTGTATCTCATCTTCTTTCCAGGCTAGAGGTTGTATCTCCTCTTGTATCCAGGCTAGAGGTTTTATCTCATCTTTTATCCAGGCTAGAGGCCGTATTTCAACTTGTATCTAGGCTAGAGGCCGTATCTTGTCTTGTGTCCAGGCTAGAGGCTGTATCTCCTGTGGTATCCAGGCTAGGGGCTGTATTTTATTTGTATCCAGGATAAAGGCTGTTTTTCCTCTTTTATCCAGGCTAGAGGCTGTATCTCATCTTGTATCCAGGCTAGAAGCCTCATCTCATTTTGTATTCAGGCTAGAGGCTTTATCTCCTCTTTTATCCAGGCTAGAATCTGTATCTCATCTTGTATCCAGGCTAGAGGTCGTATTTGATTTGTGTCCAGGCTAAAGGCTGTATCTCCTCTTTTATCCAGGTTAGAGGTCGTATTGTTCTGTCCCCACATGAAGGCGAATGAAGGTGCAACTGATGATAACCTTGTGACTGTCTTACCTTCGTATCCAAGCAGTGCAGCAGACCGGACCGGCAGATGCTCAGGTTAGATGGATCCAGACGCAGACATGAGGATGCAATCAAACGTGGGTTTATTTGATCCAGGGCAGTGACATACGGTGATGCAATACAGGAATGCAGTAGATGCTGTCATGTGGATGTCTTTCCTGAGGCAACTGCTGAGGCAACTGCTGGTCAAAAACTGATGCCTTCACAAGCCAAGGGGTAAGTCTCCAGTCACAAGGAGTTCAGCACTGAAAATGGCTACAGGAAGTGACAAGGACCAAGGCTGCTAAAACCACGCCCAGCAGAGAAAAACTTTATAGACAAGAAACAAGGCGTGCAGCATACGAATTCCGGCCAGCAGATGGCAGCAGAGAACAATACATAGAAACAACATAGTGAGAAGAGATAATAATACAGTGCAGGAATTCAATTTGAAAAGAACAGCACACGTATCTCATTTGAATTTGTACAGGCTGCATCTCCTCTTTTTTCCAGGTTAGAGGCTGTATCTCATCTTGTATCCAGGCTAGAGGCCGTATCTCAGCTTGTATCTAGGCTAGAGGGCTACCCTTTATATCTCATCTTGTATCCAGGCTTTAGGCTATATCTCATTTTGTATCTGTGTTAGAGGCCGTACCTCATCTTGAATCAAGGCGAGAGGCCGTATCTTAGCTTGTATCTGGGGTAGAAGCTGTATCTCATCTTATATCTGGGTTAGAGGTTGTACCTTATCTTGTATCCAGGCTAGAGGCTGTATCTCACTCGTATCCAGGCGAGAGGCTATATCTCATCTTGTATCCAGGCTAGAGGCCGTGCCTCATCTTGTATCCAAGCTAGAGGCTGTATCTTATCTTGTATCTGGGTTAGAGGCCGTACCTAATCTTGTATCCAGGCTAGAGGCCGTATGTCAGCTTGAACCTAGGCGAGAGGCTATATCTCATCTTGTATCTGGGCTAGAGGCCGGACCTAATCTTGTATCCAGGCTAGAGGCTGTGTCTCATCTTGTATCCAAGCTAGAGGCTGTATCTTATCTTGTATCTGGGTTAGAGGCCGTACCTAATCTTGTATCCAGGCTAGAGGCCGTATCTCATCTTGTATCTGGGCTAGAGGCCATATCTCAGCGTGTATCCAGGCCAGAGGTCATCTCTCATCTTGTGTCCAGGCTAGAGGCCGTATCTCATCTTGTATCCAGGCTAGAGGCCGTGTCTCATCTGGTATCCAGGCTAGAGGCTTTATCTCCTCTTGTATCTATGCTATAGGCTGTATCTCATCTTGTATCTAAGCTAGAGGTCGTATCTCATTTGTATTTGTAAAGGCTGTGGGCCAGATTTATCATTAGCTCAAGTCAGAATAATGGAGTGAAAAAGTCGCAAATTTTTGCGCAATCTCTTAAACTGCGCAAAAATTTGCGACTTTTTTCTGCTCTGCACTATGCTCGCCAGTTTTCTGAAAGTGGGTGTGTTTTCTTATGTAAATGAATCTATAGACAGATTTACTATTGGGACTATTTAAAAAGTCGCAAAAAAGTCGCAAAAAAGTCTCAAAAATGTCACAATTTCACTCCAGTGAGGACCATGCTTATCTTTTGACACTTTTTAATAGAACATGCGACTTTTTCATAAAAACTTGCGACTTTTTCGTAAAGATGTGCGACTTTTGTAAAGCTGCTTACTGACGGATAAACTGCTACCGTCAAACCACATTTATTACAGTCTTAAAGGGGCGATAATAAATCTGACTTGGCTAAAACTGACTTTAGCCATATGTGAAAGTGGAGTGAGCTGTCAGAGACATGATAAATCTGGCCCTGTATCTCCTCTTTTTTTCCAGGTTAGAGGCTGTATCTCATCTTGTATCCAGGATAGAGGCTGTATTTCATCTTGTATCTGGGTTAGAGGCTGTACTTTATCTTGTATCCAGGCTAGAGGATGTATCTCATTTTGTATCTGGGCTAGAGGCTGTATCTCATCTTGTATCCAGGCTAGAGGCTGTATGTCATCTTGCATCCAGACTAGCAGTCGTATCTCATTTGTATCCAGGTTAAAGGTTGTATCTTAACTTTTATCCAGGCTACAGGCTGTCCCTCATCTTGTATCCAGGCTAGAGGCCGTATCTCATCTTATATCCAGGCTAGAGGCTTTATCTTCTCTTGTATCTAGGCTAAAGGCTTTATCTTATCTTGTATCCAGGCTAGAGGTCGTGTCTCATCTTGTATCCAGGCTAGAGGCTGTATCTCCTCTTGTATCTGGGTTAAAAGGCTGTACCTCATCTTGTATCCAGGCTAGAGGCCGCATCTCATCTTGTATCTAGGCAAGAGGCTATATCTCATCTTGTATTTAGGCTAGAGGCTGTATCTCATCTTGTATCCAGGCTAGAGGCTGTATCTCCTGTTGTATCCAGGATAAAAGCTTTATCTTCTCTTGTATCCAGGCTAGAGGCCGTATCTCATCTTGTATCCATGCTAGAGGCCGTATCTCATCTTGTATCCAGGTTAGAGGCTATATCTCCTGTTGTATCCAGGCTAGAGTATTTATCTTATCTTGTACCCATGCTAAAGGCTGTACCTCATCTTGTATCCAGGCTAGAGGCCGTATCTCATCTTGTATCCAGGCTAGAGGCCGTATCTCAGCTTGTATCTAGGCTAGAGGGCTACCCTTTATATCTCATCTTGTATCCAGGCTTTAGGCTATATCTCATTTTGTATCTGTGTTAGAGGCCGTACCTCATCTTGAATCAAGGCGAGAGGCCGTATCTTAGCTTGTATCTGGGGTAGAAGCTGTATCTCATCTTATATCTGGGTTAGAGGTTGTACCTTATCTTGTATCCAGGCTAGAGGCTGTATCTCACTCGTATCCAGGCGAGAGGCTATATCTCATCTTGTATCCAGGCTAGAGGCCGTGCCTCATCTTGTATCCAAGCTAGAGGCTGTATCTTATCTTGTATCTGGGTTAGAGGCCGTACCTAATCTTGTATCCAGGCTAGAGGCCGTATGTCAGCTTGAACCTAGGCGAGAGGCTATATCTCATCTTGTATCTGGGCTAGAGGCCGGACCTAATCTTGTATCCAGGCTAGAGGCTGTGTCTCATCTTGTATCCAAGCTAGAGGCTGTATCTTATCTTGTATCTTGGTTAGAGGCCGTACCTAATCTTGTATCCAGGCTAGAGGCCGTATCTCATCTTGTATCTGGGCTAGAGGCCATATCTCAGCGTGTATCCAGGCCAGAGGTCATCTCTCATCTTGTGTCCAGGCTAGAGGCCGTATCTCATCTTGTATCCAGGCTAGAGGCCGTGTCTCATCTGGTATCCAGGCTAGAGGCTTTATCTCCTCTTGTATCTATGCTATAGGCTGTATCTCATCTTGTATCTAAGCTAGAGGTCGTATCTCATTTGTATTTGTAAAGGCTGTGGGCCAGATTTATCATTAGCTCAAGTCAGAATAATGGAGTGAAAAAGTCGCAAATTTTTGCGCAATCTCTTAAACTGCGCAAAAATTTGCGACTTTTTTCTGCTCTGCACTATGCTCGCCAGTTTTCTGAAAGTGGGTGTGTTTTCTTATGTAAATGAATCTATAGACAGATTTACTATTGGGACTATTTAAAAAGTCGCAAAAAAGTCGCAAAAAAGTCTCAAAAATGTCACAATTTCACTCCAGTGAGAACCATGCTTATCTTTTGACACTTTTTAATAGAACATGCGACTTTTTCATAAAAACTTGCGACTTTTTCGTAAAGATGTGCGACTTTTGTAAAGCTGCTTACTGACGGATAAACTGCTACCGTCAAACCACATTTATTACAGTCTTAAAGGGGCGATAATAAATCTGACTTGGCTAAAACTGACTTTAGCCATATGTGAAAGTGGAGTGAGCTGTCAGAGACATTATAAATCTGGCCCTGTATCTCCTCTTTTTTTCCAGGTTAGAGGCTGTATCTCATCTTGTATCCAGGATAGAGGCTGTATTTCATCTTGTATCTGGGTTAGAGGCTGTACTTTATCTTGTATCCAGGCTAGAGGATGTATCTCATTTTGTATCTGGGCTAGAGGCTGTATCTCATCTTGTATCCAGGCTAGAGGCTGTATGTCATCTTGCATCCAGACTAGCAGTCGTATCTCATTTGTATCCAGGTTAAAGGTTGTATCTTAACTTTTATCCAGGCTACAGGCTGTCCCTCATCTTGTATCCAGGCTAGAGGCCGTATCTCATCTTATATCCAGGCTAGAGGCTTTATCTTCTCTTGTATCTAGGCTAAAGGCTTTATCTTATCTTGTATCCAGGCTAGAGGTCGTGTCTCATCTTGTATCCAGGCTAGAGGCTGTATCTCCTCTTGTATCTGGGTTAAAAGGCTGTACCTCATCTTGTATCCAGGCTAGAGGCCGCATCTCATCTTGTATCTAGGCAAGAGGCTATATCTCATCTTGTATTTAGGCTAGAGGCTGTATCTCATCTTGTATCCAGGCTAGAGGCTGTATCTCCTGTTGTATCCAGGATAAAAGCTTTATCTTCTCTTGTATCCAGGCTAGAGGCCGTATCTCATCTTGTATCCATGCTAGAGGCCGTATCTCATCTTGTATCCAGGTTAGAGGCTATATCTCCTGTTGTATCCAGGCTAGAGTATTTATCTTATCTTGTACCCATGCTAAAGGCTGTACCTCATCTTGTATCCAGGCTAGAGGCCGTATCTCAGCTTCTATCTAGGTGAGAGGCTATATTTCATCTTGCATCCAGGCTAGAAGCCGTGTCTCATCTTGTATCCAAGCTAGAGGCTGTATCTAATTTTGCATCTGGTTTAGAGGCCGTACCTCATCTTGTATCCAGGCTAGAGGCCGTATGTCAGCTTGTATCTAGGCGAGAGGCTATATCTCATCTTGTATCTGGGCTAGAGGGTGTATCTCATCTTGTGTCTGGATTAGAGGCCTTACCTTATCTTGTATCCAAGCTAGAGGCTGTATCTCATCTTGTATCTGGGCTATAGGCTGTATCACATCTTATATCCAGGCTAGAGACCGTATCCCATCTTATATCCAGACTAGCGGTCATATCTCATTTGTGTCCAGGAAAAAGGTTGTATCTCCACTTTTATCCAGGCTAGAGGCTGTATCTCATCTTCTTTCCAGGCTAGAGGTTGTATCTCCTCTTGTATCCAGGCTAGAGGTTTTATCTCATCTTTTATCCAGGCTAGAGGCCGTATTTCAACTTGTATCTAGGCTAAAGGCCGTATCTTGTCTTGTGTCCAGGCTAGAGGCTGTATCTCTTGCGGTATCCAGGCTAGAGGCTGTATTTTTTTTTTTGTATCCAGGATAAAGGCTGTTTCTCCTCTTTTATCCAGGCTAGAGGCTGTATCTCATCTTGTATCCAGGCTAGAAGCTGTATATCAGCGTGTATCCAGTCTGGGGGCCGTATCTCTTCCTGTATCCAGGCTAGAGGCTTGATTTCCTCTTGTATCCAGGCTAGAAGCTGTATCTCATCTTGTATCCAGGCTAGAGGTCATATCTCATTTGTATCCAGGCTAAATGCTGTATCTCCTCTTTTATCCAGGCTAGAGGCTGTATCTCATCTTGTATCTGGGCTAGAGGCTGTATCTCATCCTGTATCTGGGTTATAGGCCATACCTCATCTTGTGTCCAGGCTAAAGGCTGTATTTCCTCTTGTATCTAGGCTAGAGGCTGTATCTCATCTTGTGTCCAAGCTAGAGGCTGTATCTCGTCTTGTATCCAGGCTAGAGGCCGTATCGCCTCGTGTATCCAGGCTACAGTCTGTATCTCATCTTTTATCTAGGCTAGAGGCAGTATCTCATCTTGTATCTGGGCTAGCATCTGTATCTCATTTTGTATCTGGATTAGAGGCCGTACCTCATCTTGTATCCTTGCTAGAGGCCGTATCTTATTTGTGTCTAAGAGATGGCAAAACAGGGTCCTTGCACAGTTTTCTCCAATAAACTTCTCCTTTCCTCTAATATTGGAATCACTTACATTTATCATCATTACAGTCACACATAGGAAGATTCAAATTCATTTTTGGTGCAGTATTTTTTTTTTGTCAGTGAGTGTAGAAATTACCTGGAAACACAGACAAATTAAACACAGTATAAAAAATACAGCACTTTTTTTTTCCCGTCTGGGAGCTCCGCTGACGTTGGCAGACATTGTAATAGCACATGTCTAGGTATTGTCCATAGTACCATCACCATACAACTACAGTCCTCTGCTTTTCTTGTTGTGGAGCTGTGACCAGTCCTGCACAATGTGGAATATCCTTATCTCTTCTGCAACCAAACAGAAAGCAGATATCAGATATCTCCTATATCAGACCACATGCTATAGTAGCACCATTTTCAGCCTTTGACCAAATCAAACCCCTTTGCTCCAGGAGTTTGGATCTCTATGCTATCGTGACTCCTGCCTCCTGGTCAGCAGGGTCTGTACCTTCTTAGATCCAAAAGATCTGGTGTGGAGACCCTCTCCTGGTAGACTTTGCTAGATCCAGAGGGAACAGAGAATAGCGGTGGAGGGAGAGACTCTCTTGGTAGATTTTTCTACGTTCAGAGGGAAGAAAGGGCTGGAGTGTGGAGACCCTTTCCTGGAGGGAGGTCCTATTGTCAGGCTGCAGGACCAACTCTCTGGACTTTGTTAGATCCAGATGAAGGAGAGGATGGGGCAGGCATCCTAGAATAATCCAAGAGTAGGGATGAGCGAACCCGAACTGTATAGTTCGGGTTCGTACCGAATTTTGGGGTGTCCGTGACACGGACCCGAACCCGGACATTTTCGTAAAAGTCCGGGTTCGGGTTCGGTGTTCGTCACTTTCTTGGCGCTTTTTGAAAGGCTGCAAAGCAGCCAATCAACAAGCGTCATACTACTTGCCCCAAGAGGTCGTCACAGCCATGCCTACTATTGGCATGGCTGTGATTGGCCAGTGCAGCATGTGACCCAGCCTCTATTTAAGCTGGAGTCACATAGCGCCGCCCGTCACTCTGCTCTGATTAGCGTAGGGAGAGGTTGCAGCTGCGACGTTAGGGCGAGATTAGGCAGTGATTAACTCCTCCAAAAGACTTCATTCAGAGATCGATCTGCAGCTGTGGATGATTGAACTGCTGCTATTGAATTGCTCACTGTTTTTAGGCTGCCCAGAGCGTTTTTCAGTCACTTTTTTCTGGGGTGATCGGCGGCCATTTTGTGTCTTGTGGTGTGCCAGCACAAGCTGCCAACAAGTGCATTTAACCCTCAGTAGTGTGGTTGTTTTTTGGCTAAATCCTACATCAGGGTCAAGCTGTCACACCAAGTGCATTTAACCATCAATAGTCTGGTTATTTTTTGGCCATATACTACATCAGGGGCAAGCTGAGCCTGTCACCAAGTGCATTTAACCCTCAATGGTGTGGTTGTTTTTTGGCTAAATCCTACATCATGGTCAAGCTGTCACAGCAAGTGCATTTAACCATCAATAGTCTGGTTATTTTTTGGCCATATACTACATCAGGGGCAAGCTGAGCCTGTCACCAAGTGCATTTAACCCTCAATAGTGCGGTTGTTTTTTGGCTAAATCCTACATCAGGGTCAAGCTGTCACACCAAGTGCATTTAACCATCAATAGTCTGGTTATTTGTTGGCCATATACTACATCAGGGGCAAGCTGAGCCTGTCACCAAGTGCATTTAACCCTCAATAGTGCGGTTGTTTTTTGGCTAAATCCTACATCAGGGTGAAGCTGTCACAAGAAGTGCATTTAACCATCAATAGTCTAGTTATTTTTTGGCCATATACTACATCAGGGGCAAGCTGAGCCTGTCACCAAGTGCATTTAACCCTCAATAGTGCGGTTGTTTTTTGGCTAAATCCTACATCAGGGTCAAGCTGTCACACCAAGTGCATTTAACCATCAATAGTCTGGTTATTTTTTGGCCATATACTACATCAGGGGCAAGCTGAGCCTGTTACCAAGTGCATTTAACCCTCAATAGTGTGGTTGGTCAAGCTGTCACACCAAGTGCATTTAACCATCAATAGTGTGGTTATTTTTTGGCCATATCCCAGTCTAATTCTGTCAGTAAACGTATACCTGTCACCCAGCGCCTAAATACTAGGCCTCAAATTTATATCCAGCTAAATCTGTCGTTACTGGTGTGGCTGGTCAAGTTATTTAGTGTCCGTCAAAGCACCGTTTTTGTTCTGGGTTGAAATACAATTCCCAATTTAGCAATTCTCTAAATTAGTGGTTTCTGCTGTATCAGGCCTACTTTTAATCTATCCCTAAAAGGGTATATAAGATTCAAGGTGCACATAGGGTCATTCTCAATAACTTTTGGGAACAGGCTACTGTGCATATCCCAGTCTAATTCTGTCTGTAAATGTATACCTGTCACCCAGCGCCTAAATAATAGGCCTCAAATTTATAGTCAGCTAAATCTGTGGTTACTGCTGTGCCTGTATTAGTGTAATACGGTACCTAAATAGATAGCCAGATAGTGTTAGGCGTCTTTAAAAAAGGCCTGAATTTGAATTCAATACATTGGGCCAAATAATATTTTTGTTGTTGTGGTGAACGATAACAATGAGGAAAACATCTAGTAAAGGACGCGGACATGGTCGTGGTGGTGTTAGTGGACCCTCTGGTGCTGGGAGAGGACGTGGCCGTTCTGCCACAGCCACACGTCCTAGTGTACCAACTACCTCAGGTCCCAGTAGCCGCCATAATTTACAGCGATATTTGGTGGGGCCCAATGCCGTTCTAAGGATGGTAAGGCCTGAGCAGGTACAGGCATTAGTCAATTGGGTGGCCGACAGTGGATCCAGCACGTTCACATTATCTCCCACCCAGTCTTCTGCAGAAAGCGCACAGATGGCGCCTGAAAACCAAGCCCATCAGTCTGTCACATCACCCCCATGCATACCAGGGAAACTGTCTGAGCCGCAAGTTATGCAGCAGTCTCTTATGCTGTTTGAAGACTCCGCTGGCAGGGTTTCCCAAGGGCATCCACCTAGCCCTTCCCCAGCGGTGGAAGACATATAATGCACTGACGCACAACCTCTTATGTTTCCTGATGATGAGGACATGGGAATACCACCTCAGCACGTCTCTGATGATGACGAAACACAGGTGCCAACTGCTGCGTCTTTCTGCAGTGTGCAGACTGAACAGGAGGTCAGGGATCAAGACTGGGTGGAAGACGATGCAGGGGACGATGAGGTCCTAGACCCCACATGGAATGAAGGTCGTGCCACTGACTTTCACAGTTCGGAGGAAGAGGCAGTGGTGAGACCGAGCCAACAGCGTAGCAAAAGAGGGAGCAGTGGGCAAAAGCAGAACACCCGCCGCCAAGAGACTCCGCCTGCTACTGACCGCCGCCATCTGGGACCGAGCACCCCAAAGGCAGCTTCAAGGAGTTCCCTGGCATGGCACTTCTTCAAACAATGTGCTGACGACAAGACCTGAGTGGTTTGCACGCTGTGCCATCAGAGCCTGAAGCGAGGCATTAACGTTCTGAACCTGAGCACAACCTGCATGACCAGGCACCTGCATGCAAAGCATGAACTGCAGTGGATTAAACACCTTAAAAACAAGGAAGTCACTCAGGCTCCCCCTGCTACCTCTTCTGCTGCTGCCGCCTCGGCCTCTTCTGCTGCTGCCGCCTCGGCCTCTTCTGCTGCTGCCGCCTCGGCCTCTTCCTCCGCCTCTGGAGGAACGTTGGCACCTGCTGCCCAGCAAACAGGGGATGTACAACCAACACCACCACCTCAGTCACCAAGCATCTCAACCATGTCACACGGCAGCGTTCAGCTCTCCATCTCACAAACATTTGAGAGAAAGCGTAAATTCCCACCTAGCCACCCTCGATCCCTGGCCCTGAATGCCAGCATTTCTAAACTACTGGCTTATGAAATGATGTCATTTAGGCTGGTGGACACAGACAGCTTCAAACAGCTCATGTCGCTTGCTGTCCCACAGTATGTTGTTCCCAGCCGGCACTACTTGTCCAAGAGAGCCGTGCCTTCCCTGCACAACCAAGTATCCGATAAAATCAAGTGTGCACTGCGCAACGCCATCTGTGGCAAGGTCCACCTAACCACAGATACGTGGACCAGTAAGCACGGCCAGGGACGCTATATCTCCCTAACTGCACACTGGGTAAATGTAGTGGCAGCTGGGCCCCAGGCGGAGAGCTGTTTGGCGCACGTCCTTCCGCCGCCAAGGATCGCAGGGCAACATTCTTTGCCTCCTGTTGCCACCTCCTCCTTCTCGGCTTCCTCCTCCTCTTCTTCCACCTGCTCATCCAGTCAGCCACACACCTTCACCACCAACTTCAGCACAGCCCGGGGTAAACGTCAGCAGGCCATTCTGAAACTCATATGTTTGGGGGACAGGCCCCACACCGCACAGGAGTTGTGGCGGGGTATAGAACAACAGACCGACGAGTGGTTGCTGCCGGTGAGCCTCAAGCCCGGCCTGGTGGTGTGCGATAATGGGCGAAATCTCGTTGCAGCTCTGGGACTAGCCGGTTTGATGCACATCCCTTGCTTGGCGCATGTGCTGAATTTGGTGGTGCAGAAGTTCATTCACAACTACCCCGACATGTCAGAGCTGCTGCATAAAGTGCGGGCCGTCTGTTCGCGCTTCCGGCGTTCACATCCTGCCGCTGCTCGCCTGTCTGCGCTACAGCGTAACTTCGGCCTTCCCGCTCACCGCCTCATATGCGACGTGCCCACCAGGTGGAACTCCACCTTGCACATGCTGGACAGACTGTGCGAGCAGCAGCAGGCCATAGTGGAGTTTCAGCTGCAGCACGCACGGGTCAGTCGCACTGCGGAACAGCACCACTTCACAACCAATGACTGGGCCTCCATGCGAGACCTGTGTGCCCTGTTGCGCTGTTTCGAGTACTCCACCAACATGGCCAGTGGCGATGACGCCGTTATCAGCGTTACAATACCACTTCTATGTCTCCTTGAGAAAACACTTAGGGCGATGATGGAAGAGGAGGTGGCCCAGGAGGAGGAGGAGGAGGAAGAGGGGTCAATTTTAGCACTTTCAGGCCAGTCTCTTCGAAGTGACTCAGAGAGAGGTTTTTTGCAACAGCAGAGGCCAGGTACAAATGTGGCCAGCCAGGGCCCACTACTGGAGGACGAGGAGGACGAGGATGAGGAGGAGGTGGAGGAGGATGAAGATGAAGCATGGTCACAGCGGGGTGGCACCCAACGCAGCTCGGGCCCATCACTGGTGCGTGGCTGGGGGGAAAGGCAGGACGATGACGATACGCCTCCCACAGAGGACAGCTTGTCCTTACCTCTGGGCAGCCTGGCACACATGAGCGACTACATGCTGCAGTGCCTGCGCAACGACAGCAGAGTTTCCCACATTTTAACGTGTGCGGACTACTGGGTTGCCACCCTGCTGGATCCACGCTACAAAGACAATGTGCCCACCTTACTTCCTGCACTGGAGCGTGATAGGAAGATGCGCAAGTACAAGCGCACGTTGGTAGACGCGCTACTGAGAGCATTCCCAAATGTCACGGGAGCAAGTGGAAGCCCAAGGGCAAGGCAGAGGAGGAGCAAGAGGTTGCCAAGGCAGCTGTGTCACGGCCAGCTCCTCTGAGGGCAGGGTTAGCATGGCAGAGATGTGGAAAAGTTTTGTCAACACGCCACAGCTAACTGTACCACCACCTGATACGCAACGTGTTAGCAGGAGGCAACATTTCACTAACATGGTGGAACAGTACGTGTGCACACCCCTCCACGTACTGACTGATAGTTCGGCCCCATTCAACTTCTGGGTCTCTAAATTGTCCACGTGGCCAGAGCTAGCCTTTTATGCCTTGGAGGTGCTGGCCTGCCCGGCGGCCAGCGTTTTGTCTGAACGTGTATTCAGCACGGCAGGAGGCGTCATTACAGACAAACGCAGCCGCCTGTCTACAGCCAATGTGGACAAGCTGACGTTCATAAAAATGAACCAGGCATGGATCCCACAGGACCTGTCCGTCCCTTGTGCAGATTAGACATTAACTACCTCCCCTTAACCATATATTGATGTACTCCAGGGCACTTCCTCATTCAATCCTTTTTTTATTTTCATTTTACCATTATATTGCGGGGCAACCCAAAGTTGAATGAACATCTCCTCTGTCTGGGTGCCGGGGCCTAAATATATGCCAATGGACTGTTCCAATGTTGGGTGACAAGAAGCCTGATTCTCTGCTATAACATGCAGACTGATTCTCTGCTGACATGAAGCCAGATTCTCTGTTACGGGACCTCTCTCCTCTACCTGGGTGCCTGGTCCTAAATATATGACAATGGACTGTTACAGTGGTGGCTGACGTGAAGCCTGATTCTCTGCTATGACATGCAGACTGATTCTCTGCTGACATGAAGCCAGATTTTCTGTTAAGGGACCTCTCTCCTCTGCCTGGGTGCCTGGGCCTAAATATATGACAATGGACTGTTACAGTGGTGGCTGACGTGAAGCCTGATTCTCTGCTATGACATGCAGACTGATTCTCTGCTGACATGAAGCCAGATTCTCTGTTACGGGACCTCTCTCCTCTACCTGGGTGCCGGGGCCTAAATATATGACAATGGACTGTTCCAATGTTGGGTGACGTGAAGCCTGATTCTCTGCTATGACATGCAGACTGATTCTCTGCTGACATGAAGCCAGATTCTCTGTTACGGGACCTCTCTCCTCTACCTGGGTGCCTGGGCCTAAATATATGACAATGGACTGTTACAGTGGTGGCTGACGTGAAGCCTGATTCTCTGCTATGACATGCAGACTGATTCTCTGCTGACATGAAGCCAGATTCTCTGTTACAGGACCTCTCTCCTCTACCTGGGTGCCTGGGCCTAAATATATGACAATGGACTGTTCCAATGTTGGGTGACGTGAAGCCTGATTCTCTGCTATGACATGCAGACTGATTCTCTGCTGACATGAAGCCAGATTCTCTGTTACGGGACCTCTCTCCTCTGCCTGGGTGCCTGGGCCTAAATATATGACAATGGACTGTTACAGTGGTGGCTGACGTGAAGCCTGATTCTCTGCTATGACATGCAGACTGATTCTCTGCTGACATGAAGCCAGATTCTCTGTTACGGGACCTCTCTCCTCTACCTGGGTGCCTGGGCCTAAATATATGACAATGGACTGTTACAGTGGTGGCTGAGGTGAAGCCTGATTCTCTACTATGACATGCAGACTGATTCTCTGCTGACATGAAGCCAGATTCTCTGTTAAGGGACCTCTCTCCTCTGCCTAGGTGCCTGGGCCTAAATATATGACAATGGACTGTTACAGTGGTGGCTGACGTGAAGCCTGATTCTCTGCTATGACATGCAGACTGATTCTCTGCTGACATGAAGCCAGATTCTCTGTTAAGGGACCTCTCTCCTCTGCCTGGGTGCCTGGGCCTAAATATATGACAATGGACTGTTACAGTGGTGGCTGACGTGAAGCCTGATTCTCTGCTATGACATGCAGACTGATTCTCTGCTGACATGAAGCCAGATTCTCTGTTAAGGGACCTCTCTCCTCTGCCTGGGTTCCTGGGCCTAAATATATGACAATGGACTGTTACAGTGGTGGCTGATGTGAAGCCTGATTCTCTGCTATGACATGCAGACTGATTCTCTGCTAACATAAAGCTAGATTCTCTGTTACGGGACCTCTCTCCTCTACCTGGGTGCCTGGGCCTAAATATATGACAATGGACTGTTACAGTGGTGGCTGACATGAAGCCTGATTCTCTGCTATGACATGCAGACTGATTCTCTGCTGACATGAAGCCAGATTTTCTGTTACGGGACCTCTCTCCTCTACCTGGGTGCCGGGGCCTAAATATATGACAATGGACTGTTCCAATGTTGGGTGACGTGAAGCCTGATTCTCTGCTATGACATGCAGACTGATTCTCTGCTGACATGAAGCCAGATTCTCTGTTACGGGACCTCTCTCCTCTACCTGGGTGCCTGGGCCTAAATATATGCCAATGGACTGTTACAGTGGTGGCTGACGTGAAGCCTGATTCTCTGCTATGACATGCAGACTGATTCTCTGCTGACATGAAGCCAGATTCTCTGTTACGGGACCTCTCTCCTCTACCTGGGTGCCTGGGCCTAAATATATGACAATGGACTGTTACAGTGGTGGCTGACGTGAAGCCTGATTCTCTGCTATGACATGCAGACTGATTCTCTGCTGACATGAAGCCAGATTCTCTGTTAAGGGACCTCTCTCCTCTGCCTGGGTGCCTGGGCCTAAATATATGACAATGGACTGTTACAGTGGTGGCTGACGTGAAGCCTGATTCTCTGCTATGACATGCAGACTGATTCTCTGCTGACATGAAGCCAGATTCTCTGTTAAGGGACCTCTCTCCTCTGCCTAGGTGCCTGGGCCTAAATATATGACAATGGACTGTTACAGTGGTGGCTGACGTGAAGCCTGATTCTCTGCTATGACATGCAGACTGATTCTCTGCTGACATGAAGCCAGATTCTCTGTTAAGGGACCTCTCTCCTCTGCCTGGGTTCCTGGGCCTAAATATATGACAATGGACTGTTAAAGTGGTGGCTGACGTGAAGCCTGATTCTCTGCTATGACATGCAGACTGATTCTCTGCTGACATAAAGCTAGATTCTCTGTTACGGGACCTCTCTCCTCTACCTGGGTGCTTGGGCCTAAATATATGACAATGGACTGTTACAGTGGTGGCTGACGTGAAGCCTGATTCTCTGCTATGACATGCAGACTGATTCTCTGCTGACATGAAGCCAGATTCTCTGTTACGGGACCTCTCTCCTCTACCTGGGTGCCTGGGCCTAAATATATGACAATGGACTGTTACAGTGGTGGCTGACGTGATGCCTGATTCTCTGCTATGACATGCAGACTGATTCTCTGCTGACATGAAGCCAGATTCTCTGTTAAGGGACCTCTCTCCTCTGCCTGGGTGCCTGGGCCTAAATATATGACAATGGACTGTTACAGTGGTGGCTGACGTGAAGCCTGATTCTCTGCTATGACATGCAGACTGATTCTCTGCTGACATGAAGCCAGATTCTCTGTTAAGGGACCTCTCTCCTCTGCCTGGGTTCCTGGGCCTAAATATATGACAATGGACTGTTACAGTGGTGGCTGATGTGAAGCCTGATTCTCTGCTATGACATGCAGACTGATTCTCTGCTAACATAAAGCTAGATTCTCTGTTACGGGACCTCTCTCCTCTACCTGGGTGCCTGGGCCTAAATATATGACAATGGACTGTTACAGTGGTGGCTGACGTGAAGCCTGATTCTCTGCTATGAAATGCAGACTGATTCTCTGCTGACATGAAGCCAGATTCTCTGTTACGGGACCTCTCTCCTCTGCCTGGGTGCCTGGGCCTAAATATATGACAATGAACTGTTGCACTGGTGGCTGACGTGAAGCCTGATTCTCTGCTATGACATGCAGACTGATTCTCTGCTGACATGAAGCCAGATTCTCTGTTACGGGACCTCTCTCCTCTACCTGGGTGCCTGGGCCTAAATATATGACAATGGACTGTTACAGTGGTGGCTGACGTGAAGCCTGATTCTCTGCTATGACATGCAGACTGATTCTCTGCTGACATGAAGCCATATTCACTGTTACGGGACCTCTCTCCTCTACCTGGGTGCCTGGGCCTAAATATATGACAATGGACTGTTACAGTGGTGGCTGACGTGAAGCCTGATTCTCTGCTATGACATGCAGACTGATTCTCTGCTGACATGAAGCCAGATTCTCTGTTAAGGGACCTCTCTCCTCTGCCTGGGTGCCTGGGCCTAAATATATGACAATGGACTGTTACAGTGGTGGCTGACGTGAAGCCTGATTCTCTGCTATGACATGCAGACTGATTCTCTGCTGACATGAAGCCAGATTCTCTGTTACGGGACCTCTCTCCTCTACCTGGGTGCCTGGGCCTAAATATATGACAATGGACTGTTACAGTGGTGGCTGACGTGAAGCTTGATTCTCTGCTATGACACGCAGACTGATTCTCTGCTGACATGAAGCCAGATTCTCTGTTACCGGACCTCTCTCCTCTACCTGGGTGCCTGGGCCTAAATATATGACAATGGACTGTTACAGTGGTGGCTGACGTGAAGCCTGATTCTCTGCTATGACATGCAGACTGATTCTCTGCTGACATGAAGCCAGATTGTCTGTTACGGGACCTCTCTCCTCTGCCTGGGTGCTGGGCCTAAATTTATGACAATGGACTGTTGCAGTGGTGGCTGACGTGAAGCCTGATTCTCTGCTATGACATGCAGACTGATTCTCTGCTGACATGAAGACAGATTCTCTGTTACGGGACCTCTCTCCTCTGCCTGGGTGCCGGGGCCTAAATATCTGAGAATGGACTGTTCCAGTGGTGGGTGACGTGAAGCCAGATTCTCTGCTATGGGACCTCTCTCCAATTGATTTTGGTTAATTTTTATTTATTAATTTTTATTTTAATTCATTTCCCTATCCACATTTGTTTGCAGGGGATTTACCTACATGTTGCTGCCTTTTGCAGCCCTCTAGCCCTTTCCTGGGCTGTTTTACAGCCTTTTTAGTACCGAAAAGTTCGGGTCCCCATTGACTTCAATGGGGTTCGGGTTCGGGACGAAGTTCGGATCGGGTTCGGATCCCGAACCCGAACATTTCCGGGAAGTTCGGCCGAACTTCTCGAACCCGAACATCCAGGTGTTCGCTTAACTCTATCCAAGAGCCCTAACAATAAAGCTAGCCTGTGCTATTATATACGGTGCAGAAGACTGCATGGTATAGTGTAAATAATGCAGTAGACTGCATGCTATAGTAGCCCCACTCACTGAGAGGAACATAAGGGCTAGAACCCACCTCGATCCACAATTCCTGGACATGTCATGGATGGTAAAAAACCTTTGGTGCTGTGATCGTTATTGCACTATATATAGAGCGTTCCAGGGCGCATGTCACCGATGGAAGAAAAAGCCTTCAGAATTCTGAAGAATTAAAACATAAAGTATACTAGAAAGTCGTAGAACGTTTCATTTCCATAAAACTGGAAAACATCCTGTATAATTGTCATACTCTATTAGCGAGTCCCTTTCATACAGACTTGGACCTGACTCCTCCAGCAGATGATTACTGAGATTTTAAGAACCCATTTACTGCAGTCTTTTCCCATTATCCATTCTGAGAATGGACTGCTGGTGCACTCCCCAAGGGCCTGCAATAAAGTCATAATTCATTGCTTTTGCTTAATGCAGTCACTTGTGTCAAGAATTATGCTCAGTGTCTTATTATGTTATAATGGGGAATATAAAGTCCAAAAAAAATATGATTCTTCTGGGAATGGAAAGTCTTCATGACTTATAGGAGCTGGAGTGCGGGGAGCATGTGATCGGCCTGCACCTGCACATTTGACAGGGCTTATACAATGGCTTGGCCTATAGAATGCAGAAAAAAAACTAAAATAGCAGTGAGTGGAGGCGAGCGTTGCGTGCCTCTTATTCCCAGCTCTTCGTTGCTCATACCACAGAGGAGCACGACTCATACGTGGAAATGAACTCCTTCAATCAGATGAAATCCACCGAAGCTTTTATTACAATGATGAATAGTGAATCTTGCTGACGTACACTTCACATGCTGAACCCAGCTTTGCTTTATGACCCGGCTGCAACTTCCCGCTCGTTGCGACTGCGATTCTACATTCTCTGTTATTAAAGGGAGGCTCTCACTAACTCATAGCCACATCTGCAATGAGCCCCCGAGACGCCGGAGTGGTAGTGGCTCCGGCTGTTACCGTCAACCACAGTGGCTTTCCTAACCGTAATGCTCCCTAGGGCAGTGGAAGGAGAGCACACCCTTTCTTCCCTCTGGGCACATCCTAATTATGAGACTCCTGCCCGATGGTAGATGCTTGTATGGGTGCAAGGCAAGGCAGGGCGTATGGTATAGAAGTCATAAAACCAAGCCAGATATAGCAGAACAAACATCTCCTTTACTTAAAGGGGTTTTACGACAGTTTTTTACTAATGACCTATCCCATGGATAGGTCATCAGTATCTGATCGGTGGGGGTACAACACCCGGGACCCCTGCTGATCAGCTGTTTTAAAAATGTATCAGTCTTTGCTGTAGCGGCACGGTCTTCTCCCAGCTCACCAAGCAGAGCGCTGTCCATTGAACAGCGGCTGTGCTTTGCATCACAGCTCAGCCTCATTCACTTCAAGGGAGCTGAGTTGCATCTAGGCCATATGACGATGAACGTGACATCACATGGCCTAGGTAAAGGTGGAGAAGGCCGCGGCACTACAGTGAGCGCTGGAGCCTTGTCAAACAGCTGATTGTCAGGAGTCTCGGGAGTTGGACCCCATCGATCAGATACTGATGACCTATCGAGAGGATAGGTCATCAGTAAAAAACTGTAGGAAATGGGAGTTGTAGTACATCCAACACAATGAGGCACAGTTCTTCCTGTACACAGTGCAAATCCTTTGCTCAGGTAGAGAGGCATGGAGGCTGGCAAAGCTCAGAGTTATGACCCTCTTTGTACACTATGTTGCTAAAGTCTCTTTCTGTACAATCTATGGCTGACAACAGTACCTTGACAATAATGGCTGTAGTGTCCACTTCAGGATACTGGCCAGGACGTGTACAACTGGGAAGTGTGTCTTCACGGTGTCCCTCACTGCAGCAAAGTTTGAATACCTGAAGTAGCAGATTACCTTGCTAAGGCTAGGGCTACACGACAACATGTGTCGCGCAACATTTTGTCACAACAATGTAACGCGACAATTTTTATAATGATAGTCTACGGTGTCGCACTGCGACATGCGACATGCTGCAACTGCAACACGACAGTAGCAAAAAATCCATCCATGTCACAGCATGTCATATGTCGTAGTGCGACACCATATACTATCATTATAAACTTATCGTCGTGTAGCCCTAGCCTAACTCCTATTTTTGGCCATGCAGGTTCTAAGTTCTCCTCTTTCTCTCTCTTTTTGTGCATCTTGAAGAGATTGGTGAGATTCTGTATTGTGAGGCCTAAAAAAAGGAGCATAGGTCACTGCTTCCTTCCTCCATCAACTCTCACTCAGAACTGAACTAAGTTAGGGGTGGGACCAGCCCACCAATAACCTCTAATATCCCACTGGCATCAGATGCATCACAATTATTAAGAGGCGCACTCCACCAGCAAGGGATCTGCTGCAGATGTCCACTATAAACTACGCCAGTTTTCTAGTGTAGATTATAATACGCCTGCCGGGCCCCTACGTCGTCCATGCCCTTCTCTGCTCCACCTACCTTTTGGAAAAGAGGCAAGCTCCCCCAAAAGTTGCAAAATCTTGTACATTCATGGTATGTGCCTAACTTTATGGGCCAGATTTATCATTAGCTCAGGTCAGAATAATGAAGTGAAAAAGTCCCCAAAAAAGTCCCAAACGCTAAAACTGCGCACAAATTTGCGACTTTTTTCTGCTCTGCACTATGCTCGCCAGTTTTCTGAAAGTGGGCGTGTTTTCTTATGTAAATTAATCTCTAGACAGATTTACTATTGGGACTATTTAAAAAGTCGCAAAAAAGTCGCAATTTCACTCCAGTGAGGACTATGCTTATCTTATGAGACTTTTTAATAGAACATGCAACTTTTTCATAAAAACGTGCGACTTTTTCGTAAAGATGTGCGACTTTAGAGCTGATTACTGACAGATAAACTGCTACCGTCAAACCACATTTATTACAGTCTTAAAGGGCCGATCATAAATCTGACTTGGCTAAAACTGACTTTAGCCATATGTGAAAGTGGAGTGAGCTGTCAGAGTCATGATAAATCTGGCCCTATGACTTTTTGACTCCAGTGTTCTGGTTTACCGGGAGTGATAGACGTCTCCCTTTATCTTATGTTTATCTGTGCGCTTTTTGTACACCATATTTGAGGCATCAACAGAAGGCACCTCATAGGGCATCACCCAACATAAAGCTAGCCCTGATTCTGAGGGGATCATCATGTATGACATCACTTGTGGCAATCTGGTGATACCGGAGGCCACTGAATGGGGCACCTGGGGGGGGGGTACTTGGGGGACCATATGTGGCAGATAATTTGGGCAGCATCTAAAGGCATTTATGTGGAATTTATAACTGGCACTCACAGCTGCGTTAAGGAATTGTCCTATTTGTGCAATGTATTAATAGTTGTCCTGAGTTCAGCATTAAGGAGGCTTATCGGTTCCCTTAAAAGATCACTTGTCAGCAGGATCAGCCCTATTAAACTAGGTATATTGTCTGGAAATGTTGATCCTGCTGATTAAAATGATACTGGTCTTGTGAAAACCGGTTGCTTCATTCCCGATAAAAAAATACTTTTATTCCGTATGCTAATAAAGGCTTTAGTAGAAGAAAGGGAGAGAAAGAGAGACAGGAGGTCGCGCCTCGTGTGTGTGGCTGTATATATGGTCTTTTTGCACTCTATACAAGAAGCGCTTACCGTATGTCGTTGTGTGGAGCCACAACGACATACGGCTTTAGTGCTCTGAGGGCCGGGGCCTAGCCCTTGCTGCACTGGAGCCTTCATTTGCATAAAGAATAAAAGTATTTTTTTCTTGGGAACCCCACAACCGATTTTCACAGATATGATTCTAATTCGCAGGATCGACTCTACCCAACAGTGTGTCTGGTTTAATAGGATTGATCCTGTTGCTCTTTAAGGTTTACAAGAGATCATTCTGTGATAGCCCATCTATGTTCTGATTATAATTACCAATGGGATCAATATTGATTGCAAATAATCAAACCCAAAAACACTTTTTAAGTGGAGTTACCCTTTAAATCATATTGGAAAGAGAACACTCCTATTCCCCAAGATAAACCGGCACGGCAGCCAAGCGTTAATTATATCACTGTTGCCCTGCAAGACGTAAAGCTCATTATCCTCATCCAAATATTGTAAATGTGGGAAAACAGAGATGGTTATTACACTCCAGCTGCATGCCTCCAATGTGTTGACTTTGCCTTTGCAGCTGTTCAGACCTGCAGCTGAGCCATATTTTCTCTCGTTGAATGCCACAGATCACATCCAGTTATTAGTTGGACACTGAGGGATTGGCAGGGTGGCGGCTTCATAGCAAGGTGAAATATTCCCTGATTAATGATCCTCTGCACAGCCCATCCAGGATTGAGCCTCCCCTCCCCTGATCCTCGCCGCTTCTTACTTATTTCCCTTAAAGCTGATGTTTCGTCTCCGACGACAAGGGAATTTGTGTAGAAATCTTGTCGTTTCCACCTATTAGGGCAAAAAAATCAGCTTAATGAAACGTCAAATAAAGCACCAAGGTGTTAGAAACGTGCTACAAGTTCACAAAATCCCCGGCAGAAAAAAAAAAAAAACAACAAAGGAGGGCACAGGAAGCCAAGTATTCATTTCATGTTCCTCCATTAGCTCCACCACCTGTTAATCCAGATCATTATTCTCCGCTCGGCCTAAAAGGCTAATCTACAAGACTTTTATGTCAACAAACTGGAGCAAAATGCTGTCTAATTATCCCATTGAACCCGTGTCAGCTCAAAGCCCGGCTTCATTCCCCCTCGTTGGCAGATAGCCAACATAGTCAAGCTGGCTGACGGCGCGACTCACCACCAGTACGTATTCCGGGAGCAGAAGGAATTTTCAGAAGGGGTTTACATGGTCGTACTTTCTCTCTAAGAATTCGGTGTACCCAGTGCCTGGGCTGGAGGCAGTCATTTTGTAGATGAACCGATACCTAGTGATGTAATTAGCATCACATGGGCTTGGTTGAATCTCAACTAGAGATTTGCTTCCTTTAGAAAAACTTTTGTACGATGTACAAGAGCTGTGACCTAATATTTTTGAGTAAAAAAGTGCCGTAGAGGTGGCCTTGTGGTCCTGTTGGCCCATTGTCTCATTTGGCCCATGAGACTGTAGGGCCAAATTCACTGACCTTTAGTCATATTTACAAAATTGTAGTTGTTAAATTTGTGGTGTGTATATCCAGACCTTGGGAATGACCCCAAACGCATCTGGAAATGTCCACTTACAGGTGGGCTTATTGAAGACCTTCCTATTTCTGCTCCAGGACAGACCAAATTTGCCGGCAGTGTCTCTGAAAATTAGGGACGGTCCCTGCAAATCAAGACTGGCGGCAAGTATGGCTATAGTATGAGCATGGAGGCCACTTAGAGGGTGCTCTTGGGTTGTTCTTCCTAGAATATCTGTTATATGCTCCAAATTAAAGGAGTTGTTTGGATTTGGGGTCTAAAGTGAAGCATGTGGCCATTGCATTGTTTTAAAGGGGTATTCCCATCTTAAAAGTGATGGCATAACGCCAGTACAGTATATGTCATCATTTTATAACCGGAGGAAGTCATGATGACCCCCCCACTAATCCTGAGAAGAAAGGTTACACACTGGTTTAGCATTTCAATGTATTTGCCATGCATAAAGGTAGGGAACTGGAGAGAAGTAAATGGCACCTTTTGTAGTTCCTGACACCGCGGATGAGGTGTTGTGAGCAAAAGACGTAGAATTTTTAATAATGAAGTAGGTATAATCTTGGACAACTCCTTTAAAGACACCATACACACAGTAAGGCCTTAAAGAGCATATGTCAGCAGGATCATGCCTATTAAGCGAGATATATTGTCTGGTAGGGTCGATCCTGCTGATTAAAATGATACCTGTCTTGTGAAAATTGGTTGTGGCTTTCCTGAAAAAAAAAATGATTTTTATTTTTTAGGCAAAAGAGGGCTTCACTATATTGAGGGGTGTGGTCAGCACTGGAAAGCTGAGGAGCACAGAGGGGTTAGGCCCCAACCATCGGTGTCCTGAAGTCCTCAGTAGCATAAAGAATAAATGCCTTTATTTCTCGGGAATGCCACAACCAATTTTCACAAGACATGTATCATTTTAATCAGCAGGATAAGCCCTACCAGGCAGCATGACTGGTTTAATAGGCTCAATTCTGTTGATAGGTTCACTTTAAAACAAAAAAGCAAAATGACTTATGTAGAGCAGACCAAACATAGGCACAGATACAGTTTTCAATGTCGAACTGGGGTTCCTTGGTCCAACCAGAGGAAATAATAGTTTGGGCCACCCAACCTAGGTAGGTTTTGATTCAAAGAAATAGACCCTAGTGGCAATGTATTGTCTCTAAAGGCAGTTCCCAATGCTTTTTTCCTCCTGGGCCTTTGTGGCCCACTATGGTGTCAGAACCTGGGCCCACCGGTGAATCCTTGGGAACTCCAGAGGGCCAGTTGGATGCTGACCGTATTGGCCCAAAGATTTCTATGGGTGGCATATTATGAATCCATAGTAAATTTACCCGCAATATGGTCATATAGCCCAAATAGTATTTCTGAAAAATACCAGTACCTCTACAAGAAATCTGGAAATACACATGATTTCTTAACTATCCATAAAACAATTCTGACAAGAACATGGTCGACATATTACATTTATTATCCTGTGGATCACATTTTTGTAAATTTCTACAATTTATATACAGATGGGTTTGTCGATATTAAGGCTATAAATACTTTACATCATGTGAGGATATGTTCCAATAAGTCCTGCGTCTTCTCTGACCCGGTAGAACCTGGATTAAGTAGGAAATATCTACTCTGAGAGGAAATAAAAGGTCAACACCGTATTGTTACAGAGCGCAGGTTTCCAGACACTTCCCGTATGGACAATTCGTTTAGAGACGCACTTGTGTGATGAAGTTATGGATCTTGGAGCTTTTCTCTTTTTTATTTTCTTTCTCTCGGTAACAATGTGAATTAACAGGTCATTAAATCTTAGTTTCCATTCTCGAAGCAGAGCATGGAATTTGTGAGCGTTTGAAGAAAAGAGTGTCGAGATCATGAAAACAATTACGGTCCTGTTCACGGTCCAAGTAAGTTATGTGGCGGATGTTTGTTGAGGAGAAATAATATAGTAAATATATAATATATGGCCATTTATGATAGCGTGGTGGACAATCTATTCTTCACATCTGCTCATGTTCTACATGATCATGTTTCATGTCATGAAGGACAACACAGTGAGGAGGGGACTGGAAGGGAAAGTTACAATATGAAACCACAAGAAAAAAGAAAAATGCAATGTCATCCAGCTCACCCCACCACCATTTACGGCCCGAGTCCTAGGAATCCAAGACGATGATTGGGAAATGCCTCTTCACAGTAAAATCCAGCACCTCCATAAGGTGAAAGTTCAATAGCTTTGCGTTTCGGACAAACATCATCATGGCATCATGTAGGACAACGTGTTTTTCTGAAATGTGTTGCTGTTGACCTTGCACCTTCTAGATTTTTTAAGTGACCAATAAAGATTGCTCTTTTTATGAAGATGTTGTGCTGGATGCTACCTTGAAAGTTACAATATGCCTTTTTCAACATTCGGCCGTTATGAACGGGTCAGTCAACCTGGCTCTGACCTTTCCGCTGTTATATGTAGGGGCACATTCACGTGATTGCATTTTGGGCCATTTTTTTTATAATTATGTGAGAGGATGCAATTAAGAAAGGGTTTCCAAATGCTCCTCCAGAACATCCTGGCTTCTGTTTAGATCACCACCATTGATGGAAACAGTGTAAAGATGCAGGACCTGAGTGGTGGCCAGGTGTAGAGCACTGGATACTGTAGCGGTTGACTTGGAGCCACATGGCAAGCTTCTGAAATTGGTTGTTGTTATTGGTTTCACTGTGGAAATTCTTGCTGAACTTGCCTCACCCCTGCTTAGATATAAGATGAGACCTATATATAAGAAGCTTAATGGTCTCATTCAGATAAGCAGCCACATCTACTGCAGATATTTGCCACTGGTTCCCTGAACAGACATGTCTACGTGCACAGGAGAGAGCAATATATCCTAAAATGGAAAATGGGACCCCCAGTTTATTTTTGCTTTGCATAAAAGCTTTACTACCCCCCCTTAAAGACCTGTTGATGTGTTTCATGGGACCTCCCTTGTAGTGCCTGTTCTTGCCACCTTCAATGCTCCTCAACCTGATCCTTGTTTGCCCTAAACCTTTGTTTGTCAATATCAGAATGCCTGCAACTAAGAATGTCCTACCTAGGTTCTCATCATCCAAACTGAACTGGGATCACTTTGTCTGGGCTACACTATAGTATGTACACTATGTTGTTGAGGGTGCATGTTTCTCCATCCTTGTTGCATGTGGCCAAGTATCAAGCACCAAAAATATTCTTCTCCATTCAAGTTTTATGAATTCTAGATCCAGACAAAACAGAGCTCAAGGAGTAAAACATCTGATCCAGTGGTGAGATATGGTGCGCGCTCAGCCCTGTGTGTGCTCTACTGGCTCCCTCCTGGAGGAGGCCTGCTCCAGACATGACATGTGTTTTCCTACAGATTTTACATCCTTTACTTTCTCGCTGCTCATTAACAGGTTCACTTGATTCTCTCCCAGGGATTTAGCAAAGTTTAGCTATTAGTCTCAGTGAAAATAGTTTAGGAGTGACCTGCCGGATAGAGGCCCATTCTCTGGGGACGCTCAGACACTCTTAATAAGCACATGGAGAAAGAAGACCATAAGTGCTTAAGACGGCCTCAGGAAGCGGGTCTAGAAAGATGGGATCATTAGAGCTGTCTACAAGTCTTCCTTGTGTCCTCCTTCAGTTCTAGAATGGTATTTTTAGATTATCTTTTTGTCAATAAATTATTAAAGGAACACTCCAGGAAGAACAAAGTATTATGTTATACTGTACCTAGTGCAGGGCCTATGGCTTCTATGCACCAACTCTTCAGGATCTGTACTGGGAATTACACAATGTATATTTTTTCCAAGAGTGTTATACTAACATACAGGGATCAGATAACATCTCCATACAGATGTGTCCTTCATTACCATTGCTCTTAGCTCAACATATCCTGAGATTGCAATATAGGAGTAAGTCTGGTACTGCCTATGACCCTATTGTGAGGATGCCTGTACATAATCACTGGGATATTTCACTATAAATGCAATTTCCAATCTTCAGGTGGTGCTCAGTATCCAAAGTGTGCCACATATTCCAGAAGCAAAAAGAAGAAAGTACGGAGGTCACCCTCCAGTTGCAAAACTTCTCTTTATTGCTCAAGCAGGATACATCAGATTTGGATAAAACTGGGCGACGACCATTTTGTGATATCCAAGATATCCAGATGTCAAGAGAGATGACCAGCTTTTTGGAAAGAACATCCTTTCGCAATACTCTGTCAATAGATGTCTGTCCTATATAAGCATATGTATGGCTACTGCTTTAATGTCCCAGATTGGCACAGTTGCTAAACCTGGATGCTTAATCCCTTAGAAGCTGCAGTCAATAGCGACCACAGAATCAAAGTGGGTTCAAAGGGAGGTAGATCCCTCTGTTAGCCATCGGCACTGCCACAAATGAGATTGCCTGTACTCGTCGTCAGCTGGGGGTCCAATGAAGGCTCCCATGTTTGCCTTCTTTGTACACCTATTAGGAAACTTTAGGCTTTGGGCCTATAGATTTGAATTGGTATATCTCTCAGCATAGATATAAGATATCCAGACATCCAGGTTTTCACATTTGTAATGTATTAGAAACAGCTCTTAATGAAATTCTTATAATAGGCCATTTTATTAACTATTTTTCCATCCAAAAATGGATGGAAAAGTGAGAATCCTTTAATCTGTAAAATTGATCAACAGCGAGTAATCAAATATTCAGGATCAGTCATAAAACAGATATATAATTGTGTAAATCAAGTTAAAATATAAAATTCTGCTTGTAAAAAAAATTAAAAATGATATAACATTGAATAGGGATCCAACTGCGGCTCTGGCCTTCATCTATGAACAGATAATTAGGGGTCCTCTGTATGGGGAACGTGGAGGGTCTGTCTGCTATAAAATGGAGAGTAAATCTAAAGATACCTCAAGGTTAAGTAAGTTGTCCCTTTAGCACAGGCTTAGTCTATAGCCATAAGAGCTGGAAACAGGGGGGATTATTCTTCTACCTCCAGGACTTGGCTAAAGGATAAATCCATTTTACTTTAAAATGTACTAAAATGTAGACAACAGCAAGTTAAAACACAGGTACACCTTTGTGACCAATATTTTTATTGTTCCAATACATCTAAAGTTTTTAAAAAATTCCACTTTGCCGATTTAATAAAATATCTGTGCAGCCCTTTGTGTTTTCGTGGTTACAGACTATGATCAAACTGTCACAAACTTACCTGTCCAGGCTCCAAGGTGAGATCTCCAGCTTATATTCAACCGGGAGAGATGCGCTGCCAAGCTGTGCCCCCTGGTGACGCAGCAGCATTCTTAGCAACACAGTGGGTGTGTGCTGGAGGAGACTAGCAGTAGGCTGATTGCTCAGCTGCTCTATTCCTGTGTGCAGGTGTCCTGACTAATGGAGCTCCGAGTCATGAGCTATCAGGTTCTGATGCTGGGACTCGATGGTCTATTTAAACCCCTTCCTGGCCATACACCAGTGCCAGTGATAGTCTCTGACTCATCAGCTGTGTTCCTGTGCTTTTTGAATTGCTCGTCCTCTGACCCCAGCTTATCTTCTGACCACTCTCGTTCTCTTGTTTTGTACTGCGTTGTCTGCCTGGTTCTGATCTCAGCTTGTCTTCTGACCACTCTCTGTCTCTCGTTTGGTACTGCATAGTCTGTCTGGTTCTGACCAATTTACAGTCAGGTCCATAAATATTGGGACATCAACACATTTCTAACATTTTTGGCTCTATACATCACCACAATGGATTTAAAATGAAACAAGCAAGATGTGCTTTAACTGCAGACTGTCAGCATTAATTTGAGGGTATTTACATCCAAATCAGGTGAACGGTGCAGGAAATACAACAGTTTGCATATGTGCCTCCCACTTGTTAAGAAACCAAAAGTAATGGGACAATTGGCTTCTCAGCTGTTCCATGGCCAGGTGTGTGTTATTACCTCATTATCCCAATTACAATGAGCAGATAAAAGGTCCAGAGTTCATTTCAAGTGTGCTATTTGCATTTGGAATCGGTTGCTGTCAACTCTCAAGATGAGATCCAAAGAGCTGTCACTATCAGTGAAGCAAGCCATCATTAGGCTGAAAAGAACAAAACAAACCCATCAGAGAGATAGCAAAAACATTAGGCGTGGCCAAAAAAAACTGTTTGGAACATTCTTAAAAAGAAGGAACGCACCGGTGAGCTCAGCAACACCAAAAGACCCGGAAGAACACGGAAAACAACTGTGGTGGATGACCGAAGAATTCTTTCCCTGGTGAAGAAAACACCCTTCACAACAGTTGGCCAGATCAAGAACACTCTCCAGGAGGTAGGTGTATGTGTGTCAAAGTCAACAATCAAGAGAAGACTTCACCAGAGTGAATACAGGGGGTTCACCACAAGATGTAAACCATTGGTGAGCTTCAAAAACAGGAAGGCCAGATTAGAGTTTTCCAAAAGACATCTAAAAAAGCCTTCACAGTTCTGGATCAACATCCTATGGACAGATGAGACCAAGATCAACTTGTACCAGAGTGATGGGAAGAAAAGAGTATGGAGAAGTAAAGGAACTGCTCATGATCCTAAGCATACCACCTCATCAGTGAAGCATGGTGGTGGTAGTGTCATGGCGTGGGCATGTATGGCTGCCAATAGAACTGGTTCTCTTGTATTTATTGATGATGTGACTGCTGACAAAAGCAGCAGGATGAATTCTGAAGTGTTTCGGGCAATATTATCTGCTCGTATTCAGCCAAATGCTTCAGAACTCATTGGACGGCGCTTCACAGTGCAGATGGACAATGACCCAAAGCATACTGCAAAAGCAACCAAAGAGTTTTTTTAAGGGAAAGAAGTGGAATTTTATGCAATGGCCAAGTCAATCACCTGAACTGAATCCGATTTAGCATGCATTTCACTTGCTGAAGACAAAACTGAAGGGAAAATGCCCCAAGAACAAGCAGGAACTGAAGACAGTTGCAGTAGAGGCCTGGCAGAGCATCAACAAGAATGAAACCCAGCGTCTGGTGATGTCTATGCGTTCCAAACTTCAGGCAGTAATTGACTGCAAAGGATTAAGGATAAAGGATTAAAAAGTGAACGTTTGATTTATGATTATTATTATGTCCCATTACTTTTAATCCCTTAACAAGTGGGAGGCACATATGCAAACTGTTGTAATTCCTACACCGTTCACCTGATTTGGATGTAAATACCCTCAAATTAAAGCTGACAGTCTGCAGGTAAAGCACATTTTGTTTGTTTCATTTCAAATCCATTGTGGTGGTGTATAGAGCCAAAAATGTTAGAATTGTGTTGATGTCCCAATATTTATGGACCTGACTGTATGTACAACCCTGTTTTTGTGTTGTTTTGTCTCTTGGTGTCTGTGTGTCTCTGCACCTTAGTAGTATAGGGACTGTTGACCAGTTGCGGTCTTGCTACCTAGGGCTTGTACTGCAAGTAGCTAGGGAAAGCAGGCTATGTTCTATGTCAGGGCTCACTGTCCGTGTCTGTTTCTATCTACCGGTGTTACGTAAACCCTGTGGAGTCTGATCCTGCAGTCACGTGTACTGTGTTTATGTTTTTTATTTTAGATACATTATAACGCTAAAAAGAAAATAAAAACAGTTGCCACGGTGGAAAAATCTTTTCATAAAAATGTAAGTTACCAATAATAACAGAAGTATAGCTTTTTAATCCTACGATAATGTAAAGAATGTAAAGTTTTTTTCTGACCTACAAAAATATAAAGAAAAGTACTAAATGCTCACTAGCTCAAAATATATTCAGTTTCTTTATATTTGAAGTGAGCCCCTGAGAAGCTAGTGCAGAGGATGGGAGTGATAGCGGCCTGATGAAGTATTGTGCCATGGTGCACTTCTTCAGGCTGTCGTTCCCTGGGGATCAGTGCAGTGGTTGGAAGAATCAGGCGAGAAATTATTGTATAAAAGTCTCTCTTATAACTTGTGGCGCATCCAGCAGTATGAAGTACAATTTTCAGTTTCTGGCACCAGATGAGGAAGTATGGTGGCTGGTTGTATGCCGATTGATTGGCACTAGCAGTTGATATAGGTGTCCACTGTGATACAGGCTTGATATTTGTCTGGCCTGTTGATGATTATAGGTGATGGGTGTCTAAGCTGCAGTCCCTCATCTTGCAGCAGTGTATGTAAAGTTGTAATTTTACTGATCCCTCTGATGCTTTCTGATAGAAGTGTTCTGAATACTGATGATCTCTCTGGAGTGATTTTCTCACAGGAGAACTGGATCTGGTTCCCAGGAGTAGGAGCTCTGACATGTGCTTCCTCTCCCTTCTCTATCTACTCAGGAACTCCCCCTCCTGTCAGAAAGCAGGACCAGTCCAGTCCTACCAAGAGGGGAGGAACAGGGTGGTTAGCCCTGTTCCTGCCAACTACTGCCGACCATACCTCATCAAGCTGGAATATATGGCCAAAACATGAAAATACCGTACATAACATGAACATAGATAAGAACAAAGAGGAAATGGAGCTCAAAACGCCAGAAATAGAAATTATTATAAATATTTATTTATGTCGTAAAAAACACATCAAGGTTACATATAGCAGAATGCAATGATACAGGGACAAGAAGAAAACAGGGAACAAATGGCTAACAGCGCCACCCTGGATGGGAGACTCTGGTCATGAATGTAGAAAAACACAGTCAGCGGAATAGGTACACAATGGTACTGGTACTGGTACATAGTAATGGCATAATAGCGCCGCAGATGTCAATAAATACAATAATGGGGGTGAGTCCAAAGATATAAACAGAAGAAATAGGTCAAGGTAGAAAAACCCAAACCCATGTGTACATCAACGGGTGCCGTTTATTATATTGGGCATACTACCGCATGTATTTGAGTTATTATACTCATGCAAGTAGGTATTACATTGGCTGCCCACCTATAACACCCGGCATCCTCTCTTTTTGTTTTCTTTCCCCTTCCCTCTGGTTCCCTCTTGTCCTTTGCTCTTGTGCGTAGGAGTGCTCTCAGCTTTGGGCCTTCATCGCAGCAGACGGGTGTCTGTAGCCCCTCCCCTAGTGTGATGCGTGCGCGCGTCATCTGGGGCCGCCTCCGGCGCCCCGAGCCTGTGCGTCTACACGTCATCCACGCCCGATCATGTGCTTTGTCACGTGGGGGGCGTGTCACTGATTTGACGCCGGGCTCGGGGTGTCCGGATGTGGTTTGCCCGGAGTGATCGCGCGCCTGAGACAGCGCACCTGGGGACGAGCAAATGCTGGTGTGTGATTGGTCCACCATGATTTTAAAATGTCTGATCCTCAGTATGGCGCTACCCCCTGACGAAGGTACGCCGAAACGCGCGTTGGGGTGGCGCCATCCTGGCTGGTTCTCTCTTGGTCTATTATTGTGGTGAGTTCCATCTTATCATGTGCATTCCGGTTTTTCTCACATGGATTTCTATTGTGCCGTTTGGCATTGACTTATAAACTGGATGCTTTTGCCCTTTGGGGTATGGGTTTTTCTACCTTGACCTATTTCTTCTGTTTATATCTTTGGACTCACCCCCATTATTGTATTTATTGACATCTGCGGCGCTATTATGCCATTACTATGTACCAGTACCATTGTGTACCTATTCCGCTGACTGTGTTTTTCTACATTCATGACCAGAGTCTCCCATCCAGGGTGGCGCTGTTAGCCATTTGTTCCCTGTTTTCTTCTTGTCCCTGTATCATTGCATTCTGCTATATGTAACCTTGATGTGTTTTTTACGACATAAATAAATATTTATAATAATTTCTATTTCTGGCGTTTTGAGCTCCATTTCCTCTTTGTTCTTATCTATGCTCGGGAGCTTTAGCCGAGTCACTCTCATTAGGGGTGTCGTTTTGGGTATATTGGGGGAGCACTGGCCCCCCTGGACCTTTCTGTCCCCATTTGGACGCCCCTGGGGTCACCCCCTCCCTTTCTGATAACATGAACATAACAGTATACAATAAAATAACAAAAAATTACAGATACCTCCAGGTCTGGGCAGCACCATTGTTTACATGTTGCCAGGGTTTGATGTGGGCAGGATTAATAGATGTAAACTAGGACAGTTCTCATGATTGTTCTCCCGTTTTATAGATATTGCCTCTATTTACAGCTGCCTAGATGCCACTATATTACAAAGTTTAAGGCAATGCTGTAAATGGTGGTGCTACTGGTGCCACTGACCTGGATTCTCAAATTTATATTTTGATTCACTGCCCCCCGCCTCCCAGTCCCTCACATTGCTATAATTCATTGTTAGGACTGCTGAGTTCATGCTCAGATGGTCCTCCTTATTATGTGGGCGAGTTCAGCAGTACTGACACTGTATTACAGTGGAGCTGTAGGAAATACCGTTCACACCAGGAGCATGGTCATGTGATCTTAAAACTCCATTATCTAGGAATTTATTTTCAAAATGTTATATTAATTTAAAAATTGAAACAGAAAAATAAATGTAATGCAAGGAGAATAGGAAACATAAACAAAAATATGAAACCTCTACTGACCTCAGTAAAATATGATCCAAAATAAAACGTTCTGCTTATCAGCTGAGGAGTTTCCATCTCAACAATTTATTTGCATTTTGCATTTCCATTCAAGTCAGATGCAAATACTTATATGCGATAAGAGGAAGATTCAAACTTTTAATGGGGTAACAAAGAAGGGCAGTATGGGGAGGGTGGAGTGGGGGTATTGTGATTCTTGGATGTTGTTCTTGAAATTTCATGAAAAATGTCTGCCGAGAATGAGAAGGGACATTTATGTGAAATAGAGCGTGTGATGTGAAGACTTTTTCTACAGATTAAACCTAAGAAACACAAGGCTATATTTTCCTATGTTGTCAGATAAGAGTTTTTGCACTTGTAACATCACATTCTTAGACAAAAAAGCAATAAAAACAAAATTCCATAATAAAAGGGATATGACCATGTCTCTCTCTTGATTCTGTTCTGTCTGATATTGAAATAATGAATGTGATAAGTATATTAAAGAAGTGGTTGAACTAGGTGAGAAGAAGGTTAGAAAAGAGAAATTTAAGCAATGATGAAAGGAAAAATTTCAGTTTGCCTTCCTTACTGATTATAACAACATAGATGCAAGTAAGTATCTAATTAAGAAAAATTGGCCTGTTTTAAAAGGTACCTGAGTTTAAAAAAAAAAATTGTTTGCATAATGGCTGTGCTTCTTTGTACGACCAAAACTATGAAGGAATACGGTAGGTCTTTTTTTTAGGGTTCCCTACTGTCTTTTTCAGCATTATTCCCCTCTTCAGCTGCACAGCTAGATGCATTTCTCTCACAAGCAAAAGATGTCTCCTTTCTGTGGAATCTGCTGGTACTGTTCTGCTGTGATGTCCTTTCCCTTATTTCCCACCATGTTTGTTTTGAGCTCTGGAGTTCACAGAACAGATAAATAGGGAGCGATCACGCTTACAGAAAGGCAGGGCGCTCCTGTGAATTCAGAAGCAGCGTAGGAGCAGTTCTTTCATCAGGCTCACAATATTAGCTAGCTCTGACACACCCACACTTTTTCCCAGCCATCTTCTGTGTCTCTGTTAACAAGGATGCATCTTGTTACCAATGGACTGCACATTAGGTGGAAGTAAGACCACTAGTGGCCAGGACTTTACAGCCTTTTTCAGGTGGAAGCAGATTGCAGATTTTGTAAATGAAGTGATTAAGAAATTTTCTAGTTGCACGATTCTCTATTAAATGAAATAGTGTGGAAGTACATTAAAAGTGTTGTGGCAGGCGCAGCACTATGAAGTGTCTTTTGCGCTGTGGCACTAGAAGTGTAATCCAGTCTTGGGTCAAATATTGCCAAACCATCCATCTTTATTTTTATGTTTAAAATCTAATGGGGGCACTAGTTGTAGGGGTAAGTTCACTTGGTGTTTTTTGTTTTGTTTTGTAGTTTATAAAAACCATAGCCAGAAAACTAGGAAACAAAAAACAAATCTTGTTCTAACCACTAGCAACAATCATTCATTTCATGTTTTAAGAAACCACAGCTGTAAGAACACAGGAGTCGTCTATATGCTGGAGTGCCCTTGGGGCCCCTACTATGTTGGGTGGACTTAATACAATTCAGTACCCCTTCCATCTGTCATTCTAAAGTCTCTCTCTCTGCAGAATCCAAGGCTGGCAATAAAGGTTCTTTTAAATCCTTCTGTAATTCTCAGGCTGAGGGGTACAGATGTAAGATATGGCTGGCCAAGCCATCTCAAAGTGTAGGAGGGCACATTGGCAGTATTGCCGCTTACAGTGGCAAAGTCTGTATCAGCCTTAAACAAGCACAATACGTTGCTGTCTGACTCAAGTGCATGGCCTTGCAGACTCTGGACCTTGTGAGCTTTCTTTCTTTCTGGAGCACTTTGGATAAAGTTGCTTCCTTAGCTGTAAATGTCTCATAGCTGATGTTTTTCTGAGCTCAGGCCTACTACTGAGGAGCAAACACATGGTGGTCCTCTCAGTAGCTCCGCTTCTTTCTAGAATCGAGAAGAAACTCCCTCTGGGTCGGACCCAGGTCCATCTTCTAGTATCCTACAGGGCTGAGTCAAGGTTATTAACCCTGACCTATCCATACAATACCATTGAGTATGGATATATAGTAAATCAAGACATTTCAATTAACCAGATAACTGAATCAACACCACAGGAAGAATGAAGAATTGCACAGTTTCCAGAGTGACAGAAACTTTTTGAAACAGATGAGAGACATATGGTAGGGACCCGTTACATCAACTCAGAGTGAACCAAGAGTCCTCCCTATTATTTTTTACTAACAGGGTATCAGCTGGAGCTTAGTTGTCAGGTGAAAACCAAGCCTCTCCCAGGATGGGAAGGATTTAGATAATAGCCGCTTGAAATGATACACATAAATGGCAGTCAGGTTCATCGGGACCCAGTTAGTACTGCTCCTGGGCTCCAAGTGCTGCCTTCTCGGTTTGATGATAATCCTGTATGGCAGTGTTCCTCAACTCCTGTCCTCAGGGCCCACCTGATGGTCATGTTTTCAGAATTTCCTTAGTATTGAGCAGGTCATATAATTGTCAATGCATCAGGACTTACCACAGTTATTCATTCTGTGTGATATTCTCAAATCATGACCTGAAGATGGGCCCTGAAGACTAGAGTTGAGGAACACTGCTGTATAGTACGTGCGGGCCTGGAAATGAAGAAGGAGCGTTCATGACTATGCAGTGTTTGAACTAAGACATGTGTTGCTGTTTCCTTTGAATCATAGTAACAAGAAAAGGATCTTCTCAGATAATAATTCAGCAGAGAGATAGACCTGGACATTTTACCTTGTTAGGACGTAATTCACTGTTGGACTAGATAGGATCCTGCTGAAACTCATCTGCTTTGCTCTGGAACCTTGGTCTGTTGGCACAGTCACGGTTTCCTACCTCAGCTTCACGCTATTATTATTTCCCCTTCATATTTTACATAGGTCTTGGCCCAAAAAACATTTTCTCTAATCTTTTGTCTGTCTTTACATTGAAGAAACAGTTGCTGCTATCTCCGCGAACACGTTTCAGACATAAGGAGGGGAATAGCCTGGAATCTTTCTGTATCTACTGAATAGTGCGGTGCAATGACGGGAATTTGTTAGTAATTATTTAGATGCGTCTGTTTTTATTCAGGGGCGAATTCACATTCAAAATACAATTTCTGAAGACTGTGGCATTTTCCAGTTGTAACCCAAGCCAGATTCAACACTTTATTCGATGAAGATTATAAGACATGTACTCCTGCATCTTGTGTCCGAGTCTCATACCAGTCATTCTCTCCTACATTAAAGCCATCTCCAAATCTTAAAAAATATATTTTGTATCCGCCTCAAAATACCCATCATCTCTCAACTTTTGTAACTGATTTCTAAGGCTCTTTTGAGCTTGAGCCTATGGCTGTAGGTATATGTTGTGAGCATGCATCTCCCATGGGCTCGCACGTGGTAAATAATGTGATATTTCAGACCTTTTGGGCTTAGACAAAACCAATTTTTTAAAAAAATCTTTACATTTTATATGATAAATAGAAAAATATATATAATATAAATAAATAAAAATATATTATTAAACTTCTTTAGAACTTTTATTAGTCCTGCTAGAGAGCTTGATCTTGGTTGATCGCACTGCCTTCTGTATTGCAGTATGTTGTAATTTCAGCGCTATCCTATTACATCCTGTCGGAAGAGAAGAAGAAGAGCACATAGCCTTCACTTTCCCCTGACTGTCATGTCAATCACTTTGCAGCTTGTGCTTGTATGTAATAGCTCAGAGGCCATGATCGTAAGAGGCCATGATATCAAAGTTGTTGAACAGCTGGGATCAGAGTTTTCTCCAATCCCGGCTATTGCATGCGCATGTCAGCTGTATAACACAGCCAGCACCTGCTGCGTATATAGCAGGCTCATGTACATGGGAAGGAATTAATGTCTCCTTATTAGAGACGAACAAATTGATTCTAAACTAATCAAATCCTACCTGAATTTTCCAGAATTACAGTCAATTCTGAATCCAAACTTTTGACAGTTCAATTAGGCAAATTTCTCAAAATCGCATGAACTATTTTTCAGATCAGAAGACAGGAAAGATGAAGAAGGAGTATCACATGACCCCAGGTGGTGTGTGTGCATACACACCGGCAAGTATTTGCTTCTCAAAAACAAAAATGTTTAATAAAATTTAAAAAAAATAAAAAAATATCTGACAATGAAGTATGTTTTTAAAGAGGTTGTTTGTTACAACCAGCAACCATGCCTTTACCCACAGCCATATATATTCCTGTCACTTTAAGATTACCATTGCTGGCTTGGTGTTAAAGATCTTAAAATAAGTTGCCTACAGTCCTAGGACAGCTCAGGGCATTTGTAGCACTTTCGATTTGGTACATGCGGATGTACATGGCAACATTTATAAAGGAAAAATCACGGAAAATAATGCACTAACACAATAGATGCAAACATTATATATGGACTAAGCCCTCACTCTGATATGATAAAATCTGAGACTCTCAGCCAATATATTTTGATCAAAACACATTTTTGCCCACCTACCCGCGCAAGGTGGTCTCAGTCTGGCAGGTCCTACTCTAAACCTACTTATGCCATTGGGCATCTACATTCAGGAGAGCAAACTCTGCACATATAGTGTGCTGCTCCTAGTTACCTCAGTGTACTTCAAGAAACTAATGAGAGGAGGAGCACAAGTAACCTGCCTGACAGAGACCACCTTGGCGCTGGTAGGTCGGCACAGATGTGTTTGAACAAGATATATTGGCTGAGAGTCTCAGATTGTATCATATCAGAGTGAGGGCTTAGTCTATATACCTGTATAATGTTTGCATCTATTGAGTTAGTGCATTATTTTCTGTGATTTTTCCTTTATAAATGTTGCCATGTACATCTGCATATTTATTTATCATATCGTGCAGGATGTTTTGTATCTTTTTCGGTGATTTTTGGATATATTTATGTTCTTGAAGGAGTGGCACCTTCAAGTGTGAATGTGCTCCTATTATCTAGGGAGTAGCATTTTTGTGCCCTTTTGCCCTGCCTATCTTATAGGCGACTTTGATTAGGTGGTACTTATAGCTATGTGTGCTCCTCCTCTCATTGGTTGCTTGGTGCACACAGAGGTGACTAGGAGCAGCACACTATATGTGCAGAGTCTGCTCTCCTGAACATAGATTCCCAATGGCATAGGTAGGTTTAGATCAGGACCAGCCTGACTAAGACCATCTTGGCACGGGTAGGCGGGCACAGATGTGTTTTGATCAAAATATATTGGCTGAGAGTCTCAGATTTTATCATATCAGAATGAGGGCTTAGTCTATATATAATGTGCGCACCTATTGTGCTACTGCAGTATTTTCCGTGATTTTTCACTTTCGATTTGGGTCAAAGTATATCGAATAACCCCACTGATTCTGCTGAATTGAATCTGAATTGAATTTCAAAAAATTCACTCATCTCTACTCCTTACGTGTCTAGCCTTAACCTCTGCTAACGAATGACTCGTGCAGTGACCCAGTGTGTCACTACTAATGGGTTAAAACCAATGTTCTGTTTGTTTTTTGTTGTTGGTTATATCTCTTTATTAACTGTTTTATGCTGGTTATAAACCTGAATGCTTACATGGATCATTTTCTTCCAGAAAGGGTGGGTCCAAACCCCTGGGCTTTGCTATTTCCTGTCTTTGAGTTCAAGAGTGAGCAGCTTGCAGGAACTGCAGTCCTGTAGCAGCTACGGTTAGTATATACAGAAGGGATCCAGGGAGAAAGCCAGGCAAGATCCCCCCGAGTGAGTGAAGGTCAGCACCCCTAAGAAGGTCGATCATCTAAGAGACAAGGGTTTGTGAAAAGAAGCAAAGTGTGAAGATAATGTTTGTTCATGGCTTCTGGACTCCACAGCCCTTGCCCCGTTTTAAATGGCCTCTGGCTCCCAGTACATATCGGTGGGACAGATTGCGTCTCTGTCTTAAGGTCTGAGCCCTGCAGTGGGCATTGTGGACATACTATATATACTTTTGTGAGGATAGGGATCTTAAGTGTTGCTATCTTTGAAAGTGCCCCAGGGAGCTCCTGGAATTAACTACATACATCAGCATCAGGAATGTTTGCAGCAGGTTGAGAACTGTATCTCTATTTCATGTGATTAATGCACTGGCTACCTCATTTCCCTGCCTACCGTACCCTGCCTTACACCTCACCTTTATGAATATCAAGTGCACCCCATTTTCCAACAGGCAGGGGACCCCTACCAGGGTGTGCCTCAGAAGAGTAGGTGTACCCCCTCTTTGCTATACATGACCAAAGAGAGTGCCAGAGTACCCTTGCAGTAAAACCACCATCCCTCTCACACTACTGCACCTCTCACACTACTGTCACTCCCATCCTCTCCCTTCACACCTCCCATCCAGTCCACTGCACTAATGTCTTTATCCTTGGTAACCATCTCCCTCTAGTGTCCAAGACTTCTCCCGTGCTGCACCACTTCTTGGAATGCTCTTCCAAATTGCATATGACTATTCACCAACATACAAAGCTTTAAGAGGGCCATAAAAACCCAACATGTCAATGACCAATCATTTTTAATTTTTCACAAAACACACAAAACATCAAAGAATTCTTCAAAGAACAAGAGTAGAGCAGTACTGAACACGTCACGTGTCAAAAAACTCTAAATATTGTTCCCCCAAACCAGAGCTGACATTGTTTTAACTATGAATGTCATTTAATGAAGTAGCTGTTCATGTTTTACAGTGTTTTCAGTGTTTTACAGATGTTTAGGTAGAGGGGGAAACGGAGAGAGCCAGGAGGTCTTGACTCCTCCTAGGATCGGAGCTCGCTGTATGAACATGTGTTACTGGATAAACATTTGACATTACACCGGGCTCAGACATAATGACTCTTGCAGGTATCGTCTCAGTGTGCAGGTCCAGCTCTTTGCAGTTGTAACAGCTGCTTCCTTTGTTCCTGTTTTCTTAACTTTGCTTTAAGCTTTTTGCAAGGACTTCTCCCGTTCCCATGTGGCCACTTATAGACAAGAGAAAACCATCAGGCACGATATTTACTTCCATGTGAAACCAAGCTTATGGCAGCACTTAACTCGACCTGGAGAGCGGGAGGGAGATCTTAATTTAGCAATAAAAACAGTAGTTATATGGACACGTAAGATCACTTACACGCAAAATACTGTAAGGTGGACCTGGCACCTTCAGACCTGTAGCCTTAAAGGGGTTGTCTGGTTTAAAAATGCCTTATAAGCCAGAGCAAACGCCACTACAAAGAGCATCCCTCATTCTGGAAGACCTGGCAAATGTGTACTGTATATTACATATCCTACTGATTTCAATAGACACTATGTAATGCATTATTTCCCCTGTGGTGGCGCTGTAGGGGGAATTAAACAGTTATTGCTGTGTTCCTCCACAGGTTAAGGCTGATCAGCTTATCAAAGCAAAAAAGGATTTCGAAAGTGGAGAACCCCCCCTTAATGAACATGTGCATTTGTGCCTGTTACAAAGGATGTTGATCCTAAGGGCTCTCCCTGGTCCTCACCATTTAAACCCTATACAAGTATCTGGACTCCGCTGCAGGGGAACCACCAAGCCGCTATCTCTGTTCAATAGAGCTCTGACCCGAAGGGGTCAAGAAACACTGGCACAAAGCATCAAGGGGTCAGGCAGAATCATAGTCTGGGAAAATTGATGTCAGGGTAAATGGGCCAAAGGTCTGGGCAGGCAGCTCAGGCTCAACACAAGAATCAGGCAAAGGTTAGATCAGGCAGCAAAGGGTCAAATTCAGTAAACAGGCAGAGGTTGGGCGCAGGAAATAGGAACATATACAGCACACCTTCACAGGGAACTAGAACACACTATTGCTCAGGCATCTTTCCACAGAGCCTTAAATAGAGTGGAACAGACAGCCATAGGCTGGGCACATGTACTGGGCCCTACAGGCAGAGAGGAGAGACGCAGGCAGGAAGCAGGCCTTAGTCTGCATGGGGTGTGTGGAGCAGCACTACTCTGGTGGTCAAGCAGGAGTTGAACGAAAGTGACTTAACAAGTCAAGAGTGTATCAAAGAAAAATTTTCTTCGATAGAGCTTCCGGTCTGGTATGCGCTCCAACTTGGAACGCACTAAGGACTTCCTGTTCCTCCCTCGAGATGTATAGTATTAGACTTCCGGTTCCTGTTATGCGTCTCACACTGGACCGCAAGGACGAACTTCCGGTCCGGCGATGAGGACGCTAAGTAGTACAAACTTTGTGGTTGGAAGGGGGACAAAGTAGGACAACTTATAAGGTCAAATCAAATTCACATGTATATGGGCCGGATATTAATGCACACCTGTGAAAAAACACAGACGTACATATCTTCCCATATATGCATATAAGCTCATAACAGTTGTATATAAACATGTTATCGCAATTAATAAATACATATAAATATACATAAATAGGAGACATAAAAAATAATGAAAAAAAGGGAGAAATGATTAAATATGGGGAAGAATTTTTGTGGCCCCAGTATTATGATGAAATATTAGTAATATTATGACTATTAAAAGTATTTTAATTTTAAATTTTAAACATCCCTGATAAGATTGTATAAAAGAATAAAATAAGATTATATATTAAAAAAGGTTTTTATATAAAATGTCATGAAGTGTTATATAATTATAATTACTTGGAGGTAGTTTGAGGAATCTTTATTAAAAAGGAGAATCCCATCAGTAATTAACATATTCGAGTGCCTCATTTAGACCAAAAGGCGTTAGTGTATTAAGATGATATATCCAAAACATTTCTTTAAGGCTGAGTTGCTGAAAGGAAGACGATACGTGTTTTAAAGGAATCATTTTTAGGGTAGCCGAATTTCCCTCGTGCTTAAGAGCAAAGTGGCGTGATACACTATGAGTTGTAATTTTTCTATTAATATTGGAGCGGTGCTCATTCATGCACTCCCTTAGGGTTTGGGTGGTACGACCAACATAAGGCCTCTTTCACACTTGCGTTGTCCGGATCCGGCGTGTACTCCACTTGCTGGAGGTACACGCCGGATCCGGAAAAACGCAAGTGTACTGAAGGCATTTGAAGACGGATCCGTCTTCAAAATGCTTTCAGTGTTACTATGGCACCCAGGACGCTATTAAAGTCCTGGTTGCCATAGTAGTAGTGGGAGCGGGGGAGCGGCATACTTACAGTCCGCTGCGGCTCCCGGGGAGCTCCAGAATGACGTCAGGGCGCCCCATGCGCATGGATGACGTGCCATGCGATCACATGATCCATGCGCTTGGGGCGCCCTGACGTCACTCTGATCGCCCCGGGAGCCGCACGGACGGTAAGTATACTGCTCCCCACTACACTTTACCATGGCTGCCAGGACTTTAGCGTCCCGGCAGCCATGGTAACTATTGAGAAAAAGCTAAAACGTCGGATCCGGCAATGCGCCGAAACGACGTTTAGCTTAATGCCGGATCCGGATCAATGCCTTTCAATGGGCATTAATTCCGGATCCGGCCTTGCGGCAAGTGTTCAGGATTTTTGGCCGGAGCAAAAAGCGCAGCATGCTGCGGTATTTTCTCCGGCCAAAAAACGTTCCGTTCCGGAACTGAAGACATCCTGATGCATCCTGAACGGATTTCTCTCCATTCAGAATGCATTAGGATAATACTGATCAGGATTCTTCCGGCATAGAGCCCCGACGACGGAACTCTATGCAGGAAGACAAGAACGCAAGTGTGAAAGAGCCCTAATAGAGACCACAGGGACACCAAAGTAAATATACAACAGAACAGGGTTGCTGATGGTTCCGGGCCACCAGAGGCCAGGAGCAGGAGGACGGGCGATATCGGTTGGCATGGAGCGTCGTTATAAGTTGGACCCAGGTATAAGAATCTAAGGCTTAAATATGTCAAAAACACATGGTTATATTTATGAATTCTGGTTCATTTTGCACTGTCCAGTCTCACCTGTTACTTTTGAAACCAGCAGAAGGGACTGTATGGCATATTCCGACTGTATCTAAAACCTTGTGGCTAAATGTAATTGTCTCCAGGGCAATAAATACCCTGAGTTATGACATTCTTCCAAGTCATTGGAAGGTATTGAACTTGAGAACATGAGATTAAAATGCCCGCAACTTTGCGTTCCTGTTTGCGTCATACTGCAATTTTTACTGCAAACAATTTTCATTGAAAAGCGAGGGAAAAAAGTAAATTTTCACAACTCACATTGAGCAAGATGAAAATGGATGGGCATTGTCTAGACAAGATTTTCTCATAATTTAAAGTTTCTTTCAGCATTTATTCAAAACACTTCCTAAATGGTACATTGTTGATATACACGGTAAAACCAAACATGGGCTACTAACAATGGCCATCATTAGACATTGAGATGAATGAAATCTACGAGAATTGACTTGGTTTAATGAGAAGAGCTCATATGGTGTCCACTGGGAGCCAGCAGGCAGGATCTTTTTGTAAGTTCGTTGAGAGATCTATTGATCTAAGGTTTCAGTTAAACGACAGATAATTAGTTTTTAAGGGCAAATGGCTGCTCTGTCGAATCACCTGTCCAGAGCTGTGAAGTTCAGGACCTCTGTTGTATTTTCTAGCTGGGCACCATTGCATCTCCTAAGTAATTTATAGAAGATGTCCACTTTGGAAATCTCTTTATATTTGAAGGAACCCCTGATGATAAGCTCTCACTGGTGGAAGAACAAGTGTGAATTTTTCAGCAGCACCTCAACAGGATAAATCAGGAATTACACAGTTGTAATTACACAATGTAATGCAATTTAATGAAATTCTTTGTAGTCACTTTCTACAACGGCTAAAAGATGAGGGTTCTGAGTGGAACAAAACACTCTATTACCTGTATTTGTATTCATAAATAGGTATTCTAAATGTAACCCCTGTAGAGAAAGCAGTGGGTCTAGTGTATAATGCTGCCAGCTAGAAGCAGGGACTCACAGCAGCAGGTATTAGTGCTGATTCTTCTGAGATGAAGTGGACTATAAATCCCATGAACACTTTCTCCTCCCTGCAGCCAATAGCAGGGGGACCAGGAGGAAAGGCTAAGTAAGCAAGATGAAGAGCATCCATCTTAGAGACAGCAGCATGGCAGGAGATGAGAGATCTCCACAGACAGAAGTGTGCCCTGCCTCTGTGAAGCCATTACAGCACAGTCCTGACAACTATTGTAAGGCAAAGAGAAAGCTCTGCTGCTGCATTAACCCTACAGCACTACCCAGACAGCTCCTATGTTTCCAGTGTGAGCTGCTTCATTAAACCTACAGCCAAGCCTGCATCCCAGGAGGATCTTGCCCCTGACTCCATTGCCATCCAAGCTCCTGAATGCTGCAGCCCCCAGCTGGTTCCTGGGCAGGACAATCGTAAGTCCAGCTGTAAAACCCCAGAGTTGCATTACAAAACTCTTTTACCCCGCTACAACCTGTTAAGGGCATTAACTTTGTCATTGAATGTAATTTCACATCATATTCTCACGAATGTGCATTGAAATCATTGTTACATGTATTTTGCTGTGATTTCCATGTTCACCAGCAGGTGGCAGCAATGTTAGCAGGGACTTAGCTACAGTTTAGTGTTTCTAGGCTAGAATAGTACAATTCCAGTTTAGCTCCCCCCTCTCTGAGCAGAGTGGATTATTCCATATCCTGCCTCATGGGGAGAGAAGGAAGTTAAGCTAGTGTGCCAGCCACCCCTGCTAGGGATCCAAAGCCAGGATCTTGTCTCGGCTGAGACAATTGTTCATCATCCCACTGCCTGAGCCTTGCAGCCTCAGCTGGTAGAAGCAAGCAGACAACTCCAGATATCCAGGAAGAAGCATACCCTGCGAAGCTAACTGTGAGTCAAAGTCCAGAGACCCAGGAGAAGCCATAATCCTCCTCAGCTAGTCAGTCCCCAGATAGCAGAAGATAGCAAGCGCAGAATCCAAATTCCTGCCACATTACAGAGCTAACAAGCAGACGTCCTTTTCCTGCCAAGCTCCAGGTACATGATAGAGCAGAAGATATATTCCTGACACACATTGCTAATACCTGCTGGGACCAAAGACTAATGCTGTATCCTTGCTTGGATGAAAGCTACAACCAGTAAAGACAAGTTTGAACTTTACCCAAGGTCTGGATCTCAATTACTGCTGCAAATCTCTCTATTACTCCTACTAGCACCACACTCAATTTCTTGCAAGTGAGCCAGGATCCAGGAGGCCAGCCGTACCCAGGTAGGAGACACCGTTGACACCATTACCACTACCATAAAGTGACATTACACCACTCTGGCATTCCTAACTAGTGATGGACGAACATCTGCCGGGACGGTTCGCGAACATGATCGCGATCAAATGTTCGCGAACCGCAAGTTTGCGGCGGGTCCCATTCATTTTAATGGTAGGCAAACCTGAAAAACCTTCAGCTCATAATTGCAGCCAATAAATAATTACTATAAGTGCACAAATAGTCCCACAACATTGGACAGTGACATACCAGATGTATTATTCGAATTTGCAATCTGCATTCATTATTTTTTCCAATGCAAAATATCGGCAATATAATTTTCGCGTACGCGCATGCACAAATGCACTATACAGTACCCAAATGCACTATAAAGAAAGTATATTGGTATATAACACCCCACTTCAATCAGTTTTTTGGGGGGGCGACTGGTATATTACACCAGTAGAAATTATTTGTTCCAATAACGTTTGTCCCTCTATATACCTGCAGTATTGCAGCAGACCCGCACACAACAGCAGTACCCAGGTAGGAGACACCGTTGACACCATTACCACTACCATACAGAGACATTACACCACTCTGGCATTCCTAACCTGGTGCGTGAGTTACAACACCTTCAAGGGCCCTGTGACTGTACCCTGCGCATGCTGCAATTTGTGTCACAAACAAACTATAGACTTGCTGCTTTTCCAAGTCTGCTATTTCAAGTGCTACTTGTTATAAGTGCATTGGAGATATTCAGGAGATACTCAGGAGGTAATATGGAGGTGGATACAATCTAAACAAGTAAGATTTGTTTGTTTAAAATCTTTCCCCTCTTTACAATGGCAGACCTGGTTCTGTGCAGGAATTCTTGTGCTTTTATTTCAGGTTCCACTCTTCAGAGGTTTGGATACTGTCTGATCTGTAGACAGCTCTCCATAATGCAGCAGGAAATTACCTTTTTGAAATATGATATTTGTAAATTAACCACTAAACAAACTCAGGCTGAGAACATTGCAATGCCACTGCCACAGAGGCTCCCTAGAAATGGAAGATGGGTTACTGTAGGTTCTGGTAGACTGAGAGTTGTGGATAGAAGACATGTCCCACAGTCTGTGGCTCTCCATAATTCATTTGCAGCACTTTCAGAGTGCAAGAGCAACATGGAGGATGGCTCAAGCACAGTGGGTGAGAAACAATCATCTCCCATGCCTAAAGTATGTAAGACTGCAGCCAAAGACAAAAAGGAGAAGGTGAGAATTGATAGTAAGCAGCTGTTGGTGGGCGATTCCATCATAAGAGGTGTGAAGTTTGAGGAGAATGGTGTTGTGAGATGTCTCCCTGGTGCTACCGCTAGCAGGGATAGACGACGGATCCTTAATATTGTTAGGCAAGCAAAGCAGGAAAGGGAAGTGGATGTTATTGTCCATCTTGGGACAAACGATCTGGCTTGCAATGAGGTTTCAAAGGTGAATGAAGCTTTTCACACACTTGGAAAGGATATACAGGAGGTTGCATCAACTGTTTCATTTTCTGCAGTTTTGCCTGTGCATAACCTTCAGCATGACAGGAAGATGTGGCATTAAGGAATTCAATGTATGGCTTGGTGAATGGTGTCTGAACCAAGGGTTTGGCTTTGTGTCTCATGTTAGCTCTTGTTGGAATGGAAAAGAACTGTACAAGAAAGATGGTTTGCATCTTTCTCTCAAGGGAACGAATGTCCTTGGTGAATAGTTCCAAGTATTTGCTAAGGAGCATTTAAACTAGGAAAGAGGGGCAAAAGAGTGATAATCCAGCAGTCCGACTGCCCCCCTGAACAATGCCAGAAGATGCCAGTAGCACAAAGGTTAAGAAATGACAAGCTCAGAGTCTTGTCTACAAATGCTCGCAGTTTAGGGAGTGAAATCAATGAACTTGAGGCTATAATGGCATCTGAAAATATAGATGTAGTGGCTGTTACTGAGACGTGGTTCAAGGGGAGTAATGACTGGGATATATCAATAGCAGGGTTCTCTCTATACAGGAAAGACAGAGAAGGCAAGAAGGGGGAGGGGTGGCCCTGTATGTGAAAGAAAGCATAAAATCTAATTTAATACAAGTTAGAGTCAGTTTGGGTTACCTTGCAGCTTGATAATCATAAGGTAACTCGTGTAGGTGTGATATATAGACCACCTAGCCAAGTCAAAGAATTAGATGATCTACTAGTTGAGGAAATAGCTAAAATGATATTGAAGGGGGAAGTTATCATTATGGGAGACTTCAATCTTCCAGATGTAAACCGGAAAACCAAAATAGCTAGTTCTGCCAGGAGTACAGATATTCTAAATTCCCTACTGGGATTATCTCTACAGCAAGTAGTGGAGGAGCCAACCCGGAAGGAGGCCAATTTAGATTTAGTATTCACAAATGGGAATTTGGTATCTGATATTACTGTAGAGGAAAGCTTGGGATCTAGTGATCACTAGTCAGTGTGGTTTACTATAAGTACAGTGACTGAGTCACACCACACAAAAACAAAAGTTTAAGATTTTAGAAAAACTGGCTTTTCTAAAATTAGATTAGTGGTACACGAGTCCCTATCAGATTGGAACAGTTTCATTGGAGTCCAGGAAAAATGGGACTACTTAAAAGTGGCGTTATTGAAGGCAGCAGAAAATTGCATTAGGCTTGTCAGTAAAAGCAAAAAAAGGAAGAGACCACTGTAGTACTCAGCAGAAGTGGCCAAAATCATTAAAAACAAAAAGATAGCATTTAGGAATTATAAAAAAAATAAAAAATGAGGATGACAGGCAAATTTATAAGATTAGGCAGAGAGAGGCCAAACAAGTTATAAGAGCTTCTAAAGCACAGGCAGAAGAGAAATTCGCTCAGTCAGGGAAAAAATGCGATAAGGCATTCTTCAGATACATAAATGAAAAAAGGAAACTAAAACAAGGAATTACCAAATTAAAAAAAAAAGAAGGAAGGTATATGGAAGAAGATAAAGAACTAGCTGACTGCCTCAATGAATACTTCTGTTCAGTTTTTACAAAGGAAAATGAAGGAGAAGGACCTCAGTTAGGAAAGAAGACTAATGAATCTTTTGATGCATGTGTCTTTACAGAGGAAGAGGTTCTAAGTCAGCTGTCTAAAATTAATACAAATAGGTCACAGGGGCCTGATGGGATACACCCAAAGCTATTAAAAGAGCTCAGCGGTGAACTAGCAAAACCATTAACAGATTTATTTAACCAATCACTGGCAACAGGAGACGTCCCAGAAGATTGGAAATTAGCAAATGTTGTGCCCATTCACAAGAAAGGTAGTAGGGAGGAATTGGGCAACTATAGGCCAGTAAGCCTGACATCAATAGTGGGGAAATTAATGGAAACCATACATAAGGAGAGGATTGTGGGACATCTAAAATCCCATGGATTGAAAGATCAAAAACAGCATGGGTTTACTTCAGGGAGATCATGTCAAACTAATCTTATAGATTTTTTTGATTGGGTGACTAAAATAATAGATGGAGGAGGTGCAGTAGACATCGCTTATCTAGACTTTAGTAAGGCTTTTGATACTGTCCCACATAGAAGGCTTATCAATAAATTGCAGTCTTTGGGCTTGGACTCCCATATTGTTGAATGGATTAGGCAGTGGCTGAGGGACAGGCAACAGAGGGTTGTAGTCAATGGAGTATATTCAGACCAGGGTCTTGTTACCAGTTCTGGGACCCATATTGTTTAATATCTTTATTAGCAAAATTACAGAAGGCCTCAATGGTAAGGTGTGTCTTTTTGCTGATGACACAAAGATTTGTAACAGGGTTGATGTTCCTGGAGGGATACACCAAATGGAAAAGGACTTAGGAAAACTAGAGGAATGGTCAAAAATCTGGCAACTAAAATTTAATGTTGATAAGTGCAAGATAATGCACCTAGGGCGTAAAAACCCAAGAGCAGAATATAAAATCTGTGCTACAGTCCTAACCTCAGTATCTGAGTAAAGGGATTTAGGGATCATTATTTCAGAAGACTTAAAGGTAGGCAGACAATGTCATAGAGCAGCAGGAAATGCTAGCAGAATGCTTGGGTGTATAGGAGAGGCATTACCAGTAGAAAGAGGGAGGTGCTCATGCCGCTCTACAGAGCACTAGTGAGACCTCATTTGGAGTATTGTGCTCAGTACTGGAGACCATATCTCCAGAAGGATATTGATACTTTGGAGAGAGTTCAGAGAAGAGCTACTAAACTGGTACATGGATTGCAGGATAAAACTTACCGGGAAAGATTAAAGGACCTTAACATGTATAGCTTGGAAGAAAGACGAGACAGAGGGGATGAGATAGAAACTTTTCAATACATAAAGGGAATCAACAAGGTAAAAGAGGAGAGAATATTTAAAAGAAGAAAACTGCTACAACTGCCCATCGCTCCGATAGTAGTAATTAGCATACGGAGCAGGAGACAATTTACTGCTCCTCCGCCCTCATTGACAGCCACTCCCCCTATCCCTTTGATTATTAGGGCCAGGAATCTCACCCGTCCCTGTAATCTTGTGTCTGTGAAGTAGTTTCCACTCAGCAGAAGCGCAATAGATCTGCCTCTGCTTCTGCTTCCCCAGTAGATATCTACTGCCCATGCGCTGATGCAAACCACTGCACGTGTGCAAGATTGCAGGGTAAGAATAATAGATTTAATAGGTTTAATAGATTTGATCCTGCTAACATACCCTAGCCTGAGTTAACGGGGAAGAGGGTTCATCATTCAGGACGCAGCTATAAACTCATGACTCAGTACATTTATGCATTACACAAACAGACTATTGATTTGAAAGGTAGTCTTTACCTTTTATTACAGGAGGTGGGTGCCGGCAGCAGAATCACATTGCCGGCACCCTGCCTCGGACAGGGAACTGCGATCAGTGGCAGTTAACCCCTCAGGTGCGGCACCTGAGGGGTTAACTGCCGCTGATTTGCTGGCAGTACCCACCTCCTGTATTAAAGGTTAATTATCATTGGTGGCGCAGTGTGCCCCCCTCCCCCCCCCAGTATTAGAATCATTGGTGGCGCAGAGCCCCCTCCCCCCCTCAACCCCCCAGTATTAAAATCATTGGTGGCAGTGGCCACAGAATCCCCTCACCTCCTCTCATTAGTGACAGTGGCAGCTTCTGATTGGAGCCCCAGCAGTGTAATCCTGGGGCTCCGATCGGTTACCATGGCAGCCAGGACGCTACTGAAGCCCTGACTGCCATGGTAACCTCCCTGCTGCTGTGTGCACTATGCACAGGGCAGCAGGGAGAGTGTGAAGTCCTATTCACCCTGATAGAGCTCTATTTGGGTGAATAGCACAAGGGATGAAAAGATCCCAGGTTCTAGCCCCATAAGGGGAAAAATAGTTATTAAATAAAAAGTTAAAAAAAATTAAGAAAAAACACCAAAATATTAAGTATAAATTACATATAAACAATAAATAAACATATCACATATCGCCACGTCCGAAAAGTCCAAACTATTAAAATAGAAAAAAAAATATGCAGTGAACGCCGGAACAGAAATAAATAAATAAATAAATAAATGCGCAATTCACTGTTTAAAAAAAAAGCGGAATGCACGTGGCTTTTTTGGTTTATTTTTTTCACGTGGTATCGAATGATATCAAGTATCGCAATACTTTTTCATGGTATTGAAATGGAATCAAAAATTTGGTATCGCAACAACTCTAAATAGGATTGCTCCTATTACCCAGGCTGTAACCTCCCCTATTGCTTCAATACTGTGGAATGATTCCTCCCTATCATTTCCTTAAACTTCTTTACAGAAAAATAAATGTTTTAAAGTCTTTTCTATCACTGTCCCTAGCGCCTGCTGACGTCTCTCCCTGCACAAAGTACACTGGAAAATGGCTGAATCCAAGATGGCTGAGGCTATTTATAGGGCTGTGACATCACAGGGCTGGCTGGCTGCTGATTGGCTGCATGCATGGCATTATGGGTGATCCCTCGTTCCCAGAGGTCCTTGCTCCATGTCCAAACACGTGCAGCAGCCATTTTAGGAAAAAATGCGATTCGTTACCACGAAGCGTGAGGAAATTTGGATTTGGGGCAAAACAAATTTTTCCTGAAATTTGATTCAAATTTCACTTCGTCAACTTCGATTCGCTCATCTCTAGTAACCACCATCACTGTTTACCATTATACTGTAGATAGCCGTCCCCTTCACCTGGGGTTTTTCTTAGACAGAATTGAAATCTGTGCTTTGTTCCTTTCATTGCAATCTTCATGTTCTTTACCATTGTTCACCCTTTCCCAAATAAACCTGTTGATCAGTTAACTCCTTCCTGGGGTGAGTGTGTACTGAGTTGGGCAGGGTTTTCCCAAGTTGGCTTCTGGAAGAAGAAGATCCCCCTCCTTCTATCCTATAGATCTCCAAGCAAGATTTGGGTGGAGGCACTGCGCCATAGTGAGGTGAGGACCACCATACCTACCGAGGGCTGCCTAAAGGGGTGTTACATAAATCAGACAACTAGAGATGAGAGAATTGCTCAAAATTATATTCAGGTCTGATTCAGCCAGATTGGTTGACTAATTTAATTCAGGTCCATATCGAGTATTCCTGAATCAAAAATGCTCCAACTGGCCTTAACATTTGTGTATGGTCCTCTGAGGTCTCCTAGGACTCTTGTCCATTATTGTTATAAAAAACATTTCTTCTTTTTCTCAGAGAAATAATAATCCAATGAAATGGAAAATAGTCTACCTCTCATATAACAAGGCCCATATACATGCAAACGAAATTGAGAACCCATCATGAAATATTAGGTCTAGATGGTGGTGGAGTCTTTCCAACGACACAGTCTTTTGGAGAGGTTCATTCATGAATGCTTTGTGTGCCCTTATTGTGTAGACATTATTAAGATTCCCTGCTCTGTGCTCTCTTACCCTTGACATTGTTTGTATTAGCTAGGGCACACTCTAGTTATATTATTGACCGTGTGTGTTGTGGTTTACTCTCACGAGATGCATTTCTGGACTTCGTGTAGTAGTAGCACATGCTAAAATCTATGTATTAGTCAATAAATAAACACATGAAAAACCACTACAGCTAAATAAACACTCAGAGAAAATGTTCTCATATGATAGAGCTCAGATCGGGATAAATATAGACATTCAAGTACTGTGAATAGACCACGTTGAGTTTTTCTCAACATACTGTATATCCCAGTGTGGCTCTCTACATACCACGTTTGATCAGGTAATGGATAGTTCTCTAGATATTGAGAAATTACAAATCCCAGTATTTCCCTCTATGGACTGAAGCACTCAGAAATAGACCCTGATGAGCAGCACTTGGAGTCCCCAGGGGTCCATATGTCAACTAACTGTTGATTTAATATCATAATTACTTCTGCTTTTCAGCTAAAAGGGAGTCCTTCCCCAGGAAATTCACTGATAAACCAGACATACTGCCTCGTAGGTCTAGCTCAGCTGAATGTAGTGATACCTTTCACTTTGTGATTCCTTGCTTCATTCTGGAACAAAAAGACTTTTAATCCAAGTGCAATTGAGCAATTAAGTGCACTGGTGGTCACTGGCGGATCCAGGGGGGGGGGCAACGGGGCAATTGCCTTCCCCCCCGAGCTGGCGGCACGGCCCTGCTCAGAAGTGGGGGGCGGCGGCGGCGGGGCACAGGGAGATGAACGCTCATCTCCATAGTCATCTGTATCGCCGTCCTCAGGACAGCGATACAGATGACTGTGCTGCGGCAGGGGAGGGAGAGGCGTGTTCCTTTCCCTTCCTCTGATAGGCTGCAGGCATCGCGCCGCTTGAGCCATACAGCGCGGGACACAGGCCGAAAGAGGCTGCATCGCATCGCTGACATGGAGGTAAGTATAAGTGTTTTTTTTTTATATACTGTATATACAATACTTTTACTGGCACATTGGGGGGGCTGTTATTACTGGCACATGATGGAGGGGCTCTTGTTACTGGCACATGATGGGGGGACTCTTGTTACTGGCACATGATGGGGGGCTCTTGTTACTGACACATGATGGCGGGAGTGCTTTTATTACTGGCACATGATGGGGGCTCTTATTACTGGCACATGATTGGGAGGGTTGCTCTTGTGACTGGCACATAATTGGGGGTGCTTTTATTACTGGCACATTATTGGGGGCACTTATTACTGGTACATTATTGGAGGCAATTATTACTGGCACATTATTGGGGGCACTATAGGGGCACCTACTGAGGCCACAAAGAAGGGTTACTTTATATGGGGGGCTCTGTACAGTAGAATTTTATACTGGGACACAGTATGATGGGTACTATGGGGAAGGGGGGAGAGGAGTTCTATGGGGTCATCTACGGGGGGCACTAAGAAGGGGTATTTTATACACTGGTACATTATGGGGTGACACTGAGGGCAACTACTGGGGCATTTTACACTGGTACATTATGGGGGCACTAGGAAGAAGGGGGGAGCACTATGGGGGCATTTACTGGGGGTGCTATATAGGGGTATTTTATACTGGCACATTATGGGGGCACTATGGGGACATTAGCTCAACTGGGGGTATTACAAAGGCGTATTTTTTGCACTGTCACATTATAAGGAGAACTATATCTACTGGGGGGGGGGGGCATTATGGTGGGCTTTATTACTCCCACCTAGTAGCAGCACCAGCCTCTCCCTGCTCTGCTATCCCTCTGCCCATTCTCCAAATCCTTATTATGAAATCTTTTTCATTAGGATAAAACACATCATCAGCTCCGCCGAGCCCCCGGCCAAGTGCTGAAGTGGTGTCCGAGATCCCCAAGGGCCAAGCCAAGTAACTAAGTTTTCATGTGAAATATTGTTTGTTATACACATATAGCCTACACTGTGCCCCACAATATACAGTATACCGCTACACTGTGCCACACAATATACAGTATACCTCTACACTGTGCCCCACAATATACAGTATACCTCTACACTGTGCCACACAATATACAGTATACCGCTACACTGTGCCACACAATATACTGTATACCTCTACACTGTGCCCCACAATATACAGTATACCTCTACACTGTGCCCCACAATATACAGTATACCGCTACACTGTGCCCCACAATATACAGTATACCTCTACACTGTGCCCCACAATATACAGTATACCTCTACACTGTGCCCCACAATATACAGTATACCTCTACACTGTGCCCCACAATATACAGTATACCGCTACACTGTGCCACACAATATACAGTATACCGCTACACTGTGCCCCACAATATACAGTACACCTCTACACTGTGCCCCACAATATACAGTATACCGCTACACTGTGCCCCACAATATACAGTATACCTCTACACTGTGCCCAATATACAGTATACCTCTACACTGTGCCCCACAATATACAGTACACCTCTACACTGTGCCCCACAATATACAGTATACCTCTGCACTGTGCCACACAATATACAGTATACCTCTACACTGTGCCCCACAATATACAGTATACAGCTACACTGTGCCTCACAATATACAGTATACCGCTACACTGTGCCCCACAATATACAGTATACCTCTACACTGTGCCCCACAATATACAGTATACCTCTACACTGTGCCCCACAATATACAGTATACCTCTAGACTGTGCCACACAATGTACAGTATACCTCTACACTGTACCCCACAATATACAGTATACCGCTACACTGTGCCACACAATATACAGTATACTGCTACACTGTGCCCCACAATATACAGTATACCTCTACACTGTGCCACACAATGTACAGTATACCTCTACACTGTGCCCCACAATATACAGTATACCGCTACACTGTGCCACACAATATACAGTATACTGCTACACTGTGCCCCACAATATACAGTATACCGCTACACTGTGCCCCACAATATACAGTATACCTCTACACTGTGCCACACAATATACAGTATACCTCTACACTGTGCCCCACAATATGCAGTATACCTCTACACTGTGCCCCACAATATACAGTATACCGCTACACTGTGCCCCACAATATACAGTATACCGCTACACTGTGCCCCACAATATACAGTATACCTCTACACTGTGCCCCACAATATACAGTATACCTCTACACTGTGCCCCACAATATACAGTATACCTCTATACTGTGTAGTCTGTTCTATAAGCACCATTGTTTTGTGGCGGCGGACAGAAAATATTCTGGAAGTGCCCCTTCCGAGACCAGGCTCTGGATCCGCCACTGCTGGGGGTAGGTTCAAGCCATTCTGTGCACCTTGCTCCTCCTGCTTCCACTGTCAGCCCCTCCCATGATGCCATGACAGCGGTGAACTCATTGGTTTTGACAGGTCACTGCTACAGCCAGTGATTGGCTACAGCAGTCACGTGTCTGTCTATGTCTGTCACGTGGGATGTCATCACTGACAGTTACAATACAGAGACCAACAAGGGACCCAGGAAGTGTTGGAATGGGAGCGGTGGGGGATTGGTAGGGTGATTATTAAAGAGAACCTGTCATCAACTTTATGCTAACCTCACTGAGGGCAGCATAAAGTAGTGACAGAAATGCTGATGTCAGCGGTGTGTCAGTCATGAGCTAAAGTAAGTGGTTGCCGAGAACCAGCATCATAATCATTGCAGCCCAGGCCTGGAAAAGAGTCCAATCTACCTGGGAAGAGTCCTGGTTTTTCAGAATCTCCTGCTGATCTGCTGATGGTTGGCAGTTATCATAAAGGGAGACAACTAGGTAGAATCATCAGCAGGTGGGCAGGAGATCAGGAATTTATGAATAACCATGACTCTTCTCAGGTGGCCGTGACTCTTTTCCAGGCCCAGTCTGCAATGATTGTGATGTTGGTTCTCGACAACCACTTATTTTTTACTTTTAAATGAAAGACCACTGAAATCAACTCACCTGTCTCTACTTTATGCTGCCTTTAGTATGGGCAACATAAAGCTGATGACAGGTTCCCTTTAATTCACTTTTTTTTAGGAGGCTGGACAACCCCTTTTCAATTTTTAGTAGATTTTAAGGCTACTTTCACACTAGCGGCAGGATGGATCCGACAGGCTGGTTACCCTGTCGGATCCGTCCTGCCGCTATTTCGCCTTGCTGCCGGACTACTGCTCCAGCCCCATTGACTATAATGGGGGTGGGGGCGGAGCTACGGCACAGAACGGCAGTGCGCGGCGTGAGGCCGCCGGACTAAAAGTACTGCATGTCCGAATTTTTAGTCCGGCAGCCTCTCACCGCGCACTGCCGTGCTGCGCCGGAGCTCCACCCTGTCCTCATTATAGTCAATGGGTACGGAGCGGCACGACAAAATAGTGGCAGGACGGGTGAACAGCCTGTCGGGTCCGTCCTGCCGCTAGTGTGAAAGTACCCTAATGCTGGTGCTTGGCATTGAGTGTTTACTTAAGTGTAATTTTTATCCTTTAGCTTCTTTGCGCATCTCTCTGCAGTTGTCGTCTCTTAACTTTTTGTGGGCAGGCAGTAGCTTGTACCAGATGACCATCAAGATTCTGCATCTCCCACAAGTTGTGGTCTTCTCTTTTTATTCCCTCCCCTTCGTAGAAAATATTCTCTCACACAACCCCTGTGATTCCACTAATAAATAGTATTATTGTAAGGAAATACAATGGTGGCCAACCAGAACGATGGCAAACAAGCTCATAACTGCTATCAGTCTTCCTGAACCACACCAATTAGTAGGACGCTAAGGCGACCCCTTCACTAGAGCCTACCACAAGTCCTCATGTAGTGATCAGAACCCAGGTTATGTCTGCAGCGTAAGGTAGCAGAAAACTGGTGTGAGCTAGCTGGAAGCTGACCTACCAGAATGACCTGGAAGCAAAGAGTAGTAGACAAGCGGGGTCAGAACCAAGAGAGAAATATACTGAAAAAGCATTGGATGGCGGGTAAATCCAGAAACTAAACACAGTCAGAATACCAGGAGAGTTAGTAGAAGCCAACTCAGCAGATGAGGTGTAAAGCCAGAAAACAAGCCACAGCCAGATTGCAGAAGTAATGAGTGGCACACAACGGAGGAACCAGGATAACAACATCACAGGCAATCACAATCAGTGAATTCCATACTTCTGTCTAGCTATGGGATTGGACGCTGAGCCAGGCACCTGATTGGCTCATCCTCCAGCCTCATTGATCGGTCGACCAGATGGGGCTTGACTGGTTGGCATGTCTAGCCTTCCAGCACAGCCATGCACAATATCTTGGCTGGGTAAACTCCTGAAAACTATAGTGATGCAATTTCCTTCTCCACTGTCTAGAGCAGGCATCAGGAACCTTCGGCACTCTAGCTGCTGTGAAACTACAACTCCCAGCAAGCACACTTGCTCAGCTGTTCTTGTAACTCCCATAGAAGTGAATGAAGCATTCTGGAAAATGTAGTTTCAGAAGAGCTGGAGTGCTGGAGGTTGTTGATCCCTGGTCTAGAGAGAGATATAGCTGAAACCGTATATTTCTATGAATTTAGAAGTGAATATACAGTAGGGATGAATGAATGAAAGGTGTCTGAGATGCTTCACCTGCTTCTCTATGAGATCACTACGCCAGCACTGAGAGGAGTAGAAGGGAGGAGGAAAGTAACTGAGCATGTGAGTCCACCACTGATTGCAGAAGAAGGTGGACCAGAAGGATAAACAGCAGAGGGCTCTACCAGAGAGGAAAATGTACATAAAAAACAAACCATATTTTAATTGCATGTATATTGCCGTAACAATTCATTTGAAATGCATAGGAATTCCTTTCCTGGGAAAACCCATTTTTTTCTTATTCTAGAAATATTCTTCTAGTAGTTGGATAGATAACACATTTTCCACCTTTCCTTCAGCAGAACCTCAGACCCCAGTGTGTTTGTCTTATATGTTTTGTCTAGAGTTGTCAGAACATTGTAGAAAGCGTTTCCTGTAGAAATGTGGCGTCTAAGGCTCTAAATGCAGATGTAGATGTATTTATGACGTTCATGGTGACCTCTGGCATTCCCTCGCATTGCATTCTTCCGGGGAAGTACAGCTCCTTGCATTATCACACAGGTTTCTTACGTGGAATAACTCTGGCTATGGCAGGGGGGCCGCGACATGTTGTTTCAGAGCACATTGGGTCTCCTGGTTATCCCATCTTTGGTTTGATAAGTATAGAGCCAGTTTACCAAAATTGCCATTGGGGCCACCGGTGCCAACATAGAGAATGTGAGAAATGGGGCCACGTGGTCCATAGGCTGTGACAGGTATTGCAGATGATTCCCATCATAAAAAGTGTCTCACCATGGGTGTTTTAAGACAAAGAGATAGCTGCCCAAAACAGCTGATCAGTGGGGGCATGGAGTGTTAAACCCCCACCAATCTGATATTGATGACCTATCCTAAGTTATGGTAAATTTCTTTAAAGGGGACATATAATTAGGATCAGCCCTATTAAACCAGGCATAATGTCTGGTAGGGTTGATCCTGCTGATTAAAATGAAACCTGTCTTGTGAAAATTGGTTGTGGCATTCCCGAGAAAAAAAATACTTTTATTCTTTTGGAAAATGAGAGCTTCAGTAATCTGAGGGGCGGAGTCTAGCTTTCCAGAGCTGGCCACGCCCATCGGAGCACTGAAGCTCTTATCTGCATAAGAATCAAAGTCTTTTTTCTCAGGAATGCCAGAACCGATTTTCACAAGACAGGTGTCATTTTAATCAGCAGGATCAACTCTACCAGATAGTGTGCCTGATTTAATAGGGTTGATCCTGCGGACAGATGCTCTTTAAATGCCCGCAGTCGATGAATACCTACACTAGGCATTATGACACCCAATAACTTTGCAGATATTTACTTGTACTGATTTTGAGCTTTGTTATTTCTTCTTCTCTATTCACATCCAAAGCTAAATTCAGAATTCTCCTTTTGGATGCATTTTGGGTGCTCTCAGAAAAAGCGAGATCATTACCACTCCGATCTCAGAGCATAGATTAAAGGGGTTGTCCAGGTTCAGAGCTGAACCTGGACATATCCCCATTTTCACCCAGGCAGCCCCCCTGACTTGAACTGCTCTGATGCTCTCCTTTACCATGCGCTAAATTGCACAGGGCAAAGTCATTTTTTGGAGTTCCAGTGACGAACCGGGCTCTCCTTAGGTCTGCCAGGCGGAGGCTTCCGCCCTGCAGTGAGCCCGGTGACGTCACCGGCACTGATAGGCGGACTTTAGCACTGCCCTAGCCTGTAAAACTGCAGTTAAACAGCGCTAAAGGCCGCACATCAGAGCCGGTGACGTCACCCAACACACTGCTGGGCGGAAGCCTCTGCCCAGCAGTGTGTTATTGTAAATAAAAGAGCCCTTGCCCTGTGCTATCTAGCACAGCGTAAGGGAGAGCATAGGAGCATGAAATAGTCTGATGCTAACATCAGGGAACCCCGACAACCCCTTTAACCCCTGTCAGTTTCCATGGGTAGCTTTAGATGTGAGTGGAGCATAAAGCTATTCTCAGAAGCGGTTTTTGGCCAGCGAATTAGGCGCCATGGCAAAGGAAAAGGAAACGGAAAATAAAAACTATTTGAAAAGTTTTACGAAGGAAAGACGACCACATGTTACACGGAGCGGAGCAGAAAGCTGGCGGTTCATTCCTCCTTAACTGGTGTTAATCAACTGCAATAACTTCACCTCCCACCCCAGCCCGGAGGACAGAGGTCACGCAGTAATATCACACATGGTCAGATCAGGTTTCCGAGCTGGGATTCTGAACAAACGATGATCTAAACAAAGCTTTAAACACTCAAAAATAATTAGGTTTATGAACTTCACGAAAAAGTCATTTGCCAGCGATATCCAGCCCCGAAGTGCGCTGCGCTGCTCTGAAATTCTGCTAATTTACTTGAATTCCCTCAGACTTCTGTTTTCTGGGAAGGTCATAGAAAATGATTTATTTCTTTCCAAAGAAGTATCGGCCTATTAAGAAAAGGAAAAAAAAAATCCAAAAAGTTTTAACTCCCTGACGTGGTTATACATTGCTCCCATTGAAGGAAGTGCAGAAAGATGTCAGTTATGAAAGGTCACTCGGCCTCGGTTTCGTGCTGCAAATTGGGCGACCTGATCACACAGCTGTTACGGATCAGATTTCGGTGTCACCTGCCCTTACTAAATACAGGAACCTGCTTGTCAGACCAGGCCTAGTAATTGCATTACTCACATCCACCTCTCCGATATTTGTCTCTTCTCTGAACTTTTTACTTTTGAAAGAAAATAAAAATACTTTTTTGCTCAAAATTGAAAAAATAAAATAAATTCTGCTAAAACTGAGAAATGAAATGAGACAAGGTGAAAGGCAGTCTGGGGTTTCAACATCCTGAATGTTTTGATTCCTTGTGTTGGATGATAGTTTAACCCTTTAAAGGGGTTGTCTAATTTCAGCAAATGACATTTATCATGTAGAGCAGGCATCCTCAAACTGCGGCCCTCCAGCTGTTGCAAAACTACAACTCCCAGCATGCCCTGACAGCCTACAGGTATCAGCCTACAGCACGGCATTGTGGGAGTTGTAGTTTTACAACAGCTGGAGAGCCACAGTTTGAGGATGCCTGATGTAGAGGAAGTTAATACAAGGCACTTACTAATGTATTGTGATTGTCGATATTACCTCCTTTTCTGGCTGGATTCATTTTTACATCCCATTGTACACGGTTCGTATCCAGGGGTTACTTTGTCTACAACCATTTGGTGAAAAGAGACAACCCCTTTAAGGACGCTACCATTTTCCTTTTTTTGCCTTTGACTTTTACTCTCTGCTTCCCAGGAGCCGTAACTTTTTTAGTTTTCCGTTCACATAGTCGTTTGAGGGTTTTGTTATTTGCGAGACCAGGTATACTTTCTAATGATGCCATCTAATATTACATATGATATAGTGAGAAATTTGAAAAAAATAAATAAAAATTTGGGTGGAATTGGAAAAAAAACACAATTCTGCCATAGTTTTCTGCGTTTTGTTTTTACAGTGTTTCCTGTGCAGTTAAACTGACCTGTTAACTTCATTCTGCTGGTCAATACGATTACAGATGTGTATAGTTTTTTTTTGTGTTCTAATACTTAAAAAAAAATAAGAACTTTAACAAAAGTAAATTTTTTCCTGCATCGCCATATTCTGTTGTCCCCCATAACCTTGATATATATATATACTTACAGAGCTTTTTAAAGCATTTATTTTTGGGGGGATGATCTGTAGTTTTTCTTGATACCATTTCGGAGTGTGTATGATTTTTTGATCACTTTTTATTACATTATTTTGGGGAAGGTGAACAGACCAAAATATAGAGAATCTGCAGTTTGAATTTTTTAAATTTTGCTGTTCGCCATGCAGGATAAATATTTTTATACTTTAATAGTTCAGACATTTTGGGAGACAGCAATGCTTATGATCTTTATTTTTTATTGTTTATTTTTAAAATGGGGGTGATTAAAATTGTTATATCTTTACATTTTTTGTAAATATATTTTTTTTTACTTTTTTCACACCTATTTTAAGTCCCCCAGGGGACTTCAACATTAAATTGTCTTATCGCTTTTCCCATAGACTGCAATGATTTAACATTGCAGTCTATGGGGGATTTCCTATGGTAAACCTGCTGTTAGGAACTTCACTATGAAAGGATTCAGAGCATTCAGAAGGCCTCAGGCTGCTATAGCAACTGAACGACTCCCTCAATTTTGGAGCGGGGGAGCCTTTCAGTCCCCAAGATTGACCACGGCATGTGAGAGGTTAAATGTCTGTGGCTACAGCACTTGCTCAGCTCCTGAGCGAGCACCATCTTTAAAGTCCTGACTTGCATCGTACATGTACAGCACAATTCATGAAGGGGTTAAAGGAACTAGTCAGGAAATCTACTAATAAACCAGGGCTAGGGCTAGCTCAGCTGAAGGTAATGATTTTACTTAGAGATCTGTTGCTTCATTCTAGAGAAAACATACTTTTAATCCATATGTAAATCAGTAGTAAAGTTCAACAAAGTCAGACCCAAACCACCAGGAGGTGGGGTTAAAGGGAGTCTGTCAGCATTTTTGACCATGATAAACTGCTGAAAGCACAAGGAAAGCAGACTGTTTAAAACAGTATGAACATACATTTTGTATCATAGTGAGTATTATTAGGAGTAGTGAGAATATGAACTTTTATTCTGCTTAGTAAATGTCCCCCATAGGCTTTGACCTAGACCTGTCACAGGGCGCCGGCGACGTGCCTCTCCTCTCCTGCGCTGCCGGCCCCCTGGTGTAACACGGCGGAAGACACCCGCGCCGTGTCCTGCTGGAGCGCCAAGCGGGGAGCCGATCGGCGTCTCGGTTGCTGGGGCAACGGGGGGCGGAGCGCGCCCGGCTGCACACTTCCTCTCTGTGCGGCCGGTGTCCCCATAGTAACGTATAAGGGACTGAGCGCCGAGCTGGCCACTCGGTGCTCGGCATCAGACATGATGGGAGGTCCTGTGGCACTGGCCACGTCACATGACCTCTCCTCTTCAGTATATAAACAGGCAACCTGCTAGCCATAGGTTGTCTGTGATTAATTGTCCAAGGCTATCTACTATAGAGTTACCTGCGCTATCTGGATTTGACCCGTGCCTGTTTATGACCCGCTTCTGCTTGCTCCTTGTTCCTTACGTGACCTCTTGGCTTGACCTTCGGCTTGTGACCTGACCTGTTCTTTCTCATCCCTGTGGCACCGTATTACTCTCCTGGTATTTGACCCCGGCATCTCCTGACTATTCTTTTCTTACTCCATTTGTGCTTTGTTGCACTCTTGGTTTTGACGCGGTCCATTCACTATCCGTTGTTCGTCTTGTCTGTCCTCCCAGCATGTATTTTAAGCTAGGGACTGCCAGCCAGTTCTCTCCTGTCATTAGGACTTGCGAGGCAAGTAGGCAGGGCCAGGGGTGAGGGTGGAGCACAGTGGTCACTATCCTCCCCCCTGCTTGTGTGTGTACGTGACCGTGACAGAATCACAGGCCATACATCATTATGGACCCTTTACAGAGTCTCACTGACCATGTACAAAACCTGGCGCAAATTGTTCAGTAACTGGGAGAGAGGCTACTGGCCCAGGAATCTCCCCGTACGCAACCCATACCTTCTCCAGCCGCTCTGCAGGCAGAGCCTCATGTCAAGTTGCCGGATCAACTTTCAGGAGACCGAAAGTGTTTCTTGGAAAGCTGTAAGCTATATTTTCACTTGCGGCCTCATTCGTCTGGCCCAGACCAACAGAGGATCGGAATAATTATCTCCCTCCTCCAGGGAGACCTTCAGGAGTGGGCATTCTCCTTGCCTCCTGACTCTCCGTGCCTTAGATCCGTTGACGCATTTTTTCAAGCTCTGGGGGTTCTGTACGATAAACCCGACAGAGCGTCCGTAGCCGAGTCACATTTAAAGGCCCTCAGTCAGGGTGATCGGCCAGTTGAGGACTACTGCACCCAGTTCCGTAAATGGTGCGTACCTTCCAGCTGGAACGAACCGGCCCTCAAGAGCCAGTTCAGGTCAGGCCTGGCTGAGAATCTTAGAGATTTGCTGGTCTGCTACGCCTGACCCGAGACCTTAGAGGAGACCATGACTTTGGCCATTAGATTGGACAGACGTATCAGGGAGAGACAGCAGGAACATCTGTTTTCTCCACAGGGTATTCCCAAACCTGAACCCGCTCCCGTGGGACCCAAGTCGGAGGCCCAGATGGACGAACCAATGCAGCTCAGTATGACCCGTAGAGAGCAACATCGTCGACAGGGCACCTGTTTCTACTGCGGCGACTCTGAACATTGGGTTCGTCAGTGCGCTAAGATTCCTCCTTCCGGAAGATCATCCAAGTTTGAAGGAGCCAAAGATAAGGTACTTCCGGAGGTGGTAAGAAAAAAGTTGTTGCTACCCATTTCTGTGGTCTTTGGGACCCTCAAGGGGTCAGGTAGAGCTTTCAGTTGACTCTGGTTCTGGTTTTAGTTTCATGGATCTTAAGTTTGCAGTACAGGTGGGAATACCCATGTTGAATCTGTCCACTCCTCTCTATATTGTCGCCATTGACTCCACTCCTCTGCTTGGAGGAACTGTCAAGCTCTATACTCCTGAAATAACCTTGTCGATAGGGGTGTGTCACTCAGAGAGGTGTTTATTTTTTATTCTTGAAAATCAAATCTGCCCGTAGAAGTGGTCTTAGGGAATGCCTTGGCTTCAGCTACACAACCCGGTCATTAACTGGGGCCCCAATTGTAACTCCTGTTTGACCTTTGTCCAGGCAGGGGTTTCCTCCAATTCCAGTGGCGTTCTCTCCATATATTGAAGAGTTCCAAGATGTTTTTTCCACATCCGAGGTCGAGACTCTTCCTCCCCATAGACCCTATGACTGCGCTATAGATTTAGTGGCAGGGTCTAAATTCCCCAAGGGACATATTTACAACCTATCTGCTCCAGAGCGCGGCGCTATGAAAGAGTATATTAGAGAGTGCCTTAAAAAGGGACATATTCGACCCTCCACCTCTACCATGGGTGCAGGGTTCTTTTTTGTTAAAAGAAGGACGGTGGTCTCAGACCCTGTATAGACTATAGAAGGTTGAACAAGATTACCATTAGGAATCAATATTCTATCCCGTTGATTCCTGACATGTTCAACCAGGTTTTGGGAGCATCCTGGTTTTCCAAACTCGATTTGAGAGGGGCTTACAACCTGATACGTATTAAAGAAGGGAAAACTGCCTTCAACACCCCAGAGGGGCACTTTGAGTATTTAGTCATGCCTTTCAGGACTCAGCAATGCCCTGGCAGTTTTTCAGAATCTAATGAATGACATCTTCAGGGAGTTTATCGGCGAATTTATGATCGTATATCTGGACGACATTTTGATTTTCTCTTCGGACTGGGACTCTCATGTCTCTCATCTCAGACTTGTGCTTGGAATCCTCTGGGAAAATCAATTGTCGGTCAAATTAGAGAAATGCATGTTTGGAGTACAGGAGATTTTATATCTAGGGTATATCCTTACTCCACACGCATTTAAAATAGATCCTAAGAAAGTTCAGGCGATTCAAGACTGGGTGAGGCCATCTTCCCTAAAAGCATTACAACGCTTTTTAGGATTTTCTAATTACTATCGTAAGTTTATAAAAAAAAAATCGGTAATCGCCAAACCTTTGACCTGACCTAACCAAGAAGGGGGCGGATCTTGTTAACTGGCCACCTAAAGGCTCTCATGGCTTTTGAGACTCTTAAAATGTGTTCTCAGAATGTCCTAGTCTTCATTCAGCCAGATCCAGAGGAACCCTTTGTTGGCGAGGATGGATGCATCTGAGGTTGGGGTGGGGGCTATTCTTTCTCAGGGATCTCCCAACCTCACTAATTTAAGACCGTGCACGTTCTTCTCATGTAAATTCTCTCCCACGGAGAGGAATTATGAAATCGGGAACCTGCAAACTACTGGCCATCAAATGGGCGTTTGAGGAATGGAGACATTTTTTGGAAGGGGCTAAACACTGTGTCACGGTTCTTACTGACCATAAGAATTTGGTATTCCTTGAAGCCACTAAACGCCTTAATCCTAGGCAAGCCAGGTGGGCCCTGTTTTTCACACGATTTAATTTTTCTAGACCAATTTTTCAGGCCAGGAAGTAAGAATATCAAGGCGGACGCCTTGTCCCGAAGCTTTCAGTGCCTTCCAGCCTCCTGACACCCATCCTGAACCCATCCTGCCGACTAATATCATTTTGGCATCAATATCTACAGACCTCTCTTCTGAAATCGCTTCAGCACAACATCTTGCCCCTGCACGGACACCCTCAGATAAGTTATTCGTTCCTGGGCACTTCCGTCTCTGCCTGTTGGGTGAGTGCCATGACTCTGTTTTGTGCGGCCATCCCGGTATCGATGCCACTAAGTAGGCAGGGCCAGGGTGAGGGTGGAGCGCAGTGGTCACTATCCTCCCCGCTGCTTGTGTGTGTACGTGACGGTGACAAGACCTCAATCTTTTAACACCCTCAAAAAGTCATCCCACCCCTCATAGGCAAGCAAGCTTCTTATGATTTCTGTCCTGGTATTTATAAAGTATCTGACTTATTTTACAGTGGAATAACCAGTTTACAGATGAGAAAATTACTTAATGTCATGTTCTAGTGGGTCAACAGAACAAGCATACAAAAACCAGGCTAAATTGATCACCACTGGACAAAGTGCACTGGTTTGACTTAGGCCTCATGCACACGACTGTTTTTTTTCACGGTCCGCAAAAACGGGGTCCGTGGGTCCGTGATCCGTGACCGTTTTTTCATCCGTGGGTCTTCCTTGATTTTTGGAGGATCCACGGACATGAAAAAAAAGTCGTTTTGGTGTCCGCCTGGCCGTGCGAAGCCAAACGGATCCGTCCTGAATTACAATGCAAGTCAATGGGGACGGATCCGTTTGATGTTGACACAATATGGTGCCATTTCAAACGGATCCGTCCCCATTGACTTTCAATGTAAAGTCTGGAGTTCTTTTATACCATCGGATTGGAGTTTTCTCCAATCCGATGGTATATTTTAACTTGAAGCGTCCCCATCACCATGGGAACGCCTCTATGTTAGAATATACTGTCGGATATGAGCTACTTCGTGAACCTCAGATCCGACAGTATATTCTAACACAGAGGCGTTCCCATGGTGATGGGGACGCTTCAGGTTAGAATACACTACAAACTTTGTACAAGACTGCCCCCTGCTGCCTGGCAGCACCCGATCTCTTACAGGGGAATATGATAGCACAATTAACCCCTTCAGGTGCGGCACCTAAAGGGGTTAATTGTACTATCATATTCCCCTGTAAGAGATCAGGGCTGCCAGGCAGCAGGGGGCAGCCCCCCCCCCCTCCCCAGTTTGAATATCGTTGGTGGCACAGTGTGCGCCCACCATCGCCCCCCCCTCCCTCCCTCTATTGTAATAAATCGTTGGTGGCACAGTGTGCGCCCACCATCGCCCCCCCTCCCTCCCTCTATTGTAATAAATCGTTGGTGGCACAGTGTGCGCCCACCATCGCCCCCCCTCCCTCCCTCTATTGTATTAAATCGTTGGTGGCACAGTGTGCCAACCACCATCGCCCCCCCCTCCCTCTATAGCAGTAACATTGGTGGCAGTGTGCGGTCTCCAATCCCCCCCCCCCCATCATTGGTGGCAGCGGAGTTCCGATCGGAGTCCCAGTTTAATCGCTGGGGCTCCGATCGGTAACCATGGCAACCAGGACGCTAGCGCAGCCCTGGTTGCCATGGTTACTTAGCAATAGTACAATTGTAGAAGATTCATACTTACCTGCTTGCTGCTGCGATGTCTGTGTCCGGCCGGGAGCTCCTCCTACTGGTAAGTGAAAGGTCTGTGCGGCGCATTGCTAAAGAACTGTCACTTACCAGTAGGAGGAGCTCCCGGCCGTTCACAGACATCGCAGCAGCAAGCAGGTAAGTATGAATCTTATACTGTTGTACTATTGCTAAGTAACCATGGCAACCAGGGCTGCAGTAGCTTCCTGGTTGCCATGGTTACCGATCGGAGCCCCAGCGATTAAACTGGGACTCCGATCGGAACTCCGCTGCCACCAATGATGGGGGGGGGGGGGAATGGGAGACCGCACACTGCCACCAATGTTACTGCTATAGAGGGAGGGGGGGCGATGGTGGTTGGCACACTGTGCCACCAACGATTTAATACAATAGAGGGAGGGAGGGGGGGCGATGGTGGGGGCACACTGTGCCACCAACGATTTAATACAATAGAGAGAGGGAGGGGGGGGCGATGGTGGGGGCACACTGTGCCACCAACGATTTATTACAATAGAGGGAGGGAGGGGGGGCGATGGTGGGCGCACACTGTGCCACCAACGATATTCAAACTGGGGAGGGGGGGGGTCTGCCCCCTGCTGCCTGGCAGCCCTGATCTCTTACAGGGGAATATGATAGTACAATTAACCCCTTTAGGTGCCGCACCTGAAGGGGTTAATTGTGCTATCATATCCCCCTGTAAGAGATCGGGTGCTGCCAGGCAGCAGGGGGCAGTCTTGTACAAAGTTTGCAGTGTATTCTAACTAGAAGCGTCCCCATCACCATGGGAACGCTTCTGTGTTAGAATATACTGTCGGAAATGAGTTTTCACGAAGTGAAAACTTAGATCAGAAAAAGCTTTTATGCAGACGGATCTTCGGATCCATCTGTATGAAAGCAACCTACGGCCACGGATCACGGACACGGATGCCAATCTTGTGTGCATCCGTGTTCTTTCACGGACCCATTGACTTGAATGGGTCCGTGAACCGTTGTCCGTCAAAAAAATAGGACAGGTCATATTTTTTTGACGGACAGGATACACGGATCACGGCCTCGGCTGCAAAACGGTGCATTTTCCGATTTTTCCACGGACCCATTGAAAGTCAATGGGTCCGCGAAAAAAAACGGAAAACGGCACAACGGCCACGGATGCACACAACGGTCGTGTGCATGAGGCCTTAAGGCCAAATGCTAAGGGCGTTATCTAAGTGAGTCCTCGATCTTTACAGTACCATGATGGTCGGGATAGACTTTTCTAAGGGTTCACCAGGTCACTACCTCCTGGGATAGTTCTGGTGCACTTGGCCAAAACCTGCAAGATAACTGAAGCTGGTGAATAACACCAGTGGTCCAGGCACAAAAGCAAAACAGGAACTGCAACCCAAACAACCAGAAACATAAGACACAGTCCAGAGATAAACCACATACTGAACAGAATACAGGACATAGGTGGAGATTTATCATTCCCTGTGCACCTGAAAAGAAGCGTTAAAGATTTACAGGTGCAATTTTTTTTTTTTTAATTGTCGCATATGCCTTTTTTCCATGTCCTTGTGACTTTTCTAAAAGGGGATCTGGCAAGAGGGGTGAAGGAGGCGTGGCCATCCGCTGAGACAAATTTATCTTCATGTACGCCAGAAATCTACGGCAGCTCTTAACTTTCATAGACTTTTGGTTAGGCGCAATGACTGCAGGAGTATGCACCGAATTTATGATGAGGTGGGCGCCTTGTCATAAATTAAATGCATCCTCCACTGAAAGCACCAGTCTTGGTGAATCTTGCCCATTAGGCAAACACAGGCAAACAAAGATAGATGCCTGGACTCCATGCGGAACTGTAGTGGCCCAAAGGGACACTACCACTCCTACATTCTTATTGCTAGTCTGTTTGCCACTATTGTATTTGCACCGCCAACTCTACCACCACCAGCTAAGTGTCAATTTCTTATATGCAAAAACTGTTATTTTCATGTGCTATGCTTGTTTCACCAGCAGTGTACATTTAGATAGAATGGAACTTACCCTTCCATTCTCCCCCCTTTTGGGCAGAAGTGGGCTAGTCCTGCTTCCTACCAAGGGAAGAGTTGAAGGAAGCTATAGTTAGTTTTGGGTGGAGTTGAGATTTGAAGAGAGAGAGTGAAGCAGCATTGTGTGGTGAGGGACTTTGCCAAGTCTCAACTCTACTTACTCTACCAACTACGACTCCTTTGTTGCCTAACCATGGAGAGTGACAGTATCCAGGTAGGAGCACAGTGACACAGACTATTAAGCCCACAACATACCACTCGGCATTACTAAACACTGGGACCCGATCGGCTCTGGGGGGCGGCCTGCTGCAGAATGGATGCATGGCAGTCATAGAAAGAGCTGCTCAGAAATGATATGAGACATTAGACAGGCAGATACCAGGACCCCATGCGGAACGAATGCGTGGAGGTCACCTGACAATAAAATTTCGATTCTTGTTCGATTTAGCAAATTTTTTAAAAACTCAGTTCAGGTCCAAATTGATTCTACCTGAATCTAATTTTCTCAAATTGCTCTGAAAATTGATATATAACAGTCTTTGGTCTCCTAGGATATTTTTTCTAAAAAGATTAAGAGAATAAATATGAATCCTAGAAACACACACATAATACTCCATAATAAAAAGTGCATGTCAGTACTCCTTACAAAAAAAAGTAAGAGTACTGAATGCCTTGGTTAGCTGAATGGCCTTGGGGGTGCTCCTTCTTATTTGGGAGACCAACAAGTATGCATGAGGAGTACTGTAGTCCAGCCAACGCTGCACTTCCTTTCTGCCAAACGTATATGCAAATTATTGTATCTTACATTTGCTGGCATCAGATAGGTTTTTTGCATACTTTGTTAATTTACATTCTTTTGGGTTTCTGGGAAAGATATTCAAATTGGTTTTCCCTCTAAAAAGAAAACAACACTATGCCTATCTGATGCCAGCAGATGTAAGATACTAGAATTTGCATGTACAGTATGTTTCCCAGAAAGGCAGAGCAGCATTGGATGGACTGCAATACTCTTTATTCATACTTGTTGGTCTCCCTAATGAGAAGAGCACCCCAAGGCCACTCAGCAAATCAGGGCAATCAATTTTCTCTTGGGACATTGAGTACTCTTGTCCTTTTGGAAGGAGAGATGTCTGGTATGTCTTATTAAGAGAAGTGTAATGCTGGAATACCCAGACCTCTTGCCTTTTAAGACGGAGAATTGCCTTGCATGTCTGATTTCTAGTGGAGTATTATATGTGGGTCAATCTCTCTCTCTCTCTCTCTGATTTGCCTTAAATGAATCACAAAAAAATCTGGATGAATTCCAAATTGGTGGAATCCATTTGCTCATCTCTTAACCAGCTGTATCAGATTGCATGGTATGAGATCATTAAATGGCTCCTTGCTGATGAAGATACCATTGGCAGTGGTCTGGGCTGGGAAAGCTCAGTTACAAGGTATCTCTGTCTGCATGTGTCCTGCTACAATTTGTTACTTAGTAATAAAGTGCAAAGTTATAATTGTCAAACTTTATTCAGTACATAATATATGAAGTGATTCCCCAGAGTCAGATGGACACGTCATGGGGTTCAGACCAGCTGGAGATTACTGGGGATTACTAAACCATTAGACACAATGTAACAGAAGACCAGTAAACAACAAACAAAACTAATTATTTTCGTGACTGTTTATGTGACTCCTTATACAGCTTGGAGGACGCAGTACCCACAATGAGGATCCCAGTGATCAGACCCCCCCTTCCCCAATGATCAGAGAGTCAGGACGAATTCGGTCCGAAGTTTAGGAAAACTTAGATTCAAAATGAATCCGAATTTTCTCACGCTTCATGGTAATGAATCAGGTTTTCATAAAGTGCAGGCTGCACGTGTTACAAAGTGAAAGTAAATGTCTGGGAATACAAGCCTGGGAATGCAAAAAGCAGGTAGCCATCCCCTGTGATGTCACAGCCCTCATGTAAAACCCTCATTCCACGCGGTCTCCGCCATTGTCCTATGAGCTGAGTATACGGAGAGACCTGGCAAGCGCTCATGCACTAGTGTTGCTGAAAATGATTAATAGAAGAATATTGGAGGGGGACAGTGCACGAAGACTGCAGGGAAAGTGCAGGGACAGTGTAGGGAGACTGCAGGGAGACTGCAGGGAGACTTACTCTGCATCAGTTTTATTTATTCCTACATTTACTTATTTCTACATCAGCTGTAAACTAAGATATGTAATTCAATACCAATAAGATGGAAGCTTTTATTATTCCAGTGCCTAGTGTGCAAGCCAATACCATCCAGTCTGCACCCCTTAGGGCAGGGATGGCCAACTTGAGGCTCTCCAGCAGTTGCAAAACTACAACTTCCAGCATAGCCAGACTGCTTACAGGTATGAGCCTACAGCAGGGCATGGTGGGAGTTCTAGTTTTACAACAGCTGGAGACCTGCAGGTTGGCCATGCCTGCCTTAGGGGAACCAGTTCTTAATGATGACCACCCTCATCTTTTGCTGGTTTTACTTCCTAGAAAAGTCAGCAAGATGCAGAGAGAGGAGGAGCTGGATGTTCCTGATGACATATTCTCATCGATATTAGATGATGTGGAAAAGGAGGAAAAGCAGATGGCAGAAGAAGGGCTCCCACCTATAGGGCAGGAGAGCGCTGGGGATGGAGAGGTGGGTATGCCAGCATATTGTGGCTCCAACTAGCCAGCCAAACCCCATACCAGTAACAGCCCCTGTTAAAAGGTGTTGTGTGGCCATTAACAATGGAGACCGACTATACAGTGCAGTGTTCATTATTATACCCACTTGTTAACAATTTCATAATTGACAAATGACATAATATCCCCCTGTTTTCCCTCCTGGTAATGTGTATATATAAATGCATTTCCATTGCCAATGAGGTCTGTCTCTACACACCATGCAACTACTCAAGCAATACCAGCAACATTGGACTGTATATGGACACTCCCCATTGTCAAGGGGACTAGCAATGCCCAGTTGGCAATATATTCACACATTTGCTGGAGGAGTAACAGATTGACAATGCAACACTGACTTGTAGAAAATGATGCACAAAAATTGCTCTTTTATGCACAATGCAAGTATTTATCGAAAAAGGTTTTCCCATGAACCATTTTTTCCCCCACAGGATAGTGGCTAAGTGTCTGATTACAGGGACCCTCATTGATTGCAGTCCTGTGTTTCCCCGTTTGAATGGAGCAGTGGTTGCACATTTTTACTGAGGGAAAGCCGCCCTCCATGTACTTAAATTGTATGTGACTCCAGGATTCGGTGTCATCAGATGCAATACCCAGACTGCATTGAGGGGAGCGCCACACACAAATCCATTTCTGGTACCCCTGGCAAACAGCTGATTTTGCCAGGGGGAATCTGCAGCCAGCCTTGAAAATGCAGTTTTATCCGACGACCATTGAGTTGAATGGCCATAGAAAGATGAATAGTGTCTTCCATTATGGAAATTGCTTATATATTGTGAGTCTCTGTTCTGGTTCTTTGTGGGGGTCAGACCAGAGACCCCCCTTTGTCATGTTTATATGACCTAATAGGACATGTGGATGAGGGTTGTCTTCATGAGACTATATAATGGGTTTACTTACCTGTTGCCACCACTAGGGGGACAATTTGTAGACAGCTCCAATTCTGAATAGTAGTTGCATGCAGATTGCCCACTAGTGGCGGCAGTTGGCAGGTGAGATTTTTACAAGTATGTGAGAGAAAAGAGGAACGATGCTGAATATTAAAGCTGATCTGTGAAGTTTTATCCAATGTAGCATTAGTCACTGTATCTTGCATCCTTGTACAGTAGATATGGCTATGGAATTTTGGCAATTTTTTCTCCTGATGCAGATATACAACATACCGTAATCTGGAAGCCAAAAACTAAGGGCAAGACCTCCATGACTGAACTTAAAAACCTTTGCAGACTCCCCCAGCGCTTTTTGGAATGTATTGTAATCTGCTGTTGCTGAGCCTGACGAGAACTATTATATTGGAAGCCGTTATTGGACCACTAAAGCCTCAAGACCTCCTGGTATTCACCTATGCTCAAGTATTATAGCAGCTGAGCAAGCGGAGGGAGGACGGACATCAAATTACATGGGAGGGTTACTGGAAGATCTGAGAGGGTCATTGCTGATCCATGAGAAGTTTTATAGTAGATGCGTGGGACAAACAAATGTATTTCCAAGACGTCTTGAAGCATTTCTCTGAAATTGTTGTCTATCATATTTATATTGCAAAAATTCTGCTACAGATCTTATCATCTGTATTCAGGATCATAATCCCTGACAAGCAGAGCATAGAGGAGGATGAGGCAGCTCTTTACCTCAGTGTTGTAAAGTAACTTGTCCTCCTGTGTGATTAGGACAGGTTTTGTGTGTACTAACAGGACGGCGGCCATTTTATTTCTCCTAATGATTTCTCACCAAACAAAATGAGCTATTATAACTAATGAAGGGTTTTTGGGAATATATTTATAATAAAGTCATATTTAAGTATTTTCATTTTCTTAATGCCCCAGGAAGTTGGAGGCCTCCTTAAGCCAGGATAAGGCAATTGTTTCATTTGGGTTTACTATAAGCCTGAGACATTACTGTAGATGTACGCTATGTTGATGCCACTCCACATACCCCTCTATAGTATTCTGAGCCAAAATGCATCAAACAGATGTGTAAATATCTTAAAGCAAAGGGCGGCATGCAGATGTATTAGACTCGTTGCACCTTTATCATAATTAGGAGGTCAAAGTAGCAGCTGTGGAGGGGGTCAGATGCAATATTATGTTCAAGGACAGGCCAGGCTTCCTTTAAAAAGTCTATAGCTATATTTTATTTTCTTGGGCTAAAGAGGGTTGAGAATCACTGTGTAATTGTCTATTCACAGTGCATGTATGTATGTATGCAGAGTACATTCTTGGCCAAACGTGTCCATAGACCTCTATACCTCCCTAAAAGCTAAACAGGTGTTTTTTCTCCCCTGACATCATTAATCAGGAAGGGATTTGGGGTTCCCCATATACATTAGTCTGAACAACGCAGTCTAACATGTATGTGAGTCTTAAAGGGGTTGGCCCATCTCATACATTGGGGGCATATCGCTATGATAGGTGTCATACAGGTGTGGGTGCCACCACTGGGACTCACTCCTATCTCCAGAATTGGACCTCAAAAGTGAACGGAGAACAGCAGCGCATGCACGGCCACCCTCCATTCATTTCCTTTTTTTAAAATATTTTTATAGAATTTTTCAATACACCCTCCATTCATTTCTAAGATAGTGCCGAAAGTAGCTGAGCAGCAGTCACAATGAAGCAGTGGCCGCGCTTGTGCGGTGCTTTCTATAGGTTTCTATAGGTTTTCCAAAAATACCAACACACACTCGCTTGGTAACTTTCGGAACTCTCATACAATTGAATGAAAAGCCTGGTGGGCATGCGCGGTGTACTCTCGTGGGGGCCCCAGAGGTGGGACCTGTGCCTGTCTCTTGGGTGAGCCAACTCCTTTAAATAATACAAGGTGGACAACTCCTAAGCACACCCTAATCCTGTTATCCAACCATCTCAAAACTCTCTGTTGGGTATCCAAAAGACAATACAGAAGGATAACACCTGATCATAAAATCAGGTTACAAAGGGTTTGTTTATAACCATGGGGCACATTGGTCAGCAGGGGGGCTGCATACCCAAAACGGCAGTAGATTTTTATTTAATAATTTTTGCAACTTTGCTTAATTATTTTTTTTAATTGAAGATGCCTTTTAGCAATAAACTGGTTGCCATACAATAAAACATCATAATATCCCTAACTATGGAGTCAGGCATCAGTTTAAAAATACATGGAAAAATTAAATCTTCAGGGGAATATATAGATTAACCTAAAAGAAGTTATTATTCTGAGCTTCAAACTTAGTTTCATTGAATATTTCTACCGCGACTTGGTCTGATGACCCCGCACAGATATCACAGCCCATGTCCCATCCCACCGGGCCTCCAATCTTACTTGGTGTCTAAAGACAGTCACATTTTATGAGGATGAAGCGTCCTGTTATAAACATCAAAACTTCACTTCATTCGTCTTCCGTTTTTTTTTTTCTCTTTTTTTTTTTTCTCTCTCCTGCTTCCATTTGAGATGCACACTTGGAAAAGGAACGCTTGTAGAATTTTCCACATTCAGAAGAATGGCACGTTCCTCTGGGATACGCTAAATTGAAAATAAGGCTGTGTCGGTCGGCCTACAGGATATGCCTGTAAATGTAGACATATTGAAATTGTGAAAAAATGACTGTTTGTGCCCATTCATATAAAGTGAATGGATTAGAATGTTCTGCAGCCCGGGGGGAATGGTGGCTGGAGGGAGGAAGACGGCTGAAGATGGAGATGGATTTGACATAAGCGCGGTGCACTGAAGGGGAGGCTTTCTCTCCTCTCCGCGGTTTAATTGCATGTTCCTCTGGGCCTGGAAGGAAAAAAATAATAGATTTCTGTAACTTGCGTCTATTGCAAATCCTTAAACAGGTGTGAGGAGAGAGAAGATCTTTAAAGGGATTTTAATGAGTAACTTTTTGGCACTGGAGCCCACGGGCTGTCGTTGGACATATTTATACATGAAATATAGAGTATATAAAATCAGTTTACAGGAAATACATAGAATGGACTGTTCAGTCTGCTTTATCCATGCTGTCATATATTTAAGGGGGCCCTAGTACAAGTCATCAATGTGGATAGGTCTAACCACTGGTCAACCCCACTGATCACAAAAACAAAGGGGCTGCAGCATTAGTGAAAGGTCCATGTGCTGGAATTAGCAAGGCTGCTCACGTGTCGGAGCTGCAATACTATTTTCTTTTATCTGGAAACCATCAGCAAGCTGCTGTTGGCATATCTTTTGTTCTTGTTATCTATTAGGTAGCTGATTGACGCATTAACACTTTTGTATGCTTGTTTATTGAAGCATACCTATCATCCCAGGAGAATTTTTGATACCCCAGACCTGGTATGTATTACTGGGAGTGGATCCAGTATCTCCACCCAAACTTCCCGTAGGGGCTGTCCAGAGTTGATTACCTCTATCACTTCCATCCATAACCATACTGAGCATAAAATGACATTCAATACTACGACAAGCATTAAACTCTGCCCTGGGATACTGCACATGGTGGCCAGTCAGATGGATACAAAGGCTCTAAGCAATTACAGTCCTTATAGCCCTCTCTTACAGTTCCCAGGTCTCAGTAGAGGTTAGCAGTAGAAGCAGCTAACCTCCTTACTGATGGTTTCCAGCACAGGCCGGACTTAAGGCTGCAAGACTGGGGGTAGGCCTGGCATGACAGGCGTTTGGAGGGAGGGAGTTGGGAGGCTCGGGGTTAAGGGGTATTGCAAGGATGGGGGGGGTGGGGGGACATTAGGGCAAGAGTGTAAGGTTTAAAAAAGGGCAGCGAGGGGCGGGATCAGGGACAGCAGTCTTGCAGCAGCCCCCTCCCACCCACCCGTTGGGCTGCTGGTTGGGAAGGGAAGCTAGCGGCGGTCAAGGTTGATGTGGTTTCTGGGTGGATTTTGGTCCAGCAGGGACGGCATTGTCATAGCGGCCATGGCTGGGGTGGGTCCTTGGAGTTGGTGGTTATGGTGGCTCTGGCGTGGTGGGGAGGGAGCCAAAGGGGCTCTGGACTCCCCAGGTATTGGATGTTGGGGTGTGATATGGCGGGTATCTGCCCCACGGTTGTTGCCCATAGTTACCGGTTCTGCCTCCGAGCTGGCGTTTATCGGCTGGAGGTAATTGAATTGAGGGCACGGGCTGTTACCCATCAGGTTTCTACGGTGCTCCAAGGACCCTCTCCGTGCTGGGCATGTTTCTCTGTGGCCTGGAAGTTTTTCTTGGTGGGAAGGTCTTGGATTGGTTATGTTATATGTTATTTATGCTTAAATTATTATTATTAATAAATAAATAAATGGCTGCTGTGGCCAATAAAATCCACTGGAGGAGTTGTTTCTTTATTGGGGAAGGAGGTTAAACGGAAGGAGAGTGGGAGGTAAAACTACTCGACAATGCGCTGGTCATGTATCAACTGTCTTTTTTTCTACTTGGAACAGAGTAAAAATCTGAACAAGAAGGGAAAACAGTAAATAAGATAATAAAGTGTTACAAAGATATGGATTGTACTGAAAAAAGACAAAAAAAACTCCATCTCTGAAACTCATTTCTCCAAGTAATCATTATGAAAAATGCTTTATTTACATTGCACATTCTTATTGGAAACTGTACTAACGTCTGCCAATGACTGCGGACCACCAACCATCAAGAGAACTGCCTATTACAGAGAATCCATGCTAGCTGCCCATACAGGATGTCCGGGTCTAACTTCCACATGGTCAATAGCGTGTGGTGAGGTGGACTAATAAATTAAATCTTCAGGACATAACTTCTGCATCTTCTGTGAACTCAGACTGGAAATCTTCGCTCTGTAAACTTTCAATGGATGGCCAGGCTTGGATGTCTCTTGATTATAATGCTGCCCCCCTACCCAAGACCACCAGTATCTCCTCCACCACTTGTTTTTTTAAATGATACTCATAGCCTGCAGCCAGAGATGTAAAATAAAATGACAGAGCTACAGTGAAGACTGACATGAACAATGCATTAGGAGAGAAGCAGCGCAGGGATGAATTTAACTCTAGATAAATGTAGACGTAAATGTCATTCATGGAATGTGAAATTCCATCCGAATTTCAGGATAAATAAAATTTGCCACAGAGCTGAATTTCCTTGTGTTCCCTGGTAGCGAAACGATTTTACCTGAAATAATGTAAAAAAAACAAAAAAAAAAATCATACTTGCCTCCTCAAACTTACCTCCTCCATATGCTCGCAGTGGACCAGCCGCCCCCCATCTTGATTGAAGATCTCGCATGAAATCCTGTGTGTGGTGATGTATGACCTCAACACTCCAGACTTCACGCCAGATCTTCATTCAAGATGGCGACAGTCGCGAGCAAATGGGGGAGGTAAGTATGATTTAATTTATTGTTCTTTAAAGGCTATGTACACCTTTGGGGGAATTTTTTTTTTATTACTGCATTGTACTTATTTTGAGCTAAAAATAATTTTCTCAATGGGTCTTTATTAACAATATGGAATCCTTTTTTCTGTACAGAGCTGAGATGCTCTACAAGTTGCCTGTGGAATTTTTGTCCTTTCCGTCATCTGAGGAGCAGACGACTTCTTATCTCTGCTCTCTTAAGTCATAAACGCTCCATCCTTATTTTACTGATAAGGCCTCATGCACACGACCGTTGTTTTATTCCGTGTCCATTGTGCCGTTTTTCAATGGGTCCGTTGAAAACTCGGCTAATGCACCGTTTGTCATCCGCGTCCGTGATCCGTGTTTCCAGTCCATCAAAAAAATATAACCTGTCCTATTATTTTCGCGGAAAACGGTTCGCGGACCGTTGCCGGAACTGCCTGCCGGACACGGTAAAACGTATGCTAACTGATGGCATTTGTAAGACTGATCAGGATCCTGATCAGTTTAAAAAATGCCTGATCAGTCAGAAAAATGCATTGAAATGCCTGATCTGTCATCCGGCAAAACGGATCCGGCATTTCTTTTTTTCACCTTTTTTTTGGTCTGCGCATGCGCAAACCAGAAGGACGGGTTCGGCATTCCGGTATTTTGAATGCCGGATCCGGCACTAATACATTCCTATGGGAAAAAATTCAGGCAAGTATTCAGGAGATAAAACCGTAACATGCTGCAGTTTTATCTTTTGCCTGATCAGTCAAAACGACTAAACTTAAGACATCCTGATGCATCCTGAACGGATTACTCTCCATTCAGAATGCATGGGGATTAGGGTTGAGCGAATCCGAACTGTAAAGTTCGGGTTCATACCGAACTTTAGGATTTTTGGACCCCGGACCAGAACCCCAACATTTGAGTAAAAGTTAGGGTTCTGGTTTAGTGTTCGGCGATTTATTGCCGCTTTTTGAAAGGCTGTAGAGCAGCCAATCAACAAGCGTTTAACTCTGTGCCCTTAGAAGCCTTCACAGCATTGCCTACTATTGGCATGGCTGTGATTGGCCAGTGCAGCATGTGACCCAGCCTCTATATAAGCTGGAGTCACGTAGCGCTGCACGTCACTCTGCTCTTACTAGTGTAGGGATAGGATGCTGCTGGTGATTTCAGGGAGAGAATAGGAGAGAATCTTTAATCAGAACTCCAATTGAACTCAGCGATCTACATAGATTTAGTTGTGTGGGTGCAGGGCACAATCTTTTTGCCCTACCCTGAGCCCAGTGACAGAGAAAAATAACTTTTATCCGTCAGTTAGTTAGGTGGGTGGCGGCGGTGATGGCCATTTTATGCAAGCTTAGTGCACCAGCACTGCATCTGTGCTTTTGTGACATTTAAATCCAAGCTTATAATCTGGTTTTAAAAAACACCCTTTTTTGGCAATATCCTACATCTGGTGCCTTTGCAGGCTTAGCCAGTTTGCAATTTAATCTAGAAATACAGCTATAATTATCTGTGTTTTTAAAAACACAATTTTTGACCAAAATACTCAATTTTACAGCCCTTGCTGCATCTTCACGTGTGAAATTCAAGCGTTTTATACTGCTGTCATATTCCGTTATTCCAAAAACACCCTTTGTGGGGAAAAATACTTAATATTGCAGTCTTTTCTGCATCTGTTATTGTTAAAACAAGCTTTAAATATTTCAATAATTTTCGGGGTTTTAAAAAACACCCATTTTTTGCAATACTCTCCATCTGGGGCCTCTGCCACATTAGTCAGTGTGCAATTTAAGCTAGAAATACAGCTTACATTTTCTGGGTTTTAAAAAACACCCATTTAGGGCAAAATACTTAATTTGCGGCCTTGTCTCCATCTGTCAGTGTGAGATACACATGTAACATCCTGAAGTATGTCACTAAAACTACTGTCACCCAGCTACATAATGTTAAGTGTATATTTATTATCATCCTGCTTTGCATTTTCTATTATATATATTTGCCATGCCTGTTTTATATTACTGCTGTAATTTTCCATGTACACCAGCAGGTGGCAGCAGCATGTATCAGATCTTAGTTAGTGTCTCTAGCCTGGAATAGTCCATTCCAGGTTAGCTTCCCCCTTTCTGAATGTTCCCACTTCCTACCTCATGGGGAGGAAGGAAAGTTCTAGTTAGTGTGTACCAGCCACCCCCGCTGGGGTAGGTTGTGTTAGTAGGAGCTCCCAGAATCAGGGATCCCAACCCTGGATTCTGCCTCGGCTAAGGCAGAGATCCATTCTCCCAGCCTGAGTCATCTACCTCAGCTGGATGACCAGAGAAGCAGCCATCCACAGAACAATAGATCTCCAGGAAGACAACACCATACCCTGCGAGCAGTCCTGTGAGTACAGATCCCAAGACCAGGAGAAGATAAGTACCTCCTAAGCTAGTCAGGCCCAAACTAAGCAGACTAAAGACAGAGCAGAAGATAGATACCTGCCAGATTCTACTAGGCGTATGTACAAGAAGCAGAATAGATAAATTCCTGCCACATATTGCCAAAACCTGCTGGGACCCAAGACTTATGCTGTACCTTGTTTGGATCAAAGCTGCCATTCAGTAAACTCAAGTTGGACTTTATTACTTGTTTGGATCTCAATTATTCCTCAATAACTCTTGCTAACCACACTCAATTTTATTGCAAGTGAGCCAGGATTCAGGAGTCCAGCCGTACCAAGGTAGGAGACACCGTTGATACTACACAGAGACATTATCCCCCTCTGGCATTCCTCACCTGGTACGTGAGCTATAACATCTTAAAGGGCCCTGCTATAGTACCTGCGCAAGCTGCAATTGGCGTCACAAACTATTATACATATATACTGACCCACTGCATAACAACCCCACTGACCCAGTGTCCTGCTCATTGCATTAAAGTGGCGTCACGAACAGGATCGGATTGAATTGTGTGTCCATCCCTAATAACAGAACCGGACCTAATGGTGCGCAAAAAAAAACGGACTTAAATCGCATGTGTTACAGTATAATAATAAGGGCTGAAGATTTTGCAAAGATCGCTGAAAAACTGTCTCTTACTTGTATTGTTGTGCCCCAAGGCGCTGAACGTGCGCTGCAGCATTCAAGAAGTTAATTCGATATTGTGGAAATTAGCCATATTCGTTTAAAATGGCGCCTCATCTTCATACCCAGAGACAAAGGAACAAAGGAACGCCCTCTCAGGAGCGCGGAAATACTGTTTACGCCCCCCAGAAGCGGGAAAAGCTAACAACACCCCCTCCAGAAAGGCGCGAAGATGTCGAATACGCCCCTTCAGGAGCGGGAAAAATAGAGAATGCCCACTGTGAACCTCCTACTGTGGACAGAGGTGATAAAGACTCCTCCTTCTGTGCCGCACCCTTACAACTGACACCCTGTTGGACTGAGCGGATTGTGAAGATGGCGTTCCCTCAGCCACATTGGAATCATATGGCGATCAGAGGCGAACCTGTGTATGAGGATAGTGCTCCAGAGATACAACTTTCCAAGCTTGTAAAGAAGACTGGTCCCTCGGTATTCGCGACCATGTCAGAGGCTGTGGATTCCTCTCTGGCCAGAACAGATGTTCCGCCTGCCTTGCCTAGCATTCCGGAGGAGACTGTCATCAAAGACTCGGATCTGAGCAAGTTCCCGGAGGCCGTGGATCCCTCCTCCATGTCAAGTGCTCCAGCGGAGGAGGACGCAGCTATGAGGATGGAAGTAGACGTCACGCCTGTTCCTGCGGAGGACGTCGCCCACAGTGCTATTCCAGCCAGTGACCAGCCTGCGGTGCAGATGAAGATGGCGCCCGAGTCCCATGATCGCATCCAGGAGGCACCGCAACCAGCCGCCCGGCCGCGACATCAGGTAGGAGCCGCTCCGCTCCCTGGGACCCAGGCCCGGTCCGAGTCCGCCCTTGCACCGCGTCCAGAGACAACAGCACCCACCATCAACCTGAGGCCCGCAAGGCCACAGCCACCTGCTGGTGCGGCGGAGGCGGCTGGTGATTCCACTCCGCCGCTTAGCTATGAGAAGTTAAGAAGCCTTAACCCTGAGGTGCCCCATGAAATCACGGCCTTCGCCCAGACCGCTTGGGAATATAAATCCGCGGTTGAAGAATGGGTCAAGCAGGTCATTGATAGCCCCCAGCCAGGGGATCCCAAATTGACCCGGCGTACTGGAACTGTATTATGGTTCTCCGTGGAGAGGGGTGAAGGATTCTTGCAGGACAACTACTCTGGCACGGAAGTATTTGTAGGCCGCCGCTCAGTAAAACGGCATTATCTGCCCCAAGAAAGGCACAACCTTTATGTGGGAGACCAGGTGGAATACACCCCCATGCGGTCCATGCAAGGACTCTTTGCAGCTGGAGTCACCTTACTGCAAAAGCCACTCTCCCCTGCCATCACCCCAGAGTCCAGGCAGGAGGATCCAGGCTCTGCGGGCAGGACCAGATGCCTCCAGGAAAACCCCGGATGGCTGCCTACTCTTCAAAGAAAAGGTTCAACCTGCTCCTGCACCATAAATACCGGATCTGGCGACGCCACCAACCCTGAGGGTGGGACAAATCAATAATAGTGTGCTGACCTTCAACCCTAAGGTCCATACATGCTTTCTGCCACCCTACATGTTGCCCTGGAAGCAGCCCCAGGCAGCTGTTTCAGCTCTCCCTGAGCCCCTGCAGCCAGAAGTTCTGCCCCTTCCTGCACCGGCTGTGGATTCCGGATTGCAGAGAGTTACAGCGGCATTCTCCAGGCTGTCTGCACAGCCAATTCCTACAGTCACCGGTAGAGGGCGGTGGCGCGCCACTACCAACGCCACTCTAAGCTACCAACAGAGGCAGGAACAACCTCTTATGCATTTCAGAAGCTCCAGCAGCGATGAGGAGCTGGACACCTACCTGTAAAAGGTGTCCCCTTTAAAAGTAAAGAAACATAATCATCAGTGACATTTGGGCGCCACTCCATGGACTGATTTCCTGACGGGTGAGGACCTGTTGGCAGTTTTTGTGTGCTTTTAATGTTTTTGTTACAGGTTGCCTGTTTTAGTCCTCATCCAGATGGTCATGTCAGTTAGGACTCCCCCCATCAGCACTTAACCCCTCATGTCCAAGTTCAGTGTTTTATCCCCTTTCTCAGGTTACTTTATAGCCTGTTTGCTGCTCTTATGACAGTTTAACCCTTGGATTGCAATTAACTTTTAACCCTTTGGATTACAATTTACTCCTTTGCCCTGTGGATTGCAAGGAACTTTTATCAGTTTCCAGAGGATTCTACAACTTTAAGCACTTCAAGTAAACAGGACTCAAGTTATTGTTGAGCCCCATTTTGCACTTATAAAATTGCACTATTTTATTATAAAATGTTTTATTGCAACGTAAAAGTTTGCACCCAAAGAAAGGATTCAAACGTGATACCTGAGCTCTTTGTGATTTTTTGCAGTGTCCCAGGGGGTCAGTAGTGTATGCTGGGCTTTGTAGTGCAGATTGACCACTAACCTGGGATCCACTGTCGTCTTCAATTGGGGCAAATACTGGAACAGGCAGGTATTTAAAAGTTCGTGACGCCAGTGTCAATTAAACGGTGACACGCCGTGTATGGTATTGTAGAAGAATGAAGCAAGCACAGGATAGCCAACAAAACTGGAACTTTTACTGAATATCAGTGAATACAGCTGGTTCTTGGGAGTACAGGATGGCCGGTCTTAGCAAGGCATTATACAGAGTGTTGATTACAGGAGATGCAGTACAGGCGGCTTGCACACTATTCCTGACCGGTCCTGCTACATGTGACTTTCTCTCCAAGGTCTAATGCCCTTTATCTGGCGTACCCTTGAAGCTGTCCTTATCTAGTACCTCCTCTGCTGTCTTGAGTACCTCTTGCTTTGTCTGATCGGCCTCTGTGGTATTCTGTGTCTTCAGGCTGATTAGCTATGCCCTTCTGACTTCTATGCATGGACTCAGGAGGGAATCCTCTCTGCACTGAGTCTGGAAACTTCTACCTTCCTGAGCTAGGCCCTAGCCTATTTATACTGAACTGGGGGCTCCCTCTGCTGGCTGTTATAAGGATTGCCGGTAACCGGCCTGACTGGCTTAAAGGGAACTACACACTCAAATCTAGCAGTGTCGGGTAGCCTACCCGTATGCTGCACACCCCCAGACTTTAACGTGAGTAAGGCCTCGTACTCACACCCATGCCTGAACCAACATAAGCTGATGCATAAGTTAAACATGGCATTATAAATATAATAAACAACGATTTCACACAAAAATATAACATTTGCAATAAATGACGCGAGAAAAAGGGGCGTCTTCTTTCTTCTTAGGCACGGCCGCTGACCTGGCACAGCGGACTTAAGGTGAACCAGGTTAGTCTATTTTTTTCTTGACTGAAGTATAATAAGGAACTACACAGGGTTTCCCCGTGGGTATAGAACAGGCAAGGGCTCACGTGGAGGAGTCCATTCTTGCGTACAAACGTCAAGCAGGCTATTTCTATTAACAACTGTTCGGGGGGAGACACCACCAGCATAGTCAAAGTCTCCTAAATGGACTGGCGGACGTCCCCTGGTTATCCGGGTGGACCTTCTCAACACAGGGGTCTCCTCTTCCCTTAGCAACGAGGTAGAAGAGAGAGGAGCAACAGGAGGATCTCCATCCGTGAGACCTTGGTCAGGAACAACTGGAACAACTGGAACAACAGGAACAACAGGAACAACAGGATCCACTAGAGGGGGAGCTGGATCCGGGGCATCTTGAACCGGCTCTTCTGGAAGTAAAGGTACAGTAGGTGCCGGAGCGGGCACCAACAAGTTCAACCATGGTGTCAGAAGCCAATGCATGGGATCAGCGTCATACCTTAGATCACGGACAGCCTGCATAGGATCCTCGGGCCGTATTGATGCCTCTGACACAGGGGGTTCAGAGATAGAACTCTCGGCACTGGGTTCTGGTGTCAGGCAGAGCTTTAACCGGTTTCGGTGTACAATTTGGGATCCCCTGCCTTCCCGGGTGATCTCATAAGTGTGAGTTCCAACATTTGGGATTGCAGTGACAACATAGGGACTTTGTTCCCATTTACTGTCCAGTTTACTGGTGCGGCGGTTATTTTTTAACCATACCACAGCCCCTATTGTCAAGGGTTCTGCATGGGCTGCTTGGTCATAGTCTCTCTGCTGCCGGTCTCTAGCATAGTCCATACGTTCCTGAACAATAGCTTGGGCCGTATTCAATCGCCTTTGGTGTTCAGCAACCCAGTCGGTATTAGGTAAGGGGTTGATGCAATCAGGTACGAGTACGTCCAAGGAGTGGTCAGCAGGCAATAACCCTTGGCGCCCAAACATCAAATAGAAGGGGGTATACCCGGTGGAACAGTGTATGGTATGATTGTATGTGAACATGAGCTGTGGCAACAGATTAGGCCAATCTCCCCTGGTTTCAGGAGGCACGGTCCTCAGCATCTCTATCAAGGTCTGATTCATTTTTTCACACAATCCATTACCTTGCGGATGGTAGGCCGTCGTCCGGATCTTCTTACAGTTGTGCAGGCGGCACAGTTCATGGAACAGATGGGACTCAAAAGCAGGACCTTGATCGGTGAGGATCTTTTCTGGACAACCGTAGGGCAGGAGGAAGTGTTTCCAGAACAGTTCGGCTGTAGTCTTGGCCGTCTGGTCTCTCACAGGCACCGCTACAACAAACTTAGTGAAATGGTCAATAATAGTCATAGCGTACACATACCCTGAGCGACTAGGTTCCAGCTTCACATGGTCGATGGCGACAAGTTCAAGAGGACGAGTACTTACAATGGGTCTCAGTGGTGCCCTCTGATCATGGTGTTCACCTCGTTTCAAGGTACAGGCTACACACTCTCGACACCACTTCTCCATGTCTTCTCGCATGCCCACCCAGTAAAACCGCTGGCGGATATTTGCCTCAGTCTTTTGGACCCCAAAGTGACCGGATTGATTGTGGTACATCTCCAACACCATACCTGCATCTCGTCGGGGTATGAGAATCTGATGCACCCTCTCGTTGGACACTGGGTCTAGGCTTCTCCGCAGCAACAGGCCCTTTTGTATGAAGAGCTGATGGCGCTGTCTCCACAGTTTGATGAGCTCAGGATCTGTACTCTTACGCCGAATCCTCTCAGGGGTTCTGCCACTGGTGATGAAGTCCAACAATTCACCCAGCACTCTACTTTCAGACTGTAGTTTCACCCACCTTTCTTCTTTGAGTTCAGGCCTACTGGAGGGTGAAGGAACTGCAGCTCTGTTACTGGTAGCCCGAGCCTGATCCTGTTGAGCAAATTTATGGTAGAAGGCCGGCATTTCTACATCTTCCCAAGCATCTCGCACATCATCAGGAGCTGTCTCTGTGGGAAGCCTGGATAAAGCATCAGCATTGTCATTAGTACGTCCAGCACGATATTTTACAGAGAAATCATAGTTGGCGAGGCGAGAGGCCCATCTTTGCTCCAAAGCCCCCAATTTAGCTGTATTTAGATGTGCCAGAGGGTTATTATCAGTGAATGCAATGAAGGGAGTAGCGGCTAGATAATCTTTGAATTTCTCCGTCACTGCCCACACTAATGCCAGGAACTCTAGTTTGAAGGAACTATAATTCTGGTCATTTTTCTCAGCTCCTTTCAAGGAGCGGCTTGCATAAGCTATCACTCTTTCTTTTCCCTCTTGGATCTGGGCTAACACAGCCCCCAGGCCTCGCTTGCTAGCATCAGTATACAGATGGAAGGGCTTGCTGTAGTCTGGATAACCTAACACGGGAGGCTCAGTCAGTTTCTTTTTTAACAACTGGAACGCTATCTCTCTTTCTTCATTCCACTCAATGGGCACTGGAGTTCTAGGACTTTTCTTGGGCTGCCCCCTCAAGAGTTCTTGGATAGGATCGGCTATTTGAGCAAAATGGGGGATAAAACGTCTATAGTAGCCGGCAAAACCAAGGAAACCCCTCACCTCTTTGACGGTAGTGGGGACCGGCCAGTTACGGACAGCCGCTAACTTATCAGGGTCAGGTTGTATGCCCTCTCCGCTTACCACATGCCCCAGGTATTTTACCGCAGGTTTGAGCAAGTGGCACTTGGATGGCTTTACCTTCAGGCCATATTTGATAAGAATTTCAAATACCTCTGCTAAGTGTTTCAGATGGTCTTCATATGTTTTTGAGTACACAATGACGTCATCTAGATACAGCAGCACTGTTTCAAAGTTTTTGTGACCCAAGCACCGTTCCATTAGTCTCTGGAAAGTTCCTGGGGCATTACATAACCCGAACGGCATACAATTGAATTCGAACAGGCCCATGGGAGTGGTGAAAGCCGTCTTTTCCCTATCTGCCGGGGCCATGGGTACTTGCCAGTAGCCACTGGTCAAGTCCAACGTGGAGAAATAGGCAGCGGAGCCCAGAGCAGTTAGTGACTCCTCAATGCGGGGCAGTGGGTACGCGTCTTTGTGGGTTATTTGATTAATTTTTCTATAGTCCACGCAGAAACGGATACCACCATCCTTCTTCTTTACAAGGACCAGGGGTGCCGCCCACGGGCTACGACTGTCCCGGATTACATTAGAGTCTTTCATCTCTTGGATCATTTCCTTTACAGTCTGATAGGAAGTAGGCGGTAAGGGTCTGTATCTCTCCTTGATAGGAGGATGAGAGCCAGTAGGTATGGTGTGTTGTATGGCACTAACCTCTCCATAATCAGTAGCATGTTTACTGAAGGCCTGGTGGTGCTCTTTGACAAGCTGAAGTATCCCCTCTTGTTGACGTTGGGGGGTAGTCTCGTCCCCGACATGGAGCTCTTCCCACCAGGGCACTTGTGACTGGGGCACCGGCGGACATCCGCTGACTACAGCTGGCGGCTTTTCTGTCACTGGAAGACGGATGATGTCTTGGAAGAACACCTGAGAAAGCTGGGCAACAGGGTCATGCTTAGTAAGCGCAACAGGATGATCACTCAGGTTAATCAGACGGACAGGTACTTTACCTTGGGAGACGTTCACCAGGCACTTGGCAGCTCTCACGTAAGGGTAGTTCTCCATCTGGATTGGTTCCACCAGGGCTGGATAATCTTGGCCTTGGACTCCCAGGACAGCACGACACCATAAGAGAGTTTGGGAATTAGGAGGCAAAGTCACAGGCTTATTATCACGAATCCTGGCAGTACAAATTTCTCCTTTCCCGTTAGCAAACCTCTGCTGGGCACTTAACACAGTGATAGTCTTTTGAATCACCCTCTTGGATGCAGAGGAAGCGGTGGGCAGAGTCTGGTGTAATACGGCAAGTATTTCTGCATAACAGTTTTTGAAGACATTGGTGCCTAGAATGACAGGATGTCCTCCTCTGTCGCCAGCCTGTACTACTATCACCCCCTGTTGAGGCAAGGTTACTTCTCCCACCTGCAGGGTGGGTTCCCAGTATCCATGGATCTTTACCGGTTTGCCATTGCTGGCGACAATCTCTACCCAGGATTCAGGCGGCTGGGTCAATTGGTTGGTGTCCCAGAATCTTTCAAAGGCGGGCAGCTGAATAGTAGTGACCTGAGACCCAGTATCTAATAGGGCTTCAAAGGGGACCCCGTTAATCTCCACATTGATTTTAGGATGGGATCCTACATACCGTGGCATCCAATTTGGATCTTTTGGACCTAGTGTTCTACCTCCCGAGGGGTGGTCCTCAGCCTCAGGGGTTGCCCGTTTAACTGCCAGCAAGTGGATTCTGTGTGTCCCATCTTTTTGCAGTATGCACACACGGGCCGCTTGCGACCCCTATTGCGCCTCCCAGGATCCCTGGGGTGAGTCTCTTGGTATGGAGGTGGGAACGGCTTAGAGGGTGACAGGAACTCCTCTTCTGACATCATAGGTTTTTCCCATTCCTCCATTTTTCTGCACACTCTCTCTAGGCTTTTAGTGAGGTGATTTACTTGCTCTGTCAGCATGGCGATAGTATCGGTAGCTGCAGCTTGAACAGCTTGACCGGCCTCAGCTCGGTTAATGATAAGCGGTTTTGACCTGCAGGCTGATAACTCAGGTGGGGTGTTCAACTCTATAGATACTGCTGACCCCAGAATTTTTATAGCCAGTTCTTTAAAGTCCAGAAAGGTACTGTTAGGGTGTTGGGCGGACAGCATCTTTAATTGGGTCCTTATTTGCTCACTAGCCACTCCGGTAATAAATTGTTCCCTCAGGGTCTGATCCTGGTTATCAGCTTCCTTGGGATCTATCTGAATTACAGCCCCCAAAGCCTCCTGAAGTGATAGGGCATAGTCACGGAGGGACTCACCGGGCCTCTGTTTCTTGCCAAAGAAGTGCATCTTTATCTCTGAGGCAGTCCTCGTTTCAAAAGTGGCCCTGAGGCGGGTGAATATCTGCTCTAGAGTACTCCTTTCAGCAGCAGGCCAGGATAATACCTCTCTGCGGGCAGCCCCCTCCAGTTGCGCTAGCAAGATTTCCATTTGCTGATCGGCATTTATGGGGTATAGTTTGAATAAGGCCAGCAACTTTTCCTTAAAGTCCCTTAGGGTATGGGCCTCTCCGTTATAGCGGGGAAACCATGGGGCCCCAAAATAGTAAGGCATGGTAAAGGGCATCATGCTGGGGGCTATAGGATGATTAGGAGCCGCAAGCTCTCCCGGGTCCGGCCGCTCGGCAACTCCCGGATCTGACATGTTAACTTATTACGAGGTGGCCGCTGGTGACTAAAGGGGCCGGAACAATCCCCTTCCCTCCGGATACAAGTTCTTACCGGTATCGCCGGGTTCGCGCAGGCCAAATCTCGTGAGACTCCGGACGTCCTGTGTACGCGGTGACGTTGCTGACGCAGGAAAAGCAGGGCCGCGGCGGTGCGATGATGAAGAGGGCGGGATTCTCTGTGTCTTTGAAGGGATCCGCCCACGGAGGTCCTCAGCAGCGCGGGAAACTTTACTCCAGGCGGCCGGTGGCCATCTTGATCACGATTCCCTGACAGCAAGCAGGGTGTTGCAAAGTCCAATAAATCACAGTCCACAAGTACGATTTTCTCTCTGGGGGTAGCGCAACACAGTGCAGCGTCTCTGATTCCTCCCAGACACAATTTCAATCCACCGGCTTGGAAACAAAGGGTACAGTCTTTGTAATACGGTGGTGGAATAGTTAAAGCACACAGTTCACACTTCTCTGCACTGTAGAAGTATGCGGATCCTGTTCGTGACGCCAAAAAGAGCGATGCAGTGTCCCAGGGGGTCAGTAGTGTATGCTGGGCTTTGTAGTGCAGATTGACCACTAACCTGGGATCCACTGTCGTCTTCAATTGGGGCAAATACTGGAACAGGCAGGTATTTAAAAGTTCGTGACGCCAGTGTCAATTAAACGGTGACACGCCGTGTATGGTATTGTAGAAGAATGAAGCAAGCACAGGATAGCCAACAAAACTGGAACTTTTACTGAATATCAGTGAATACAGCTGGTTCTTGGGAGTACAGGATGGCCGGTCTTAGCAAGGCATTATACAGAGTGTTGATTACAGGAGATGCAGTACAGGCGGCTTGCACACTATTCCTGACCGGTCCTGCTACATGTGACTTTCTCTCCAAGGTCTAATGCCCTTTATCTGGCGTACCCTTGAAGCTGTCCTTATCTAGTACCTCCTCTGCTGTCTTGAGTACCTCTTGCTTTGTCTGATCGGCCTCTGTGGTATTCTGTGTCTTCAGGCTGATTAGCTATGCCCTTCTGACTTCTATGCATGGACTCAGGAGGGAATCCTCTCTGCACTGAGTCTGGAAACTTCTACCTTCCTGAGCTAGGCCCTAGCCTATTTATACTGAACTGGGGGCTCCCTCTGCTGGCTGTTATAAGGATTGCCGGTAACCGGCCTGACTGGCTTAAAGGGAACTACACACTCAAATCTAGCAGTGTCGGGTAGCCTACCCGTATGCTGCATTTTCATACTGTAATATTTTGCACTAGTAACCAGTTTACCAATGTTATGCAACGTTCAAGATAACAGGCCCATTGTGTGTATTATTCTTTCAGATGCCGCAATGTGAATTTATGCACTGATTGCCATGATTGCACTTACCATTGCACTTAACAAAAATTGTACCAACTTACTTAAGTGTGCCTCTTATACAGCTCTTGTTCTCTCCCCCCTTATACGGACTGTCATCATAGGGACAGTTGAATACTAATGGCCTACACCCGGTGATATATACCCATAGGTACCCAGGGTAGGACCAAGTGGTAAGTCCAGGCAGATCCAATTACTACAGGTACCCCTGCTGCTTCGGGAATCGTTAGAAGCCCTAGGCTGCTCCTTCCCACTTGTTAAATGTTCCGGATTGTTCCCATCCGGAGGTGTCTCATTTCCAGGAGCGCACGGAATTAAAGACCCTCCTCCTGTGACATTGCCAGAAGACATGGAGACGATAAATACCTCCCCTTCTGAGCCTTTTGCCTAAGGTAAGGCGCCTCAAACCTTAGAGCCATACTTAGCTTCCTCTTAGACATCATAGTGATCGTGCTACAAGCCAAATTTCTTCAGGCTATGGTGCAGGGAAGGGAATACAGGATAAAGCCACCCTTCTATTTGCAGGCTTTGCATTACACAATGGTGGGATTACGGAGTAAAGACACCCCCATGCTTTCTTTGGTATTGGTGGACAATACCCCAAAAGTCAGTCAGTAATGTTTGCTTTGTGTAGTATTAGGTTACCTGGTTATACCAAGAGAAGGAAACTGTGTGTTGAACACCTTACTCTAGCGGGCAGGAACCTCGAGGAAACTGTTATATGTTTTGTCTTTGTTTGTCATTTTATGTATATTCATGCAGCACTTTGTATTGGATACCCAGAGCTGATTCCTCCACCCTCTTAGCATACGCCGAGGACGGCTTCCCTTAAAGTAACCGGGTATGTAACATCCTGAAGTATGTCACTAAAACTACTGTCACCCAGCTACATAATGTTAAGTGTATATTTATTATCATCCTGTGTAATCTTGCTTTGCATTTTCTATTATATGTATTTGCCATGCCTGTTTTATATTACTGCTATAATTTTCCATGTACACCAGCAGGTGGCAGCAGCATATAGCAGATCTTAGTTAGTGTCTCTAGCCTGGAATAGTCCATTCCAGGTTAGCTTCCCCCTTTCTGAGGAGGAGTGGAATGTTCCCACTTCCTACCTCATGGGGAGGAAGGAAAGCTCTAGTTAGTGTGTACCAGCCACCCCCGCTGGGGTAGGTTGTGTTAGTAGGAGCTCCCAGAATCAGGGATCCCAACCCTGGATTCTGCCTCGGCTGAGGCAGAGATCCATCCTCTCAGCCTGAGTCATCTACCTCAGCCGGACGACCAGAGAAGCAGCCATCCACAGAACAATAGATCTCCAGGAAGACAACACCATACCCTGCGAGCAGTCCTGTGAGTACAGATCCCAAGACCAGGAGAAGATAAGTACCTCCTAAGCTAGTCAGGCCCAAACTAAGCAGACTAAAGACAGAGCAGAAGATAGATACCTGCCAGATTCTACTAGGCGTATGTACAAGAAGCAGAATAGATAAATTCCTGCCACATATTGCCAAAACCTGCTGGGACCCAAGACTTATGCTGTACCTTGTTTGGATCAAAGCTGCCATTCAGTAAACTCAAGTTGGACTTTATTACTTGTTTGGATCTCAATTATTCCTCAATAACTCTTGCTAACCACACTCAATTTTATTGCAAGTGAGCCAGGATTCAGGAGTCCAGCCGTATCAAGGTAGGAGACGCCGTTGACACTACACAGAGACATTATTCCCCTCTGGCATTCCTCACCTGATACGTGATCTATAACATCTTAAAGGGCCCTGCTACAGTACCTGTGCAAGCTGCAATTGGCGTCACAAACTATTATACATATATACTGACCCACTGCATAGAAACCCCACTGACCCAGTGTCCTGCTCATTGCACACACTTTAGATACTGCTGTGCTATTCTGGTATTTAAAAAACACCCATTTTGGGCAAAATACTTAATTTGGCAGCCTTTGCTGCATCTGTCATTGTGAGATACACCCTTTACATACTGCTGTGCTATTCTGGTATTAAAGTATAACTGTAATCTTTTTTATTTTTATTTTGGAGTATTGGATTGTGGTGATTAATATCTCCTTGGTGGCCCTATTTCAACTTTTCACTGTGTATTCAATTACCCCTTAATTCCACAGTTTTGTTCCCTGTACTGACTATTTTTACCTGTGCTTAAAATCAGATTGCTATGCAGGTCCGTCTGTGTTGAAGGACGGAGGACGCAGAAGCACCAGCGTGCAAGGTCACATTACTGACAGCCAGGGACTGTAAGTAAATGATCAAAGCCAGGTCCTCCCCAGCAGCTGATAACAGTGCTTGGGCTGTGTGCACTTCTCCCTGTCCCTGCGCTTGGCAGACGCTCCCTCCCACTCAGCAGAGCTGGAGAAGGCAGAGTGGAAGCAGCGCAGACCAGGGAAGGGAGATCTGCCGTCTGCTCAGTGTATAAATGAAAGCAACATGTGGTAAGAGGACCCCTTTGTGCTGCAGGAGATTAACCCTTTAGGGGGAGGGCTGTGATTAATGACACTTTTGGGGGGCTATTGTTACTGGCTAGTGAGGGCAGGCGGGATAAGCCTCAGGGGGAGGGCAGTGGCGGCCATCTTAACTGAATAGTGAAATTGCCGTTTTATGCAGACTGGTTACTAAGGGCTGAATCTTATTAAATATGGGGTAAGTCAGTCTAATAGTAACTAATTGTGGAATATCATGTTATTAGTAACTACATATATGAAAATTGAAATTAGGGTCTAAGTGTGACAGTTATCCTTTAAATAAACACCCATTTCGGGCAAAAATCTTAATTTGTGGCTTTGTCTGCATCTGTATGTGTGAGATACACGCTTTAGATACTGCTGTGCTATTCTGGTATTTAAAAACCCCCATTAAGGGCAAAAATCTTAATTTTGCAGCCTTTGCTGCATCTATCATTGTGAGATAAACACGTTAGATACTGTTGTTCTATTCTGTTATCAAAAAAACACCCATTTTGGGCAAGATCCTAAATTTGAGAAATATGAGGAGAGCATCAAATAAGGGACGTGGCCCAGGTCATGGTGCTGCTGGTGGAGCTCCTGTTGCAGGGAGAGGACGTGGTAGATCTGTGCCAGCTACACGCACAAGTGAAACCCCTTCCTCAGGTGCGAGTAGGCGACAAAACCTGCAGCGTTATTTGGTCGGGCCTAATGCTGCTCTACGAATGGTGAGGCCTGAACAAGTACAGGTGATAGTAGATTGGGTGGCTGACAGTGCCTCCAGTTCCTTCGCATTGTCTCCCACCCAGTCTCCTGCTGAAAGATCACAGTTAGCACCTGCAGCCAATGTCTATCAGTCTTTCACCTCACCCCCTTGCAAATCAGCCAAGCAGTCTGAGCCCCAAGTCATGCAGCAGTCTCTTCAGCTTTTTGATGACTCTGTTAGCAGGGTTTCCCAGGGCCATCCTCCTAGCCCCAGAAGTGGAAGAGATTGAGTGCACCGATGCCCAACCACTTATGTTTCAAGATGAGTACATGGGAGGACGACCGCAGCACGTCTTGGATGATGACGAAACATGGTGCCAACTGCTGGGCCTTTTGAAAGTGCAGACTGACAAGGAGGGCAGGGGTGAAGACTGGGTGGAAGATGATGTGGAGGACAATGAGGTCCTCGACCCCACATGGAATCAAGGTCATGCGAGTGACCTGTGTAGTTTCAGAAGAAGAGGCGGTGGTCGCACAGAGTCACCAGCACAGCAGAAGAGGGAGCAGGTTACAAAAGCGAAGTGGCCATCCCCTAGACAGTACGCCTGCTACTGCTCACCGCAGCAAGGAACCAAGCACACCAAAGCCAGCTCCAAGGAGTTCCCTGGCATAGCAGTTCTTCAGACAATGTGCTGACGACAAGACACGAGTGGTTTGCGCGCTGTGCAATCAGAGCCTGAAGCGAGGAATAAACGTTCTCAACCTGAGCACAACCTGCATGACCAGGCATCTAAGTGCAAAGCATGAGCTGCAGTGGAGTAGACACCTCAAAAACCAAGAAAGGTCTCTGGCTCCTCCTGCTTCCTCCTATGCTGCAGTCTCGGCCTCTTCATCCACCTCTGGAGTGACAGTGCCACCCACAAACAGAGGATCTGCCAGCAACACCACCATCTGGGTCACCAAGCATCTCCACAATGTCCCACGGAAGCGTTCAGCTCTCCATCTCCCAAACACTGGAGCGGAAGAGGAAGTACCCCCTACCCACCCGCGAGCCCTGGCCCAGAATGCCAGAATTTCAAAATTACTGTCATTCCGTCTGGTGGAGATGGAGAGTTTTAAAAGCCTTATGGCCATGGCTGTCCCACAGTACGTCGTGCCCAGCCGCCACTACTTTTCCAGGCGTGCCGTCCCTTCCCTGCACAACCAAGTGGGGGACAAAATCAGGTATGCAATGCGCAACGCCATCTGTGGCAAGGTGCACCTGACTACGGATACGTGGACCAGTAAGCATGGTCAGGGACGTTATATCTCCATAACAGCACACTGGGTAAATGCAGTGGCGGCTGGGCCTGAGGCGGATAGCAATTTGGCACATGTCCTTCCACCACCGAGGATTGCAGGGCGCTTCAGTTTGCCTCCTGTTGCTTCCTCCTCCTACTCCGCTTCCTCATCCTCTACCGGCTCCGATCAGCGTAACACCTTCACCACCAACTTCAGCACAGCCAGGGGTAAACGACAGCTAGGCAGTTTTTAAAACGTATCTGTTTGGGGACAAACCCCACACCGCGCAGGAGCTGTGGACGGGCCTTGAACAACAGACCGATGAGTGGTTGGTGCCAGTGAGCCTCAAGCCCGGCCTGGTGGTGTGCGATAATGGGCGAAATCTCGTAGCAGCTCTGGGACTAGCCGGTTTGACGCACATCCCTTGCCTGGCGCATGTGCTGAATTTGGTGGTGCAGAGATTCCTTAAAATTACCACCGATATGTCAGAGCTGCTGCATAAGTGCGGGCCATCTGTGCGCACTTTCGGCGTTCTCACCCTGCTGCTGCTCGCCTGTCAGCGCTGCAGCGTAACTTCGGCCTTCCCGCTCACCGCCTCATATGCGACGTGCCCACAAGGTGGAACTCCACCTTGCACATGCTGGCCAGACTGTGCGAGCAGCAGCAGGCGATAGTGGAGTTTCAGCTGCAGAACGCACGGGTGAGTCGCTCTGCGGAACAGCACCACTTCACCACCATTGACTGGGCCTCCATGCGAGACCTGTGTTCCTTGTTGCGCTGTTTCGAGTACTCCACCAACATGGCCAGTGCCGATAACACTATTCTCAGCGTTACTATCCCACTTCTATGCCTCCTTGAAAAAACGCTGCTGGCGATAATGGAAGAGGATGTGGCACAGGAGGAGGAAGAGGGATCATTTCATAGGGTTTCCGGCCAGTCATTCACAAGTGGCTCCGAGGGTGGGTTCCTGCACCCACAAACGCCAGGTACACAATTGTCCAGCCAGGGCACAGTTCTGGAGGATGAGGAGGTGGAGGATGAGGAGGAGGAGATGGAGGAGGAAGAACCATGTGCACAGCAAGGTGGCACCCAGACCAGCTCATGGCCATCACTGGTGCGTGGCTGGGGGGATACAGAGTACACAGATGATACACCTCTCACAGAGGACAGCTTTTCGTTGCCTCTGGGCAGCCTGGCACACATGAGCGATTACATGCTGCAGTGTCTCCGCAACGACCGCCGAGTTGCCCACATTCTAACTTGTGCTGATTACTGGGTGGCCACGCTGCTGGATCCCCATTACAAGGACAACGTACCGTCCTTAATTCCCTCACTGGAGCATGATCGTAAGATGCGCGAATACAAGCTCACGCTGGTAGACAAGCTGCTGGTGGCATTCCCACCTGACAGCGGGGGCACAGTGGAAGCACAAGGCGAAGGCAGAGGAGGAGGAAGAGGTCGCCAATGCAGCTGGGGCACCACCAGCACCTCAGAAGGCAGGGTTAGCATGGCCGAAATGTGGAAAAGCTTTGTCAGCACGCCACAACAACCAGCACTACTAGCTGATATGGAATGTCTTAGCAGGAGGCAGCATTTCACCAACATGGTGGAGCAGTATGTGTGCACACGCCTACACGTACTGAATGACGGGTCTGCCCCTTCAACTTCTGGGTCTCCAAATTGGGCACATGGCCTGAGCTTGCCCTTTACGCCTTGGAGGTGCTGGCCTGCCCTGCAGCCAGTGTATTATCTGAACGTGTGTTTAGCACGGCAGGGGGCGTTATCACAGACAAGCGCAGCCGCCTGTCTACAGCCAACGTGGACAAGCTCACGTTCATTAAAATGAACCAGGCATGGATACCACAAGACTTGCCTGTACCTTGTGCAGAATAGACATGTATACCGGCCTTAACCAGCCATTGTTATACTACAGCGCAATTGCTCATTCTTGTATTTTGGATATTTCACACTCTTTTGGAGTGTACCCTAATAAAAAAATAATAATAATTTAAACCAAAAAACTGTGTTGGCTACCTCGTCCTCCTCCACCACTGCTTCCACCTACACCGCTACGTCCACCGCCTCCTCAAACTCCTACTCCATGGACCTCCACCTCATAAATCAATTTTTATTTTATTTTTTGTACGCATTTTATGTCATTTCATTAATTTGTCTGTTAAATTTTCGGGTGAAATTCATCAATTTTTGGGTGTGATATACCCATGCTCTACCTAGTAGACAGATAAAAAAAAATCACAAATTTGTCTGTTACATCTTCGGGTGAAATTCACAAATTTTTGGGTGTTATATACTCCTGCTCTACCTAGTAGACAGGTAAAAAAAAATCACTAATTTGTCTGTTACATTTTCGGGTGAAATTTACCAATTTTTGAGTGTGATATACCACTGCTATACCTAGTAGACAGGTAAAAAATATTCAATAATTTGTCTGTTGCATTTTCGGGTGAAATTCACAAATTTTTGGGTGTGATATACCACTGCTCTACCTAGTAGATAGGTAAAAAAAAAAATCACTAATTTGTCTGTTACATTTTCGGGTGCAATTCACCAATTTGTGAGTGTGATATACCACTGTTATACCTAGTAGATAGGTAAAAAAAAAATCACTAATTTGTCTGTTACATTTTCGGGTGAAATTCACCAATTTTTGAGTGTGATATACCCCTGCTCTACCTAGTAGACAGGTTAATAAATTTCAAAAAAATTTCTGTTACATTCTTGGGTTGACATTTTTCAATTTTTGCTGTGAATAAACCCCTCCTCTGCATAGGTGACACGGACCGAAATTTTTAAAAATAATCTGTTCCATTGGTGGGTGACATTAACCAGTTTCTGGCGATGAAAAACCCCTGCTCTGCATAGGTGACAGGGACCTAAATTTCTAAAATGTGTCTTTATTTGGCCCTTTCATTCGATCCTTCTTCTTTAATAACTTGTCCCACATTTCCGCTTCATCCCATTGCAGCCATTGACATCCCCTGGATGAGGTCTCCCTTTCTCAAGCTCCCTCTCCGGGGTGGAACCCTGATTCGCCGATAACCGTGATCAACATGGTAGGCTCAGAAAAGAACATCGAAAGTTGATAGATAAGATATCCAAATGGATCTTTGACGTCACAGGGACGTGCGATCAGGCAGAAGTTATCTAGAGTCAACAAAGCGGCAACAGGGCCTCTCCTGGCTAACGTTTCCAAATCCAAATACCCCAGTGACATTCCCTATAATTTTTTATTAATGATTCCAATAACAGGGCATCTTAAGCGTCCTGTATTGTTATTTATCTGTGGTCTCTCTTTCTCACGCTCCCTCTCCGGCCTGGAACCCTGATTCCCCGCCACCCGTGATCACCATGGTAGGCGCATAAAAGAACATTGAAAGTTGATAGAGAAGATATCCAATTGGATCGTAGACATCACGGGGACTTGTGACAAGGTGGAGCAGTATGTGTGCACACGCCTACACGTACTGAATGATGGGTCTTCCCCCTTAAACTTCTGGGTCTTCAAATTAGGCACATGGCCTGAGCTTGCCCTTTACGCCTTGGAGGTGCTGGTCTGCCCTGCAGCCAGTGTATTGTCTGAACGTTTGTTTAGCACGACTGGAGGGGGTTATCACAGGTTATATTTCCCAATATTTTGGGGTGTACTCTAATTTAAAAAAAATTTAAATAAATTTAAAACCAAAAAGAAGTGTAGGCTACCTCGTCCTCCTCCACCGCCGCTTCCACCGCCTCCTCAACCTCCTACTCCATATGGACCTCGTCCTCCTAGATCAAGATTATTATTTTTACATATTTTATGTTATTTAAAGTCATTTCCCTATCCACATTTGTTTGCACAGCACTTGCCATGCTCCTAACCACATTTTGATGCTATTTGCAGCCCTCTAGCCCTTTCCATGACATTTTTACAGCCATTTTAGTGCTCAAAAGTTCGGGTTCCCATTAACTTCAATGGGGTTCGGGGTCAAGTTTGAGTCCCGAACTCGAACTTTTTTGTGAAGTTCGGCCTAACCCGTCGAACCTGAACATCCAGGTGTCCGCTCAACTCTAATGGGGATATAACTGAACAGTTCTTTTCCGGCATTGAGCCCTTTTGACGCAACTCAGTGCCGGAAAAGAAAAACGCAAGTGTGAAAGTACCCTTAGATGACCGGCACAAAGTGAAAGTAAAAGTACCAGTCACACAGTTAGAAAAACAGTTAAAGGGGTTGGCCACTCTTTAAATACTCTCCACTACAGTGTTGCAGGCAGGGAAAAAATGAAGTCCCTAATATACTTCATTAAACACACCTGCCTGCTTTTCTTTCAGTTATAAGCCACGCCCCCTTAGTCCTGCTCTACCTTGCAGCTGAGTTCGTCCATGGCTGCACGTGACATGGAGGAGCTTGAGAGGAAGCTCGTCCATGTGCATGTGCAGTCTGCTCCTGTCAGTGGTCGGCTCCCTGCTGCCCGCTCCAACTGTGACAGGAAGCAGCTGCTTGTTCTCTCTCTACAAACAGCTGATTCCTGTCAGAAGCCTTCAGAGTCCCTACTGCAGAAGCTACTTAGTCAATCCCATCCCCCCCTGCACTATCACCACACAGCCGACCCGCTAAGCCACACCCATTGGTTCCATTAGGCCACGCCCCCTTCAACCAACGGTGAAAGCAGGACATCTAGCCAGTAACTATGATTTTGTGTGTATATATATATATATATATATATATATATACCTTTACCTTGGAAATGCTGCCTGCTTTTTGGATTATATGCAGTGCTGCCCATAATTATTTATAAACCCCAGGCAAATTTTGACTTAAAGTTTCTTTTATTCAACCAGCAAGTAATTTTTTGATGGGAAATGACATAGGTGTCTCCCAAAAGATAATAAGACGATGTACAAGAGGCATTATTGTGGAAAAAATAATCATTTCTCAGCTTTTATTTACATTTGAGCAAAAAATACAAGATGTTCTGCACTGTGAAAAATCTCAGACTTGGTCGGAAGCCAAAAGTGACACCTGTGCTGGCCAGGAGGATAGTTACAGAGGTGGAAAAGAATCCAAGGATCACCACCAAGGCCATCCTGGTGAATCTGGGCTCTGCTGGTGGCAATGTCTCAAGGCAGACAATCCAACGGACACTGCACACTGCAGACCAAGGAGCACGCCACTTCTCCAGATAAGGCGCACAAAAGCTCATCTGGACAAAGAAGAAGACTTCTGGTCTTCTGTGTTATGGTCAGGTGAAACAAAAATGTAATTGTTTGGTCACAATGATGTTTCCTTCATTTGGCGTAAAAAAGGAGAAGCCTTCAAACCAAAGAACACCATCCCCACTGTCAAACATGGTGGTGAGAACCTAATGCTTTGGGGTGTTTTTCAGCCAATGGACCAGGGAACCTAATCACAGTAAACAGCACCATGAAAAAAGAGCAATACATGAGGATTCTCAACAACAACATCAGGCAGTCTGCAGAGAAACTTGGCCTTGGGCACCAGTGGACATTTCAGCATGACAATGACTCAAAACACACAGCAAAAGTGGTGAAGAAATGGTTAGCAGACAACAACATTAACGTTTTGGAGTGGCCCAGCCAGAGTCCAGACTGGAATCCAATTAAGAATCTGTGGAGGGAGCTAAAGATCAGAGTGATGGCAAGAAGACCCTCCAACCTGAAAGATTTGGAGCTCATTGCTAAAGATGAATGGGCAAAAATACCTGTGGAGACATGCAAAAAGCTGGTCTGCAATTATAGGAAGCGTTTGATTGCTGTAATGGCCAATAAAGGCTTTTCTATTGATTATTGAGAAGGGTATGAATAATTTTGGACTGGACACTTTTTGCTCAAATGTAAATAAAAGCTGAGAAATGTTTTTTTTTTTTTCGCAATAATGCATCTTGTACATCGTCTTATTATCTTTTGGGAGACACCGATGTCATTTCCCATCAAAAAATTACTTGCCGGTTGAATAAAAGTAACTTTAAGTCAAAATTTGCCAGGGGTATGAATAATTATGGGCAGCACTGTATGTATATATATATATATATATATATATATATATACAAACATCCACATGGGTGAATAATCTTTTTTCTATTTTCATCTAATGAGAGTGCTGTTGTTTTGCTATATATATCTATATATCTATATATATATATATATATATATATATATACACATACATATTTATTTATATACAAAATAAAACACACGTGTTTAATATATTTATATGTGTATGGGCACTGACCGTATGTGTATATATATGTGTATGTATCTATATGTGTGTGTGTATATATTGCAATGCATGGGCGCTGACACCGTGTCCACTGTCTGTAGACATGAACCCATTCATTTAAATGGGGTCTGCAATCTGCATCCGACAGTACTTTTTCGCAGTGCGGAGGCATGGACAGAAAACCGATCTGTGCTTCCATTCCAGACCACACCGTATCTTTCGGATTTCAGACCCATCACTTGATACGGTGCGCACGCGGCTGGTGCCTGTATATTGCAGACCCCCTGTTCGCTGACCACAATACAGGCACAGGCATGCTATGGTCATGTGCATGAGGCCTAAAGCCATACCTCCTTCCAGTATCCGGCAGGACAGTCCTGGATTTCAGTGGCGGTCCTGGTACGGGGGAGGTATGTCGAAAACGGATCAGTTTTGCCCTAATGCATTCTGAATGGAAAAGGATCCACTCAGAATGCATCAGTTTGCCTCCGTTCCGTCACCATTCCGCTTTGGAGGTGGACACCAAAACGCTGCCTGATGAAACTGAGCCAAACGGATCCGTCCTGGCACACAATGTAAGTCAATGGGGACGGATCCGTTTTCTCTGGCACAATAGAAAACAGATCTATCTCCCATTCACTTTCAATGGTGTTCAAGATGGATCCGTTATGGGTATAGAAGACCTAATACAAATGGATCCGTTTATGACGGATGCATGCGGTTATATTATGGTAACAGAACAGTTTTTGCAGATCCATGACGGATCCGCAAAAAACACAAGTGTGAAAGTAGCCTTGGGCACGTAGTGTCCCTCTTCCTTCTATTCTAGAGTTGGGAGCTATGCTAAAGCACTGATTAAATGACACCTAATGTGCTGTGGTCACTATGGCATCACAAGTAGGCAGAGATGTCATGTGACTGCTCCCCTGGAGACGCTTTGCTGTGATGCATGCTGGGATTTTTACTTTCCCTTTGCAGTTGCTGCACCCACACAGCCTCTCATTAATGGGAGCACGCTATGCCGAATGCAGTAGAAAAATTATATACCCGTATTTTTCGCCCTATAAGACGCACCTAGGTTTTTGGGGAGGAAAATAAGAAAAAATATATTTTTAACCAAAAGGTGTGCTGTGTGTTTGGTGGGTTTGGAACTAATGGTGGTCTGTGGATGGCACCATTACTGGGGATCTGTGGATGACTGACACTGTTATGGGGGGATCTGTGGATGACGGACACTGTTATGGGGGGGATCTGTGGATGACGGACACTGTTATGGGGGGATCTGTGGATGACAGACACTGTTATGGGGGGATCTGTGGATGACGGACACTTATGGGGGGCATCTGTGGATGACGGACATTGCTATGGGGGGCAACTGTGGATGACGGACACTGTTATGGGGGGCATCTGTGGATGATAGACACTGTTATGGGGGGCATCTGTGGATGATAGACACTGTTATGGGGGGCATCTGTGGATGACGGACACTTATGGGGGGCATCTGTGGATGACGGACACTGCTATGGGGGGCATCTGTGGATGACGGACACTGTTATGGGGGGCATCTGTGGATGATGGACACTGTTATGGGGGGCATCTGTGGCTTGCACTGTTTCAGGGGGATCTGTGGCTGGCACTGTTACAGGGGGGATCTGTGGATGGCACTGTTATGGGCTGGGGGGATCTGTGGGTGGCACTGTTATATATGTGCCATTCACAGACCCCCCAGCCCATAACAGTGCCATCCACAGACCCCCCCAGCCCATAACAGTGCCATCCACAGACCCCCCCAGCCCACCATAACTGTGCCATCCACAGATCGCGCCCCATCACCCACATCCCCCCGCCGCCGCCGCCAGTATACAAATATAAGATGTTATATTCAATTATTGGTTATTAAACATGCCCCCTCAGTCCTATTACTACCTTACATCCTAATCGCTTCTGTAGAACTCAGGCAGGCAGGCTGGGCGGCCGGCGCGTCTCTCACTGACGTCACTTGCCTGCGCCGCCTGCTTCATTCATAAAGTAGGCGGCGCAGGCACGTGACAAGAGTTACGCTGCCGCCCGCCCGGCCTGAATTCTACAGATGCGATTAGGATGTTAGGTAGTAATAGGACTGAGGGTGCATGTTTAATAAGTATTACTTGGATATGACCTCTTATTTTAGTATACCGGAGCGGCGGGGCGGGGATACTACACTGACTGCACCGCCCCGCCGCTATTGCCAGCCCCCAGATCCTCCTGCCAGTCCCTCCCCGAGTCCCCTCTCGCTCCTACATCGCTGCCAGCGATGTAAAACGGCAAGCATTCGCCCCATAAGACGCAGGGGCATTTCTCCCCCGTTTTGGGGGAAGAAAAAGTGCGTCTTATGGGGCGAAAAATACGGTATATACAGTATATCTGTCATGATACAACTTCCTCTTGGCTTTAGTTATTGTCTGGGGCACTTTATTGTTTTTTATACTTTAGTGGCCAACCCCTTTAACCATTTGTGACTGAGCAGCTCAATATAAAAAAATAAAAGGCCAATTGAAAATATGATTTTTAGCCAAAAATAAGTTAAATGCAATAATAATTTTTTTTTTACTCCAAAGGTGTACATAGCCTTTATTTTACACTGTGTTTTGACTATCAGATGCCGCGATCATATATATGATCTTGGCATCTGAGGGGAACAATGACGAGGAGAGGCTCAATCGCAGCTCCCTGTCATTGCACCCACTACTTACAAATAAATGTGCTTCGTGACAAAGTAGTTTATCACAAAGTACATTTTTTTGGTAACATTTGGTGAAGCTGCCGAATCGAATTTTCAGGGTAGTGACACCCTCATCCTTTGATCACTGTAAATGAAAAATGCACATAAATTTGCTTTGTCCTAAGATTTATTCCAGCATGTCTCTTTTTCTGCACACCTTATACAAGTGCCATTCTTCACTTTAGTTCTGGAATTGTAGTTATTATGAATATGAGAAGTTTTTCAACATCTTCGCGGAACAGACAGACACACAGGAAAACCGCCAAGCATCTGAAACGCTTAAATGCAGTTTTCCTGTGTGTCCATCTGTCCTGCGCAGATGTTGTAAAGCTCCAATAAAGACTCAAGATTTTATTCTACTATAATACTGCTCCTGTATACAAGAAGGTAACTACTATAATACTACCTCCTATACCTATATACAAGAGTATAACTACTATAATACTGCCCCTATGTACAAGAATATAAATACTATAATACTGCCTCCTATGTACAAGAATATAAATACTATAATACTGCTCCTATGTACAAGAATATAACTACTATAATACTGCTCCTATGTACAAGAATATAACTACTATAATAATGCTTCTATATACAAGACTATAACTACTATAATACTGCTCCTTTATGCAAGAATATAGCTACTGTAATACTGATCCTATGTACAAGAATATGACTATTATAAAACACTTCTATGTACAAGAATATGATTACTATAATACTGCTCCTATGTACAAGAATATGTTACTATAATACTGCGCATATGTACAAGAATATAACTACTATAATACTGCTCATATGTACAAGAATATAACTACTATAATACTGCCTCCTATGTACAAGAATATAACTACTATAATACTGCTCCTATGTACAAGAATATAACTACTATAATACTGCCTCCTATGTACAAGAATATAACTACTATATTAGTACCTCCCATGTACAAGAATATAACTACTATAATACTGGTCTTATGTACAAGAATATAACAACTATAATACTGCCTCCTATGTACAAGAATATAACTACTATAATAGTGCCTAATATGCACAAGAATATAACTACTATGATACTGCCCCTATGTACAAAAATATAACCACTATAATACTGCCTCCTATGTACAAGAATATAACTACTATAATACTGTTCCTATGTACAAAAATATAACCACTATAATACTGCCTCCTATGTACAAGAATATAACTACTATAATACTGTTCCTATGTATAAAAATATAACTACTATAATACTTCTCCTATGTACAAGAATATAACTACTATAATACTGCCTCCTGTGTACAAGAATATAACTACTATAATACTGCCTCCTATGTACAAGAATATAACTACTATAATACTACCTCCCATGTACAAGAATATAACTATTATAATACTGCCTCCTATGTACAAGAATATAACTACTATGGGGGGGCGGAGCTTGACCTTGGAGCTGGATGGCTGCTTGTTCCTGAGCTCCTCTCCCTGGCAGCTATTATAGCCCCTTTTATTAGCTATTTGCTCGGTGCCAATGGGGAAACCAGGCAAGGACCGTCACCCTGAGACACCAGAGCCGACAGGGGCCCGTTCCAGGCAACCTGAGATGGATAAATTCCTTAAGAAACAGTCCAGGACTCCAGCTGCTGCTGAAACATACAAGAAGGCGCGGCAGCCCTCTGAAGCAGATGAAGGCTCTGAGGCAGGAAGCACTTCTGATGTCTCTGATTGCAGACCATTGCGAAAGAGCTCCTCACTCTCCAAAGCAGATCTCAGGGACATTCTGGAATCTGCTCTTGCACCTCTTAAAAAGAACTTGGAGGAGATAATAGTAGACCTGCGGCAGATTGGGAATCGTGTGGAGTCCCTGGAGCTAGCACAGGAAGCCATCCTGGTGCATGAGGGTAAGACCAGCGCAGCCCTGCAAACCCACAGAGACTTGCTAAACGATGCGCTGATGCGCATAGAGGATCAGGAGAACCGGAGCCGGCGGCGAAATATTCGCATCCACGGCCTGCCCGAAAATATTGCGATTGACGCGCTTCATTCAGTCGCATGCAAAATTTTCTCCTCCCTGCTGGGAGCTGAGAGAGCAGCTCCGATTGTGATTGAGCGCATCCACAGGGCCTTAAGGCCCAAGCCAAAACCTGGTGAGCCACCGCGGGATGTAGTATGCGGCATCCTAAGCTATGTGGACACTGCTGCACTGCTCAAGGCGGGAAGGGAGGCCGACCGCATCATGTACGGTGAGACCCCAGTCCTTTTCTTCCAGGACCTGGCCCCCTCCACCTTAGCCAAGAGGCGCATCGTGAAGCCGCTCCTAGAGGCCCTTAAAGCCACAGCTACGCCATTTCGATGGCTCTATCCCTTCGGTCTGGCCATTTTGAAAAATGGGAGGCAGTATACGGTGCGGACCCCGGAAGACCTGAAAGCAATATGGGGCCCTCTTGGGATTGAACCCATCACAGTTCCCTCGTGGATGCCGGCTGATCAAGGGGACCCCCTGCCTACCCCTCCGGGTATAGATTCGTGGCAGCAAATTTGACCTTCCAGAGCTGGGAAACAAGGAAAAGGCCGGTCGCAAGCACCTGTTACCTGACTTTGCTCCGGGAAGCGCTGAAGGCGCTTTTGTTCACTCTCCACTGAGTTCAATGTTCTGTGACTTTGCTGGGTCCCAAGACGTAGGAACTCTGTCTGGCTCTGCCTGAGCTGAAGTTTCATCGTTTGTCCATTTGGACTTATTTTAGGTCTTGGCCCACTGCCCCGTTCTCATGGGTTTTGGGCCTGACCCTATGCTTTACTACCTTGCCTGCATGAGATGCAGGTTACGAGCTGTGTATTAGAGCACTGATTGCACTGTTAGTTATGCGGGGGTTATATACCTGTATTATTGTCAGTTATGTTACTGATTATGTCCTCTCCCTCACCCCCTTCCTTTCCACCCCCGGTGGCCCCACAGGATCCCCCCTCTGACAGATCCCGGCTGTTTGCCGCTATGAAAAAGGATCTCCATTGTGTCAGATGCTGGGTGGGGTCACGTGCTCCCTGTCCATGGGGAGACATTCTTTGTTATTTGGGTTGTGTTACTGTCTCATTTGTTATGTTTTTTCTTTTGACTTTCCCTTCCTCCTCTTTCCTCCCTTTCTTCCTCTTACTCCGTCCGTGGCTTTCTAGACTGGATGTCCTCTTGCTCTGGGCCGACAGGCCTCCTCTGTCTTCACTATGGCCTCTGTTGTAGTTGCCTCACTGAATGCCAAGGGTCTGAACGAGCCATGTAAGCGGTCTCAGGTGCTCTCTTTGTTACTGAAAGATGAGGCCTCCGTTGTATTCCTCCAAGAAACTCATTTTAAATCAGGGAAGATCCCGAAATTGTCCCAAAACGCATTCCCACAATGGTTTCATAGCTCTTTTGCCTCGGCTAGCAGGGGCGTCAGCGTGGCCGTCCACAAGCGCCTACCCTTCAAACACTCCGCTGTCCTTGCGGACACTGATGGTCGCTTCTTATTCGTTAAGGGGCACATCGCTGACGCGCCTGTTACCCTGGCTAATTTATATGCCCCTAATAGGGGTCAGATCCCCTGGCTCGTTCGGACTCTTGAGCAATTACAGGCTTTTAGTGAGGGCATGCTTATACTAGGAGGTGACTTTAATGTTACTATGGAGCCGGGCCTTGACTCGTCCTCTCAGAGGTCTGAGTTGTCCCACAAACTTCTGCGACGTCTGAAGACTGCACTGAAGAAGTTGTGGGTTATTGATGTGTGGCGCACTATGCATCCCTCTGGTAGGGATTATACGTTTTATTCAAACGCTAAAAAATCCTTCCATAGGTTGGACTACTTGTTTTTATCCTCCCCCCATATTTCTCAGGTGGTAGACACGAGGATTGGGAACATTACGCTTTCTGATCACGCCCCAGTATTTCTCCGAGTGTCTATGACAGCTCTTCCTAAACGTGAGAGAATATGGCGTCTTAATGACACATTGATTTCCGACCCTGCCAATGCAGCTAGAATCTCCCGGATTATGTCTGAATTCTTCTCTCTTAATGCAGTGGGCGACCCTCCTCCCTCCCCCTCCATCCTGTGGGAGTCTCATAAGGCGGTGGTTAGAGGAGAATTAATTTCCCTGGGCTCGCATGTTAAAAAGTTGCGCTCCAAGGCTATAGATGACCTGCTGTCCCGCATAGCGAGTCTTGAACTGACTCATAAGCAAACCCAGGCTCAGGCTGTGGCTGCTGAATTAGCGGAGGCCAGGACGGGACTGAAAAACTTGCTCAACGCCAAATCAGCGAAACTTATATTCCGCTCCAGGTTTAAAGCTTATGCTCATGGGAACAAAGGTAATAAACTGATGTCTGCCATGGCTAAGCAACGCCACATGGATTCATTTATCCCTGCTATTCTAGATGCGAAAGGCAATAAGCACAAGTCGACTCACGATATAGCGAAAGCGTTTAGTGCTTTTTATGCGGATCTATATAACCTCCCCACTCCAGACCGTCCTGGTTCAGCCTCTATTGAGCAAGCCACAGATGAGTTCCTGTCCACTCTGAAGCTGCCCTCTATTAGTCCCCTGCATGCTTCCCAACTAGTCGCCCCTGTATCAAGAGAGGAAATTGGCAAGGTCCTTTCCTCCATTCCTTCAGGCAAAAGTCCAGGCCCGGATGGACTCCCTATATCGTATTACAAGACCTTCAAAGACGTTTTGACCCCTCACTTTCAGGCACTTTGTAATTTCCTCCTGACTGGAGGTTCTCTACCCCCCCCCCCCCAAACGTTAGAGGCCCACATAACTATAATCCATAAAGAAAACAAAGATCCCCTCCACTGTGGCAGTTATCGCCCGATTTCACTGCTAAATGCGGACGTCAAGTGGTGGGCCAAGATACTGGCGCAGCGAATACAGCTGATCCTGCCGGATCTTATTGATAGCGAGCAAGTGGGGTTTGTACGTGGCAGACAGGGCTGTGAAAACACGATACGTTTGCTCCATCTTATGGATTGGGCTAGAAGCTCCTCCACGCCTCTGGCTTTGCTGAGCACGGACGCGGAGAAGGCCTTCGACAGGGTTGGTTGGCATTATATGTCACGGGCCCTGTCGAGGTTTGGTTTCCCAGATTTGTTTATATCTGCGATCTTCACTCTGTATTCAGCCCCGTCTGCCAGACTCAAAATAAATGGTACGCTTTCTCCCTCCTTTTCCATATCCAATGGGACAAGACAGGGGTGTCCTCTCTCCCCATCTCTGTTTGTCATAGTGATGGAGACTTTGCTGTGTAAGATCCGGCAGGATCCTGCTGTTAGGGGCTTGACCATTGATTCTCGGACCCACTTGACAGCCGCATTTGCAGATGACCTACTTATTATGACTTCCAATCCCGAAACATCCTTCCCTAGGCTTTTGTCTCTTTTTGAGGAGTTTGGCTATGTGTCAAACTTTAAAATTAACTATGGCAAGTCCATGGCCCTAAACGTTACTTGTCCAGAATCGGTTAAAGGGGGCCTTCAGAATAATACCCCCTTTCACTGGGCTACAAAAGACATAGTATTTTTGGGTGTGCATGTCCCGGCTCAGGCGAAGGACTTATTTGCTCTGAATTATGCCCCCTTGTTATCCTCAGTTAGGAAGCAGCTGCACTCTATTAAACTGCCGTTTATTTCTTGGTGTGGCAAGAGGAACTACCTTAAGACCTTTATAGCTCCTAAATTTTTGTACCTTCTGCAGGTGTTGCCTATCTGGCTGCCGCACTCATTTTTTGTAGACATCCGCAGAGTTTTCTCCCTCTTTTTGTGGGGAAGTAAACCCTCCAGAATTGCTTATTCGGTGCTGACCAGAGAGAGGAGGTTTGGCGGCTTTGGTCTGCCCGACATACGTTCCTACTATGTGGCCTTTCAACTATTTAGAGGTCTATCCCTCCTCAATAGCACTTATAGTGCTCCATATGTGTGTCTTGAGCGCTCCCTGCTCTCCACTAGAATGAAGCGGATTCTCTGGGGGTTGTCCCCTTGTTCTCCGGGTAGTTCCTCTTTGCCACTCCTATGGAAGGGTATGTTTGTTGAGTGGGCCAAGCAGTTTAAGGATAGAACACTTGAGTTTCCCATACCGGGTACTCCGCTTTCCTCTTTACAGTTTTATGTCCATCCGGAAGCTGAGAAGCCCTCAGGTATCTGGCCTCTTTTGGCCGAGATCCCTTTAAGTGAGATCCGGTCCCCGGATGGGTCCCTGGATTGGTCCACGGTCTTGAATGACCCTAAAGTCAAAAAAGCTTCCTTCCTACAGAGTTTTGCACTGCAGAAGGAGATTAAGATGATTAAGCTACCACCCCCCACCACCTCTGGAACCCCCTCTTGGCTGTCTAAGAGACTATCAGATGCCCGTAGGATCCCTAAACCGCTGTCTACCATATATAAGGAGTTACTCTCAGCCTCCCCTCCTGAGCTACATTTCCTTTCTTCATGGGAAAGGGAATTGTCCATCCACCTTACAGACCCGGAAAGGGCTTTTGTCCTTACACACTCTCACGGCTTTAGCCGCTGTATTAAGGTACAAGAAATCTCGTATAAGCTGCTTACGAGATGGTACAAGTCCCCAGAGTTCTTGCATAGGCTTAACGCAGATTTCCCAAGTGAGTGCTGGAGGTGTAGAAAAGACGTAGGCTCTCTGTCACACATTTGGTGGCACTGTGAAAAGATTAAAGCGTTCTGGACCAGTATAGAAGCTCTGATAAATGAGGTGTGTGCTAAGCAGGTTAAGCTGGATCCTAAACTGATCCTGCTTTGGTGCCCTAATGACTCGCTTTCCCCCTGTAGATCTGATCTTCCTACTATGCTCATCACGGCGGCGAGACTGCTCATCCCGCTGCTTTGGAAGGATACTGAACCTCCCACTGTTTCGATGTGGAGGGATAAGGTGGATCAGATCTACAGGTTTGAAGAGCTGGCCCACTGGGAATCTGGCACGCGTTCCCGCTTTCTGAAAATCTGGTCGCCCTGGAAGACATATAGGAAGTTCCCCTGACGGAGTTGGGGAAAACTCCCCTACCCCCCCCCCTTCCTTTCCCTTCTTTCCCTCTCTTTTCCTCTTCTTTGTGTTATATTAGATTTTTATTGTCTGTCACATTTGATGTATCATTTTGTACAACATGTGTTGCACTGACATGCAATTGTGGTCACGTCCATGGCTGATTTGTGACTATGCCTTGCCAGTGATGCTACGATGGTTTGTGATCGATTGATATGCCTTACTCTTTGAATAAAAATAAATTTGGTTAAGAATATAACTACTATAATACTGCCTTCTATGTACAAGAATATAACTACTATAATACTGCTCCTATGTACAAGAATATAACTACTATAATACTGCTCCTATGTACAAGAATATAACTACTATAATACTGCTTTCTATATACAAGAATATAACTACTATAATACTGCCTCCTATGTACAAGAATATAACTACTATAATACTGCTCCTATGTACAAGAATATAACTACTATAATACTGCCTCCTATGTACAAGAATATAACTACTATAATACTGCTCCTATGTACAAGAATATAACTACTATAATACCGCCTCCTATGTACAAGAATATAACTACTATAATACCGCCCCTCTTATCATGTAACTATTCACTAATAACATGGAATTCTTCTGCAGTCAGGTATAACATATTCACACTAGATTTTCCATCCACAATAAGTTCGCTCCATGTTGTTAGGGAGTCATTAGTATATAATGGGTCCTGATAAATCCATCTACATGAAAATCCCCCCAGATGTTGACATTTCAATCACTAGCAGTGGTCAGATTATGGGAAACACAAATCTTGTGTGGAGCGGAGTGCAGCGGTAGTCCAGATGCTGAGCCGGGTCTTCTTGTAGGGATAAAAGCTCACATGTGCAGGCCCTATTATTTTTAATGGACACAAGCATAAAGTACATGATTCCTGTAGTCCTCAGTGGTCTGCGTACAGATGGCTTACATATGTAAGTATTATATTAGGATACAAGCACCGGCTATAACTATAGCGCCACGCCGGTATATACTTCAGTGCTATATCTGTAGCTGGTGCTTTACAACTGAAATACAATCTCCACATAATGAATACAGACAGTGAACGGGAGAAAATAATCCCTTAGGGTTTGTTCACATGTTCAGGAGTAGTGTGCAAGGGAGATGCACTGCTACTGCACCACTACATCAATACTACCGTATCTCACTGTCACGGCTGGTGGTAGTGGGCCGTGCTTGCTTGTTGCTGGTGGCAAAGTGTTGTTAGCATCATTTTACACTTCCTCTTAAAGGCTGGTGTTCCTTCCCAATTTGGTTTGTTGAGGCTGGGTTCAGACCTGAGCGTTTTACAGCGTGTTCCTACGCGCTGTAAAACGCTCAACAGGCAAGAACCAATGATTCCCTATGGGAATGGTTCTCACCTGAGCGTTTTACAGCACATACGATCGCGCTGTAAAACACCCGACCCCCCAAGAAGTACATGAGCTTCTTTGGGGCGTCTTGTCGCGCGTTCCCGTACATAGACTTTAGCGGGAACGCGCGACAATGGGCGTTCGCTTGTCTCTGTATGCGCGATTGCAAACGCCCGTACAATCGCGCATACAGAGCGCTCCATCGTGAACGCTCAGGTCTGAACCCGGCGTTAGGGTTAGAGGAGTGTGCAAGGTGGAGCTGGATGTGGCCTCAAAACAGAACAGAATCAGCGTCAATGCAAGCAAGTCTCCCCAAGTCTGCCGCCGGCGTGCCCGAACCACTAACAAGGAACCGTCCAGCCAGCAAACAGCTCGGAGAGAGCGCACTGACGCTGCGTCCACCTCAGGCACGGTTCAGACCCAAGGTCGCTGCCAGCAAACATCCCCGAACCGGCATACACCACAGTCAGCCCAACAGGGATGCAACCAGCAAGAATGGCCCAAGAGTCCGGAACCACAGAGAGTGGACGAGGAGAGATTCCAACACAGGTAACGGTTCACACAACAGCGGCGACACCAGTCACCGTGAACCGCACCGTTAACAGGATCTCTCCTTTCATCCTCCCCCCGGATCATAAGCATGCGCGCCAGAAAACGGCAGGCGACACATGCTGAGCCGTCTTCCGAAGGCACAGACAGACAGGGGAGATGTCAAGCAACTATGCTGGACTACAAACACCAAATAGACCAGACATGGAACACCAAATGACATACAACAAACATCCTGTACATAAACCCACATCAAACATCATAAACAGGTGAGGAATGTTAAGGGGACACGGGGAAACATCGGGATGACATTGCCAAAAGACATTGCCACAAGGTGGCCCTCACGGACAGGTGACACCTCCAGAGAGGAGCAACGATCCTACTCCTACAAAGGCAGACATACAACTAACCTCCGGCTCGCAACTCCAGTATAAGAAGAGCCATGAGGCCACACCCAGCTCCACCTTACACTCTTCTTTAACCCTAAACAAACCAAAATGGGAAGGAACACCAGCCTTAAAGGGGAAGTATAAAATCATGCTAACAACACGTTGCCACCAGCAACAAGCATGCACAGCAAAAGTGTCCACTACCACAAGCCCATGACAGCTGTGACACTCACTATCTCGCCACTAGTGCACCACTGCTACATGACAACCTCGCTACTACCACATCTCTACTGCACCACTACATTAATATTACACTATCTCACTATCTGACCACTAGTTCACCACTGATACATGACAACCTCCCCGCTACCACGTCTCTACTGCACAACTACTGTATCACTACCTCTTTTGGACTAATACTGCACTACCATTACAACACTACCTCACTACTATGCACCACTACCAGAGTACCACCTAACTATTACCATTTTTCTACTTTACCACTACCTGACCAATTCCGCAAAACTAGAACACTTCCATCACACCTCTACTACACCATGTGAAACGTTCAGACTTGGTCCTGATGCTGTCCAGTGCCAAGAGGTGTTGTGTGATAGCATGCATAATGTCCTGATTCTTTTAGCATTAAGGATCTTACTCGTGGCAGTTTCCGGACCTGAAGAGGAAACTAGGAGCAAGATGGATAAGCACATGGAAGGGTCTGGTCAATATTTTTTTAATCTGGTTTGGGGTCTGAATTTATTTGTGTTGCTATACCGCTGGGATGCCCAACCTGCGGCCCTCCAACTGTTGTAAAACTATAACTCCCACAATGCTCTGCTGTAGACTGACAGCTGTAGGCTGTTCAGGCATGCTGGGAATTGAAGTTTTGCAACAGCTGGAGGGCCGCAGGTTGGGTATCCCTGCTATAGAGTCTGGGAGTCAGGCAGAGATGAGGGAGCCAAAGATGTCTAGGCAGCAAACGCTACAATGGTCAGAAGTCATCATGGCGGTCTGGGCTGGATGGAAAAGGTAAGTAAAGAGAACACCTGCAATCAGAGACAATCTCACTGCATATAATTGTTATGTATTCTGCCTGTGAATAACTTGTTATTCATTCAACAGGAAGAAATTTAAGAAAGCAATAATCATGCAACAGCATTTATCCAACTATCTATCTATCTATCTATCTATCTACAGTGCCTTGCAAAAGTATTCAACCCCCCCCCCCCCCTGACTTTTCTCGTGTTTTGGTGCTTCACAACCTGGAATTAACATAAAAGCAATATTATGTTCAATGTACCACGCATAAAAAAACAAGAAACATACAGTAAGGCTACTTTCACACTAGCGGCACGGACCTCCGGCAGGCTGTTCTGTCGGGTGAACAGGCTCTCGGATCTGTCCTGCCGCTAGTGACCTTGTGCCCCCGGACTGCCGCTCCGTCCCCATTGACTATAATGGGGGCCGAGTTCCGACATTTATTCCGGCAGCCTCTCGCCATTCGCTGCCGTGCCTCGCTGGAACTCTGTCCCCGCCCCCATTATAGTCAATGGGGACAGAGCGGCAGTCCGGGGGCACACGGTCACTAGTGGCAGGACAGATCTGGCAGGCTGTTCACGCGACGGAACAGCCTGCTGGAGGTCTGTGCCGCTAGTGTGAAAGTAGCCTAAGTTGTAAAAAAGACCTGGGAATTCAAATAAAAACACCCTTATATATAATACTTAGTAAAGTTACTGGTAAAAACTTTTAATTTAGTACAGTAGTTTATATTGTTTCTCACTAGCAGCTACGTATGACTCCTAGTAATAAAAAACAGTAAAGCGTAAGAAAGCATATATTGTAAGTAAGGTGTTTTACATTAACATTCAAACTAAAAATAATGGTAAAAAAATAAATAAAAATAGATGTTAAAAGCATATCAAATTTTAAAAAAGCCCCTAAAATGGTATATGCCATTCGTTTAAAACAGTAACTGAAGGAATGAAGGAAGAATGTCAGTTTAGTAAGTTAAGTAGTTTCACACCAGTATGCGATATATAGTTATAAAAAAAAAACATATAAAATACCAGGTAACAAATGCATAAAACATGTAAAAATAAAAATGACCAGTTACGGCTGTTAAAGCTGTTGAAAGTAATACACGAGGAGCCTAAAGTTACAACATGGTACTCATTAGCTGGAAAATTAGGCTCCCGAGACTTCTAATAGGAAATATAATGACACTGCGCTTTAATTTATTTTATTTTGTGTTTTTGCATTTGACACATGGAAGGAAATGCTATATGTTTTCCTAAGGAAGTGTAAATTTCTCCACTTCATCCATTTAAACCCTCATCCTGAGGCTTTTGTAGAACAGCAAGAAGTTTTGGAAACTTCAGATAGACTCTTGTAGTAATGTATCCCCGTAGAGAACGTCTTAGAAAGAGAGACGGCGCTTGGTTAGGTTGAATGTGAAATCTATATGGTCTATTTAGGAATTGGGTTTCATATGGAGCGTACATTTAGTTCACCGTCCCGGTACGATTTATGGAGACATTTTATATGCAATCGGAGTATGAAACAGAAAAAAAGCTGTAATACAGAAAAATCTATTAACGTGATATGATTTGCAGGATTCAGAGGCATAAAATGACTTTTACCTTGATAAATCTGGACTTTGCGTGAATGATCTGTATATTATGTGCTGCTGGGAGACCAGTAGATATCTGGTAAATAGGGATGAGCGAACGCGTGGAAGTTTGGGTTCGGCAGAACTTCAGGTCAAAGTTCGAGTTTGGGACCCGAACATGACCCCGAACCCCATTGAAGTCAATGGGGACCCGAAATTCATTTTATTATTTTCCGTTATAACATGGTTATATGGGAAAAAAATTGAATTTTTAAGACAGAATGCAAAAGAATATAGCCATTTAGGGGTTAAAAAACCCAACTCACCTCATCCACTTGATCGCATTGCAGCAGCTTCTTCTATCTTAATTCAGCAGGACCTGCCAAAGGACCTGCGATGTCTGCGATAACATCACCGCGCTCTCACATGCGGATGAGGTGAGGTTTTTTTTTTAACCCCTAAATGGCCATATTCTTTTGCATTCTGTCTTAAGAATGCTATTATTTTCCGAATATTCACGTTATGACGGAAGATAATAAAATCACCCGAATTCAGTGGAAAAAGTCAAGGTTCGGGTTTTCAGTTCGAGTTTGCTCATCCCTACTGGTAAATCTCAACTGGTGAAATTGTACACCATCGTTAACAAAAAAGGGAAAAAAGATGAAAAAATAAAATGCAATCATTTGCCACTAGGGGCACTGTTTCATTGACCAATACACTTGATATACTAGGCTCTGTCTTAACCACACTGTCTCAGTATCACATCTGGTGGGATGCAGAAGTAGCTACCGGCACCTCGGAACTACTGGTTGGGGGATGTTGTACAGTAGACTGTCTTGGCATCAAATTGGGCCATCCATTATGTTTTGCCACCCATGACAGAAGGACTTGGTATTTTTATTCCCTCTACATTCTTTCCATGACCGTGGGCCCCTTGTTTGTTGAGACGTGGTCCTTCACTGGTGATGGGAAGAAGCCAACCAGGCCTTGGCCAGTTCTCTCTTTGGCTCCCATGGCAGCTACATGGCATGTATGCTCTTGGTCATGGACATGCTGAAAGCAGAACATCTTAAAAAGGTATATTAAAAACATTCTTTTTTTGTTGCTTAAGGGGTAGTCTAGAATAATTTTTTTATTGACCTTCGCCCCCCAAGCGCATCTATCAGGACCCATTAAGAGATCTACCCTTACCTGCTCCTCTCTGTTCCGTTTTGGCTCCATGGTTTCTCGACTTTTGATCCCTGCCTGTCAATTTCCATATGGAAGGGGTGAATGACGTGGCTCAGCAGTGGCACATAACCCAGAAGTAATGAGCCACTTAAAGTCACCACTGAGGCCATTCATTGGCTTCAGTGGCGCATGCAACCCCGCCCATGAGGGGGTTGGATGATGGGGACTGGAGGTCTGGTGAAGACAGCCTGGGAGCCCTAGTACTAGAATGGAGCAACTGGGAGCAGGTAAGTATTGATCTCCACAGGTTCACCTGGGTGGCAGAAGATTATAAAAAAAAAAAAAACTGGACCATCCTTTAAGATGAAATAGGATACAAAACAAGGTTTTATTACTGAGTCTTCAGGTAATCAGCTATCATTTTGCCTTGTGTGAACGTGGAGAATCTAATGCATCTAAAATCATAATTGTTGTGAATAAAAAATATTCTATTGTTTTGTGTATACAGCTCCTATGCAGATGTCTTTCTCCATGGTGACAGAATATAAGACATTGACGCTTTTGGGCAAAAAATCTGTAAAATGGTCCCAAGGTACCAAAGAGCAAACAGCAGGTGGCGCTATACAGATAGAGTTCACTGGATAACAAAAAAATGTATTACATACAGTCACAAATTTTTTTTCATGAGACAACCCTTATACAGCAATTATTTTTTCTTTCTTTCTTTTTTTTTATTTCATAATTTTTATTCCAACAATAATATTATACAAACACCATATATAAAACAACATTCATAGTATATTTTATAGTTTATATAAATAACCCAAACACCCCATCACCACCACCCCGAGAGCAAAGAGGAGGAGAAAGGAAAAAAATAAAAACAAACATTTTAACCGTTTATAATATCCATAAAATTGTTCCAATTACTCCATATTCTTTCATGGGCGTTCGTTTTATTTAATTAAATATAACCTGCTTTTTCAATAGACCTGTTTAAGTTCATCACATTTATCCACTCCTTAACCGTGGGGAACCTCAGTTCTCATCCATCTTCTAGCTACCAATAACCGAGCTAAAAAAATGGATTTATAAAGCATAAGCTTATTATCTTTTGTTCGCTTAAAGGGGATTTCTCCCAAAACACAAATAGAACACGTCAGAGGTAAATTAAGGGAGAAGGCACCTCCAATCAATTCGATTAATCCTGTCCAGAAGGGTTGTATTATAGGACATCGCCACCACATATGAATCAGATCTACTTTTGAATTTCCACACCTTGGGCATGAATTTAAAGTACCTGCTGAAAATCTCTGAAGCCATTTAGGGGTCCCATATAACCGATGTAAAATCATAAATTGGGTAACTCTGTGCGATGGATTCCTCAAGTAATTGCTCGCTTGCCAGAAACCCTTCCATTGTTCATCTGTTAGGGGACCAATATCCTTTTCCCAAGCAATCTTGCTATTGGAACTCTCTCCACTGTGATTGACTGCTCTAAATATTTTTATATCAAATTTAAACCAATCTGTGATTTCCCCTCCAACCAAAAATACAATTCAGCAATTCATGTGAACATAATTCTAGTGAATTCTTATTCTTTATTACTTAAAAATTGTTAATAATTGAAAATATCTAAACAAGCTCAAATTGTAATTTCCAAAATCACCTAATAACTAGACTTCAGTTCCCCATCCTTAATATATTGTGATATATACCACAAACCCTTTCCGATACTTAGCCTCCCCTATAAAGGTGCTATCACCCAATGTCATATTAAACCAAAAAGGAGTAAAACGTGATTCCCTCCAAGCCCAAGTGTCGCTTCATCATAGACCAATTCTCCACTACCACTTTCACCATAGGTAACCTATATGCCCCTTTATTATATAATTGTTGTGATTCAAGTAGTGCAAACATATTATATACCCACCAAGTATTGTAAAAAATCCACCTGTTCCCATTTCATTATCAATGCGATATTAACCGCTAAGTAATAAAGCTTCATACCTGGTATCTCCAGACCTCCTTGATCATAAGCCTTAGTAAAGCAACTTAATTTTTTCCTAACTCTCTTGCCCACCCATAGCAAGGCATTAAATGGTTTCTCGATTTCTATAAAGATGGATTTACCCAAGAAAATGGGGCAACTTTTTAATTATATACAGTATTTAAGGTAGCAAAATCATTTTAATAGTGCCTATCCTGTCTGCTTTATCTATGGGAAGTTTGTTCCGTATCCTAATCGTTTCTTTAATCTTCCAAAACAACAGCAACAAATTAAGATCTATAAATCTCCATAAACTCTAAATAAAATCTATAAATTATTTATTTCTTAAGGCGGTCAAAAAGTTAAAAAGTTGCAGCAACATTTCTTGATCTCATTGAATCTTTCTTATTGGGAGACTCAGAGTACTACATTGGATGGCTGTTCCAGAATTAGAATGTAAGATCTAAGCTATAATCTATTCTGATTATTTAAGAAAAAAAACACAATAAAAAACTTTTTGTTATTTGCCAATAGGGAGTTTTTGATTTCTCTTGTGATTAAGCCTCTCATGGCTTTCATAGGGAACAGTTTGGGTTGGGATTCTGTGTTTTTTTTTTATCAAGTTTTGCCTGCACCAAATGTTTCAAAGTCTCAAAAAATATTTAAATTGGAATAATAATAAGTAAATTGAATAATAAAATTAGAATAATATATGATAATTCTGCCGCTTTTATAGACTGTAGTACCTAAGCCTATTAATTACAAAATAAATAAAATCTTTAGGAGAGAAGCAGACTACTTGGTTGCAGCCGTTCTTCGTACTAATGAACAGGGAATAAATAAAAAAAATAAGAAAGCAGACAGATTTCCTGAATCCTGTATATTTCTCCGCAGATTACCGGCCCATTCAAATTTTTATACCATTAAAAATATCAAACAATGTCTCCCAGCTGAGCCAGCTGAAAAGGGTTTACTTAGCTTTACTACAGTGTATCTGGTGTTATTGTCCTACTAAAGCACCTGGAAAGGTTTAAGTGTGGGCCGTACACGTATCACTCAAAGAGCTGAACCCACAGAGCTCCAACCCACTTATTAAATTATTTCTTAATACAAGAGACTGGAAAAATATGAAATTGTCACGCAGTTCCCATATATCGGTCTGTGGGAGACACTAGCTACTTTAATTCTACTAAATGTATATTTTATAGGGCCCAACTTTGCCAATAAGACAAAGAGGTACAATGGGAAGGTTAAAAATGAGGGTAGCAAAAAATTCCCCCAAAAGTGGGGGAAAAATGGCGGTGCGTCTTTTGAAATTAATACTAGTGAGCACCTCCATAATGAAAGTGCTCACTAGTACACAGCGGGATCGGGAGAGCGGTGTATACAGAGCTCCTTGTGTTCCTGGTGGACCTCTGCTGGCGCCACGTGCTTTTCTGCGACATGACGTCACACAGCATAAGTGCACAGCGCGAGCAGAAGACTAGGGACTGGTGAGTGCTGGAGGAGAGCCAGTGGTGTCTCTGTCTGGGGCAGGAGAGGTAAGTTTATTTATTTTATGTCTTTTCTGAGATCTGATGGGGGTCTGGATCTGAGGTCTGATATAGGGGTCTGATCTGCGGTCTGATGGGGGTCTGATCTAAGTTATGATATAGGGGTCTGTACTGAGGTATGATTGGGGTTTAATCTGAGGTGGGATGGGATTCAGATCTGAGGTCTGATGGGGGTCTGATCTGAGGTCGGATCTTAGGCCTGATGGAGGTCTGATCTGATATCTGATGGTGGTCTGATCTGGGGTCTGATGGGGGTCTGATCTGAGGTCTGATGGGGGTCTTATCTGAGGTCTGATGGAGGTTTGATCTGAGTTCTTATGTTAGTCTGATTTAAGGTCTAATGGGGGTCTGATCTGAGGTCTGATGGAGGTTTGATCTGAGTTCTGATGTCAGCCTGATTTAAGGTCTAATGGGGGTCTGATCTGAGGTCTAATGAAGAATGAGGGTCTGATCTTAGGGTCTGATGAAATATATATTTTTTTCCTCTTCTAAAGCCTAATTGTGTCTTATGGTGCAGTAAATATGGTAAATTGGGATCGTAGTACCGCCGGTGTCCTGTATTCAGTGGTGTCTTCGCTCACTTATGTGAGGAATTCAATATTATTGGGTTCAAACCTCCACCCCTGAAATCTAGGGTGATGGCTGTCACAATTCTGCGCCTTTTTCTGACTCTTTTTGTGTTGTTTTTTGTGTCTGAATAGGCAAAAATTCTCTGCAGATCAATCAACTTTCCTTGAATTTCATTTAAGGGTCACTAACGTTAAAAGAAAACTTTTCGTATGTTATATAGACATATAAAACGTTTTTAGATTGTTGTGGTTCTGAGCCCCGGGACCGCCACCAATCCCTAGAATGAGGGATACAAGAGACAGGCTTCATAGAAGTCGATTCCATCTTCAGCAGCTAGGAGAAACAGCAATATGTGAGCGCTTCTTTCCCCTTGTTCTAGAGATCGGTGGGGGTCTCTGCACGCAATTGGAGAGTTTTATAGGCATGCTCTGTGACCTGTGCAGAAGTCAGGAGGGAGTAGAAAAGCTGTGATATCACCTATTGTGAATGGTGGATCCAGTGCTATCTAGACTTGTTACTTGCCATTGTAAGGCTACTTTAACACATGGGTCAAAGAAATGCAGCAGGCCGTTCTCCAGATCTGGCATAGCCGGATAGTGCCACATAACTGCCAGGATTCTGCTGAACAAAAACCGTTGCGTGCAGCAACTTTTGTCCTGGTGAAACCTGCCTGATATGACGGGGAGCGGCCAAATCCCTGCCACATCCCATTATAGTCAAAGGGGTCTGGTGGGAATGCGGCACCATCCGGCTGTGCCGGATGAGGAGTATTATTTCTTTGACGCAACAAAATAGTAACTGAAAAGTTCCAGTACAGAAAAGGAAATCAAGACCTATTATTAGGCCTATGGGCCAGTGCGAAAACTACAGGATTATACAAATTTTTATTAAATATTGATAGTGACATGGTAAATAAAAAATAAAAAGAATCATCCAAAATGCTAAAAAATGTTTAACATAAAAACATGATTTAAACAATAGGTTAATTATTTCCTAAAGATACATTTCACACATGCAGTGAAGCTATCCGGCAGGCTGTTCTGGCAGAGGAACAGCCTGCCGCAGTTCAAAGTACCGGGCCTAGCCAGATAGAGCCGTGCACTGCCAGAGCCCATTGACTATAATGGGATTTGGTGGGGATTCGGCCAGTTTCTGGCATGGGCACCAGGTTTCAGCAGGACAAGAACCAGTGAGTACGCCAGTTTTTGTCCAGTCGAAATAGGCACTCATGCTGGAAACTGGTTGGATCCCATTATAGTCCATGTGGTCTGGCAGTGAACGGCCCTATATTGTGAACTTTGCTGAAACAGCCTGCCAGATAGTTTTACTGCAGGTGTGAAATCAGTCTACTATCCCCATTTCCACCCCTCTGCCCCCTCCGATATGAGCATTTGATGATTTCAGACTCTGATGCTCTCCTTTGCCCTGCGCTGAAAGGAGCAGAGAAAAGGCATTTTTCGGAGACCGCTGACGTACTGGGCTCTCCATGGGGACTGCTAGGAGGAGGCGCCTCGGCCCAGCAGTGAGCCCGGTGACATCATGGGTACTAATGGGCGTGCTTTAGCACTGCCCTAGCCTGTAAAACGGCTAGGGCAGCGCTAAAACCCACCCATCAGAGCCGGTGACATCACAGCAACACTGCTGGGCCAAAGCCTCCACCTAGCAGTGTACCAAAGTAAACAAAGAAGCCCTTGTCCTGCGCGATACAGCAGCAGCGATGCTCACATCAGAGGGACTGGAGGGGTTAAAGAGAGGAAATGTCCAGGTTCAGCTCTGATCCCTGACAACCCCTTTAAATGGTTGGAGAACCTCTTTAGGCTTCATGCACACGACCGTGCTGTTTTTTGCGGACAGCAAACCGCGGATCAGCAAAAAACAGAAGCCGTCCGTGTGCCGTCCGCAATTTACGAAACAGGTGGCCCATTGTAGACATGCCTATTTTTGTCCGCAAAACGGACTTGTCGGAACGGAGCAACAGATGCGGACAGCACACAGAGTGCTGTCTGCATCTTTTGCGGCCCCATTGAAGTGAATGGGTCCGCACCCGAGCCGCAAAACCTGCGGCTCGGATGCGGACCCGAAAAACGGTCGCGTGCATGAGGCCTTAGTCTGTCTGTTGCTGGAGAAATGTAGTTCTACAAGGCGAGTTCACCACAGCAGGTCTCCTCTTTGACTCACAGAGGGTCTCCTGAGCAGGTAACTGCCCTCTATATTGATCATATGCCCAAATACTTCATATTAACCATGAGACAATCTCTTTAATGTGGGCACTGGGGTGACGTTACTCGGAGAGCGGTATTCAAAAAGAAAAGGTGAGGATTTTTTTTTACCTTGGCTGCATATAATTAGAACCTTTCCCAGTAGATCTCTATACCTCTGAGGGTTACAATAGAAACATTCTTCACTCTCCAGTTTTTTGTTTCGGGTGGAGTTGCCCTTTTATAGAATTCCTAGTGACACAACGATATAATAAAAGAAGTGTTAGAAAGGACTAAAATACACCGGCCTACGTGTCATTGTCAAATGCTCAGCATTCCTCCGTACTTCATCAGGCCACTTCCTTCCCTGTAGATCTAGTGCTTGACTTTCCCAAACCCGATATTAATATCACAGGCCATTATAAGGTGGTGAATTTCATGGCAGTCGATAAAGGAAGTCCCATGTCATTAAGGGCTCTCCACTGAAGTGAAGGCTTCCATTTAGCTTGTTGTTTTTACGCAAACGGCCTCCTTGGAGGTGGAAATGCAGAGGAAGCCGCAGTGATTGTCTTGGACGGTGGACCTGTTTAAGTCATGAATTATTACCCTTTGTACTTTGATGAACACATGTGAGAGATCAGATGAGGGTCGTGTGACTTGTTTTTCCAAAACCTGCGATTTATTAAAACTTTCTTTCACCTCAGAGCAGATGAAGTGAGACGGAAGACATAAACGCTATCTGTATCTTTGCTAAAATTTCAGCGAGTCCGCCCATCGAGAGGGGTTTCCAAAAAATTTGGGGGGAAAAATATTGTCGTTGAATGGTTAGTTATTCAACTGAAAATGTGAATATTTTAAGAATATTGTAAAAAAAAATATAAAAAAATTGTATGAAATATTTTAAGAATGTTTTAATATTTCAGAAATCAGGATTGCAAAGGATTTACAAATCCATACATCTTTAACCCCTTAAAGGGATTTTGTCACCTCCCCTAAGCCAAAAAATGATTTTAAAGCAGCCATGCAGCACAGCTTACCTGGATTAGGCTGTGCTCTTTTATCTTGAAATCCGTCCAGCAGTTACTGCAAAAAACGACTTTGATTGATAAGGAAATGCGTCCTGAAGGTGCCCAGAGGGGCGTTTTTTTCTTCTTAGTGAGCCCAGTACTGCCCCTCTTTCAGTGCCCAGCTCGCCTTCCTTGTACTTTCTAACCGCCGCCCCCAGCCTGCCACAGCCTCCCCTCCCTCTCCTCCCCCTCCCTCACGCCGAACGAACTCTCGCACAGGCGCAGTACCCACTGAGGGCTGCGCCTGTGCGATCATCAGGAGACTGAGGGCAGCAGCTTCATCTTCGTCACTGGGCATGCGCCGAGCCCAGTGACGTCCGATGTTAGCTCTTTCCCTCAGTCAGCCTGGTAGGAAGCGCAGAGGATTGCCGATCGGCTGCTGCACCCTGCGCTTTCTCCAGTCTGCCTGCCACAGTGAAGACGGCCAGCGATTTCTTTCCCCACCCTCCCTTCAGGAAAGAAATAAGTATTTGTTGGGGCAAATTAGGTATTATTATATTAAGTAAAGCTGTATTGTATTTAGCCGATCGGCAATCCACCTGATGATCGCACAGGCGCAGCCCTCAGTGGGTACTGCGCCTGTGCGAGAGTTCGTTCGGCGTGAGGGAGGGGGAGGAGAGGGAGGGGAGGCTGTGGCAGGCTGGGGGCGGCGGTTAGACAGTACAAGGAAGGCGGGCTGGGCACTGAAAGAGGGGCGGTACTGGGCTCTCTAAGAAGAAAAAAACGCCCCTCTGGGCACCTTCAGGACACATTTCCTTATCAATCAAAGTCGTTTTTTGCAGTAACTGCTGGACGGATTTCAAGATAAAAGAGCACAGCCTAATCCAGGTAAGCTGTGCTGCATGGCTGCTTTAAAATCGTTTTTTGGCTTAGGGGAGGTGACAGAATCCCTTTAATGTCAAGGCCTATTTTCATTTTTGCATTCCAACGTTCTAATAACCATAACTTTAAAATTTTTCCATTCACATAGTTATATGAGGGCTTATTTTTTGCTGCATTTTTTAAAGGGCTTCTGTCACCCCCAAAACACATATTTTTTTGGGGGCTTGTTAAAATCCTTATTTAACGACTATTCCTTATATAGGGTTCTTACCTTTGTCTGTGGCTTTGTCTCCATAAAAATCGATCTTTTAATATATGCAAATCGCTTCACTACCAGCAAGTGGGGCGTCTACTTGCTGGTAGCCGCCGCAAAAAAACGCCCCCTCCTCCTGTTGATTGACAGGGCGAGCGAACGCTGGCCCTGTCAGCATTTCAAATCCTGCGCCTGTCTTCATTCGGCGCAGGTGCTCTGAGAGAAGGAGGCTCGCCTCCTCAGCACTCCCTCAGTGCGCCTGCGCCGATGATGTCTTCTCTTTCGGTGACGCCATCGGCGCAGGCGCACTGATGGAGTGCTGAGGAGGCGAGCCTCCTTCTCTCAGAGCGCCTGCACTGAATGAAGACAGGTGCAGGATTTGAAATGCTGACAGGGCCAGCCGGAGGAGGAGAGCGCTCCCTGGCCCTGTCAATCAACAGGAGAAGGGGGTGGTTTTTTGCGGCGGGTACCAGCAGGTAGACGCCCTACTTGCTGGTAGTGAAGCGATTTGCATATTGTAAAAGATCGTTTTATATGGAAACGAAGCCACAGACAAAGGTAAGAACCCTATATAGGGAATAGTCGTTAAATAAGGATTTTAACAAGCCCAAAAAAAAATGTGTAAAAAATGTGCTTTGGGGGTGACAGAAGCCCTTTAACCACCTCAGCCCCCCTAGCTTAAACACCCTTAATGACCAGACCACTTTTTACAATTCTGCACTACACTACTTTCACCGTTTATTGCTCGGTCATGCAACTTACCACCCAAATGAATTTTTTCTCCTTTTCTTCTCACTAATAGAGCTTTCATTTGGTGGTATTTCATTGCTGCTGACATTTTTACTTTTTTTGTTATTAATCGAAATTTACTGAATTTTTTTTTACTTTCAGTTGTAATTTTTTTTATAAAAAACTACATCTATATATAAATTTTTCACTAAATTTATTGTTCTACATGTCTTTGATAAAAAAAATGTTTGGGAAAAAAAAATGGTTTGGGTAAAAGTTATAGCGTTTACAAACTATGGTACAAAAATGTGAATTTCCGCTTTTTGAAGCAGCTCTGACTTTCTGAGCACCTGTCATGTTTCCTGAGGTTCTACAATGCCCAGACAGTAGAAAAACCCCACAAATGACCCCATTTCGGAAAGTAGACACCCTAAGGTATTCGATGATGGGCATGGTGAGTTCATAGAACTTTTTATTTTTTGTCACAAGTTAGCGGAAAATGATGATTTTTTTTTTTCCTTACAAAGTCTCATATTCCACTAACTTGTGACAAAAAATAAAAACTTCCATGAACTCACTATGCCCATCACGAAATACCTTGGGGTGTCTTATTTCCAAAATGGGGTCACTTGTGGGGTAGTTATACTTCCCTGGCATTTTAGGGGCCCTAATGTGTGAGAAGTAGTTTGAAATCCAAATGTGTTAAAAATGCCCTGTGAAATCCTAAAGGTGCTCTTTGGAATGTGGGCCCCTTTGCCCACCTAGGCTGCAAAAAAGTGTCACACATGTGGTATCGCCGTACTCAGGAGAAGTTGGGCAATGTGTTTTGGGGTGTCATTTTACATATACCCATGCTGGGTGAGATAAATATCTCGGTCAAATGCCAACTTTGTATAAAAAAATGGGAAAAGTTGTCTTTTGCCGAGATATTTATCTCACCCAGCATGGGCATGTGTAAAAAAACACCCCAAAACACATTGCTTAACTTCTCCTGAGTACGGCGATACCACATGTGTGACACTTTTTTGCAGCCTAGGTGGGCAAAGGGGCCCACATTCCAAAGAGCACCTTTAGGATTTCACAGGGCATTTTTTACACATTTTGATTTCAAACTACTTCTCACGCATTAGGGCCCCTAAAATGCCAGGGCAGTATGACTACCCCACAAGTGACCCCATTTTGGAAATAAGACACCCCAAGGTATTTCGTGATGGGCATAGTGAGTTCATGGAAGTTTTTATTTTTTGTCACAAGTTAGTGGAATATGAGACTTTGTAAGAAAAAATAAATAAATAAAAAAATCATAATTTTCCGCCAACTTGTGATAAAAAAAAAAAAATTCTAGGAACTCGCCATGCCCCTCACGGAATACCTTGGGATGTCTTCTTTCCAAAATGGGGTCTAAAGGTGCTCTTTGGAATTTGTGCCCCTTTGCCCACCTAGGCTGCAAAAAAGTGTCACACATGTGGTATCGCCGTACTCAGGAGAAGTTGGGCAATGTGTTTTGGGGTGTCTTTTTACATATACCCATGCTGGGTGAGAGAAAAATCTCGGCAAAAGACAACTTTTCCCATTTTTTATACAAAGTTGGCATTTGACCAAGATATTTATCTCACCCAGCATGGGTATATGTAAAAAGACACCCCAAAACACATTGCGCTACTTCTCCTGAGTACGGCGATACCAGATGTGTGACACTTCTTTGCAGCCTAGATGCGCAAAGGGGCCCAAATTCCTTTTAGGAGGGCATTTTTAGACATTTGGATTCCAGACTTCTTCTCACGCTTTAGGGCCCCTAAAATGCCAGGGCAGTATAAATACCCCACATGTGACCCCATTTTGGAAAGAAGACACCCCAAGGTATTCAATGAGGGGCATGGCGAGTTCATAGAAGATTTTTTTTTTGGGGCACAAGTTTGCGGATATTGGTTTTTTTTTCTCACAAAGTCTCCCTTTCCGCTAACTTGGGACAAAAAGTTAAATCTTTCATGGACTCAATATGCCCCTCAGCGAATACCTTGGGGTGTCTTCTTTCCGAAATGGGGTCACATGTGGGGTATTTATACTGCCCTGGCAGTTTAGGGGCCCTGAAGCGTGAGAAGAAGTCTGGAATATAAATGTCTAAAAAAATTTACGCATTTGGATTCCGTGAGGGGTATGGTGAGTTCATGTGAGATTTTATTTTTTGACACAAGTTAGTGGAATATGAGACTTTGTAAGAAAAAAAAAAAAAACAATTTCCGCTAACTTGTGGCAAAAAAATGTCTAAATGGAGCCTGACAGGGGGTGATCAATGACAGGGAGGTGATCAGGGAGTCTATATGGGCTCCATTTAGACGTCCGTATGTGTTTTACGGATCCACGGATCCATGGATCGGATCCGCAAAACACATACGGACGTCTGAATGGAGCTACACTACACCCCCCTGTCACTTATTAACCCCTTATTAACCCCTGATCACCCCATATAGACTCCCTGATCACCCCCCTGTCATTGATCACCCCCCTGTCATTGATGACCCCCCTGTAAGGCTCCATTCAGACGTCCGTATGTGTTTTGCGGGTCCGATCCATGGATCCGTGGATCCGTAAAACACATACGGACGTCTGAATGGAGCCTTACAGGGGGGTGATCAATGACAGGGGGGTGATCAGGGAGTCTATATGGGGTGATCAGGGGTTAATAAGGGGTTAATAAGTGACAGGGGGGGGGTGTAGTGTAGTGTGGTGCTTGGTGCTACTTATTACTGAGCTGCCTGTGTCCTCTGGTGGTCGATCCAAGCAAAAGGGACCACCAGAGGACCAGGTAGCAGGTATATTAGACGCTGTTATCAAAACAGCGTCTAATATACCTGTTAGGGGTTAAAAAAAACGATCGCCGCTGGCAGGCTGTAGATCAGCTCGCTTACCTGCAGTTCCTGTGAACGCGCGCGCCTGTGTGCGCGCGTTCACAGGAAGTCTCGCGAGATGACGCACCGATGCGTCACTCTGCCTTGGACAGCCGCCTCCGGACCGCGATCCTGCGTTAGGCGGTCCAGAGGCGGGTAATGCCACCATTTAATTTGCCATGTCTTGTATTGGGAAACGGGGAAAATAAATTATTTGTGTGGCAAAATTTTAAAAGAAAAACATAAAAACTGAATTCTGCCAAGATTTTGGGGATTTTGACTAAAAATACCTGACATCCATATTCTGTGTTTTTTTTTAAGTTTTTTTTAGTTTTACTACTAAAATCTAAAATTTTCTTTGCATTACCATATTCTGACAGCCATAACTTTTTTATATTTCAGTCTACAAAGCTATATGAGGGCTTGTTTTTTGTGTAACAAACTGTATTTTTTATTGGTACTATTGTGGTATATACGACTTTTTGATCACTGTTATTCAATTTTTTGTGGGGGACAAAATGACCAAAAAATAGTGAATAGCGTGTTTTTATTTTTTTTTTTCTATGTTCCATTTTTTTTATATTTTAATAGTTTAGGCATGAAACCTAATATGTTTTTTTTTTATTGTTTATATAATTTTATATGTAAAATTGGGAAAGGGGGGTGATTTAAACTTTTAATTTTTTATTTTATTTTTAAAACTTTTATTACTTTTTTTATCACTATTATTTTACTGTTAGCCCCCATAGGTGTCTAGTAAATGGGATCTTTTGATCCCCTCTCCTATTCACCCTAATAGAGCTCTATTACGCTGGGTTCAGACCTGAGCGTTCTGAAACGAGCGCTCTGTATGCGCGATTGTACGGGCGTTTACAATCGCGCATACAGAGACTGGCGTTCACACATTGTCGCGCGTTCCCGAATTTCTATGTGCGGGAACGCGCGACAAACGCCCCAAAAAAAGCTCAAGCACTTGTTTGAGCGTTGGGCGTTTTACAGCGCTATCGTACGCGCTGTAAAACGCCCAGGTGAGAACCATTCCCATAGGGAAGCATTGGTTCTTGCCTGTTGTGCGTTTTACAGCGCGTAGGAACGCGCTGTAAAACGCTCAGGTGTGAACCCAGCCTTAGGATGAATAGGATTTTTACTCTCTATTCTGAGCTGTGCCTTGTGCATAGCTCAGTATAGAGATTGCTATGACAGGCCTGGATGGCTTCAGAAGCGTCCAGGCTGCTATGGCAACCGATCGGAGCCTCGCAACTTAACTGCGGGAGCTCCAATCTGAAGTCACACCAACTGAGTGGTTAAATGACGGGGGCGGCGTGATCGCCGCACCCTGTCAGTGCGGGTAGGTGTCAGCAGTACGGCACATGCCAGCAGGATCAACCCTATGACACAACAAATGCTGCTTGAAAGGGTTGATCCTGCTGATTAAATTGACAGACACCTGTCTTGTAAAAATTAGTTGTGCCGCTGTGCACCTCATCTTTCCACTTCTGGCCACGCCTTATTGAAGCCCTTATTAGCAGGAAGAATAAAAGTCTTTCTTTTTAGGAACGCCACAACCGATTTTTACAAGACAAATGTCATTTTACTCAGCAGGACCAGCACTACGAGGCAGTAGGCCTGGTTTAACAGGGTTGATCCTGCCAAGATGTCCTCTTTATCTAGGGATATTTATCAATTATGTCGGGACAATTACCTATCCAGTATGGGGCTTCAGGTTGGTCGGTGCCCTGAGTATTACTTTTTACTGCCCCCTCTTTTTACGGTTTATGATATAATCCCCAATAAACAGTGCATCAAGGACCAGTGACTGGTGATTCAGGTCACACTTCCCAAAGACCAAGGCCGTAGATGAACCTTTGTGTCTGGAACAGCAGTGGGGTCATGGGTCTTCATAAATCTTTTCTCTGCTAATCTGCAGGTTTTCATTTTTTACTCCCTGTCTTCCTGAAGCCTTTTTAATTTTTTCATTCACATATGATTGCTTGTTTATTGTGGGATAAGTTGTACTTACTCATGCCACCTTTTAATTATTGCATATGATGCACTGGGAAACTGAAAAAAAAAATCCAAATGCGGTAGGATTAGGAAAAAAAACGCAGGTTTCATTTTTATGGCATTCATTATGCAGTAAAACTGACCTGTGCCCTTCATTCTCTGGGTCAGTACAATTACATACAATGATATCATATTTGTACAGCTTTTCTAGTATTTTAAGACTATTTTTTATAGTTAGCTGTGTGAGGGCTCATTTTTTGCTGGACGATCTGTAGTCTTTATTGATACTATTTTGTGGGTGTGTATTACTTTTTGATTAAATTTTTTGGGGGAGGTAAAGAGATGAAAAAAACTGCAGATTTTACACCATTTATCATATGGGATAAATATTTGTAGATTTTAATAGTCAGACTTGACGATGCCTATGAAGTTTATTTTTTTTATTGTTTATTTTTCTTTTAATTAAAGGGGTTCTGCAGTTTGTTTAAACCGGGACCCCCGCCGATCAGCTGTTTGAGAAGGTGGCGGTGCTCCAGAGGATAGATCATCAGTTAAAACAAACTGCAAAACCGCTTTAAGTAAAGGAATTTTGTCCATTACAGAATACAAGAATCACTATATTCCAATGAAGTGCTGCCACCTGCAGGCCTGTATTGAAATATGCCAGTAATAGGCCTAGAACAGGCTGTGGCCTATTACTACTATGTAATGCCTTCTCTGATTTCATCCAGGGGAAGACATTCCAGGTTTTTTATATTTCACATGCCATGGTCACATTTGACTGCTACATCTGAGGGTTTTAAATGTCCGCGATTGGCGTTATTGCCAATCACAGACATTAGCTCTGGAGTGTCTGCAGAGCAAGCTCCTTTGTGGTTAACAGGGCCAGGTTAGCATAGTCACTCCCCCTAGCCCTGTTATTCAGGACGGTGTAGATGTGATTGAGCGGTGGCCATGCATGGGTGCAGATATCTTTATTGTAATTCATGGGAGTAGCTAAACACTCGGCAGTTCCAGCAGTTTGCGTAAATTACAATGGACAGGGTCATTTTCCAGATAGATGGGAGTCCGAGAACTGGAATAGTCACCCATCAAACACTTTGTGGCAAATACATTAGATATGTGTCACCGATAGTAATATCTGCATTGTTGCTGAGTCATTGGTATACATTGTGTAGCTCAGAAAGTTTTTTACGGCACTTAAATAAATTTGGAGTGTCCCTTTAACATAAAAATATAAAACAGTACAGCATATTTTTAATGGTCCATGATAATCAGGAGTGCACAAATATTTTTGTAGTTTTTTTGTGCTAAAAATACCATTTATTGTATTGGTTTATCTCAAGCGTGTCGGAGATAAATCAAACCCTATGTTTTGTAGTCTCAGATACAAATGAGCAGAATCCTCTCACAAAAAAACAGGAAGCTGCTAACAATAGTGATTTATCCATCTGAAGCACTGACCTTTCTATGATCTGCTGTTTACAGGCCGAGCGCACTGCTTACTACACATGGCAGCTGCTTTCAGGCAGCAAGTGCATAAAGACGAAGCCCAGAATCTGGGTGCAGAATGAGAACCTCCTGTAATGTTAAGCTATGAACATTACAGTACCTTACTTATTCTGTACTGATCCTGTATTATACTCCAGAGCTGCACTCACTATTCTGCTGGTGGAGTCACTGTGTACATACATTACTTATCCTGTACTGATCCTGAGCTACATCCTGTATTATACTCCAGAGCTGCACTCACTATTCTGCTGGTGCAGTCACTGTGTACATACATTACATTACTTATCCTGTACTGATCCTGAGCTACATCCTGTATTATACTCCAGAGCTGCACTCACTATTCTGCTGGTGGAGTCACTGTGTACATACATTACATTACTTATCCTGTACTGATCCTGAGTTACATCCTGTATTATACTCCAGAGCTGCACTCACTATTCTGCTGGTGGAGTCACTGTGTACATACATTACATTACTTATCCTGTACTGATCCTTAGTTACATCCTGTATTATACTCCAGAGCTGCACTCACTATTCTGCTGGTGGAGTCACTGTGTACATACATTACTTATCCTGTACTGATCCTGAGTTACATCCTGTATTATACTCCAGAGCTGCACTCACTATTCTGCTGGTGCAGTCACTGTGTACATACATTTCATTACTTATCCTGTACTGATCCTGAGCTACATCCTGTATTATACTCCAGAGCTGCACTCACTATTCTGCTGGTCTAGTCACTGTGTACATACATTACTTATCCTGTACTGATCCTGAGTTACATCCTGTATTATACTCCAGAGCTGCACTCACTATTCTGCTGGTGCAGTCACTGTATACATACATTACTGATCCTGAGTTACATGTGGTAGGCAATTAAAGAGTGCCGTGTTTGTGTGAGGGGAGGCGGGGCTTTAATTATTTAAACCTGGCTCTCCTGCCCCCACTTGTCGGTTCGAATGCTTTCGAATCGGCTCGTGGGTTGGTGCCAGAGAAGTGCGTGTGTCACTGGAGAATCGGGTGGTCGGCTGCGTCGGGCTCGTCGCTTCGGTGATTAGGTAGGCAGGGTGGCTGCACACCCGTCTCGCTATGTATAACATGGGGGCCTGCCGAGCGTGCCGCCGGGCCCCAGCCGCGCTGGCGACTGCCCGCACTCCCGATCGCTTCCGGCACCCCGATACAGGCACCCCGATACAGGCACCCCGATCCGCTCCAGGCCCCGCGCCAAGCACCCCCGCTCCCACGTGCAGCGTCCCCCAGGCGGGCACCCCTCATCTGTGGCTCAGCAGCGACGGGTCACACGTCCTTCACATACCCAGAGCAGCGGTCACGCCGGCCGTCGGCTCCTCAGCGCAGCTCACTGGCTTGCTGCGCTCCAGCAGGCCCTGGCTTGATAGAGGGCGACACCTACAGGCCCATACTGGTACTGCAGTCCAGGTACAGGGCTCCTTGCTCAGGCACAGTGGCTAGGTACTAAGGCAGGACAAACAAAAAAATAATAATATATATTATATATTTGGGATATGTTTTAAGGATCAAATATAAAGAGGGCTCCAAAGAGGGGGGCTGGCCACGTCACTTTGCGCACGCAGCCGGGCCGCCCGCAAGCCCATACGGCGAGTCAGGGGGTTGGTTCGGGCGCAGTCGCAATAATCCGGTGGACAGCAAAGGAGCGGTGGCAGGAGTGAAGGGTCACCCAGCCACCGTGCGCTCACTCACATGTCTGTCCTTGTTTATTCAGGTCCACAGGTGGTTGGCTAACTTACGATACTGTGGGGTTTGTGGCTGTCATGGCCGCCAGGTGAGTCAGGGGTGGTGCAGGCGTGGGCCAACCCCCTCCTTTTCTCCTGCATAGGCTTGGGGGACGGGGGATGGTGTACTATTATGGCCAGGCCTCTGGCGCATCTCTTACAGGGTGGCGCCTACAGTCGTGGCCTTTGGTGGGGGGGAAAGAAGTAAAAAAAAAAAAATATATATATATATATATATATATAAAAATGGTATAGATAGGAATGTTGCTTTGCCAGGTCTGTCACGACTACAGACTCCTTATAAAGCCCTGCCACGACTGCAGGCATCAGTCTGTCACGACTACAGACCCGCTCTAAAGCCCTGCCACGACTGCAGGCAACAGTCTGTCACGACTACAGACCCGTTATAAAGCCCTGCCACGACTGCAGGCATCAGTCTGTCACGACTACAGACTCGTTATAAAGTCCTGCCACGACTGCAGGCATCAGTCTGTCACGACTACAGACCCGTTATAAAGTCCTGCCACGACTGCAGGCATCAGTCTGTCACGACTACAGACCCGTTATAAAGCCCTGCCACGACTGCAGGCATCAGTCTGTCACGACTACAGACCCGCTCTAAAGCCCTGCCACGACTGCAGGCACAAATCCGTTACGACTACAGACTCGTTATAAAGCCCTGCCACGACTGCAGGCATTAGTCTGTCACGACTACAGACTCGTTATAAAGCCCTGCCACGACTGCAGGCATTAGTCTCATGTCAACAGACTCGTGAGGTAATACTACCACGTCTACAGGCGATGGTCCGTTACCGCTACTCCCGAGGTAGGGTCCCCTCACGACTACAGGGGCCAGTCGGTCACATCCACAGACTCGGTCGCACTCCCGTTGACTACAGGCACTGGGTGGGCATCTACAGGTAGTTGCGTCACGTCTACGCACGCGGGTTAGCCACGGCCTGGGGGGTCAGCCTTCACGGTCACAGGTAGGTCCGGTCAGGTCTCAGTCTCCCAGCGGGTTCCAGTCACAATAACCAGCCCCTAGGGGGGGCACTCCCGCGCCGGCGCATAATGCCAGGGAGCTATGCGGTTCCCCACGCGGCACACGATTCAAACCGGCGGGGACCGGGGCTCACGGTAAAGGAAGGGCTCCCTCTGATCCGGTGCACATCGCCAGGGAGCGGCGCTGCTCCCCACACGGTACGAGTGTCCAGCCGGCGGTGGGTCGGCCCTGGCTGAGGGGGGGGGGCTCCCCCGCACTGGTGCACTCTGCCAGGGAGCAGCGTGAGCTCCCCACGCGGCTGGGGGTAAAGGTGCAGGACACGGTTTCCCCGCTCCTCATCTTCAATAAAGTCTGGCACGGGCCGCCGTGCCGTTAGGTAGGCAGGGATCGGGGGAAGGAGTACCAGGCTCGGTCAGGGGGAGCAGGTCATAGGCGGTGGCTGGCTTCCTGCTGCCGGCCGTACAGAAGGTTCCAAGGGGGTCATTTAGGCACAGGCTGTTAGTTAGTCCATGCAGGTGACCTGCGTTATACCATGCTCTTCGTGCTCGTACACAGAGCTGTGCCCATACTGGAGCTGCGTAAGTGGTTTATAGTTTAAAAAAAATAAATTAAAAAAAATAAAAATTTCAAACCACAATTAGAGTCTTTCACGCATGGCTTCTCCGTTTTAGGTGTACACATATGACTCCACCATTAGAGTCTCTCACACATGGCTTCTCCGTTTTAGGTTTACACATATAGTCCGCCATTAGAGTCTTTCACGCATGGCTTCTCCGTTTTAGGCGTACACATATGACTCCGCCATTAGAGTCTCTCGCGCATGGCTTCTCCGTTTTAGGTGTACACATATGACTCCACCATTAGAGTCTCTCACACATGGCTTCTCCGTTTTAGGTTTACGCATATAGTCCGCCATTAGAGTCTTTCACGCATGGCTTCTCCGTTTTAGGTTTACACATATGACTCTGCCGTTAGAGGCTCTCACGCATGGCTTCTCCGTTTAGGTTACACATATGACTCCGCCATTAGAGTCTCTCACACATGGCTTCTCCGTTTTAGGTGTACACATATGACTCCACCATTAGAGTCTCTCACGCATGGCTTCTCCGTTTTAGGTTTACACATATGACTCCGCCATTAGAGTCTCTCACGCATGGCTTCTCCGTTTTAGGTTTACACATATGACTCCGCCGTTAGAGGCTCTCACGCATGGCTTCTCCGTTTAGGTTACACATATGACTCCGCCATTAGAGTCTCTCATGCATGGCTTCTCCGTTTTAGGTGTACACATATGACTCCACCATTAGAGTCTCTCACGCATGGCTTCTCCGTTTTAGTTACACATATGACTCCGCCATCTGAGTCTCACGCATGGCTTCTCCGTTTTAGTTTTACACATATGACTCCGCCATTAGAGTCTCTCGCGCATAGCTCCGCCATTAGTCTATCGCGCATGGCTTCTCCGCTTTAGGTTTACACAGATGACTCTGCCATTAGAGTCTCTCACGCACGACTTCTCCATTTAGGTTTACACATATGACTCCGCCATTAGTCTCTCATGCATGGCTTCGCCGTTTAGGTTACACATATGACTCCGCCATTAGAGTCTCTCGCGCATGGCTTCTCAGTTTTAGGTTTACACATATGACTCTGCCATTAGAGTCTCACGCATGGCTTCTCCGTTTAAAAAATAAATAAATAAAATTTTCCACTTTTTCTTTCAGGTTTGTCCAGGGGCAGATCGGTTGCCAATGCCAATTCCTCACCAGGCCCAGCTGCGCTGGGACTAGTCTCTCATCTCACCATAGCTAACAGACTGATGGCCAATTCCTTGGCCAGTAATACCCTGAGGGCTTACAAGACAGCTTGGCGCCTGTTTCAGAAATATGAACACCTACCCGGCTGCTGGCCGGGGGGACTATCACTCACCTATTGGGCTTCGTCGGGTTTTTTGCCACTCTCAATTAAACCTGTCCTATAGCACTGTTAACTATACCTGGCAGGTATTCAGCACATTCGGGTTTAGTTAACAGGTTCAGGGGTCGATCCTCTCTCAATCACAGGACATTCCTTCCACAGGGGCGCAGCAGCTGCGGCGTCCATGCATAAGGTACCAGTACATGTAATCAAACGGTTGGGTCGTTGGAGTTCCGCATGTTCCATGCGTTATATCCCGGATCCTTAATACAAAATGTCACTGGCTTTCCGAGTTTTGGTTTTGTAGTTTCTGTTATCAAAGTCTTTCAAAACTCCTATGCATGGTTCTTTTGGCCCCTTTAGGCTACCCTTCGATAAGCAGTTCCGGCATAACTCTGCTGCTTCTAGGTAGGGGGGGGGGGAATATAGGCTTAGGTAGGGGACCCTCTCGTAATGAGCCGATCCGAGCACAAGTGGTAGGCAATTAAAGAGTGCCGTGTTTGTGTGAGGGGAGGCGGGGCTTTAATTATTTAAACCTGGCTCTCCTGCCCCCACTTGTGGGTTCGAATGCTTTCGACCCACCCAGAAGCCCTCCCTTCTTTTCAGGACTCATCATTGGTGTGGCCCCCTTTAGGCTACCCTTCGATAAGCAGTTCCGGCATAACTCTGCTGCTTCTAGGTAGGGGGGGGGGGGAATATAGGCTTAGGTAGGGGACCCTCTCGTAATGAGCCGATCCGAGCACAACCTGTATTATACTCCAGAGCTGCACTCACTATTCTGCTGGTGCAGTCACTGTATACATACATTACTGATCCTGATTTACATCCTATATTAAACTTCAGAGCAGCACTCGCTATTCTGCTGGTGCAGTCACTGTGTACATACATTACATTACTTATCCTGTACCAATCTAGACTGAAATAAATGAACTTTGCACAATATACTAATTTTTCGAGTTTCACCTGTACACTACATTACTTATCCTGTACTGATCTGGAATTAAAGCCTTTAGTATACTAAGAGCTGACCTCATATTTTTTCTGCTGGTTTGGTTTCTGGACACAATAAGTTCTTTTGATTTGCTTTCTGGACATTTGAGCGCTCCAAGTGATCATGGTATAAATCTCCTAGAATGTGGTGCCGTGTCGCCAGAGAGCCAGTGCATTATAACCGCGGGGCTGCATCTGTCAGCAGACTGCAGACTGATCTCAATAGCAACTTTATTAGAATCGTCAAAGTAGTTCTGGATAATACACTCAGTATCATTGGTTGACTGATCTTTTTTTAACGGAGTCTGTGTCAGTTCTTTCCACTCTGTTTAATTCACTAAAACCCTGGATTTTGGACCGAAACAGATGTGAAGCACACCGCTGTGACTGTGGAGGGAGGTCTATTTGCCAAGAAAACAAACCTGTATCACATATGCACATCGGGTGACAAATGCCCAGTGGGCAGTCCTGAGACTGGGAAGTGTCCAAGCTCTCCCCACTAAACCCTGCCCCATGTGTTACCATCAGTTCTGGTGGACGGGTCCCTCCAGCGTTGTCCTACATTATTCCCTTCTGCACTGGCAACACTGAAGCCGTCTATCAAGTCGAAGCAGGGGGCAGAGCTTACTAAGGAAAGCCTGAGCACTTCCGGGGCCCCGGACCACCCACTGGGCACTGGCAACCTTATTTATATATGAGTAAAAAATGTATTTTCTTGGACATTTCCTGGCTTTAAAGGTTTGCCATCTATTTCTGTCCATTGTTACCGACTCCTTGACGCTCTGTTCAAGCTCAGTGGCTCCTGCCACTGCAGCCAATGACAGCCCTCAGCCGTGAGGTGTCCCCAGGTGGCATCGTGACCCTGCAGTGACGTGCCACAGTCATTGTCTCCATTGGTTTACATGCAGGTCTCAGAAGTTAGGTGAAGACAGCCTGGGACAGCAGAGCCTGAATGAAGCAGCGGGGAGCAGTTCCTGGGGAGTTGGGGAGAGCGGAGGGAAGGGATTAAAAAAAAATCTGGACAACCTCTTTCATTTCATAATATGTCCCCTTTGTCATGATTAAATCCTACTGTATCCAAAAATGATTTTTTTTTTTTCAATGTGACTTTGGGCCGCAGGTCCCTCCACCCAAGTAGCCCTGGAAAAGAATTCATGAATCATTTTGCCTCCATACATTGTATCAATTGAAGTGTATCTGACGAGGTTTGATGAATCTCCCCCCGTGTATTATCTTGCGGTGACGCACAATGATGACATACAGGAAAATGAGCCATTATAAGGATGGCCCCTTAATAACTTCCAGTTAGAGCGGATTCAGTGAGTCACTCGTCTCTAGTTGGAGGTTCATTGGTGCAGAGTCTGATAATAATATCACATTTCCTGAAATTATTTTTGTTCCTTTATATAGAACCCAAAATGAATTATGTGTCCAGTGAAATCTGCACCAGAGACACGTAAACACATCTAGACCAGGAACTGGGGTAGATATGGAGCTCAGTATGATGGGGTTTATTGCCTGTTTATCGTTTTCAATTGAATTAAGCTAATCTGCAATACCGGACAAGGCCTATGGACAAGGGGGGTGCTGTTCTTGGAAAAATCAAAACTGTTCTAATCTATCAGCTTTTAGCATTCCTCCTGTGAAAAATGAAAACCTCCCAGTCGACTTAGGTTCCCATAGAAGTACCTTGTTAAAGCTGTTCCTTTCTGTCATCAGACTTTCACACTGCTGACCTCTCCATCACTAACAGGAAATCATCATAATCTACCATGTTATAGATACAATAGATCTGCCATCCTGTCAGGATTCACAGTGTCTACGAGTATGCGAGCTCATATCACATTTTCCACCTGTCCCCTCTGCACACTGCAGAAAACAGAGTGACTACGTGCTTGATTCAGTGCTGAGGCTGCAGTAATCACAGGACTCTACTAACTAACACATTTATTCTGCAGACACACAGACGGATTGCACTTCCCTGTACGAGTAAGATATTTTAAATCATTTCATGTATCTCTCTCTCGTTCTTCATCTGTTTAGTCATCTCTCTCACTCAGCAGGGAGGAAGTGAAAGGGCTGCTGTCATTTTTCTCCTGCCATATACTGAAACAAATGCAGTGTCCGCCCTGTATAACAATAAAGCTAATAAAGAGCTACAGGTTGTTCTTGTGTGGCGATTCCTTGGAGTTCTCCAGCTCTCGGCTTGACGTCATTCAACGGAAAGTGCCATTGTTGACTTCTAGACCTAGTAAGTTCCTGTCCTTATAATGCTGGCTTACATTTAGACCTCTACATGAGGGTACATGCAAACGTTCAGGATTCATGTGCGGAGAATCCGCACTGAAATCCGCAGGTGTTCGCAGGCAAATCTGTGCGGTCAATCCGCATCAATTGGTGCGGATTTGCGTGCGGATTTTACTAAGTGAGAATGAAGAAAATCCGGTCAGGAAAAATAAAATAAATTGGCATGTAGTGGATTTTCGCGCGGAATCCGCATCATGTGCTTTTGAGAATTTCAAATTCTCATAGAATGCAATGTACATGACCTACGGTGCGGATCCTGATCGCTTGCATTTAGCCTAACTTTGGCGGATCCACTGCCAGCATGGGGGATTATTAAGACTGGCGTTTTAGACCCCCTTTATTTTTACCACACACACATCGCCACTCTTGTCCTTAGTCTAGTGCTGCAGTGCAGCCACTTTCAAGTAACCTGGAAGGTTTCCAGAGGTCGCCATTGCACCAAGTGAGTGAGGGAGTCCAAAGAACACATAAAAACATACAAGTACCGTATTATAAACAGCACGGTGGTGGGTCCTGTCACAGATGTTAGATTGGGACTCATGAGGTATCAAAATATTCTGCCATGCAGATCACAGATGAGAATCGCATCAGTCTCTGGTACCAACGTTGGCTCACAATCTTTATCTTATATACACACTTTTAAAGGGGTTGTGTCATGAAACATATTCTACATTTTTCAAACCAGCACCTGGATCTGAATACTTTTCTAATTGCATGTAATTAAAAATTTTGCAAAGGCAGTGAACTATTCAATACAATGTATCTGCATAGCGCCACCTGCTGTTTGTTCTTTTCCTTATTTTTTGGCCATCTCACTGAGCTGGTCGCACACGCTCAGTTTAAATATTCAACTGCCACTAGCCATAGGTTCTGTTAGAAGCAGTGGCAGTTATAGGGAGAGAGCTGCAGCAGAAAGGACACGTCCCCTTGAGCTGCCAGGCTGAAGATAATCTAGCAGAGCAATTGTAGCAATGTACGTGGAGATCCCTAGACCCATGCGAGGTCATGTACTGTATGATGGCTGATTTTCATTTTTGACATCAACCATGGCAGGCCTCATGCACATGATGGTATGCATTTTGCGGGTCGCAAATCTGAAAAATATGGATGTGGTCCGTGTGCTGTCGCATTGACTTCACTGCACTGCATTTTGCAGACATATTCATTTTTTTATGTAACAGACATAGGGATGCAAAAAGAACAGACATGGTCCATGTGCAATTAATCCATGTGTCCAACACGTCCTACACTTAGCCGCAAAATTTGGACCACGTCCACGGATAAATGAGTCAATGGGTCTGCAAAAAATGCAGATGTAACATGGACGGTATCGGTATTTTGCGAACCACAAAATACATACAGTCGTGTATACGAGCCCTAAGAAAACAATTCATGCATCAGTCTGATTTTGGTGACACAATATATACAAACTCCATGCTGATAGTCTCCAGACAGATCGAACCCTGGACCCCAGAGCCAGCGTGTTGTCCTTCACAATAATTTACCAGCTACACACAAAAGCTGTAGTAATAAATCAGCTATATCCAAGAGAAAGGTCCAAAATATCCAGGAGAACGAGCTCTGCTTCTAGAGAGGTTTTCTTTTCAACCTTCCAGCTTAGAGAAGACAACTCGCTTAGATCATAGAAACACTGCACAAGTAAGTGTCGCCCTTTCTTCGAGTAATAGAAGAATATAGCCAACAGCGGGATTATATGAAAACATGAGGGTAATGCAAAAAGTGTTTGGGTGGAGAAGACTGAGAAAGGCAGCGAGGGTGGAAGGAGTTATATTACTTATTAGAGGAGCCGCAGCCAACTTTTTTTTTTCCTTTTCATTATAGGTATCCATAAATAAAACACGGAAGGAGTATTAAGAGTTGAGCAAAAATATCTGTAAATATTTGTGTAATAGTAATAAAATATAAAGTAATGTATACAAAAACATATTTGAAATATAAAAAAAATAATACAAAATATAAAAAAAAAATTAATTGATGAGTTTGATTTGTGTATGCTTTGATTGTGGGCAGAGAATGAAACCTTGTAAAATAATCACAGCAGCGGCGGGAGAAGAGTATGTTGTTTTATCAGGAGGCAGTGACCTGTCCACTTCTGTAATTGTATTAGTGAGCCTAAGGCCCCACATGACAGAGCAGTGTTAAGATGTCATAAAAATGGAGATAAGTGGTACAGCACTGACAATTGTAGTAGAGTAGCAAGTCCAAGCAGCAGCGGAAGAAGAGTATGTTTCATCAGGTGGCAGTGACCTGTCCTCTTCTGTAATTGTATTAGTGAGCCCAAGGCTGCATTTGACAGAGCAGTGTTAAGATGTAAAAAAAATGGAGATAAGTGATACAGCACTGACAATTGTAGTAGAGTAGCAAGTCCAACATCAGCAGCGGGAGAAGAGTATGTTGTTTTCTGGAAGGCAGTGACCCTTCCTCTTCTGTAATCGTATTAGTGAGCCCAACGCTGCATGTGATAGAGCAGCATTAAGATGTCATAAAAATGGAGATAAGTGGTACAGCACTGACAGTTATAGTAGAGTAGAAATTCCAACATCAGCAGCGGGAGAAGAGTATGTTGTTTTTCTGGAAGGCAGTGACCCTTCCTCTTCTGGAATTCTATTAGTGAGCACAAAGCTGCACGGAATGGGGCAGTGTTATAATGGAGATAGGTGGTACAGCATTGACAATTGTAGAAAAGTAGCAAGTCCAACAGCAGCAATTAGTTTTCAGTTTTCAAGTCTTCAGAGGAGTGTCCTGATCTGGCTGTGCCGCAGTGACCTCTCCGATTCCTTTCCAGAACTGTATACTGTATGATGAGCAGTGATTTTAAGATATTTGGTAAGAGCACTATGTAGCCAATATAATCGTTGGAATGATAAATGTAGCAGTAGGAGAGGATTGTGTTGGCAGGAAATGACCTGCTCAGTGTTTTGTTAGTAAGGACATGGCTGTATGTAAGGGGCAGTAACATTAAGTCAGATATACAATATAACTTAACCAGATTATGGGAATGATTGCAGCAACGGGATTGGAGTTTTCTGGCTTTATGGGAGGTAGTGACTTAACCCCTGTGATTACCATGTGTTGATGGGACAGTATATTGTCTAACTTATCAAATCGTGTAAATAATTATAGCAACAGAAAAGTTGTGTGCTGGTTTTGTGGGTGGCAGTGACTTAACCACTGCATGAAAGGGGTTTTTACAATGTGTCGATGGGACAGTACACTCTGAATCTAAGACAGCAATAGGTGAGGAGTGTCCTGGCTTTGTGGCAGGTAGTTACATGTCACTTATGCAATTATGGTAGCAATACAGGGATGCATATGGTAGCAATACAGGGATGCATGTGATAGAGACAATGGAATCAGCTGGAAATGAATGTACTGACCTTGCTGGAGACAGTGACCTATTGCATTTTTCCATTTCTTTATGCATGCCACAAGGGCATTGTTATATTAGGGGCAGCAATAAAACACTCACTGGGCACATAGACCATGGGAATGATAGCAGCAGCCGGAGAACAGTGTGCTGATCTTGTAGGAGACAGTGATCTTGTTGAACATATATTGGTAAAGACTACTTTACGTGTAATAAATACTATAACAGGCCATAAGAATATGAACTCATGACCCTGTTTTTCTGCTTTTTCACACTGACCACTAAAGCTGAAACAAATGGCTAGCACTTCCTGTTTTCTTAAATTCACTTGTCAACTTTACTGTATAGACTGAGTCAGAATGAGCAGAGTTATCTCTTTTTTTTAAAGTAAATTAAAAGACAGCTGTTTTATAGTGCTGAAGAGGGAAGACCATTATTAGGCAAGATAGTAACACTATACTGTACATACATATATGTATATGTACTCCATGACCTACTGGAGACTGTAATGATCCATGACAACTTTTGTCAATTCACTCCCATTCATTGCATCTGGCATAAAGCGCACACAACAAATGCTGTGTCCTCTGCTCTTCCACTGCCCGTCTCCTTCTGCTGTCTTATCATCCTTAAAGTAATGGCAAATAAGGGTGGTCTCAAATTCTAAATAGATTTTCCCTGATCCTGCAGAATAACGTGTATATATATCTAAAGTGCTCTCTTCTATTCCTGAGGGTCCATGTGGTTACAAGCTACAGCCAACTTTTTATCCACAACATTGAGTATTGCTGAAATATCTCTCCGTCCCGAATGCAAAAGCTTCTCATAAAACAGACAATACATCAGACCTGCATAACACTGTCCAATGATAACACAAGTTAAAGGAAAGAGAGTTACCAAAAAATCATGGCTTTTATTTTCCTTGTCTTTCAACTTTTTTTCCCCAAAGTTTTGAGTTTAGTGATTTGTTACTTGTGTTTTTTTAGTTTTTGAATCATACAAAAAAAAAACACAAGAAAGTATAATTTGTTGGCCTTTTATTGAAATTCAACCTTCCATATAAAACTATAGCAAACCCCACAATCATCCTGATTCAGTTAAGCTTGGTTTAATGATCCCTACATAATGGAGACATCATTAAAAGCCCAGGACATCGAGGCCGGGATACCTAACTTTCTCCTAAATAACATGTCTGATTTATTTGAGGGAAGATTTAATATCGATGAGTTCATAAAGTATATGGAACACCTGTTCGAATCCTTGGAGTGTTTCGAAGCCATACAAAACAATAAAAGGAGCTTATCTTGAATTTAGGATTTGGTAAGCCTATTTCTCATAATGACTAAAAATTGCATCTCAATTGAATTTTCGAGGCTCGTTCACTTAAACAAAGACTGTAAGTCAGGTGTCACCTAAGCGTGAGAACCTCGACCTCATAAACAAAGATTCTCATGACAGTCTATGAACTGAGTTTGCCACTTCATAAATATGTCAGGTTTGGTCCGGGGTAATATCCAAAAGAAAGTTCCAAAATGTAGTAGAAAATTCCGGTTGGAAATCTCAGATTTAGGCCTAGATAACAAAAATAGTTACTAAAGTAGTTTTTTAAATGTTTTTGCAAATTATTTTGCAAATTAATTTTACAATTTTTGTTTTTATTTAGAAACAAAATCAGTAGATGAATTCTAAATACGTCTGTTTTTATAAACCGGTCCCTCGGTAGAATTTACAAGCTGTGAGGCCTTAGAATTATTATGCAATAAAACATCTCAATATTTTGCTTGTAAGACTTGGGGCATCTGTGTGGTCTGAGACGTATGATACACGGTCCTACTATTTGTACGCATTTATTTTTTAAAGGTCTACTTTTATCCTATTTGTATTAGTGGAACAGTTAAAGGGGTTTTCTCACAATAGACTTTTATGACACTGCTGGGCTCCTGGGTTCAAGTCTGCCCAAGGACAGCATCTGCAAGGGGGTCAGCTATAATATTAAAACCACTAGCAGATGAAGTGAAGAACATTGATTGTCTTGTGATGTCATCTGTCACGGACTAAGCTATATTGGGCAGCTACTGAACAGTCAGTTCTTGAGGTTGGAAATATGCAAATGTAAGGAATGTAAGGAATTTGACAAGAGACAAATTGTAAAATCTTAAAGACTGGTTCAGAGTATCTCCGAAATAGCGGGTCTTATGGGGTGTTCCCAGTATGCAGTGGTTAGCATATAGCAAAGGTGGTCCAAGGAAGAGTCATGAATACCAAAGGATCATTGATGCTAGCCTATTTGTTCTGATCCTACAGAAGATCTCTTGTAGCTAAAATTGACCACTGCACCAATGGGCATATGAACTGGACCATGGAGCAATGGAAGAGGGTGGTCTGGTCAGATGAGTCATGCTTTATATGATATGGAAGTGAAGTGTGCTAGGGGCCCACTACATAAAGGGTTAATGTGCTTGGCTTGTGTATTCCCTTGCCAAAGGCTATGTATAGGGAGGAAAGAGTTGCCAGGGGCTGGGTAGTCTGTAGCTGGTATCTGAGAGGAGAAGCAGCAGTCAGGGATATTCTTCTCCTGTGAGAATACACAGCCAGCATTATGACAATGTATTTGTAAAAGCCGTGACAGGAAGAACTGCTGGATTTAACAGAAGATAACAGATTTACTTTGGCTATAGACTTCCCTGCATCTTGGTTGGGGAAATACACCTTAGGTCTTTTACCATATTAAAGAGGGTACTGTGGAAATACGTATGTAGAAAGCCTGAGAGAGAAATATTGCACCCCTGGGCTGAATTGGGAGGATTGTATAGTATATATATATATATATATATATATATATATAGAGAGAGTTTATCTGGAGAGGACCTAAGAGAATACCTTAGATTATACTGTATACACCCCCTATACATAGCCATGGGAAAGCTGCCTATGCCATGTGTATGATAACCACTGTGCCCACCTCTGCCAGCAAGTGCACTTATGAATGGCTGAAGTTGCTAGTAAATTGGTTCATCTGCTACCTCTGAAACCACCCTCATCATTGCATGCACTAATACCTGTATTGCCAAGGCATCCATCAACACCAAGGGCACCCCAACCGCCGCATGTGCCCTGAGGGGAAGAAAGTGTCACGACCCTTGGTCATGGTCGTGACTCTTGTGGCCGCATGCAGTTGCCTGCAGTCTTGGTGTTGTTGTCAATCACAGGTGAGGGCTATAGTATGTTGCCTCACCTGTGGTTGCCGCTGGCAACATTGGGTATGTGGCAGCAGAGCAGTCTGAGCGGTGCTAGGCAGCTTGCTGCAGTAGGCATGCAGTTGCACCTGGCAACCTCTCCTATAGGTGTGCCTTTTATCAGTGTGCACGGGGTGTTATATGTGTTGTGTGCACTTCCCCTTTATGTTGATGTTTTCCCTTCCCTGGTGTTGGAGGGGTTAACTCCCTTTCTGTGTGTGTGAGACACTGGGTGTGTCTGTGTGGGTGTGGCCTCTTAGGCCTATGAAGCCTCAGTGTTTGGCATGTGTCAGTGGGTTGCTTCAGCCATGCTTAGCTGGAGCAGCCTCCTGTGTATATAATCTGCCAGTGGGGGCCACCCTTGTGGTCATAGGTTTATCTGTGAGGTTTATGTCTTGATGTTCAGTTGATGTTTTCCTTTTGTCTCTGTTTATTGCAACTACGGATGTCCTGGTTACCTGTGTGTTATGTGTGCGGTGTCCTCTAGTTGTTCTGTGGACATTAGTAGTGTATGCATGGGTTCCAGTCAGCGTTGCTGTGACAGGTACGTGTGGAACTAGTAGTGCACCTGTCATATCTGTATGTTGTATGTGTTTCCCCATTCCTTGAAGCTTGGCCAGTGAGACCCCTGTTCCTCCGTGTCCAGAAGGAACAGGCCGTCTTACCTTGACTCCTAGTTCAGGGACAGGGGGTGAGTTAGGGATCCGAGGTTCCTGAGTATGGGCCCTCCTACCTTCAAGGTCGGCCCATGCAGCTAGGAGTTAGGGTCAGGTTAGGGACGCTTTAGGAGGTGACCTGCTCCCTAATCCTGTCGTCCTGGCCGAGCAGCCTAACATCTTCTGGCATCGCACGGCTGAGGGTTTTCCCCATCATCAGCTGTGACAGAAAGGGTGCACCCCTCCAATCACTGCATGGTCCAGGGAATGAGTGTGGATAACCACTGTGAGTACTACTGCCACTGTCATTGCCAACACTACCACTCCCATTGTGCTCTCTCCTCCCAGGATCGCTGCAGATGGCTGGAGGCATCTGCATTATTTACCTGGGGAAGAGCTGCTACTAGGATGCCCTATGGGAAAAAGAGGAAGCTGCAATGTTCTGGGCAATGCTCCATTGAGAAACCTTGAGTCCTGGTATTCATGTGGATGTGACAAGTGCCACCTACCTAACCATTCCACATACAAGTACCCCTCTTCATGGCAGCGGTGCCCCCTAATGGCAGTGGCCTCTTTCATTAGGACAATGCCCCAGGAGTACTCCAAAACATGTTCAGGAATATGACAAAGAGTTCAAGGTGGTGACGTGGCCTCCAAATCCCCAGGATTTCAATCTGATAAGTTTGTAAGCAATAGGAAATAATAACTAACACACATGTGACACAGTGCAAAACATTTTGAGGGAATTATTTGACCACCATTATGTAAATCACATAAAAATCTTGTATTTTCTGAGCAAATTGTATTAATCTCAAACCGATGACTATAATTCTGACATGACAATAAAACAATAAGTGGGATTTTTAAATCCATCATAAATTACCTGAATCGTTAAGAGCGGTGCAAACACGCATGAAGATGCAATCACAAGAGCTACAGTGTTTCTGTCTGACGGAATGCAATTAAAATTCATTCTCATAATAATATTCTATAAAATGAGCAGCATAAATCTGTGAAACTTTACGGCGGGATTCGAGAAACAAAGTAAATTCTGAAATGGAGTGTTCAATATTTGATCATAAGTAATGACTTTTAACTGCTGCAGAATTGAGGGAAATCAGTTCTAGTTTAGGGTTTTATGATGGGGCCTGACTATAGAGCCCAGAATTAATAAGATGCATAATAAAGGGCACATGTACAGTCATAAAAAGATAGACATTTCGTACTTTACCACGTCGAAGGCGCAATCACATTTTTCCTAACTTTTAATATAAAATTCCCCATAACCTGACCATGTCTTCTGCCATAACCCCATCACCGAGGGACCTAAAATATTATTTCTGATACTGTTGGATGAGTATAATAAAATGACCACAATTATTCTGTTCGAAAATAGGACAGAAAGAAAGAGAAAGAAAGAAAGAAAGAAGGAAGGAAAGAAGAAAAGAAAGAAAGAAAGAAAGAAAAGAAAGAGAAAGAAAGAAAGAAAGAAAGAAAGAAAGAAAGAAAGAAAGAAAGAAAGAAAGAAAGAAAGAGAAAGAAAGAAAGAAAGAAAGAAAGAAGGAAGGAAAGAAGGAAAGAAATAAATAAATAAAGAAAGAACAAGAAAGAGAAAGAAAGAGAAGGAAGGAAAGAAGGAAAGAAAGAAAGAAAAAGAAAGAGAAAGAAAGAGAGAGAGAAAAGGAAAGAAATCTCCCATTGCAATAAATAGGCAGCAGAGAAACACAGCTCCATCCATTTTGTGTGTATTTTCGGGACGTTTTCTGGGACAGATCTGCTTCAAAAACCTCAAAACTGAAAATGCAGCTTCGTATTGAACCCATTAGTTTAAAAAAATCTGCATAATTTTTTTTATCAAAAAGTGTACGAAAAAACACACTTTTTTTGCACTGTTGTGCGAACTGGCCCAAAGAAAGAGATAGATATTAGATAGATAGATATGAGATAGATAGATAGATAGATAGATATGAGATAGATAGATAGATAGATATGAGATAGATATGAGATAGATAGATAGATAGATATGAGATAGATAGATAGATAGATAGATAGCAGTGATGAGCGGTATAGGCAATATTCAAATTCGCGATATTTAGCAAATTTTGGGCCGAATATTCGCCATAAATTCGCAAATTCGAGAATTTGTGATCTCCAGTCATCATTTACTTGATTGCGAAAATCGGCAATGTAAAATTCACGATTAGAATATTCGCGATCAACAATAAGGGGAAGGCAACTTTCCTATTGGTTCCTAGTGATGTTACTAAGTGCCGATATTCACGATAAATTCGCAATTAGAATATTCGCGATCAACACTATTTACGAATATATAGCACTATATTCTAAATATTTGCAAATTCTCGAAGTGGCTATATTCGTGATTAAAATTTGCGCTTTGAATATTCGCGCTCAACACTGATAGATAGACAGATAGATATGAGATATATAGTAGATAGATATATAGTAGATAGATGGATAGATATGAGGATAGATAGATAGATAGATAGATAGATAGATAGATAGATAGATAGATAGATAGATAATAGATAGATATGAGGATGGATAGATAGATAGATAGATAGATAGATATGATATAGATAATAGATAGATAATAGATAGATATGAGGATAGATAGATAATAGATAGATATAAGGATAGATAGATAGATAGATAGATAATATATAGATAGATAGATAATAGATAGATATAAGGATAGATAGATAGATAGATAGATAGATAGATAATAGATAGATAGATAATATATAGATAGATAGATAATAGATAGATAGATATACAGATATATATGAGATAGACTCTTCAAGATAATTGACACTAAGTACAAAGTCTCATATATATGTTAAGACTAAGGAACTATGGGGGGCTGAGCATTGGGAGTCTCTTATTTGGACACTGCATGGTAGTGTTATTTGAGCCCTGTATGGCGGTATTTCGGCACTATATGGTGGTGCCATTATTTGAGTGCTGTAAGACAGTACAAGTTATTATGGTGTTTTCTGACCACCGGAGTGTGCTGTTGAATGGCAGAGTTATTTGGCCACTATATGGTAACTTAGATGAGATTTCAATCAGTTACAGTTTATATTAAAACCGCCACATCGTTTAGTGCCACATATGCCTAAGCAAAGTATTTAAGATGTTATTTCACTAAGCCAACCCCATGGACATCATACATACAGAGGGGTCCTCCATTCATGCTCCATTTATGACCCCAACTACGTATGTGCCAGAATGAAGAGCTGATCTGTAAGAGTGGAGGATCCAGTGTGTCCACAGGTCACAAAGATGGGACTCCATGCTATTTGTGGGGCTGATCGCCAATGAGACATTTGTAACTGACCTTAAAGGGGGTCTCCAGCCCAAACCGTTTATCAAGCATATAATAAAAGTGTAATGGATGGGGTGTAGTTTGGGATTTCCATTCTCTGCTCACAATGCTGAGGTGGTCAGGCATGGAAATCCATGGGAAGCACGCTCTCCTGAGATCACTAGTAGGTTTCCAATGGACACTCCTGTGAGACCTCCACCTATCTGGATATCTGGTTTGGCTATTTTTCCTTGTCAAATCCCAAGTCCAGTTGGAAAGTCACATCTTGACTCATAGAGGCCACTTCCAATGGGCCCCCAACTTGGCCACCAATCACCACTTTTTAAAATTGCCATTTCCCATTGCTCATTCAATAACTTCCAATAGGTGGCGCTGGCGAGATGCTTCTTTTTCTTGGGACCCCACCTCTCACAGCTTTATGACTTGTCCTACTGACAGTTAATAAAAGTGCTTCGGTGGAAAATCCCTTTAATGAGATCAGTGTCATCTGCCGTCACCTTACACTTACAGTAATTGCTCGGTCGGTTCTGTCTATAGCCTCAGTAAGATCGAAACGTCTCGGTACGGAAATAATTGGGAAAAGTTACAGAGACAATTCCGATGGAAATCCCAAATGAGCATTAATGCAACTTAATTAGGAGGAGGTATAAATCAGAGTCCATAAATGTGCTTTCTGCGGCCAGTTCTAAATCAAAGCCAGCGACTCCCCTAAAACATGATGACATCATTGCCTTAATGAAAACAATAACGTGATCACAGCGTGAACTCAGCGAGGGAGCAGCGGATGGACGCTCATGTGCGAGAGCGCCTTCCAGCAAGCGCTGTCCGGAGACAGGAGGGAATTTGGGCTGGAAACGAGAACAGAACCCAACACCTTCTCGTTCAGCCAAGATTAGACTCCTGCGCTTGTTACTACTTTATCCAATATGAAACAACTTTTGACATTTTTGGATTTTTTACTGTTAGTATTATTTTATTTGCTTTGGTATGCTGAGGCACTACAACCCAATACCAAAGGAGTGGCAAATTACCATGGCAGAAGAAAGTATTCTCACACCCAATATAACAGTTTAACAGTATTTGTCTTATTTTATGCCATTTCTGGGGTGTTTTCCTCATGTTTTTAATGCCTTAGTCACCATAGGAGCTAGCACTCTAATAATTCAGTCTAAATATCTACACATTCATACGTAGTAGACCACTGTTATAGAAAGGTGACCTTCTATATTGTTGGGATGGGTGCTAAATTGGAGGGCAGCATTCCTATAAACCAAAGGCAGACGAAGGGAGATGGATAGATAGATAGATAGATAGATAGATAGATAGATAGTATAGACTTATATATGGTGAGGTAGATGGATGGATAGGCAAACAGACTAGATAGATAGATAGATAGATAGATAGATAGATAGATAGATGATAGATAGATAATAGATAGATAGATGATAGATAGATAGATAGATAGATAGATAGACAGATAGATGATAGATAGATAGATAGATAGATAGATAGATAGATAGATAGATAATAAATTGATAGTAGATAGATAGATAGATATGAGATAGATAGATAGATAGATAGATAGATAGATAATAGATAGATAGATAGATAGATAGATAGATAGATAATAAATTGATAGTAGATAGATAGATAGATATGAGATAGATAGATAGATAGATAGATAGATAGATAGATAGATAGATAGATAGATAGATAGATAATAGATAGATAGATAGATAGTATAGACTGATATATGGTGAGGTAGATGGATGGACAGAAAGACAGACTCCCATAACTCCCATCCCATGCATGAGATGGTGATACCATTGGGCAGTAGGGTCAGTGACCGACTGCTTCGCCCCAATTGTGAAAAAGGAGCACTATCGGAAGTCATTCCTCCCTGCTGCTGTAAGGCTGTACAACCAATACCGGTCCAAGCGGAGATACGTAGACTGCACTCATCGCCTACCGGGTTCCTGTAGATATCATTCCATCCAGAGACAACATTTTATAAGCTGTGATATCTATATCCCTTCTTTTTTTTACCTTTTTGGCCTCATGCACACGACCGTGCCGTTTTTTTTGCGGTCCGCAAACCGCGGATCCGCAAAAAATGGAAGCTGCCGGTGTGCCTTCGGCAATTTGCGGAACGGAAGGCCCATTGTAGACATGCCTATTCTTGTCCGCAAAACGGACAAGAATAGGACATGTTATATTTTTTTTTTGCGAGGCCACGGAACGATGCAATGGATGCGGACAGCACACGGAGTGCTGTCCGCATCTTTTGCGGCCCCATTGAAGTGAATGGGTCCGCACCCGAGCCACAAAAACTGCGGCTCGGATGCGGACCCGTAAAACGGTCGTGTGCATGAGGCCTTTATCTGTACTCTACTGTGACTGAAATGCCTTTATTTTGTTTTTTTTGTACTCTGTGAATTTACCCACATTGGGATTATCTTAGACTACTTTCATGCTGGCGTTTCTGGGTCCGCTTGTGAGATACGTTTCAGGGATCTCACAAGCGGCCCAAAATGGATCAGTTCAGCCCCAATGCATTCTGAATAGATAAGGATCCGCTCAGAATGCATCAATTTGTTTGGTCTCCGTTACGTTTTTTAGACGGTCACTAGAACAGCAGCTTGCAGCGTTTTGGTGACCGTCTGACAATGTGGAGCCAAACGGATCCGTCCTGACTTATAATGTAAGTCAATGGGGACGGATCCGTTTTTCACTGACACAATATGGTGCAACTGAAAACGGATCCGTCCTCTATTGACTTTAGATTTAAGTCAAGACGGATCCGTTTTGACTTAGACTTTTTTTTCTATGAATGATGCAAACGGATCCGTTATTAACGGATACAAGCGTTTGCATTATTCGTGCAGATCCGTCTGTGCAGATACAAGACGGATCCGCACAAAACGCGAGTGTGAAAGTAATCTTATTTTATAAATAGATAGATCGATAGATCAGAGTCAGACCGAAAGCTTAAAATGATCTTATAACACAACACTTTTTCAACCAGGGTCACATTTCTTACTTATTACAACTTTTATCCATCATGAAACAACGTTGCCGTTTTTGGAATTTGTTCAGGGGTTACTGTTACTTTTTGTTTCTTCGGTATGCTGATTCAGTACAATCCAATATAAACTAGTGGCCAATTGCAATGACAGAAGATTCATTTTTAACACCCAATATAACAATAGTTGTCATATTTTATGCAATTTTTTGTGGATTTTTTGCTGATGATTTTGTTTTTCACATTTAAAATGACTGTAAATGAAATTCTAATATCTATCTAGAAAGTGGACTGATAGTTTTAAATCCCCCGGAGGCAATAGGTAACATCCGTAGTCTAGGGAAGTAAAGAGGTTAATGCTAACAGCCCAGGTTGGCTAGGGTATTGTAGGCATAATGACAATATCCCTGGTGGTCTAGTGAAATGGCCTCAACACACAGATACTTCTCCATCAACCATCCGCTGAGTAGTCAGGCAGTGAGAGATACTTGTTTTGGAAAGTGGAACCTTGGAACTTGTAGTCTTGCGGAGACTAAACTGAAGCGTCAAGCGTGAAGCCTCATAGAACTGCAGATCACGATCCTCTAAGCATATTCCAGTTTGTAGTGAGATATGACAAGGATACAGCAATGAGACAATTGTCAAGCAGATCAGGGAGATCTGCTTGATGGGTCCAGGTCAGAGGTCCAACTGAAGAGACAAACCAGAAGTCAAATAAGCAAGACAATAGGTAAAGTCCAAACAGGAAAAGCTAGGTCCAACACAGAAAGGTTAATGAGGAACATAGCAGGCACCATCCAATACTCAAGAAAAAGTCAGGAGGCAATTAGATGGCCCTACCAACCCCATCATCCCCATGTGCCAGTTCCCATGGAATATGGAGCACAGGAAAGCAGTGCTGGAGTGGGGGCAGTATGTAACAGCTTGTACTTCTGCTTCTCCGAATAGACCATCAGCATACAACTGGTAAGGGTCTGATACCTGACAATCCCATTAATCAGCTGGATGGAGACACAGCACTGGATAGAGCAGAAGCAGAAGGCTTCATCCACCATGTAGTGTCTATGCCGTGTACTGCAGCTTGGCTCCTATTCACTTGAACAAGGACTTTCTCCTCTTTCTCATTGGTTAATCTGAACTTATACCAAGGTCCCACACTCTATAGGTCCAGAGATGTCAGCTAACAGGGTAGAACAGAAACCAGTTTATAAAACAGGGAATAATATGGCTGAAAAATACTTTAGAGAAAACCCCCCAAAAAAGCTATTTCCTTCACAGTTATGATTGTACAAAGAAGCACAGGCATTATGCAAGCTTTTTTTTTTTTTTTAACTAATGTATGCCTTAACATTTTCTGAAAATGTATGACGTGAGATGACCAGCTTTAAAAAAATATAAATAAATCTGGATTTTCTGATATTATGCCAAGGAATGTCTACTGTATGTATGTCTATGTGAGACAACCTGGTGGTTGTGTTGTGAATTGCAGCCTGTCTAGCGTTTTGCTAAAATGTTGCGATTTAATTTTAATTTGTTTCAAGAGAAATTTTAGTTTTTAACCTAAACTTGAGCTAAGGTCAGGTTGGACACATCTGTGTATTTTTGAGACCTCTCTTCTGATGCACTGTAACAAGAGGAACATTTCCAGAACTGTCCAGTTTACTGCTATATCATCAATGTGATGCTAAAACCATCTGATGAAGCCATGAATAGAGAACCCAGACAGCCATCATCATCTCGGATGTTCTGGCAGGTGCATAATAATTGTTGTTTTCCTTCCTTTTTACCGAGGAACTCATAAACCAAGTATATGGCGATACACCTACTGGTTCTCCATACACAGAGAGGCAGCCATAAACAACAGAATCCTGGAGGGAGACCATAAATCATAGTTGGTAGAACTCCAGAGAGACCTGGAACACAAAGGAACATGTTCTGGGAAACCCGGAAAGTCATATATCTTCTTCACAGTTAACAATCCGTACATCCTTCAACACAGGAGGTCAGAAGAAAATATCACTTCATGATTTATCCAGCCGTGGACTAATGGGGTGATTGGCAAAACATTGGTGGAACAACAGAGATTTCATCAGTTCTAGATAATGAGGCCTAGTTGTCTTTGTGATTTCATAGGCATCTCCCTTGTGATTTTTAGAAAATCAAATAATCCTTTTAAAAATTAATGTGTCGTCCCTTTAAAGTATGAAGTGAATTTATTCTTCAGAACTGTCTACATAACCTAGTCTAGAATTATCCATAGGGGAGAAGGTTCCATAGTAACAAAGTTTATAAGACTGAAAAAAGACATGTGCACCCAGTGCAAAAAAAAATGAGGTAGAAGCCAATTGTCCTCATTTTAGAGGAAAAATTCAATAAGGAACTTTAAGTGAGGATAATAGCCAAGTTATCTGACCTTCAAGTATCATGCTGTATTGACTGCAAAGCCTACAGCTATCCATACACAGGAGAGACAGCACCTATAGAATTCTATGAGACACAAAGACATGGGAACAACAGGGTGTAATATGGCACTGAATGGTGATTTTATAGGTATTATACATATGTGAGTACAAACCATCTCCTGCATGCAGCTCTGCCATCTGGAAAATGACTTAAAGAAACACTAAACCTCGAAATGAAAGATAAAAGTGAATATAGTTGTCCTCACTGTTTGTCAGTCTGCAGTGCTATTCCGAATGATCCTGACTAGTGTTGATCGAGCACTTTGCTTGTGTGCTCGGGTAGAACACTTTGCGATGCTCGGGTGCTCTACTCAGCACCCGAGTACAATGGAAGTCAATAGGAGAACCTAAGCATTAAACCAGGCACCCCCTGCTCTGAAGAGGGGAGGGTGTCGGGACTGCAGTTCAGCTTAGGAGTGCCTGCTCTGACTCCATATATAGCTATGTCCATATATGGAGTCAGTGCTTGGGGACACCCAGTGTACTTAAATGTAATTTAGCCTGTATTTCAGAAAAATTTCTGCCTGGATTTTGGACGCTTGTTCAGAATAAGACACAGTTTTTTTCTGATAACAAAAATATCGCCTGTCCCAATAAGGGACAGTTTTGGGTACATTGTTGTTTTTAAAAACGTAATATGTGCAATGGTGCAGTGTGTTTTTAAAGATTATACTAATCATGCATTTACAAGTGATGATCGAGTATGCTTGGCCGAACACTAGTTTGGCTCGAGCATTGCGATGCTCGGCACATTGCGGTGTTTGGCCGAATAAACGTTTAGGTAAGTACTGCCACTCAATGTAATGCTGTAGCCATGTTGGTTAGGCCTCTTTCACACTACGGTATGGCTATTTCAGTGTTTTGCGGTCCATTTTTCACGGATCCGTTGTTCCATTTTTTGTTTACGTTGTGTTTACGTTTCAGTTCCGTTTTTCCATTCCATTTTTCCGTATGGCATATACAGTATACAGTAATTACATAGAACAAATTGGGCTGGGCATAACATTTTCAATAGATGGTTCCGCAAAAAACTGAACAGGATACGGAAGACATACATATGCATTCTGTTTTTTTTAGCAGACCCATTGACTTTAATGGAGCCACCTAATGTGATTTTCGGCCAAATATAGGACATGTTCTATCTTTGCACGGAACGGAGATACGGAAACACGGAAACGGAATGCATACGGAGTACATTCCGTTTTTTTTTGCGGACTCATTGAAATGAATGGTTCCGTATACAGCGCGGTGAAAACTGTGCCTGCTGCCAGAGCACAAGAAACACACTCATCCACGATACCTAGCTTCATGTCCCAGTTTGCAGGGCGGCGCAGGACACCACTCTCGAAGTCAGACCAGTGCGCCCAGGTGTTCAGTTGGATTGCAGCAGATAATGCTTTCAGTCGGTTAAGCACCACAAAGTCCAGTCTCAGTGGCCAAGGGTCTGATCAACAGAATCCTCACCCTGATCCTCCTTCCTCCCACCATGGAGAGTCTTGGCAAACAAGTGATCCCACACTCAGATATTCCGAGGAGCTCTTTTCATCGCCATTCCTTGATTTGGGTCTATCACAAAGCCCGCTTGAAGAGGGACATGAGGAGATTGCACTGATGCCCAAACACTTGAGCATCCACAGTCAGAAGAAGATGACGATGGGGAATGGCAATTAGTGTTTCACGAGGTGGATGATGATGATGAGACACAGTTGCCAATAATTCAACCGCAATTAGTGTCTCAAGAGGTTGATGATGAGGAGGAGACACAGTTGTCAATAAGTGAGGAAGTTGTTAGGTCAACAAGTCAGGAGGATGACCAGAGTGAGAAATTGGAAGAGGAGGTGGTGGAAGATTAAATCACTGACCCAACCTGGGAAGGTGGCAAGCCGAGCGAGGACAGCACTACAGAGGAGGAGGGATCCGCAGCACCGCAATAGGCTGGAAGAAGCAGTGGGGTGGCAAAAGGGAGAAGGCGTGCCACACTAAACAGGCCCCTTAACTGTTCCCCGGAGCATCCCCTTGCGGCAATCTCCCTTGCCAAGGGGTAGGTGTTCCGCAGTCTGGCGCTTTTTTGAGGAAAGTGCGGATGATAAAAGAATTGTCATTTGCTACCTGTGCCGTACCAAAATGAGCAGGGGTGTGAACACTAGCAACCTCACCACCAACAGCATGATCCGCCACGTGGCATCAAAGCACCCTAATAGGTGGGGCTCACACACATACCATGCCTAGCCCTCGTGTTCAAATTAGTGGTTCAGCGGTTATCTCAAAACCTACTGCCAATTTGCCTGAGCTACTGGTGAAGGTGCGCCGCATGTGTGCCCATTTCCAAAAGTCATCTACAGCTGCCGCCGGTCTGGCAATGCTGCAACAGCGCTTGCAATTCCCAGCTCACCGAATGTTGTGCGACGTGAGCACGCACTGGAACTCGATGTTTCACATGTTGGCCAGGCTTTGTGAGCAGCAGAGGGCAGTAGTGGAATACCAGCTGCAACATGGTTGTCGCCTTTCCAGTCAGCTTCCGCTTTTCACAAACGACGAGTAGGCATGGATGTCTGACCTCTGTGAGGTTTTACGCAACACAGATGGTGAGCGGTGATGCCGCTATTATCAGCGTAACCATCCCACTTCTGTGTCTACTGAAACGCTCGCTGCTCACAATGAAGGAGGACGCTTTGCATGTGGAAGAGGTGGAAATGGGGGAAGACAGTACATAGGGTGATAGCCAGACCACTCTCCGTTCGTATTCTCAGCGTGAATTGGATAATGATGATAAGGAGGAGCAGGAGACGGTTGCCTCTGCTACAGAGGGTAGTACCCACAGCAGGTTTATTTCATCTGTTCAGCGTGGATGAACCCAAGAGGAGGAAGAGGATAAGGAGATTGAGAGTCATCCTCCTGATGAGGACAGCAAAGTCTTGTCTGTTGGGACTGTGGCACACATGGCTGACTTTATGTTATGCTACTTTTCCCGTGACCCTCACATTATAAGCATTTTGGCCAACACCGATTACTGGTTGTTCACCCTTCTTGACCCCCGATACAAAGAGAACTTCTCATCTCTTATTTCTGTGGTAAAGAGGACTAGCAAAATAGTGCAATACCAGAAGGTCCTTGTGGAAAAATTGCTCCAAAATTTTCCAGCTGACAACGCTGGCAGCAGAGTACGTAGTTCCTTGGGCAACCGAGGAGGGGAGATGAGGGGAACACACAGCAGTTCCAAAAGAGACAGGGAAACACTCTCCAAGGCCTGGGATAGTTTCATGACACCCCGCCAGCAACCTCACCCTGATGCTGTCACGCCGGTGACAGGTTCGAGAAGGTCTGAAAGATTATCTGCACATTAGTTATCTGACAGCCTCTTTTGGTTTCACTTTGTCTGTGTGTTGCTGGTATGTCCATACCCCCTGTTCAGGTGTGGATCATGTGAACTTCACCTCCCCCTGTTTGGTCTGACTTTGCCCATCGCTCCTTGCTTTGGATAGCTTCATTTGGTTTTTGGAAGAGCTGGAGTGTGGTTCGTGGTGAAGTCCTGTTCGTCCATCATCCATCAGCATCAGAAGTTAAGTGTTCCACTTGTTGTGTTTTGTATTCCCCCCCACCTTTGTGGTTTACTAGGCCTCAGTGAGACGCTGTTCCTTCACCAGGGAAGGAGCTGGTTGTCTCTGCCCTGTCATTGCTATTGGGGCATCTGAGGGCCACCAGGGTTTTCTAGGTTCCTGTGTATGGGCATCTCTACCATCGAGAGGTGCCCATGCGGATGAGAGTTAGGGCCAGGAGCAGGGTTTTATAGGTGGTGACCCTTTTCCTTCCCTAGCGGTGAGGCCTAGTGTATTTTCCCTTCCTTCTTGTTGTCTTTTGGTGTTCTCCCCTACAACATCCGTGACATTATCCAGAGCCAATACCGCCATTTTTTGTTCTGATCTGTGCAGCTATGGATGCTATGACTGCACTGGTCAAACAGCTGCAAAATTTGATATTGGAGGTAGAAGACCTCAGTGCGATGGTTTTGCAGATTCAGAGTCCACAGGCTGCTGGTTCCGGTGGTGGGTTCCACTGAACCGAAGGTAGCTCTCCCGGACAGGTTTTCCGGGGGTAGTGACAATTTCATCCGGTTCAGGGAGTCATGTAAATTATACTTTAGGCTGCGTCCATACTCTTCTGGGGATGAGTGTCAACGTGCGGGTATGATTATTTCATTGCTAAAAGAGGACGCCCAAACTTGGGCTTTTTCTCTGCTGACCGGATCACCGTCCCTCCGGTCGGTAGATGAATTCTTTAGAGCCTTGGGTCTTATCTATGATGACCCGGATCGGATCTCTCAGGCCGAGACCAAGTTTTGCAACAGGGAGAACGTTCTGCGGAGACCTATTGCTCAGAATTTAGGAGATGGGCTACGGATACAGAGTGGAACGATTCTGCTCTCCATAGCCAATTCTGCCAGGGTCTCTCTGAGAGACTGCAGGACGCATTGGCTTTTCATGAAAATCCTGAGTCATTGGAAGCGGCTATGTCTCTTGCTGTACGTCTTGATAGACGCCTGAGGGAGAGATCTAGGGGTCCTCACCTTCAGGACGTACTGTTCATGAAGGGTACTGCTTCCTTTGACACTTATGGTGGAGAGACACGGGTGGTTGTGCCTTGTGATGAGCATATGCAGTTAGGAGGAGCTACTCCTGGAACTATTGGCAAAAGCTTGGGTCATGTGAAAGGAGTCTGCTTTTGTTGTGGCAAGAAGGGACACTTGGTGAATATTTGTCCGTACTTGCAGCATCAAGGTGTAAACAAAAAAACGTTTAATCCCTAAATTACTATTGGTAGTATGGGTGGGGAGCAAGAAAACCTACTTTTGTCTTTTACTAGTAGTACCCGTTTTCTCCTGTCTGCCGAGGTGGCGCTAGAGTCCAAAACTGTGAAAAAATCTAAGTATTTATCGACAGTGGGGCAGGAGTTAACTTGATTGATGGACAGTTTGTACGCATTCACGGGTTGACTACTAATGCATTACAGAAAAGTATTTCTGTCTTTGCAATTGACTCAGCACCTCTCGCCCAAAAATGCCTGTCGCAGGTAGTGAATGACATTCATTTAAGAGTGGGTGATTTGCATCAGGAATCTATCTCCTGTTATGTGTTGGAGGGTCTGCCTGCTCCGTTGGTGTTGAGCTTACCATGGTTAAGCAAACATAAACCTAACATCGATTGGCAAGCGAGACAGATTCTCGATTGGAGTGATTTTTGCATGGACAACTGTCTTAATGCATCGTTTTCTATGGTTACCAAACTGTACCCTTGTTCATTTCAGAATTTTCTGATGTTTTCTCTGAGAGTGGTAATCAGGAGTTGCCTCCACACCGGGAGTATGACTGTCCTGTCAATCTTATTCCCGGAGCTAAATTGCCCAAATCTTGGTTGTATAATCTTTCGGAACCCGAAAGAAAGGCTATGCGAGAATATATCACCGAGAGTTTGGCAAAGGGACATATTAGACCATCCAAGTCCCCAGTGGCTGCTGGATTTTTCTTTGTAAAGAAAAAGGATGGTACCCTGAGACCATGTCGGGACTTCCGTGAGCTCAATCGCATTAATGTCCGTGATCCTTATCCCCTTCCTTTGATTCCGGATTTGTTTAGTCAGATTGTTGGTGCCAAGGTGTTATCTAAATTGGATTTGAGGGGGGCATATCATCTGGTAAGGATCAAGGAGGGGGATGAGTGGAAAACCGCATTTAATACCCCTGAGGGTCATTTTGAAAACCTGGTCATGCCCTTTGGGTTAACCAATGCTCCTGCGGTTTTTCAACACTTTGTTAATGACATCTTTCATCATCTGGTGGGGAGGTTTTTCATTGTATACCTTGATGACATACTAATTTATTTGCCTAATATGGAGACTCATCAGGATCATGTGAGACAGGTGTTACAGATCCTAAGAGAGAATAAGTTGTATGCTAAGATGGAAAAGTGTGTATTTGCTGTACAGGAAGTGCAATTTCTGGGTTACCTGCTCTCATCCTCAGGTTTTCGTATGGATCCCGAGAAGGTCCGTGCCGTGTTGGACTGGGATCGACTCGAAATTCTGAAAGCGCTTATGTGGTTTTTGGGGTTTACCAACTACTACCGCAAATTTATCTTGAACTATTCATCGGTGGTTAAACCTTTAACAGACATGACTAGGAAGGGTGCTGATATTTCTATCTGGTCTGATGCGGCATTACAGGCGTTTTCTGCTGTGAAAGAATGTTTTGCTTCAGCCCCTATTCTGGTGCAACCGGACATGTCTCAGCCATTTATTGTTGAGGTTGACGCGTCTGAGGTTGGGGTAGGAGTAATAATGTCGCAGGGTCCTTCACCCAGTAAATGGCGCCCATGTGCATTTTTTTCTAAAAAACTCTTGACTGCTGAAAGGAATTATGATGTGGGGAATAGGGAATTGCTGGCCATTAAGTTGACATTCAAGGAATGGCGGCATTGGTTGGAAGGAGCAATTCATCCTATTACGGTAATTACGGATCACAAGAATCTGGGCTACTTGTAGTCGGCTAAGCGACTGAACCCAAGGCAGGCCAGATGGTAATTGTTTTTCACAAGATTTTACTTCATCGTCACTTATCGCCCTGGGGTTAAGAACGTCAAGGCGGATGCTTTGTCACGTAGCTTTCCTAGGGGGGGGGGGTGAGTCTAATGACCCTAGTCCCATTTTATCTGAAGGGGTAGTTATATCCGCTATTTATCCTGATCTCGAGGCCAGGGTGTTGGAGGCACAGGAGCATGCTCCGGACTATTGTCCTCAGGGGAAATTGTTTGTTACCTCCGAATTACGTCACAAGGTGTTCGAGGAACATCACTGTACGGTGCTTGCTGGGCACCTTGGGAGCAGATCGACTGTCGATCTCATCTCTCGCAGATTCTGGTGGCCGGGGTTGCGTAAGTGTATTGAGGACTATGTGTCAGCCTCTGGTACCTGTGCACGTGCTAAGGTGACACATACTCGGCCTTCCGGATCTCTGCTTCCATTGCCCATCCCGTCCAGACCTTGGACCCATTTGTCCATGGATTTTTCACTGATTTACCGAATTCTTCAGGAAAGACCGTGATTCTGGTGGTTGTCGATCATTTTAGTAAAATGGCACACTTTATTGCATTACCTAGTCTACCCAATGCTAAAACTCTTGCGTAGGTGTTTGTCGACAACATCGTGAAACTACATGGCATTCCCTCTGATGTGGTGTCCGACAGAGGGACTCAGTTTGTTTCCAGATTCTGGAGAGCGTTCTGTACTCGTCTGGGTGTACAATTGTCCTTCTCTTCGGCTTTTCATTCTCAGTCGAATGGACAGACGGAGCGCACTAATCAGAATTTGGAGACTTACTTGAGATGTTTTGTTTCAGAAAATCAGGAACAGTGGTCTTCATTTTTGTCGTTAGCTGAGTTTGCTATAAATAACTGTAGACAGGAATCCACTGATAAGTCACAGTTTTTTGGAGCATATGGGTTCCATCCACAGTTTGGTACATTTTCTGGTGCTCCTAATTCCGGCATTCCTGAGGAGGAACGATTTTCCTCTTCCTTGTCTTCTATTTGGCAGAAAATCCAAAATAACCTGGAAAAGATGGACAATAGGTATGAGTGGTCCGGACCTGAGAGTGGGTGATTCTGTGTGGCTGTCTACAAGAAACATTAAACTTAAGGTACCTTCTTGGAAGTTGGGACCAAAATTTATTGGTCCATATAAGATCACTGCCATTGTTAACCCTGTAGCCTTCCGTCTTGAACTTCCTCAGGCATTGAAAATCCATAACGTATTTCATAAATCGTTGTTAAAGAAATGTGTTGAACCGTCCTCCTTGCCTCACGCTCCTGTCATGGTGGACGGCAATTTAGAATTTCAGATAAGCAGGATTGTGGACTCCCGAGTTCTCCGGAGATCCCTCCAGTATCTCGTTCATTGGAGAGGGTACGGACCAGAGGAGAGGATGTGGGTTCCAGCGACCGATGTTAATGCTAGCCGTCTGGTGAGAGCATTCCACAGAATAAGTAGAATAAGCCACGGCACTCCAAATGGATCCAATTTAACTTCTTTATTACACCTTGTGCAGCAACGTTTCAACCAAACGGTCTTTATCAAGCTCCTTGATAAAAACCGTTTGGTTGAAACGTTGCTGCACAAGGTGTAATAAAGAAGTTAAATTGGATCCATTTGGAGTGCCGTGGCTTATTCTACTTATTCTTTGGCTAATACGGGAACCCCTGGACCAGGATCCAACGCTACGGGCACCACCACATATTGGAACTACTGTAACAACAGTGAGTAGTGCTGGCCTATTTGCTATTTAACATTCCACAGAGCTCATCCTGATAAGGTCGGTCCTGGGTGCCCGGAGGTCACCCGTAGAAGGGGGGGGGGGGTACTGTCACGCCGGTGACAGGTTTGAGAAGGTCTGAAAGATTATCTGCACATTAGTTATCTGACAGCCTCTTTTGGTTTCACTTTGTCTGTGTGTTGCTGGTATGTCCACACCCCCTGTTCAGGTGTGGATCATGTGACCTTCACCTCCCCCTGTTTGGTCTGACTTTGCCCATCGCTCCTTGCTCTGGATAGCTTTATTTGGTTTTTGGAAGAGCTGGAGTGTGGTTCGTGGTGAATTCCTGTTCGTCCATCATCCATCAGCCTCAGAAGTTAAGTGTTCCGCTTGTTGTGTTTTGTATTCCCCCTCACCTTTGTTGTTTACTAGGCCTCAGCGAGACGCTGGTTCCTTCACCAGGGAAGGAGCTGGTTGTCTCTGCCCTGTCATTGCTATTGGGGCATCTGAGGGCCACCAGGGTTTTCTAGGTTCCTGTGTATGGGCATCTCTACCATCGAGAGGAGCCCATGCAGATGGGAGTTAGGGCCAGGAGGAGGGTCTTATAGGTGGTGACCCTTTTCCTTCCCTAGCGGTGAGGCCTAGTGTCTTTTCCCTTCCTTCTTGTTGTCTTTTCGTGTTCTCTTCTACAACATCGGTGACAGATGCATGGCCTAGTGTCACAAGGAGAGAATAATTTTGGAAGATGGTGAAGGAGTACGTAGCAGACTGTGCCAGCGTCCTCAATGATCCCTCTGTGCCTTACAACAATTGGGTGTCTAAGCTGGACACGTGGCACGAACTGGTGCTCTATGTCTTGGAGGTGCACTGCTGGCCTGCCCTGCCGCCAGCGTTTTGTCAGAGCGGGTATTTAGTGCTGCTGGGGGCATAATAACTGATAAGCGCATCCTCCTCCTCCATCATATCAACATGCTTATTATGCTGCCCTCGCTCCTAATGTTTTAGAGGGTCAGTTCAGCAGCAGGCCCACAACCATAATTTTTTCGATGGTCAGCTCAGCAGCAGGCCCTCAACCATAATTTTTTCGATGGTCAGCTCAGCAGCAGGCCCTCGCCCATAATGTTTTAGATGGTCAGCTCAGCAGCAGGCCCTCGCCCATAATGTTTTAGATGGTAAGCTCAGCAGCAGACCCTCACCCCAAATTTTTTCGATGGTCAGCTCAGCAGCAGGCCCTCGCCCATAATGTTTTAGATGGTCAGCTCAGCAGCAGGCCCTCGCCCATAATGTTTTAGATGGTAAGCTCAGCAGCAGACCCTCACCCCAAATTTTTTAGATGGTCAGATCAGCAGCAGGCCCTCGCCCCTAATGTTTTAGAGGGACACCACCAGCAGGCCCTTCCTCCTAATGTTTTTGAGGGTCACCAGCAGGCCATCAATCATAATTTTTCAAGAGTGTGTACCGTGTTTCTCCGAAAATAAGACAGGGTCTTATATAATTTTTTTCTCCGAAAAAAGGGTTAGGGCTTATTATCAGTGTATGGCTTATTTTGGGTCCATGAACAACAATCACACATTAATGCTTGGACAAAAAATCTAGATTTATTCAAATACAGTATTATCACAGTGGGTGGCACAGTACTACGGTATGATACCGGTACAGTACTCTGGCAGGCAATGCCACACTTCTTTCTGGTACCGTACATACACTGCCCCTGAGCCCCTAGGCAGCAATGTGTACGGTACATTACCAGGGTGATCCGGCTTCGAAATATGACAGGGTGCTGATTGGTGGAGGCGGGGGAGGGAGCAGGACGCACTCACCACCAATCAGCACCTCCAGCTCCAAGCAGCAGAGAGGAGAAGGACATCCTCCTGCTGCCTCATTCAGCTATGGTAGGGGTAAGTTAGAACGTGCGGGCTGTAAAGGGTAGAGAAGCCGCCCAGCCCGCCCAGCGATGTACCCATTCGGTACCGTAGATGGAAGCGCGGCTGCCGGCATAATTTTGCAATGAGTGAAGCCGCCAGCCGCGATGTATGCGCGGGCTAGCGGCTTCACTGAAGGCTAAGTGTTGGCAGCCTGCCCTGCTGTACTGTAACTCCTGCCAACCTCCGATCAGCTGGGAGAGTGCCGTTGTCCTGCCCGCCCGCCCTGGCAGCTCATAAGCCATTAGTGAGTGCTCCTGAGCTGCTGAATCCATAAATATAAAATTCATCTAGGGCTTATTTTTGGAGTAGGGCTTATATTTAAGCCCTACTCCCAAAATCCTGCAAAATAGGGCTAGGTCTTATTTTCGGGGAAACACGGGGTATTTTCTTATTTTTGGGGTAAGATGCCCTCCTTTATGTGTAATAAATGGTGTATTGGAGTGCCGGTTCCTTGTAATTTTTGGTAGCCCTTTCCCTTAGTGCATAGGCTTTATGAGTGTAGGAGTCCCACTACCTGAACAATTGTACCACAATGTGAGAGAGGCCCTCCATTATGTGATATACAGGTTGTATCGGAGTGCCTCTTCCTTGTAATTTTTGGCAGCACTTGCACTTTATATACAGTAAAGTAAATATACAGAAGAATGTTTTCTAACAATTTTTCCTCTAAAATCTATTTTATCTTCGGTTTTGTGCGTATTATTTTCAGTCTGTAAAAGTGGCGTACTACTCGGACAACATTGTTCCCAGCAGCGACCTGGGAGTCCAAGATGCATCCAGACATCCTCCCCATGCTGTTCCCGAACCTTTTTAGTAGTGTTTTTTTATCAATTTCTGACCTTTTCCTGTGAACCAGACAGGGGGTGCCTGGTTTAATGCTCGGGTTCTCCCATTGACTTCCATTGTGCTCGAGTGCTCAGTAGAGCACCCTAGCATCCCAAAGTGCTCTACTCAAGCACCCGAGCACTTTGGTGCTCGATCAACACTAGCGTTTACCCATAGTTATATATGTCAATGTTACTGACATTATTCGCTATTGCCTTCAAGGCGTTAAAAAGCTCAAAAGCGGAATACGGGAGAGAGCAAAAAATCCAAAGAAAAAAAAGACAAGAGAGAAAAATATGAAAGGAGACCTCAAAGTGTCATGTACCAATTTCCAGGCCAATTGGAGCACCTTTGATTTAGACAGAATTGGCAAATTGGACCAGAAACTAATTTCCAGAAATTCGCTCATCTCCAGTTTAACCTCCTGCTGATCTATTTGTTCTACTGCAAACAGGACACAGCAGGGAGTCTCCTGCTCCAGACACTTTTCTTATAGCCAGACACAGTGAGAAGAAGGAGGAGGGACATGGCTGATCACCTATATATAGTAAATATACATAGCTGGTCCAGATCAAGGTTCAAGATTGGCAGGCAGGAAAATTGGTGGGGGGCCCCTAGCCTTTTTATTGATGCAATTCAGTAGATACCATTTGACAAACACCTCCAATGCTAGATGAATAAAACAGTCCATGAAAGGTAAATTATGGAGTGGATTTTTATTATTGGCTAAGAAAAATCCACTTATGACAACTACTGATGAGAGGGAATCAAAGGGACCCTCACAAATGTAAATAATTTTGGATGCAATTTAGATTCATTTATAATCTTTTATGGAAATCTCTCCATAGCGCTTCGTCCATGCCTCACTCCTCTATGGCAGAATGAAGCAGCCAAACATGAAATGAAGTTATAAAGTGTGAGCCATTCTTTAATTTTACCTCCAGAATAAGCAGGACTGACAAGCTTGTTCCTAGATCTGTCCGCCTTAATACACAGAGACTCCTCCATGTAGTATTCTTTTTCCAAGTACAGGAAAGTGAATGTTTGCAAAGTCAGAATTTCAGTTTCATCTGTCAGTAGAATTCATCATTATAACAAAATATGACAGTAAGAGGCTCCGACTGTCAACCTTTGTGCCAGAAAGGAGACCTCAGTTTGGATCAATCAGCCTCTTGTGTAAATGGTCAAAGCTTACAATATGGCTGTAGATTTATTCAGGTTACACTCTCCATAGAAAACACAACAGAACAATCTGCAGCTCAAAAAGAAACCTGTTACCATTAGCTATAAAACATTTTTTTCCCTAAAGTTGAAAATCTATCCATATTTATAAAGACTTGTGTCAACCTCTTCTGTAAACTTGTTAAAGGTTTAATTTAGTTTAATTTCTTATTTGTGTTTGAGAGACCTGAGCAATTCTATCACGATCGGCGTAACTGTCACATACGTGACACGGAGGGAGGAACAGAGGGAGGCCCTGCCCTAGTGAGAGGGAAGGTGGTGACCCCTGACTCACCTTGCGTCTGGCACCTGGCTGCCCTGTCGTCCCTAGACGGGTTCCTCACCCGTACGCCGATCACGTGCCTAAAACCCTGGCTTTCCCTAGGATGAGCCCTAGATAGTGAACAGGGCGGTGGGAACACTAGTCCGCACCACTAGCTCTAGAGGAAAACACCAAGGGGAGGACAGACAATACAAACTAAACATATAATCCCAGGTGGGCAACAACAGGAGACAACAAAAGCCCAACAGGGATCCGGAGGATAGCACTCTGGAACAACAACCAGATTCTCAGCTCCAGTGGGTCAGTATAGATGTCCAGGCAGGAAGCTCTATAACTGGCAACAAGAGAAGTGTGAGAGGCGAATATAAGGAGTTTGGGAGTGGCAGACAAGAAACAGCTGAGGAGGAGAAGCTACGGATCCCTGAGTGAGACAAAAAGGATAGCAAGGCAAACACAGAAAACAAACACTAAGAAACACTGTGATCTTTAGGCATAGAGCGCGCAGCCACCCGCTGCGACTTCCTGACCCCGGGTATAACGGAGTCAGACGTGGCTCTTGACACCCTCGTGACAGTACCCCCCCTTTCACGAGGGGCCTCCGGACACTCAGGACCAGGTCTCTCCGGATGAGAGACATGGAAAGCCTGAATCAACCTGTTGGCGTTTACCTCTGACGCTGGAACCCACATTCTTTCCTCTGGACCGTAACCCCTCCAATGCACCAGATACTGAAGAGAGCGGCGGACCCGACGAGAATCAACAATTCTGGATATTTGAAACTCCAGATTACCATCCACAACAACAGGAGGAGGTGGCAGCGGTGATGGTTCTAGAGGTGGAACATACTTCTTGAGCAACGACTTATGGAAGACGTTATGGATCTTAAAAGTCTGAGGTAGCTCCAGGCGAAAAGCCACAGGGTTAATGACGGCTACAATTTTATAAGGACCAATGAACCTAGGACCCAGTTTCCAAGAGGGAACCTTCAACTTAATATTCCTAGTAGACAACCACACATAGTCATTCACTCCTAGGTCCGGACCTGGCGACCGTTTCTTATCGGCCATGCATTTGTATTTACCACTCATATTTTTCAAGTTAGCTTGCACCTTCTGCCATACCGATGAAAGAGATGAAGAAAACCGTTCCTCTTCGGGAACCCCAGAAGACCCCCCCTCTTTGAAAGTACAAAATTGGGGATGAAAACCGTATGCACCAAGAAATGGTGACTTGCCAGTGGATTCCTGACGGCGATTATTTATGGCAAACTCGGCTAACGGTAAATATGATGACCACACCTCTTGGTTTTCAGACGCAAAACACCTTAAATATGTTTCTAGGTTTTGGTTGGTACGCTCAGTCTGTCCATTCGACTGAGGATGGAAAGCTGAGGAAAAGGATAAGTGTACCCCTAAACGGGTACAAAAAGCTTTCCAAAACTTAGAAATAAACTGGGTTCCCCGATCCGAAACCACATCGGAAGGGACCCCGTGAAGCTTCACGATTTCACTGATAAACACCTGAGCAAGAGTCTTAGCATTAGGAAGTGCGGGTAGCGCAATAAAGTGTACCATTTTGCTAAACCTGTCTACTACTACCAAGATAACTGTTTTACCCGCAGACAAAGGTAAGTCAGTGATGAAATCCATTGATAGATGTGTCCATGGTCTATTGGGGATGAAAAGTGGCAATAAAGACCCTGCTGGACGTGTATGAGAGACTTTCGCGCGTGCACAAGTAGAACAAGTAGACACGAAATCTATTACATCCTGACGCAACCTTGGCCACCAAAAACGACGAGACAATAGCTCCAAGGTTGCTTTACTACCTGGGTGCCCAGCAAGTGCCGAATTATGATGTTCCTTCAATAACTCAAGACGCAGGTTCAACGGTACAAACAATTTCTCTGAGGGGCAAGAGGCCGGGGCGTCCCCCTGGGCCTCTAACACCTTTCCCTCTAGAACAGAGTGTACAGCCGAGACAACCACTCCTCTTTGTAAAATAGGTACCGGATCACTAACATTACCCCCTCCAGGGAAACTACGAGACAATGCGTCTGCCTTGGTATTTTTTGCCCCAGGACGATAGGTGATTACAAAGTTAAATCTGGTAAAGAATAGCGACCACCTAGCTTGTCTAGGGGTGAGACGCTTAGCCGATTCTAGGTACAGAAGGTTTTTGTGATCCGTAATTACCGTGACGGGGTGGATTGCTCCCTCTAAGAAGTGACGCCACTCTTCAAACGCCAGTTTAATCGCCAACAGTTCCCTATTTCCAATATCATAGTTCTTTTCTGCTGCAGATAATTTTTTGGAAAAGAAAGCGCAAGGACGCCATTTGCCAGGAGACAGACCCTGAGACAATACAGCCCCCACTCCCACCTCCGACGCATCAACTTCAACAATAAAAGGCTGGGAGACATCAGGTTGAATTAGAACAGGTGCCGAGGTAAATCTCTCTTTTAGAGAGGAAAATGCAATTTTAGCGGCGTCAGACCATTTAGAAAAATCAGTCCCCTTCCTAGTCATGTCAGTAAGGGGTTTAACGATCACTGAATAATTTTTAATAAACTTTCTGTAGAAATTTGCGAAACCCAAAAACCGTTGTAGAGCTTTAAGGTTCTCAGGAAGATCCCAATCTAAAATTGCCTGGACCTTCCCAGGATCCATACGGAAACCTGAAGCAGATAATAGATATCCCAGGAATTGTATTTCCTGAACGGCGAAGACACATTTTTCAATTTTCGCATATAATTTATTCGTCCGTAGGACCTGCAGTACTTGCCTGACATGTACTTCATGTGTTTTCAGATCAGCCGAATAAATTAAGATATCATCTAGGTATATGACTACAAACCTGCCGATGAGATGACTAAAAATATCATTAACGAAATGTTGGAAGACAGCAGGGGCATTGGTCAGACCGAAAGGCATGACTAAATTTTCGTAATGCCCCTCAGGGGTGTTAAAAGCTGTCTTCCACTCATCCCCTTCCTTGATACGAATCAGATTGTAGGCCCCCCTAAGATCAAGTTTGGAGAACCACCTAGCACCCGCAATCTGATTAAACAGGTCAGGAATGAGAGGAAGAGGGTATGGGTCTCGGACGGTTATCCGGTTTAGCTCACGGAAATCTAGGCAAGGACGCAGGCCCCCATCTTTCTTTTTAACAAAGAAAAACCCTGCAGCCACGGGTGAAGAAGAGGGTCTGATGTGTCCCTTGGCCAGACTCTCGGAGATATAATCTTTCATGGCTTGTCTCTCGGGACCCGAAAGATTATACAACCTGGACTTGGGTAATTTTGCACCGGGAATCAGGTTAACCGGGCAATCATAAGGACGATGAGGTGGTAGCTTCTGACAACCCTTTTCAGAAAAAACGTCCTCAAAGTCCGAAATAAATGTAGGTAGGGAAGCTATGGAGGCGATTAAGCAATTGTTATTTAAGCAATTCTCTCTGCAATGCTCACTCCACTCCAATATCTCCCTGGCCTGCCAATCCACCACTGGATTGTGCGCTACCAACCAGGGAAGACCCAATACCACAGGAGAGGGAAGGCCCTCCAGAACGTAACATGAAAGACGCTCCTTATGGTGGTCCCCTACCCGAAGATGTAAGTTATGGACAACGTGAGTGAGGTTTCTCTGAGACAGAGGAGCAGAGTCAATAGCGAATATGGGAATGGGTCTCTGCAGCGTACAGAGAGACAAACCCATAGTGCGGGCAAAATGGGCATCTATCAAATTTACCCCTGCACCACTGTCTAGAAAAAAAGAAATAGACTCCGTCTTAACACCAAAAACAATAACCGCTGGCAACACAAATTGAGATGTTCGTATGGAGGAAACGTATACCCCCCGGCTGACATCCTCCGCACAGCCTGGGGTTAGTAGTTCCGACGGTCTTTTGTTTTTGGGAAAGGAGGGACAGACATTAATGAAATGACCCTTCCCCCCACAGAAAAAACAAGCCCCCCACCTACGGCGAACCTCAGGAGGACAGACCTGACGAGAAGTTCCTCCTAGCTGCATAGGCTCATCCAAGTCCGTACAGACTAACTGCTGCTTGGGAGAGGTTACCGATTGCTCAGGAATTTTCGATCTCTCCCTAAGACGTCTATCTATCCTGATAGAGAGGGACATAACAGCATCAAGGGAAAGGGGAGTCTCATACAGCGCCAGCGCATCCTTAACCCTTTCAGATAACCCAGAGCAGAACTGACTCCTGAGAGCCGGGTCGTTCCACTGAGTATCCGTAGCCCACCTGCGGAACTCTGAGCAATATTCCTCTGCTGGCCGATCTCCTTGTAGGAGTCTCCGTAACTTCGACTCAGCCAGGGCGACACGGTCAGGGTCATCATATATGAGACCCAAAGCCCCAAAAAATCCCTCCACTGACCGGAGAGCCTGGGAACCAGGGGGTAACGAGAACGCCCAGGATTGCGGGTCCCCCTGAAGCAGGGAAATAACAATCCCCACCCGCTGTTCTTCATTACCTGAGGAGTAAGGGCGCAGCTTAAAATATAATTTGCAGGCCTCACGGAACAACACAAATTTGTCCCTTCCCCCAGAGAATCTGTCAGGAAGAACAACCTTGGGTTCTGTAACAACCTGGTTACCCATAGCAACCGCTGGGCTTACGGTCTGCTGCATTTGCTGCTGCTGTTGGAGGACAGACGCCTTCAATCCTGCCACCTCCAAAGACAGGCCTTGAAGCTGTTTTGCCAAAGCAGCAATAGGATCCATATTGGATTCTAAGTAGAGAAAAAAAAATTAAATATTTTTTTTTTTTTTTTTTTTTTTTTTTCCCTCAAAAAATAAGGGCCAGTTATAATATCACGATCGGCGTAACTGTCACATACGTGACACGGAGGGAGGAACAGAGGGAGGCCCTGCCCTAGTGAGAGGGAAGGTGGTGACCCCTGACTCACCTTGCGTCTGGCACCTGGCTGCCCTGTCGTCCCTAGACGGGTTCCTCACCCGTACGCCGATCACGTGCCTAAAACCCTGGCTTTCCCTAGGATGAGCCCTAGATAGTGAACAGGGCGGTGGGAACACTAGTCCGCACCACTAGCTCTAGAGGAAAACACCAAGGGGAGGACAGACAATACAAACTAAACATATAATCCCAGGTGGGCAACAACAGGAGACAACAAAAGCCCAACAGGGATCCGGAGGATAGCACTCTGGAACAACAACCAGATTCTCAGCTCCAGTGGGTCAGTATAGATGTCCAGGCAGGAAGCTCTATAACTGGCAACAAGAGAAGTGTGAGAGGCGAATATAAGGAGTTTGGGAGTGGCAGACAAGAAACAGCTGAGGAGGAGAAGCTACGGATCCCTGAGTGAGACAAAAAGGATAGCAAGGCAAACACAGAAAACAAACACTAAGAAACACTGTGATCTTTAGGCATAGAGCGCGCAGCCACCCGCTGCGACTTCCTGACCCCGGGTATAACGGAGTCAGACGTGGCTCTTGACACCCTCGTGACAAATTCCCTATGTGGACACGAATATAATTACTATAACATTGCCACCTACAAAACACATATAACCCCTTTAATGCAGTCCATATGTAAAAGAGAATAACTACTATAATACTGCTTCTATGTACAAGAATATATCTGCTATAATACTGCTCCTATGTACAAGAATATAACTACTATAATACTGCCTCCTATGTATACGAATATAACTACTATAATACTGCTTCTATGTACAAGAATATATCTGCTATAATACTGCTCCTATGTACAAGAATATAACTACTATAATACTGCCTCCTATGTATACGAATATAACTACTATAATACTGCCCCTATGTATACGAATATAAATACTATAATACTTCTCCTATGTACAAGAATATAACTACTATAATACTGCTCCTATGTACAAGTATCTATCTACTATAATACTGCTCCTATGTACCAGAATATAACTACTATAATACTGCTCCTATGTACAAGAATATAACTACTATAATACTGCTCCTATGTACAAGAATATAACTACTATAATACTGCCTCCTATGTACAAGAATATAACTACTATAATACTGCTCCTATGTACAAGTATCTATCTACTATAATACTGCTCCTATGTACCAGAATATAACTACTATAATACTGCTCCTATGTACAAGAATATAACTACTATAATACGGCTCCTATGTACAAGAATATAACTACTATAATACTGCTCCTATGTACAAGAATATAACTACTATAATACTGGCCCCTATGTACAAGAATATAACTTCTATAATACTGCTCCTATGTACAAGAATATAGTTAACATAATACTGTCTCCTATCTACAAGAAGATAACTAGATTAATACTGCCCCCTTGTTTCACACTAGCACCTTTAGACCCGGCAGGCTTTTCCAGCAGGGAACAGTGTGCTGGATCCTTCTGCATTCTGGCGTTACCAGAAGCTACTGTGTTGCCTTCTGCCCCCTTAAATATAATAGGTACCTGCGGAGATCCGGCCGCATCCCACCAACGATGCCGAGAATCAGACGGACTAAGTTTGTTCGGCATGTTTGCTAGGTTGCAGCCAGATCTCCACCAGTCCCCATTATATCCTGCATGTATCCGGTAGCATCCGGCAGTACTGGATCCAGATATCTATGGCAGGCTGCTCCCTGCTGGAACAGCCTGTCAGACACATCTAGTGCTATTGTGAAACTAACCTTTACTAGTACAATACCGAGGAATGTAAGGCATTTTTTTTATATGAGTGGAGTTACTCTTTTTCAGTCTATGGGGTAATTTGTGTGTTTATTACAAAAATAGAAATCTTAAAAAACATTGCTTTTTCCGGGTATATACAGTACTACTTGCAGATAATGGGACATTCCATGAAGATGACATGTTTATTTTTAGCTCTGTGTTCTGTGTTCTTCCTTTTATGTAAAGACGTTTGCCGATTCTTTCGTGGTATGATACTATTTAAATATTTTGGCGATGACATCACGTCAGCAGATCAAAGGTTTCAAGCAATGTCATAGATGAATATTCACAGTCCATTAACAACATAGAGACAGCTCTAACATATACATGGTTAATGGTTTTCTCATTGTCAGTGTCACTTGTGTGAAAGTCCTCGTGATAATTTAGAGGCGGGAGCTGTGCTCTACAGACGTGACCTGGATCGGGAAGGATCAAGCTCTGAGAAGTCTCTTATATTAACCTATTGTGTAAACAGACAGAAAACCACAAAGGATGAATGTTCTCGACATTTGTATCAAGTGACTGCAATGTTCTCACCAAAGCTTCAGACAGAGGTTCCTGCTCTGTAAGCTGCACATGGTCACCACTTCCTACATCAACTTGCTGCCTGCATTTAGAGTCTATCTATCTATCTATTTATCTCATATCTATATATCTATCTATCTATCTATCTATCTATCTTTTTATCTGTCTGTTTGTCTTGGTGTAGGCAACAGTAGAGGGGTGGAGATCTGTTGTAACTTTGGAAGGCTTTGAGATCTACTAGGAACCAGATTGTGGTCAGACCATGGGATGAATGCTGTGACAATGGATGATATGGTATCAAGGGTATAGTAAAGGTCTTACAATACATTGTCTCCTTATGCATATTACTTTCGAGGTTAAGTTCTGAGCTGCAGAGCACATAGGAAAATACAGTACTGATCAGATACCATCACAATCAAAATATACAACAATTACATTCATGTATCATGGGTGACGTTTTTTATTCTCTTTCCTTATCTTCTCCATTTAGCTCAGACCACCATGAATGCTTCTTCCAGCCACTGGCACATCCCTGCAGAGTTTGCTGTCCACACATCTTAGGTTCCTTACTTTTCCCAACAAACTGTCCAGCTTCTCAATATAAGCCGTGTACCGGGGTGGGCTCCCCAGGATACAGCGAAGTCACAGACAAGGAAAGCGACACTGACACCAGCTTTATAACCAAGAACAGAAACTTTACTTTGACAATAGTAATAATACAAGTACAAACAGAATCAGTAATACCCCAGGCCCACAGTCACCGTTCCTGTCCGAGGGACAGGTCTAGCCTGTTGGCCCACACAGCAGAGCCTCAAAGTCGTGCTGTGCCACTACCGAGGACACACCTAACCGGTGGCAGACGCAGCAGAGCCTGCAAGTCAATTACTGCGCTGCAGTCCAGTACAGTAAGGCCTAACAAAAGGTATAACCCTAGCTATCTAACTAATTCAAGGCCTAGGCTAGTCTCTGTTACTTCAGGCACCACACAGTATCATATAATCAGTAACCAGGTGTACTGACCTGCGTCCGTTCTGGGCCCGAGGATGCCGCTTACCCGGGATGGCCACCAAACTCTCAGCAACCGTGCGGCCTTGCTTGATAATAAGGCTGCTTGTCCACACACTGGAAATGGTCTTCCTGGTGCAACCTCTCTTTCAAAGAGCTGGATCCAGTAAGGGGGCAACAGCTACTCTCCTTCCTTTGAGTGTCCATTCACTGCCGGACATCCACAAGCCAGGATGGAATTGGATTCAGTCTCTCACAGCACAATCCTTCCACCATGTCAGATCAACACTTCCTGGTTCACTCAGAAGCAGCCGGCATGAGTCATCACCTGCTTTACATATGCAAATCCCAGAGTGTGCTGGTTGTAGCTGCAAAACAGTGGCCACTAGTGCCCGGAATGCCAAATGACAGTTTAAGTACAATTTAGGCACAAACATTATGCAGGAATAGCTGTTCCACAGTCTCACATGCCACTCCACTAGAGGTTGTCGTCCTCTGCAACTCTCCCCATACAAACTCATCCTGTGCATAGCACTGTGGAAGCACACCAGCTTTGGACCTTGTTGACCTTCTCAGATTGAGGGTCTCAGAAATACTGGGGACATCAGGCATATCTGACAAGAGAGGAGTTGTTGACTGTTCAGCATTGCACCTGGGTGGCAAACCTGTCACAGCCGTAACCTCTGTGGACACCTGGGCAGGGACAACCCACCATTCCTCCTCTTCCTCATCTGAGGGACTTTCCTCCATACTCGGAGCGTGAGGAGGCACCCCCTCCATGCACACTGGCTCATCAATATTGCAACGTCTCAACATATTACGGTGTAAGTTCCGTAAGGGTCCCCCTGTCCCTACTGGCTCTACCTCATAGACCGGAATAGTGCGGTCTACCCTTCTCTTCACCGTGTATGGAACTGCCTCCCACCGTCCATCCAACTTCCCAGACGGCCGTTTGGCTTTGACCATCACCCGATCACCCAGGACATACCCATCTTTCTGCACTGGTCTTGGGTTAGGGTGTACCACCTGTCCCAGGCGCTCCCCCACAGCCATCGGCGGTGCTTCTCGTGGGGGCTCCATCAGGTTAGGCATGTGGAGATCTTCAATCTCCCGTCTGGCTCGTCCAAACATGAGCATATGTGGAGAGTATCCGGTGGTACTGTGTACTCTGTTGTTATAGGCCCACATCAACTCAGGTAGGTACGCAGGCCACTGGGTTTTTTGGCTGTCTTCCAGAGTCCGCAGCATCTGAAGCAAGGTGCGATTGAAGCGTTCGCATGCCCCGTTTCCTTGTGGATGATACAGAGTGGTGCGGGAGCGTTCAATCCTATACAGTTGGTACAGTTCATTCATTAGAGTACCCTGAAAGCATGCTCCCTAGTCAGAATGTATCCTCCGTGGACACCAGAACACCTGTATAAAGTGTTTACACACAGCTTCGGCGGCCGACTCTGCGGTTTGGTCTCTGGTGGGCACAGCCACCGCATACTTGGTAAAGTGATCTGTCATGACTAGACAGTACGAGTGTCCTGAGGTAGAGTATCCAATCTGTACATAATCGATCATCAGAAGTTCTAGGGGCGCTGAGGTGCAGATGGTCTGCACAGGAGCCCGCTGTTCAGTACTCTTACTCAACCCACAGGATCGACACTGAAGACTTGCCGCGGCCACCATGTCGGCCAGATCTGGACAGTATACCAGCCGTTGGAGCCACTTGAACGTTTTATCGATCCCAAAATGAGCTCTTTTTTCATGAGCTTCCCTGGCAGCCTCCGGTCCCAACGACATGGGAATGACAATCTGTTGCCGGTACTGCAGCTCTGACTGTAAGTAATAGTATATGTATATGTATATGATCCGGCCCTGGGTAATTGTCAGCTTGTCCCACTGTCTCAACAACTTCTGACCCTCTGGGGACAGGCGGGCTCGTTCTTCTGGCCGAGGCCAGATCTTGCTCCGAACCCATTCTTTCACTTTCCACAAATCCCGGCAAATTATCTTGGACTCTCTCCCAATCAGTCATTGTTTTCCCCAGCACTTGCGTCATTCCAGATGTCACCCCACTTGAATGTGCCACATCCGGGAACAGAGGTAAGCGACCGAGTTCAGGAGTTTCAGTATCCTTTAACTCCTCATCGGCTCTCTGAGTCGACTGTCCTACTGGAACTCGAGAAAGTGCATCCGCGTTGCCGTCCTCCCTACCGGACCGGAACTTCATGCGGTATTGGTACTTAGAGAGGCTGGCCAACCATCTTTGCTCGAGTGCACCGAGCTTGGCGTTCTCCAGGTGTGCCAACGGGTTGTTGTCCGTCATCATGGTCACTTCTGCACCAGTCAGGTATTCTGCAAACCTTTCGGTCATGGCCCACACTAGTGCTAGTAGTTCCAGTTTAAAGGTGCTATAGTTATCAGGGTTGCGTTTTGACTCTCTTAGGAACCGGCTCCTATAGGCGATGACTCTCTCCCGTCCATCCTGGACTTGGGACAATACGGCCCCCAGACCATGTAGGCTTCCATCAGTATACAGCAGGAATGAGGTATCAAACTGCGCGTAAGACAGGATCGGGGCATTGATCAGCGCCTCTTTCACCGCTTCAAAGGTCTCTTGTTGCCGGGGCCCCCAGTCGACGGGGCATTTCTTCGGGCCCCCAGCCGTGCCTCTTAGCAACTCGTTTAACGGGCCCACCAGATGAGCGAATTTTGGTATAAACCTCCTGTAGTAGCTGGCCAGTCCCACGAACGCCCGTACCTCTCGTAGCGTACTTGGCCGGGGCCTCTTCTGAACGGACTCCACCTTCTCCACCTTGCTGGGGGCCGGTTTTACCCCCTCCTAGGTGACCACATGTCCTAAATACTCTATCTGCTTTCAGAACAGCTGGCATTTCTTTGGCTTGATCTTTAGCCCATGGTCTCGTACCAGTCCCAAGACTTGTCGCAGCTTCTGGAGGTGATCTTCAAAGGAAGCCCCGAACACTACTATGTCATCCAAGTATATCAATACTGATTCGAAGTTGAGGTCCCCCAGACAGTGTTCCATCAATCGCTGGAATGTTCCCAGAGCATTGGAGAGACCGAAGGGCATCGGGTTGAACTTGTAGAGTCCCATAGGAAGAATGAAGGCCGTCTTGGCTTTGTCCTTTTTGGCCACCGGCACCTGCCAGTACCCACTAGCCAGGTCAAGAGTGGAGAAGAACGTTGCTTGGCTTAGGGCTGATAATGACTCCTCAATCCGCGGAAGGTGGTAGGCATCCTGGACGGTCTGAGCATTTAGCTTCCGATAATCCACGCAGAACCAGAGACTCCCGTTTTTCTTCCGCACCAAGACTACCGGAGCAGCCCACAGACTTTGACTCTCCTGGATCACCCGGTTCTCCAACATGCTGGCCACCATATCTTTCACCTCCTGATACATCTTAGGTGAGATCTGCCGGTAACCTTCCCTGATTGGCGCAGCATCGCCGGTTGGGATTTCATGTTCGATGGCAGTAGCACACCCAAAGTCCTCATCATGTCTTGAGAAGGCCTCCTGAAATTCCCAGAGGGTGTCTTTCAGCAGCTTTTGTTCCCCAGGGGTCAGGGTTCTGCAGTCCACCCCCATACGGGCCATGATCACTCGACCGTTCCACTCCGCTGTCTGGGTTTCCCTTGAATGGATCTGCACAGCATAGGTCCAGGCTGATCTCCTATCCGGCTGCAGCTGAAAAAAAGCCCCTTCGTCGAGCGATACCCCCTTCGGACACATAAACTTTGGCCAGCAGGGTGTTTGCGGGGATGGTTTACTCGCAGTCCTCAACATTACAGCAGCGTATAGGCACACATCCGTCCTTCACAATGGCGAGGGCCCGGGCTACCAGTGGGAGAATCTGCGTTTCTCCTAGATAAGCAGGCTCGATTAGGACCTCTAGTCCATTAAGTCGTCGTCCAGCCCACACTGGCAGCATCAATATTCACTCTTGTCAAGGTGGGATCTTCAGCGGGGTCCTCCTGAGCACCCTCACGTCTCCAATGGCCCGATCGGACAGGTTACTCTTTTGCAGGCTACAGCTCCTCACCATTTGTTGTAAGACCTTCTGGGTAGGCCGGTGTGCGGTGGCCCGTTGCCAGTACTTTGGCCCTTCCTTGGCATAGAGTTGATGGTCTAGGTCTCTCAGTATATTCATGCCCAGGGTCACGTCCATTACTTTCCGGGACGAATGGTCCACCAGCACGACCCCTTTTTTTCCGATGTCTTACCCAAACAGTCAGACCCGCATCCAGACTATCCGCTCGAACATCCATCTCTCTATTATCGTCAGCCGTCAGCCTGATGACGCTCCCGTCTTCGGGCTCCATCATGTTCCCGAAGTGCCTCTCTAAGAACTCCAGAGGAATTAGGGTGCACTCTGACCCTGTATCAACTAGGCAGCAGACCTTTCGGCCTTTCAACTCGGCTTCTAATACGGGGCTGCTGGCATACAGATCACGTTCTTCACGCAGAGGGCTTAACTTCTGGTGCACCGCCGCAGGACGCCCAGCTACTGCAGAGGTCGGAAGTTTAACGTCGGCTCAAATGCTACCTGTTCTGGGCACTCTCTGGCCATATGGCCGTACTTTCGTATGGTATGGGCTCTGCCTCTCTCTCTACGGCGGTAGTAGATGCTGTAGAATGTCATATCGGCCATTGTTCGGGTCATCTCTTGTAATTTATCTTGTGAGAATTTATTCGAGAGCCAGTCCACCTCCAGGAAGGCGCCCATGGCCTCGGGTCTCGTTGTTGTATCTCATTCAGCGTCTCCTGTAGAGCATTGGAATATTGCATCAGGGTCTTGCCCTCTCGCTGGGGTCGGTTGAAGAAGTGACTCCGTAACTGTACCACTTTGGCCCGCCCCGCTTGGGCTCTCTCTAGCAGGGAGAATATGTTCTCTAGGGTATCTCTCTCAGTCAGGCCTTACCATCACTGTCTGCCTGACGTCACCCTCTAGGGCTCCCAATGCAACCTCGGCCCGCAGTTCGGGGGTCAGGTTACACATTTTAACCGCACTTAGCACCCTTTCAGTCCAGTCCTGCAATGTCATGTTGCTACCGTCATACTTTGGCAGATGACGCAGCAGTGCCCCTACAGGGATGTATCTTACTGGGGTAGCCATATTGTTGGGGGCAAGCTGGACTTGCGCCTGTGCACCCTAGGCTGGGTCCTGATCCGGCACCACTGGCGCCGGGGGACGATCACCCGCCGCGTTCCCGTCCATAACAGTCGCTGTATCCTGCCGACTTCGCCAAGTTGTAAGCCGTGTAACGGGGTGGGCTACCCAGAATACAGCAAAGTCACAGACAAGGAAAGCGACGCAGACACCAGCTTTATAAGCAAAAACAGAAACTTTACTTTGGCAATAGTAATAACACAAGTACAAACAGAATCAGTAATACCGCAGGCCCACAGTCACCGTTGCTGTCCGAGGGACAGGTCTAGCCCGTTGGCGCACACAGCAGAGCCTGAAAGTCGTGCTGTGCCTCTACCGAGGACACATTTAACCGGTGGCAGATGCAGCAGAGCCTGCAAGTCAATTACTGCGCTGCAGTCCAGTACAGTAAGGCTTAACAAAAGGTATAACCCTAGCTATCTAACTAATTCAAGGCCTAGGCTAGTCTCTGTTACTTCAGGTGCCACACAGTATCATATAATCAGTAACCAGGTGTACTGACCTGCGTCTGTTCTGGGCCCGAGGATGCCGCTTACCCGGGATGGCCACCAAACTCTCAGCAACCGTGCGGCCTTGCTTGATAATAAGGCTGCTTGTCCACACACTGGAAATGGTCTTCCTGGTGCTCTTTCAAAGAGCTGGATCCAGTAAGGGGGCAACAGCTACTCTCCTTCCTTTGAATGTCCATTCACTGCCGGACATCCACAAGCCAGGATGGAATCGGATTCAGTCTCTCACAGCACAATCCTTCCACCATGTCAGATCAACACTTCCTGGTTCACTCAGAAGCAGCCAGCATGAGTCATCACCTGCTTTACATATGCAAATCCCAGAATGTGCTGGTTGTAGCTGCACAACAGTAGCCACTAGTGCCAGGAATGCCAAATGACAGTTTAAGTACAATTTAGGCACAAACATTATGCAGGAATAGCTGTTCCACAATCTCACATCAACACAAACTCCCCATCCTGGTGCCCTACGAGTGCTATCCTGTGGCTATGCAGTGGCCCAGGAGGAGCGGGAGCGGAGGATGGGAGCGGTAGTGGCTCTGGCTGTTACAGTCAATTATAGTAGCTTTCCTCCCACCATTGCTCTCTACTGAAAAGAAAGCACTCTCATTCTTCCTGTGGTGCACACCCTGATGTTTTGGCTCCTGACTGGCATAGCAAAATAAACTTCTCTTTTTACTGAAGTGTAAAATAGGAGTTGTAGTACATCCAACAAAACATAGTTTCAACTGTACACAGATCAATTCTTCCCAGATAAAGTTGTATGAATTCAGGCATGGATGGGAGTTATTGCCATTTTCCCTCTCTTTCTGCATGAAGTCTCTTCTTTCAGAATCAATGGCATGAATCATACTTTTGCAATGGTGGCTGTAATGTCCAGTGAGGTATACTGGGTTTTAGAGATACAACTGTCCAGGTCGTGTCCAGGTGTGAAGAGTGACCTACAGTGTCCCTCACTGCAGTAAAGTCTGAAAAGCTTTTGGTAGCAGGTTATCTTACTGACCACAATACTCGGCCATGCAGACTCTAGGTCCTCTCGTTCTACCCTTTGTCTTACTCCTTATCTCCTTCTGTAGATCATGCAGAGATCAGTTAGTCTCTCTAGCTTTTTGAGCCTAGCTTTTCCTCTCCCTTCCAAACTCTCCTTATCACGAACTAGAGCTAGCGGTTGAGCCAGTCCACACCTAACCTCCTGCAAGGGATAAGCCAGGACTGTTAACCCAGACCGTGCCATCCATACACGGCCATGTTGGGTGCAATACATAGTATGACATAACATTACATTTCATAACATAAATAAATTAACAATTTGCCCTTATAATGTGTCTACTATGTTGTCCTGTAACCGCAATTGCAGCACTACAGAGATAATTAACTATAGTCTATAATTAACTATTGGTGTTGGATGATTTGGTGGGTGCAAGGCTGTGTCGGTGAATGATGGAGACAATGATCAGGCCCATAGTTTGAAACAAATAAAATCTCACTTTACTATGTTGATGATAGATATTCTAGTACAAATAACAGCAAAAGGCACTGTTTCATAGTATTCACAGTGCAATATCCTCTCAGTAGCAGTATATGGACAGCAACAATGATGGTGGTTATAGTACTTCCTCTCTCTAAAGACACTTTGGAGTCTCTCAGCTGAACCATAGACTTGCAATAAGGTTCTTGTTAAATACTTCTGCAATTCTCGGACTAAGGGGTGCAGAAACTTTACATAAGGATGTCCATCTCAAAGTATACCTCTGCAATACTCCCTTCCACAACAGCAAAGTCTTTCTGCCAGAAACGAGCCCAATACCTTGCTGTCCTAGTCCAGGCCCATCTTCTGACAGCCTAACACAATTTTAAACTGTTAGGTTGTCCATACTGTGCTATTAAGTGCATATATATGCATTGAGCCCTTGAGGAGCCAGAATGGAGGATGGGAGTGGTTGTGGCTCCTGCTATAACACAATCTATCACAGTGACTATCCTATCACTGTTGCTTCCTAGAGCCAGTGCAGCGCAAGGAGGGGGGCATCCTTTCTTCCCACATGGCACACCCTGATCCTGGGGCTCCTGTCTGATGGTAGTTGAAGAGCCTGTGATGTTAGGTGTTTGTATAGGTGCAAGACAGATACTGTACACTACTATGACCAGTGTGTGGTGTAGGAGTCAGAAAACCAGGCCAGAGAGAATAATAAATATCTATGATTACTGAAGTGCAAAATGAAAGTTGTAGTACAGCAATTATTGCAAAACATATTTCCATTTGTGGACAGTGCAATTCTCTCCCAGATAGCTGTGTATGGGTTTAGGCAAGGATGGGAGTTACATGCCCCTCTTTCCTCTCTCTTGCTAAATTATTTCTCAGTAGAGTATGGCGGACAGTAGAACTCTGGTAATGGTGGATGTAATGTCAACTGAGGGATACAGGGTCTTGATGCTACATCTGATCAGGACATGTCCAAGTATGAAGGGTGTCTTAACAGTGCCCCTCCAGTGCAGTAAGGTCTGAATACCTGTAGTTGTGGATTACCTAACTGACTCCTATGCTTGGCCATGCAGATTTAAAGTTCTCCTTTATCTTTCTGTAGATCTTTCAGAGATCTATTAGTCTCTGCAACTTGAGGCCTAAGAAGAAGGAGCATACAGACTTTGTTTCCTTCCCCTCTGAAACCCCAGTCTAGATTCTCCCCAAATGGGGGCTGGCCCACATCTAACTTTGTTTAAGGGCAGAGCCAGGCTAAATAAATAACAACTGTTACTCATAGTGCCGTGACCCACTGGTTTGCTGCTATGGTTTTCAAATGTTATGTTTCAGTACTAAAGCTATTAAAATGTTTACTGTGATGCTAAATATGAACTATGCACAATTTATTTAAAAAAGGTAGTGGACTGGTCCCATTTCCTCTGGTTAGTGAGTCTTCTGGTTCACAACCAAGAGAGATATTGTCTCTAATAGATGCTGCCGACGAACCCAGAAGAGAAGCCTGTGTGTGGATCGAGGGGGACACCATTCCTGTGTGATCTAGAGATGCTAGAAACATAGAAAATCACTGAGGGAAAAAAGCATTGGATTTTAGCTGAACATTGAGGTGAGGGCCATAAAGGGACAGTGCTTGGACATAAACAGTAAAGATAATCCACCCTTACCTCTATGGACTTTGCTGCATGTGGTTTGGGTTATATTGCTTTTGGCCCCATCACACTGTAAATGGCTGTCCAATCTATGGCTTCATCCTGCAGTTGGACATTACAGAGCAATATTAAGAATTTGCAATCGTTTGGTCATTTCAGAAGATTTCATGTTATATCTGGAGAGAGACTCAGAGGGAACCATCATATTGCCTATTCCCTATACAAAGACTTTTGGGAAACATCTGCCTTGTGACCTACTTGACAACTGTGCCTACTACTTGTACTTGCACTGTGACCCCCATCATTTATTCTGTAAAAGAGAGACTTTGTTTTACTATAATCAAGACGGCCTGGTCATTGGCCTACTTATCTGAACCAGGTTCCCTCTCCTGGTCTCCTGCCTTGCAACCCTTTACCCATTCACCCAACATCAAGGTTACCCCAGCCACTGCCATGTAGAAGACCCTGAATTTTAAGGTGTGCCCCGAGAGGAAGAAGGGTTACGCACACGTCAGTCACACAGCCTTTAGGACCGCTAGGATAGCCACTGTGAGGACTACGACTTTCCGTCCGCACTGCCCCCACCACCACTCTAACTCTTATCCCCATCTTCATGCTCGCACAACCCCCCCCCCCCCCGTGCAATACATGCCTCCATGGAATTAAGGATCATATGCAGCGTTTCACCATTGCAACTGGTATCCATGGCAACAGATCTGATAAAACATTATTTCAGAGTATTAGCCGCTGTAAACTTGTGTGTAGCCAAATCGAAAAAATGACCAAATCCCAATATTTCGCATGTTAGTGCAGCAGTTTGTGCTCCAGAGCTGTCCTTCATACTGTAAAGTTGCTTACATATCTATTATAAAGTTTCTAGACACCCACCTAAAAGTATACACATACTCTACCTTGCTCCGTCTTCCGCCTTCCCCATCTCCTCCTTCTGTGGGTGTTAATAGTGCTCACATTATCACACACCTGCATCAGGTCCGCCAACTGTCCTGGATCCAGTGAGACAGTCCCAAATTTTGGCTTCTGTTCTTAGGACGTTGATACAGTTGAATACAATGGGGATTCTATTGTATGGGTGGCACTCAGAGGAATCATACTGTGTGGGGATGAACTAAGGGGGCATTATACTATGTTGGAGGTACTACACTACGTGCAGAATTATTAGGCAAATGAGTATTTTGACCACATCATCCTCTTTTTGCATGTTGTCTTACTCCAAGCTGTATAGGCTCGAAAGCCTACTACCAATTAAGCATATTAGGTGATGTGCATCTCTGTAATGAGAAGGGGTGTGGTCTAATGACATCAACACCCTATATCAGGTGTGCATAATTATTAGGCAACTTCCTTTCCTTTGGCAAAATGGGTCAAAAGAAGGACTTGACAGGCTCAGAAAAGTCAAAAATAGTGAGATATCTTGCAGAGGGATTCAGCACTCTTAAAATTGCAAAGCTTCTGAAGCGTGATCATCGAACAATCAAGCGTTTCATTCAAAATAGTCAACAGGGTCGCAAGAAGCGTGTGGAAAAACCAAGGCGCAAAACAACTGCCCATGAACTGAGAAAAGTCAAGCGTGCAGCTGCCAAGATGCCACTTGCCACCAGTTTGGCCATATTTCAGAGTGCAACATCACTGGAGTGCCCAAAAGCACAAGGTGTGCAATACTCAGAGACATGGCCAAGGTAAGAAAGGCTGAAAGACGACCACCACTGAACAAGACACACAAGCTAAAAAGTCAATACTGGGCCAAGAAATATCTCAAGACTGATTTTTCTAAGGTTTTATGCACTGATGAAATGAGAGTGAGTCTTGATGGGCCAGATGGCTGGATTGGTAAAGGGCAGAGAGCTCCAGTCCGACTCAGACTCCAGCAAGGTGGAGGTGGAGTACTGGTTTGGGCTGGTATCATCAAAGATGAGCTTGTGGGGCCTTTTTGGGTTGAGGATGGAGTCAAGCTCAACTCCCAGTCCTACTGCCAGTTTCTGGAAGACACCTTCTTCAAGCAGTGGTACAGGAAGAAGTCTGCAAGGTAAGAAAAACATGATTTTCATGCAGGACAATGCTCCATCACACGCGTCCAAGTACTCCACAACGTGGCTGGCAAGAAAGGGTATAAAAGAAGAAAATCTAATGACATGGCCTCCTTGTTCACCTGATCTGAACCCCATTGAGAACCTGTGGTCCATCATCAAATGTGAGATTTACAAGGAGGGAAAACAGTACACCTCTCTGAACAGTGTCTGGGAGGCTGTGGTTGCTGCTGCACGCAATGTTGATGGTGAACAGATCAAAACACTGACAGAATCCATGGATGGCAGGCTTTTGAGTGTCCTTGCAAAGAAAGGTGGCTATATTGGTCACTGATTTGTTTTTGTTTTGTTTTTGAATGTCAGAAATGTATATTTGTGAATGTTGAGATGTTATATTGGTTTCACTGGTAAAAATAAATAATTGAAATGGGTATATATTTGTTTTTTGTTAAGTTGCCTAATAATTATGTACAGTAATAGTCACCTGCATACACAGATACCCCCCCCCCCCTAAAATAGCTAAAACTAAAAACAAACTAAAAACTTCTTCCAAAAATATTCAGCTTTGATATTAATGAGTTTTTTGGGTTCATTGAGAACATGGTTGTTGTTCAATAATAAAATTAATCCTCAAAAATACAACTTGCCTAATAATTCTGCACTCCCTGTAAAGAGCATCATAGTGTAGGGTTCCTAAGGGGGCATCATACTTTTTCAGGGGCACTTAGAGTGCGTCATTACTGTCTGAGGGGCACTAAGGGGACTTTTCTTGGGGCACTAGGTGGCTATCGTTACCATGTGCAGGGCACTATTACTGTGTGGGGGCTTGGCAGGATTAGGCAAATATAGACAGGCATTTAGAGGAGTGGCTTATTGTAAAGAAATCTGTCGCAGCACACTATGCCCTTCACTGATGTTGTCCCTTTGTTTGGAGCTTATGTCAATTTTCATTAAATGGGAATGTTTTTTTTTTTTTTTGTGACAGGGCAGAGCTAAACAGCGCAACATGGGACCCCAAGGATAACTTGGCTTGGGGCCCTAGAAATGCTACATCTGACCCTGCACTAGACTCTTTTGTTGCGATCGTTTGGGTTCCCACTGGTGGGACCACTAATGATCAGATATGTACATTGTACATTGGGTACAGTACAGTAAGTGTTGACAACCTCTTTAAATGGGTTATCTGGGCATTATTTAATTTGTTAAAAATAGTATAATTTATTTTAAAATACCCACCTTCTAATAACTTTAGTTCAGCGCTGCAACTCCATGGTAGGGTGGCCTGACATCCGATGAAGGGTGAGAGAAGCACTCCGAGCCCACACACAGCTGACCCTCTTGCTGGGCATCATTATTGGGAAAGGGGATGTGGCTCAATGAAGTTAGGGGGTGGATTAGATGGGTTGGGGCATGGCCTAGGATGTCCTCCTTTTTTAGCAGTTAAACAGGTGGCCACCTTACTCCATGTTCCTCTAGTGGTCTCTATTTACATTGGCTAGAGCAGTGATGTGCTGTACCGGCATGTGAACACTCCAGCCAATCATCGACTGCAGCAATCATGTTACATAGTTACTGAGTTCACCACTGTAGCCAGTGATTGGCTTGAACAATCACAAGTGATATGGTATACCACAGCTACAGTCTATGTATATGTCAGGGGACCGTGGAGTAGCAGTACTGGCATACCTACCAAAATTGGGGTATTCATGCTCTGCCCTATGGATTCCCCAGAAATTCCCCCAAAATTGTCACTTTTGGGGCAAGTTTGTATAAACCCTGCCCATTTGCAATCCGGGTGGTGAGACTGCCTTGCCGAAACCAGGACTGTTGCCTTGTATACACTGAAGCGGCTGTTCCCCTTTAAATGTCCAACAATTAGATACCCAAATTTTAGTAAGTATAACTCTAAGTCTTCTGTTCCTGCCTGATTGCTGATGTCCACATAACAGCATGGAAAATAGAAATACAAATCCAGCATCCATTCCTTTCAGGAACAGCTATGTTACACCTATAAAGCATTCTGAAGAGCGCTCCTTAAAACCCTTAAAATCTGGATTTTCTTCACACATGGTGAATCCGTGACATATAAAGTAAAGCAGAACCTTCAGGACTTTGGCCGAGGAGGAAGTGTAGATCTTAAATCTGCTTTAAGCTTATTATTTTCCACTTATTTTACAGATTTGGAGCAGTAAATTTATAGCTTTCATCGTCCTAACCGATCTCATATTCTGTGTAACGAAAGTAAATATGAAAAATAAAATCAGCTTTGGGCTGGAAGTGAATAATTCTCCCGTTTCTGCATTTTCAATTATGATTTGAACTGGAATGAATCACTTTACCATTTTTTTTTCCTTTTTACATTTGAAAATCGTTTAACTTCCCTTTTCCCCCACGGACACATAATTTTGATTTATAAATATGGTTCGGCCGAGAGGAAGTTTTAAGTGTGTGTTCTTGCAAAAGGGTTTTTTGTTGCAAAAATATTTTTTTTAAAACATTTCGAGCACTTTAGCTCAGCTCCGAGCCTTAGGAAAACAAGGCCTCACAAACAGAGTATTTTTAGCGAGCATCTGTCTATTCATTTAGAGAGCGCTCTCGTCTTAGTTTCTAACCTACGTCTAATAAATTACATTTTCATTTCTGCATCTTTAGACATTTTAGGGGATCAAACTGTCGTCCTATAAATCAGTGCAAAACTCCCAATCAGTTTCTAAAAAACACTATTAAATGAACTGCGCCCTATCGTAAATTAAGCCTTATTTTTCAAAACCCAGGTCCTCTGCTATTTAACCCCTTCAAAGCTTATAACTCACAAGAGGATATGAACTTTCAAGGGGTTTTCTGGGAGTAGAATATTGATGACCTATGCTCGGGTCTGACAACTGTGACTCCTGCCGAGCAGCTGTTTGAAGAGGCCGTAAGGCTCTAGTGAATGCCGTAGCCTCTTTCTAGGCCAGTGACGTAACGTCCATCGGTCACATGGTCTAGGTGCGGCTCAGTCCTACTCAAGTGAAAGGGGCCTCGGCTGCATTAGCAAACACGACCACTATACAATGTACCTATGCTCGGGTATGACAACTGGGACCTCTGACGAGTAGTTGTTTGAAGAGGCTGTGGTACTTTGGCGAAGGCCGTAGCCTCTTCCTAGGCCAGTGATGTCACATTCATCGGTCACATGGCCTAGGTGCGGCTCAGTCCCACTCAAGTGATTTGACCTGGGCAGCAATACCAAAAACGGCCACTATACAATGTACGTCGCTCCACTTGATAGGCTGCGAAGATGTCACAGAGATTGTCCAAGAGGGGATGCTGGGAGTCACACCTCCTCCAATCTGATATTGATTACCTATACTAAGGATAGGTCACCAATTCTTTACTCCCAGAAAATCCTCTTTAAGGCTTACCTTTATGGGCTAGGGCATGGTGGGAATTCTAGTGTCAAATTACATAGAATGTCAATCAACAATCAGCTAATCTAGTAGGCCCGATTTTTGAATGTAACAGGGCAGCTGTAATGAGCAGGGGACCCCTCTATGACATGCATATACTCTTATAGGACATATGAAAGGGATTGTCTTTGTAAGACAGCCTATTAAAGGGGTATGTCCACCTTTGCAATATTATTTTTATTTTTTTGCTTTAAAATAGTTTGAATAAAAATAAATTATTTTTGTATACAGCTCCTATACAGATCGACACGTCTTCATGGTCACAGACTACAAACAAATCCTGTGTAGTCTGATCCTGCAGACATGTTCTGTTCTTTTTTTATCTATCCCATCTTTATTCTGTTCCACACTGATCCATAATATCTCTGAGTACATGCAGCCTCCAGTAGGTTACCACAGATGTATGGGCCACAAACAGTGAGGAGGAGGTGTAAGTAAAGAGTTTTTGGTCTTGTTACAATGACCCAAAAATGTGTGGTCGAAGGTGGTGGCATTGTTGACGTTCCATTTTTTGTAAGAAAGGGCTCCCTTAATTTAAAGGGGTTCTGCAATTTGTTTTAACTGATTATCTATCTGGATAGATCATCAGCATCTGACCGGTGGGGGTCTGACACCCGGACCCCCTGCCGATCAGCTGTTTGAGAAGGCAGCGGCGCTCCAGCAGCGCCGCGGCCTTCTCACTGTTTCCCACTGGCCCAGTGACGTCACGACTAGTATCAACTGGCCTGGGCGGGGCTAAGCTCTTTACACTTGAATGGAGCTTAGCCCCGCCCAGGCCATCGGTAAACAGTGAGAAGGCCGTGGCACTGCTGGAGCGCCGCTGCCTTCTCAAACAGCTGATCGGCGGGGGTCAGGGGTGCCTGTCAGATGCTGATGATCTATCCAGAGGATAGATCATCAGTTAAAACAAACTGTAGAACCCCTTTAAGACTAAGACCGCATTCACGCATATGTGGATTTTCACAGACCACAGTCCATGAAAACCCAGCCTGTCATCCTGCTGAGTGCATGAGCTTCGTGCCGCCCCCACTGTACAGTAATACAGTTGTATGATCTATACGAGTGTATTACTGTACAGCGGCGGCACAAAGCACACGGCGTAATAGCAACCAATGACGCAGTGCGCTCATGCACTCAGCAGGACGACAGGCCGGGTTTTCACGGAGCGTAAAAATCCACGTATGTGTGAATGCGGCTTAACTGGGTATGACCTGCTAATACAAAAACCCATTCCCTGACCCAACAGTTGCATTTTGTTGAGTTCCTTTGGGGATGATGGGGGGTTGTGTGTTTTGTTTTGGCCTTTTTGGGTGTTATTTGCTTATTTACACAAATGAAACCCATATAAAGGACAGAAATAGGGATGGGACATTGGGACATCACAGCAGGGGAACAAAGGAAGTAAAGCTTTAACGTATATGACAGGAAACACATTGAAATAGAAAACGTTGGGCGTAGAGAGTGGGTTATTTTTGTATCTTTTCAGTTTTTGGTTGCATTCTTTCTTGTGACACAAAGAGAACTTTATCATTTACACTAATGTGCCCAGGCCACATGACCATAATGGATCTACAGTCATGCTATTCCACATCTCACCCAGATTTTTAAACATTTATTTTTGGTTGAGAACCTCTTAATTGACCCAAATTTTGTCTCCAGTGTAGTTCTGATCCCATTCACCCCAATCATTACCCCATCGGTGTTACTCACCTAGCTACATAGCAACCTGATCTGCTTCTCCCCACCCCAGCGATGCCTCCTGGTGCGGCCTTTGCCCTGCTTTTTCTGGATTTGACTATGGATGCACATGATGTCACCCAGTGGCTTGTGTTACAGGCATTTTCCAGAATAAAAAAAAAATTTCTTATAGCAGGAAAGTTTAGCTCCCTGAGTTTCAGCGCTGCTGCACTGTGGGTCTCCACTGGTATCTGTTTACTTTTCTACTAAACATGCTGATGACTAGAGATGAGTAAAGCTTTGAAAAAAATCGATTTGGCAGCTTCACCAAAGTTCCCCAAGAAATTTGATTAGTTATGAATCAATTTGTCGCAAATCGCTATAAATCAGGTATACCCAGGCCACTCTGCCGTGCTAATGGCGGTTTGTGCCTTTAAACAGCGGCTGTACCCACTTCTCCAACCCCAGCGCTCTCCTGCCCTACAGATTGGAGCCCTTCTTCTGCCATCTGCTTTTCCTCCTTTCCACATCATCTTATATCAATGAAAATATGTCATCAGGAACATCCAGCTCCTCCTCTCTTGATATGATTTGGATAAAGTAAAGTCAGCAAAAGATGAGGATGGTCATCATTAAGACCTGGCGACCCTCAGGGGTGCAGATTGGATGGTATTGGCTGGCACTGGAATGATTGATGTAGGAATAAGTAAATGTAGGAATAAATAAATAAAACTGACGCAGAATAAGTCTCCCTGAACTCTCCCTCTCTAGTTTTCTTCTATTAATCAACCACTATCTCCGAAAACTCTGAATATCCAACATACAGAACATGACACCAGCCAAATCAGAAGTATGTGGGCCCAAAAGGGGCAAATAATCGAGGCCATTGAACACTCAACTATATCCATCATTCTCCATCTTGTACCATATTGCATGTATTTTTTGGGCACCTAAATAAGGCTTCTATACTTATTACCAAGCACAATGGTCCACTGATTTCATAATAAAAGGGGCTAATGGCATTTTTAGGCATATTTGAAGTCCATACCATAGATTTCATAGATCCATGGGGGAGTGGGGGGGCAGAATACTAATTGGGCCCCATTTAAAAGCTTACATAAAATAAAGGTCACCATGTTAAGCACCACGTTTGTCCATTGACACCTATTAAATTATAAATTAATCTTTAACACCCCATGGGTAGCAAGTGAGTGGCAGCTCACAGTTGAGTTTGGGCCCCTTATTTGCCAGGGCCACTAATAGTGGCCTTGGATACAGACATATGTGACACATTTACACCGAATATAGTAGCGTCTGAGTAGCTTCCACTAACAATCACACTTTAACCATTGGATAAATGTTTGTCTTCTCCTGTCACCATGGGGAACTATAGAGATGTTAACATTTGACAGTCCAATTTCCTGACGTCCATAAATTTTGTGCTCGTCTATACCAGGTTGGACCATTTCTAATCTGAGGTGACTTCATGACTGACTTATTCTTCATCACAGCAATTGTTTCCGAGCTTTCCGCATTCCTACATCGGGATATGTGTCAGAGGAATGGCTGAACATGTGCTAAATGCTCCCAATCTAATTTGTGGAGTTGTCACTTTTGTGTAATAACACAGAAACTGGATACGGCTATCTGCTCCTCTCTGGTGTTTTTCTTCACTTCTCAGACGTTGTCTAATTTGGGTTTTGGGACCCTCAAACCTCATGAAATACCTCAGGGTAAATGTTTAATAACTGGATACTGGGAAATGTGTTGCAAGATGTGTAAACCAATCCAATGGTGATAATAATAGGATGACTAATATAATGAATAATACAAAAATAGATAAAAATGCAACAAAGTCAATATTCAGCCAGTAGCATGTTCATACATAGGGGTTCATTTCCTCGATGTAATAATACCATTATGAAGAGGTCATATGCTCAAAAGAACTTAAAAAACCTTGATGTTATTATGTTAATAATTATAGTAGTTGTTTTCGGGTCGTGAGGTGTGGACAATACAGAAGGCCCAAATGTGTGGTCACTTGCAACCACGGCATCTGAGTGGTCATTTACAAGATATGGTCTATCGTACTGAATACGTAATCAAACGATGGGTTGTTGAAGTCGGCTGGAGGGCTAAAAATAAAGTTAAAAAAAGGTTTAAGAAATTTAAAAAATACAAAAGGAAAATAAACATTCAAGTCATCCATCTTCCCCATTTTACACATAAAAATAAACAATAATAAAATCTGATATAAAAACTGGTATCACTGCATCTGAAAAGTGCCCAAACTATTAAGATATAAAAGTATTTAGCAATTATAGTCATTGGAGTAATCAAATCAACATTTTTTAATGCTTCATCTCCACTCAAAAACATTTTCATACAAAGTGATCAAAAATCCATACATAGTACAAAATAGTATCAATAAAAACTACAGATAAGCCTGCAAAAAAGAGCCCCAAGCATACTGTAGCTCTGTAGACAGAAACCTAAAAAAAATATGGGTGTCAGAATAAAGAAATTAAAAAGAAAACATAATATTTAATTATGTAACAACACATTTCATAAGAAGGCTAAAAGGAGGGAAAGTGTACAAAGGGGTACAATATATAAAGTTCATTTGGTGGATACCTTCTGCGCCCATTTATGGCCTCAGGCATAACTTAAATCAACTTTTTTTTAGGGCCTCTAAACTACATGTGCTTTTCAGCCCCACCAGGCAATGGAGGCCTGGTATGACTGCTACTTATGGCTTCTACACCTTGTTGAGATGAAGTAGTGGACCACAGGGGTCGACTGGCCATTGGCTCTAGAGGGAAATAACTAGTAGGCTGGTAGGATGTCATAAGGCTGGCATAGCATCCATAGCAGCTGCTAAGGGGGGCTGTGGTACCAGGTCTGCCTAGTCCCATGCCCTAGGTGATCCCCACTGTCAAATGTATCTGTGTCCTCAGCAGTAACACACAGGTGCATACTATAGTGGAGTAAGGACCCTTTAGCTGCTCCACCATTCATGTTGCTATCAGCAGCTCAGCAAAGGTAGAGATAGAAGTTGGGACATGAAGCAGTTGATGCCGGAAATGTGTGGTGTGTGCAGAGATGGCAGCAAGAAGAGAAGAGTCAGTGGAAAGTGAGAAGATTGGAAAGAAGAGAGTGGCAGAGAAGAGTTCTGCCACTGGGGATGGCTGCAATTAGCCTAGATGAGGTGGTCCACTACAAAGTACAACGTCCAACAGAAAAAAGGAGCACTTCTGACGTACCAAAGCCTCTTCAAGTGCCTCCAGACCTGGAAATCAATTATACAAGAGAAGGTGGTCCATGCTCATTTTTTCATTTGGCGCTTCTGGTATTGCAATGCTTCAGTTCTTGCCCATAGAGGAGGTACCTAGAGATGTAGCCATAGGTGTTTATTCACCTGGAGCAAAGGTTCGCTTACCCTGGCCAAGGCAAATTGGCTTTATGTAGTCCCCCCTATCTACACCTTAGTCCCCCTATCTACATCTCTAGAGGAGGTGCTTATCGCATGGCTATAATGTCATTTTTGTTGCAGAATTATTTTTAGATCCCAAATTCTGAAGATGGTGGCACAGATTCTAGGTTCATCAAGTTTTAGTGATACCAGCCCACTCTCTAGTCGGAAACAGAAGTTATGGCCATTTGAACTATAGATAAGGAGAACACAAACTCCAAGTGATTTGTCTTACAAGTAGGGATGAGCAGACCCGTGTATGTTCGGGTTCAGGACCCGAACTCAAACCCAAACCCGAACCCCATTGTAGTCAATGGGGACCCAAACCTTGGTGCACTAAAATGGCTGTAAAATAGTCATAGTAAGGGCTAGAGGGTTGCAAAAGGAAGCAAAATGGGGGTAAGAGCAGAACAATTGCCCTGCAAACAAATGTGGATAGGGAAATGACTTAAAATAACATAGAATAGAAGAAAAAAAAAAAATTATAATCTTGAACTAGGAGTAGGAGGTTGAGGAGGCGGTGGACATGGCGGTGTAGGTGGAAGCGGCGGTGGAGGAGGAGGAGATAGCCAAGACTGTTTTTGTTTTTTTGTTTTTTTAATTTATTTATTATTTATAAATTTGGGAAGGCCCCAAAACATTGGGAAATGGAAAAGAGAACACAAAGGGAAAGTGCGCTGGAGTATAACAATGGCTGGGTGCGGCCAGTATACTTGTCTATTCTGCACAAGGTCCTGTGGGATCGATGCCTGGTTCATTTTAATGAACGTGAGCTTGTCCACATTGGCTGTGGACAGGCGGCTGCGCTTGTCTGTGATTACCCCCCCTGCCATGCTAAACACACGTTCAGACAATACACTGCCTGCAGGGCAGGCCAGCACCCCCAAGGCGTAAAGGACAAGCTCAGGCCATGTGCCCAATTTGGAGACCCAGAAGTTGAAGGGAGCAGACCCATCAGTCAGTACATGTAGGCGTGTGCACACGTACTGTTTCACCATGTTGCTGAAATGCTGCCTCCTGCTAAGACGTTCCATATCAGCTGGTGGTGCTGGTTGTTGTGGCGTGCTGACAAAGCTTTTCCACATTTCGGCCATGCTAACCCTCCCTTCTGAGGTGCTGGCGGTGCCTCAGCTGTGTTGGCGACTTCTACCTCCTCCTCTGCCTTCAACGTGTGCTTCCACTGAGCCCCCGCTGTCAGGTGGGAATGCCATCAGCAGTGCGTCTACCAACGTGCCCTTGTACTCGCGCATCTTCCGATCACGCTCCAGTGATGGAATTAAAGACTGCACGTTGTCCTTGTAGCGATGATCCAGCAGGGTGGCCACCCAGTAATCAGCACTGGTTAGAATGTGGGCAACTCGGCGGTCGTTGCACAGGCACTGCAGCATGTAGTCACTCATGTGTGCCAGGCTGGCCAGTGTCAACGACAAGCTGTCCTCCGTGGGAGGTGAATCGTCTGTGTCCTCTGTATCCCCCCCTGGCCACGCTCCAGTGATGCCCATGAGCTGCTTTGGGTGTCACCCTGCTGTGAACACAGTTCCTCCTCATCATCATCTTCCTCGTCATCATCCTCCAGAACTGTGTCCTGGCTGGACAATTGTGTACCTGGCCTCTGTTGGTGCAGGAACCCACCCTCCGAGCCTCGTCCTGTGCCGCATCCCCTTCCATCATCGCCCAAAGCGTTTTTTCAAGGAGATATAGAAGTGGGATAATAACGCTGAGGACGGCGTCATCGGCACTGGCCATGTTGGTGGAGTACTCGAAACAGTGCAACACGGCACACACATCCCGCATGGAGGCCCACTCGTTGGTGGTGAAGTGGTGATGTAACTCCATTATCGCCTGCTGCTGCTCGCACAGTCTCTCCAGCATGTGCAAGGTGGAGTTCCACCTTGTAGGTATGTTGCATATGAGGCGGTGAGCAGGAAGGCTGAAGTTATGCTGCAGCGCAGACAGGCGAGCAGCAGCAGGGTGAGAATGCCAAAAGCACGCACAGACGGTCTGCACTTTCTGCAGCAGCTCGGACATATCGGGGTAATTTTTCAGGAACCTCTGCACCACCAAATTTAGCACATGCTCCAGGCAAAGGATGTGCGTCAAATCGGCTAGGCCCAGAGCTGTTACGAGATTTCGCCCGTTATCGCACACCACCAGGCTGGGCTTGAGTCTTAGTGGCACCAACCACTCATCGGTCTTTTGTTCCATGCCCGTCCACAGCTCCTGCGCAGTGTGGGTTTTTTCCCCCCAAACAGATGAGTTTCAAAACAGCCTGCTGTCTTTTCCCCTGTCTGTGCTGAAGTTGGTGGTGAAGGTGTTACGCTGACCGGATAAGGAGGCGGTAGAGGAGAAGCGGAGGAGGAGGCAACAGGAGGCAACGAGAAACGTCCTGCAATCCTCGTTGGCGGAAGGACATCCACCAAACTGCTATCCGCCTCAGGCCCAGCCGCCACTACATTTACCCAGTGTGCAGTTAGGGAGATATAGCGTCCCTGGCCGTGCTTACTGGTCCACATATCAGTGGTTATGTGGACCTTGCCACAGATGGCGTTGCGCAGTGCACACCTGATTTTGTCCGCCACTTGGTTGTGCAGGGCAGAGATGGCTCGCCTGGAAAAGTAGTGGCGGCTGGGAACAACGTACTGTTTGTGGGGTGGCAGGTGGCACTGTCACTCCAGAGGGGGAGGAAGAGGCTGAGACTGCAGCAGAAGAGGGACCAGGAGGAGCCTGAGATCCTTTGTGGTTTTTGAGGTGTGTACTCCACTGCAGCTCGTGCTTTGCATTTAGATGCCTGGTCATGCAGGTGGTGCTCAGGTTTAGAACATTTATGCCTCGCTTCGGGCTCCGATTGCACAGCGTGCAAACCACTCGCGTCTTGTCGTCAGCACATTGTCTGAAGAACTGCCACTAGTGTATGGTGAGCATGCTCAGCCAAACACTAATTTTACTTGAGCATCAAGATGCTTGGCACATCGCAGTGTTCGGCCGAATACCGCGTGTGCTCGAGCGCAATGCTTGAGTCTCCTCCCCTCACGTTTGTTGGCTGCTACGCGGTACTCTATCCCCAGTCGCCAATATTTTTCACAATGTGCAGTCCCAGCCTTACAACAGCATGTGTCCCGTAACATCACCGTGCCCTGACCAAGTTATTGGGAAGGTCCACTTAACGACTCACACATGGACAAGTGCTTTTGGCCAGGGACTCTACATTTCCCTGACGGCACACTGGGTGAACGTTGTGGAGGCCGGGAGCGAGTCGTACCCTGGGATGGCACAGGTGCTATCGACACCAAGGATTGCGGGCCCTACTTCCTTCAGGGTTTCCGCCGCTCTGAGGTTTTACGCAACTTTGAGGAATCAACAAGGATGGTGAGCGGCGATAACACTATTATCAGCGTAACCATCCCACTTGTGTGTCTACTCAAACGCTCGCTAATCACAATTAAGGTGGACGCTTTGCATGTGGAAGAGGTAAAAATGGGGGAAGAAAGTACACAGAGTGATAGCCAGACCACCCTCAGTTCGTCTTCTCAGCGCGAATTGGATGATGATGAGGAGGACGAGCAGGAGACGGTTGCCTCCGCTGCAGAGGGTAGTACCCATTGAAGTTTTATTCCATCTGTTCAGCGTGGATTGGTAAAAGAGGAGGAAGAGGATGAGGAGATTGAGAGTCATCCTCCTGATGAGGACAGCGAAGTCTTGTCTGTTGGAACTCTGGCACACATGGCTGACTTTATGTTAGGCTGCCTTTCCTGTGACCCTTGCGCGTTATACGCATTTTGGCCAACAAGATTACTGATTGTTCACCCCTCTCGACCCCCGCAACAAAGAGAACTTCTCATCTCTCATTTCTGTGGTGGAGAGAACTAGCAAAATGGTGCAATACCAGAAGGTCCTTGTGGAAAAATTGCTCCAAAAATGTCCAGCTGACAACGCTGGCTACAGAGTACGTAGTTCCTTGGCCAACCGAGGAGGGAAACACACAGCAGTTCCAACAGAGGCAGGGCAACACTCTTTAAGGCCTGGGACAGTTTTATGACACCCCGCCAGCACCCCCAAACTGATGCGCGGCCTAGTGTCACAAGGAGGGAAAATTTATGGAAGATGGTGAAGGAGTAAGTAGCAGACCATGTCAGCGTCCTCAATGATCCCTCTGTGCCTTACAACTATTGGGTGTCCAAGTTGGACATGTGGCATGAACTGGCCCTCTACGCCTTAAAGGTGCTGGCCTGCCTCACCGCCAGCGTTTTGTCAGAGCGGGTATTTAGTGCTGCTTGGGGCATAATAACCGATAAGTGCATCTGCCTGTCAACTGAAAATGCTGACCGGTTGACTCTTATAAAAATGAACAAGGCCTAGATTTCCCCTGACTTCTCTACTCCACCAAAGGAAAGCGTCTGAACATAAAGGCACTCTAAATGTGGCTTTTATGGTGTATTGAATACCCTGTATTCCCATGCACCCCTTCCACCACAAAAAAGGGTATATGGTTCAATCTTCCTTTTCTCGTCCTCCTCCTCCTCCATCATATCAACATGCTTATAAGCTGCCCTCGTTCCTGTTTTAGAGGGTCAGCTCAGCAGCGGGCCCTCACCCATAATATTTTAGAGGGTCACCAGCAGGCCCTCAACCATAATGTTTTAGGGTCAGCTCAGCAGCAGACCCTCACCCCTAAATTTTTTGATGGTCAGCTCGGCAGCAGGCCCTTGTCCACGACATTTTTTTGATGGTCAGCTCGGCAGCAATCCCTCGCCCACAATTTTTTTTAGATGGTAAGCTCAGCAGCAGGCCCTCACCCCTAATGTTTTAGATGGTCAGCTCGGCAGCAGGCCCTCACCCCTAATGTTTTAGATGGTCAGCTCAGCAGCAGACCCTCACCTCTAATGTTTTAGATGGTCAGATCAGCAGCAGGCCCTCGCCCCTAATGTTTTAGAGGGTCACCAGCAGGCCCTTGCTCATAATGTTTTTGAGGGTCACCAGCAGGTCATCAATCCTAATTTTTCTAAGGTGTGTATGATGCCCTCCTTCATGTGTAATAAAGGGTGTATTGAAGTGCCGGTTCCTTGTAATTTTTGGCAGCCCTTTCACTTAGTGCATAGGCTTTATGAGGGTAGGAGTCCCACTACCTGAACAATTGTACCACAATGTGAAAGAGGCCCTCCTTTATGTGATATACAGGTTGTATCGGAGTGCCTCTTCCTTGACATTTTTGGCAGCAGTAAGTAAATATACAGGAAAGAATGTTTCCCAACAATTTTTCCTCTAAAATCGATTTTATCTTCCGTTTGGTGCGTATTATTGTCAGTCTGTAAAAGTGGTGTACTACTCGGACAACATCGTTCACAGCAGCGACCTGGGAGTCCAAGAAGCATCCAGACATCCCCCCCATGCTGTTCCTGGACCATTTCAGTGGTGTTTCCATTAATTTCTGACCTTTTCCTATGAACCAGACACCCTCCTCTCTTCAGAGCAGGGGGTGCCTGGTTTAATGCTGGGGTTCTCCCATTGACTTCCATTGTTTGAGCATCCCGAGGTGTTCTACTCGAGCAACCGAGCACTTTGGTGCTCGACCAACACTAACTGCCACACCAGGAAACTCCTTGGAGCTGGCTTTGGTGTGCTCAGTCCCTGAGTGCGGTGGGCAGTAGCAGGCTTACTGGCTAGGAGAGGGCCACTCTGCTTTTGCACCCTGCTTCCTCTTTTGCTGTGCGGCTAGTGCTGTGTGACCACCACCTCTTCCTCCAAACTGCACATGTCACTTGCATGATCTTGATTTCATGTAAGGTCTAGGACCTCATCATGCTCCACATCGTCTTCCACCCACTCTTCACCCCTGCCCTCCTTGCCGGTCTGCACACTGTAGAAAGCCGCAGCAGTTGGCACCTGTGTTTCGTCATCATCACAGACGTGCTGCAGTGGTCCTCCCATGTCCACATCCTGAAACATAAGTGGTTGGACGTCAGTGCACTCAATCTCTTCCACTTCTGGGGCAGGGCTAGGTAGATGGCCCATGGAAACCCTGTCAGCAGAGTCATAAAAAAGCAGAAGAGACTGCTGCATGACTTGGGGCTCAGACTGCTTGGCTGATTTTCAAGGGGGTGAGGTGAAAGACAGATGCTTATGGGTTGCAGGTGCCAACTCTGTGCTTCCAGCAGGAGACCGGGTGGGAAACAATGTGAAGAAACTGGAGGCACTCTCAGCCACCCAATCTACTACCGCCTCTACTTGTTCTGGCCTCACCATTCATACACCGGTATTCGGGCCTACAAAATAACGCTGAATATTCTGCCGCCGATGTGCACCTGAGGAAAGTGTTTCATTTGGTAGCCTAGCTGGCACAGATTGACCACGTTCTCTCCCTGCAACAGGAGCTCCACCAACACCAGCAGCATCACGACCAGGGCCACGTCCTTTATTTGATGCTCTCCTCATTCTTTGTGGTCACCCACTGAACTAACAGATGGATTAACTATATTAATTTCCCTGTCACAAATGCAGTACAGGTGTACTTCACACACAAAATAGGTATATGTCACCCACCAAACTAACAGACGGATTAACTATATTAATTTCCCTGTCACGTATGCAGTGCAGGTGTACCTTACTCCAAAAATGGGTATATGTCACCCACCGAACTAACAGACAGATTAACTATATTAATTTCCCTGTCATGGATGCAGTGCAGGTGTACCTCACACCAAAAATGGGTATATGTCACCCACCAAACTAACAGACGGATTAACTATTATATTTTTGTGTCAGCGGTACAAAGATGGTGCACTGCACCCACAAAAAAAAAATCGCTATAGGTCACCCGCAGAATTAACAGCCAGATTAATTATTATAATTCTGTGTCAGGGGTGCAAAGATGGTGTATTGCACCCACAAAAAAATCACTATAGGTCACCCACAGAATAAATAGCCAAATGAGATTCCTAACCTTCTCCCTCACTTCAGCTGTCTGCTTCCTGTCCCTGCACTACCCTGCTACACGTGATCCAGCTTGTATAAAGGCTGGGTCACATGAGGCACCAGCCAATAACAGCCATGCCATTACTAGGCATGGCTGTGATTGCTTCTTAGTGCCCACAGCTTAAAAGCTTGTTGATTAGCTGCCCTGCAGCCTTTAAACAGGCTTTATTAAATGACTGAACACCGAACTCGAACCTGAAATTTTGCTGAAAAGTTCGGGTCCTTGTACCCAAACTCTCAAAGTTCGGTACGGACCTGAACTTTGCAGTTCGGGTTTGCTCAATACTACTTACAAGGTTTCTTTGAAATGAATTTGGGTCAAAGTTTCAATGGTCCATAAAGTCCAATATTCCTATTCTGGTCTATGAGAGTAATTTCTTATGTCCACGTTGTTTGTTATCTTTAAAATGTCAACCATCAAATGAAATTCCAAGAACTTCAATGGAATAAAAACAATCTCATCTTGAGACCTACAGGAAAAAATTGTAAAATATCTGGAAATGGAAATGTCTACTGTGGACAAACTAATGATTCAACCATGAAGCCAGAATGTTTATTTTGGTTTCTTTTACCAATCATCCCATAATCTGCCCATAGATGATTCTATTCGCCATCCTAAAATTTCAAAGAAAACTTTTGACTCTCAGTAATGTTTTAAATGCAAGCTAAATAAAACAATCTGTATGACTTTTCATCTCATCGTTGCTGCCAAGTGGTTTTGAAGGCTTGAATGTTTTTGGCATGGGCCAGCGTGGAGGAATTCATTTATGAGTTAAGCTAGTATACTTGTCTGGATTTGAAATGTCTGTTTATGGCCGGAGTTGATTTTCAATAGATCCCTAAGAAAAAAACAATCAACACAGAACAATTAATTTACCAAATGCTGAGGTTTAGTATCTAGTAGAAAGTTTATTTTTAGGTCATGAAATCTGGACAATTTTGGTTGACAAATCTTACAAAAAGAAAGAAAAGAAAAAGATCAACAGAACTCAGAATATGTCAAAGAAAGACTTTACTCTTGAGGAAACCTCCTGCACGGGTTTTCGAAATTCCTGCAGTCCTTTCTTAGCAACCAAATACAAAGTTCCACTACATTAGTGCGCCCTGTAACAACTTTGCTTACAAATTCATTTTTGATCGATAGCCATTGGAGGACTCTTAGGGCACTGTCAAATGACTTATTGCCCTATCATAACTTAAAGAGGTTATCTCATGAAGACAACCCCTGCCTATTTGCCTTATAGTGGTTTTATAGGGGGGAACTTTCTCTGGCAGACTATCTCGGTCTATGCTTTACATAGATGGCCATTAATTGGACATGGGCCACATGTCTGACATGTCTAGCCTGCCGTCCTGGCTTCTACCTAAAACTAAATTGTGTTCATGAGCCCATTTAAATCCCATTTGCATGCTCTTGGCACAAATACTAACCAGCTATGCGTCCTGGTAGAGCAGTAGTGGTTCTTTAGTGTTACATAAGATTATAAGCCATATGGCAATGTCACGGAAAGTAGGGAACAGCATCCACCCAACAGCTCTCCCTACCTATTTGGATGATCCACCTTAAACATTGGCCACCAACTGGTAGACAGTCCCTTTCCTAAGTGCTCGGGACCTAAAAGGAGTAATCAGACAAAACCAGTACATAAACAGAAGTAAACATCACAGACATAATCAGAAGACAAACGCAGAACTAGAAACAAGTCCAAAGTCAAAACCAAGGAAAATGTCAAGAGCAAAACATGCACAATACGAAGTCATATACCATGCAGGGTCAGCACAAGAAATCACATTCAAGGCCGAATCAGTAGTCAGAGATGAAGTCAGAGGTCAATCCATGTAACGAACCCCGTTAGTAGTAGCGTCTGGTTCGTCTGGTTTACCCGAACGGAGAAGCACGCAGTGAGTATAGCCCTCCGTTCGGTGCTGGTTCGGTAGATTCCCAAGGTGTAACTGCCAGCGGTATCTCTCCCACACACATCACAGGTACCCAAACAACAGCCAAAACGTGATGAAGGGTCTAAGAAGACTCTGTTTTTAATGACCCGAACTTGTATTCATACTGTACCCCCTGAAAAGGGAGGGGGGGCCTTCCCCTGGGGGAGGCAAGAAACAACCAATAGTACATGCGTTACAGTTTGGTTCCTCCCTTTGTTTGCCTGGAGACAATTAGTCCAGACACTGTATAAACTAACTATCTCCAGACAATAAACCCACGAAAATTACCTCATAGACAAATTACATGGTACAATTACAGGCCACACAATACGCATACCTTCACAGGTCTCCCCCTTTGTCTGCCTGGAGATAATTAGTCCAGACACTGTATAACTTAATTATCTCCAGACACTAAACCCACGAAAAGTACCCCATAGACAAATTACATGGTACAATTACAGGCCACACAATACGCATATCTTCACAATCCAAAAGTCAGGAGTCCAAAATACATAGCAAGGAATATGTGGTAGTGAAACCAATTGCAGACAACTGTGGCCAGCAGTAACCTGTTTAAATACCCTCCCATTAACAAGCCTGGGACATTGGCCTGGATGCTGATTGGCAAGACGCCTCATCTGACCCAGAAGTGACATCAGCACTCACCGGATGCTGGCATCAATCCTGATTGGCTTGGCGTCCCTAAATGCAGTTAGGCCAGACCACCCTGCAGCCCAGACTGGTTAACCTGACAATGGGGTTCCACAGAGGGAGCTGCCTTAAGGAGGTTGGCTTATCATGGGAGTGTGGACAGGTAAGTACAGTAAGTTACAGGCAATATAGAGGCAAAAAAGCAAAATGCCCATCTGTATGTTACAGGCAATATGGAGGGGAAAAAAGCAAAATGCCCCTCTGTATGTCACAGGCAATATGGAGGTAAAAAAGCAAAATGTCCCTCTCTAACTGAAAATTAGGTTCCGCATTAGTGGTATGGTCATAAAAAACACTGTCCAAATTGAATACCTTGCACCATGCTACCAAAATCATCAACACGCTGCAACACACATCACAACCACTGGGTGGTCACACATAGACACATATATCATAAACATCTACCTGCAGAGTATTGCACAATTGTGTTTTGTTTTTCAAAAGCGGTAACTTTGCTCCACACATCTCAGGATATGTCCAGGTAAGAGAAAAGGGAAGGGCACATCTGTATGATGGATCTGTTTTTGAAGGGATCACAACAAATCCTAACAGATCCCACTGGTTTACAGTTGCATCTGTCAGGTTTCTGTATTTTTGAGAGCAAGAATTGAGCTGCAGCCTACTCTGCACTGGCTTACAAAATACCACAACCCCAACGAAAATGGAAAAGCAGACCTTCGGGGCAGATATTTTTGAGGCAGGGACCAGTGGCGTGCCAAAGGGAGGAGGGGGGTCAGGAGGGGGGCCATCCGTCCCGGGTGCCATCTTTAAGGGGGGTACAGGATGCAATGAGCACCTCCTTCAACACAGATGGAAGTGCTTGTTGCTAGAGCTGTGGTCCTATCACTTACTGACCACTTAGCACCCTGCGTTCTTTCCCTCCTCCAGACTGCTGCTTAACATTCAGCCCTGCAGGCAGAAATCGCGCTGCCAGCCTGTGTAGGAGGAGCCCAGGAATATGCCTGTGCTCCTCCCACATAGTGCTGCAGAACAATCTGTGCCTGCAGGGGAGTTCTGGGGGTGATGATCAGGAATGGGACAAGGTGAGTAGTTACATTTTTTTTTTATTTTAATAACACTTTTTAATAACACTGAGGGGGCACCAAGAGGACATTATTACTGTGAAGGGGGCACACAGAGGGCATTACTACTGTGAAAGGGCACAGTAGTAATGAAGGGGGCACAGAGAGGGCATTACTACTGCGAAGGGGCATAACAACTGTTATGGGGCACAGAGAGGGTATATCTGCTGTGAGGGTGGGGGGAGGATAGGGCATAACTACTCTGAAGGGGCACAGAGATGGCATAGCTACTGTGAGGGGGGCACAGTAAGGACATACCTACTGTGAGGACCGCACAATGTGGGAATAACTACTGTGAAGGGGCACAGAGAGAGCATAACTACTGTGAAGTGGCATAACAACTGTTATGTGGGCACAGAGAGGACAGCTTTACTGTGGGGGGCACATTGAGGACATAACTACTCTCAAGGGAGCACAGAGAGGCCATGACTACTGTGAGGGGGGACACAATGAGGACATAACTACTGTGAGGGGGCACAATGAGGGCATAACTACTGTGAAGGGGCAGAGAGAAGGCATAACTACTGTGAGAGGGTACAATGTGGGCATAACTACTGTAAAGGGGCAGACAGAGGGCATACCCACTGTGAGGGGGCACAATGTGTATACTTCTGTGAAGGGATGCATTAAAGGGAACCTGTCACCAGTTTTATGGTGTCCTAACTAAGGGCAACATAAATAAGTGACTGATTCTCTTAGCAAAATGCTGGGTCACTTTCTTTAATTGAACCAGTCAATCTGCCAACATCTTATATTGAAAAGCTCCAGCTGATAATGATGAGTCCTGAATATTCATGAGCTCTTGACTCTCCCCGCCCACCTGCTGCTGAATGACAGTTATTTTCCATATGAATCAGCAGCAGGTGGGCAGGGGAGTGGCTATAGCTCTGAATTAAATATACGCCGGACTCACTGACATCACGCTGGACTCAAATCAGCTCATTAGCATGTGGCATCTTTGTGTGTATATTATGAGGTAACCATCTGTCACACCAGTAAGTGAATACATCCAATGTACTATTTAGTAGTTAATGATTGTATATAATTAGTTAGATTATAATCAAATATCCACATGACAGGTTCCCTTTAAGGGTATAACTACAGTGAAGGGGTGCAATGAGGGTATTACTACTGTGAGGGGGCACAATGTGTACATAACTACTGTGAGGGGGTACAATGTTTTAAAGTATGGGGGAGGGGTCCAAGAGAAAGGATTTGCCCCGGGTGGCAAACACTTTAGGCACGTCACTGGCAGGGACTATAGTCCACCATTTTACATTGAGTTTCATAAACTGATGAGGTCCCAAATTGATAATGTAAAAATATATAAGCTCACCTAACTTTTTGCATGACACTTTATGGTACAGTATATTTACAAAATAATGTTTGCGTTTCTTTTGTACTTTGCAGCGTATAGGCACTTAGTGAAGTTCTCACAGCGGAGCACTTTACATAACCTGCGCCTTTGGGTTACAGACCCTTCACAAATACATCTTTGACTTACAATAAACCTGCAGATGTTTGGCTTCCTACAATTCACATTGAAATAGTCTGTTTGGCACAAAAATAAATGCTTCTATAAAAACCTGTGAATTTGTGCAGAGCGGCCAGACTGGAGCTGTCAGGGGCAGTTATTTTGTTGGAATACGTGGAGCACCAAAAAGATCTTGCTTGTTATAAATTCCAGAATCCCATTGTATGGCATTAAGAATTACAGTATTTTTATTACTGGCTCAGTGGTTAAGACAATGGAATTATAACAGTGAGGTCATGGGATCAAATCTGAGTCATGACCTGGGTGAGTTCTGCAAAAAAAAATAAAAAAATTAGCTGGATTTACACTTTGCGTATTTGGGTGACATTTTTTGCTGTGATGACTGGTCAAACGTTCAGTGGGTGTTGTTTCCGCGCAGTACTGTAAAAGAATGGGAGAGGGATGTAATGAGTTCTATCTGTGTCAACCACCGATCCTGGCCGCTTGACCCTTCAGATGTCGCGGTCAATGCTGATCACAGCATCTGCTGTACTCCAGACCTGGGTGTATCTGCAATTGTTTTATAGTTATGTATTGTTAAGTATTTAATGTTTTGGCCGTCTATTCCAGCTAGGGAAGATATGGTTGGCAGTGGTCAGCATGGACAGGGCTAACCACCCTGTTCTTCCCTCTTGGTAGGAGTGGGCTGGTCCTGTTTCCTGCCAGGAGGGGGAGTTCCAGTTTAGAGAGTGAAGGGAGAGGAAGCACATGTCAGAGCTTCTAAACCAAGAAACCGTACCTAGTTCCTCTTTGAGACCACTACTTCCAAGGGGCCATCAGAATTTGGAACACCGCTTTCAGAAGGCATCAATGTGTCAAGACAACAGAGTGATCAGCGAAATTACAGCTTTACAGACCCTGCTGCAGATGAGGGACTACGGCTCAGACACCATCACCTCGCTAACAACCAGGCCAGAAAAACATCAAGTCTGTATCACACAGTGGACACCTATATCCACAAGTGCCTGCAAGTGATATTAAATTGCCATAAAACCAGCCACCGTACCTCATCTGGTGCCAGAAACTGCAAAATAGACTTTTATATTTTTACTTCTGGCCTGATTCTTCAGTCTACCTTTCCACTGCACTGATCCCCAGGGAGCAATGGCCTGAGGGAGAACACATTTCTACAACACCTCTTCAGGGCCATAGAATGTGTCGGCAGATAAGAACCATTTGGCCCATCTAGTCTGCCCAATATACTAAATACTATGGACAGCCCCTGGCCCTATCTTATATGAAGGATGGCCTTATGCCTATCCCATGCATGCTTAAACTCCTCCACTGTATTTGCAGCTACCACTTCTGCAGGAAGGCTATTCCATGCATCCACTACTCTCTCAGTAAAGTAATACTTCCTGATATTACTTTTAAACCTTTGCCCCTCTAATTTAAAACTATGTCCTCTTGTAGCAGTTTTTCTTCTTTTAAATATTCTCTCCTCTATTACCTTGTTGATTCCCTTTATGTATTTAAAGGTTTCTATCATATCCCCTCTGTCTCGTCTTTATAGAAACATATACTGTATATATAAAATGTAAAAGAAATTAAGTTTATAGTAAATGAATAATTAAAAATAAAACTTTTTTATTCCTCACACCTTCCAAAAACTGGAATAAATAGTGATAAAAAAAACTCCTATGTACCCCAAAAGGGCCACTACCATTCTCTGCACCGACTCCTCACGGGGTCGCTATACATCTAAGTGGTTTTACTGGGGGAGGAGGCTGATTTTGTAAGTCCACTAATATACCCATGGGGCAATTGTAGCACGCCATTGGGTTGTTATGGCAACTATGGTCCCCAGGTCTGCCACAGACCTCCCTAGAGGTAGGATCTAATAAACTGCCAGTCAGTTTTACACTAAAAGAGATAATACACGTCAATGCCAATAAAGAGCAATGTAGTACTGACGTGATCAAAGTATAACATAGGCCCCCTGGTGGGACAAAAAAAAATGTATACTGTATATATAAAATGTAAAAAATTCAGTTTATAGTAAATTAATAATTAAAAATAAAACTTTTTTATTCCTCACACCTTCCAAAAACTGGAATAAATAGTGATAAAAAAAAACTCCTATGTACCCCAAAATGGCACCAATCAAAACTACCGCAAAAAAAAACAACACACACACACACATACACTCACCTAAAGAATTTTTAGGAACACCTGTTCTATTTCTCATTAATGCGATTATCTAGTCAACCAATCACATGGCAGTTGCTTCAATGCATGTAGGGTTGTGGTCCTGGTCAAGACAATCTCCTGAACTCCAAACTGAATGTCAGAATGGGAAAGAAAGGTGGGCTACAACAGCAGAAGACCCCACCGGGTACCACTCATCTACACTACAAATAGGAAAAAGAGGCTACAATTTGCACGAGCTCACCAAAATTGGACTGTTGAAGACTGGAAAAATGTTGCCTGGTCTGATGAGTCTCGATTTCTGTTGAGACATTCAAATGGTAGAGTCCGAATTTGGCGTAAACAGAATGAGAACATGTATCCATCATGCCTTGTTACCACTGTGCAGGCTGGTGGTGTAATGGTGTGGGGGATGTTTTCTGGGCACACTTTAGGCCCCTTAGTGCCAATTGGCCATCGTTTAAATGCCACGGGCTACCTGAGCATTGTTTCTGACCATGTCCATCCCTTCATGACCACCATGTACCCATCCTCTGATGGCTACTTCCAGCAGGATAATGCACCAGGTCACAAAGCTCGAATCATTTCAAATTTGTTTCTTGAACATGACAATGAGTTCACTGTACTAAAATGGCCCCCACAGTCACCAGATCTCAACCCAATACAGCATCTTTGGGATGTGGTGGAACGGGAGCTTCGTGCCCTGGATGTGCATCCCTCAAATCTCCATCAACTGCAAGATGCTATCCTATCAATATGGGCCAACATTTCTAAAGAATGCTATCAGCACCTTGTTGAATCAATGCCACGTAGAATTAAGGCAGTTCTGAAGGCAAAAGGGGGTCCAACACCGTATTAGTATGGTGTTCCTAATAATTCTTTAGGTGAGTGTATCTGGTGATGGAAATTTTTTTAAATATTGGACTTGGAATGAGGTGATGCAAAAAAGTTATGTTAGTTGTCCAAAAGTAGTAAAACATAAAAAACTGTATAAATTTGGAATTGCCGTAATCTAACCGACCCACAGAATAAGTGGCTGTTCACATTACGATCTTGTTTGCCCTACATTTAACATATACAGTACAGACCAAAAGTTTGGACACACCTTCTCATTCAAAGAGTTTTCTTTATTTTCATGACTATGAAAATTGTAGATTCACACTGAAGGGATCAAAACTATGAATTAACACATGTGGAATTATATACATAACAAAAAAGTGTGAAACAACTGAAAATATGTCATATTCTAGGTTCTTCAAAGTAGCCACCTTTTGCTTTGATTACTGCTTTGCACACTCTTGGCCTTCTCTTGATGAGCTTCAAGAGTTAGTCACCTGAAATGGTTTTCCAACAGTCTTGAAGGAGTTCCCAGAGATGCTTAGCACTTGTTGGCCCTTTTGCCTTCACTCTGCGGTCCAGCTCACCCCAAACCATCTCAATTGGGTTCAGGTCCGGTGACTGTGGAGGCCAGGTCATCTGGCGCAGCACCCCATCACTCTCCTTCATAGTCAAATAGCCCTTACACAGCCTGGAGGTGTGTTTGGGGTCATTGTCCTGTTGAAAAATAAATGATGGTCCAACTAAACGCAAACCGAATGGAATAGCATGCCGCTGCAAGATGCTGTGGTAGCCATGCTGGTTCAGTATGCCTTCAATTTTGAATAAATCCCCAACAGTGTCACCAGCAAAGCACCCCCACACCATCACACCTCCTCCTCCATGCTTCACGGTGGGAACCAGGCATGTAGAGTCCATCCGTTCACCTTTTCTGCGTTGCACAAAGACACGGTGGTTGGAACCAAAGATCTCAAATTTGGACTTATCAGACCAAAGCACAGATTTCCACTGGTCTAATGTCCATTCCTTGTGTTCTTTAGCCCAAACAAGTCTCTTCTGCTTGTTGCCTGTCCGTAGCAGTGGTTTCCTAACAGATATTCTACTATGAAGGCCTGATTCACACAGTCTCCTCTTAACAGTTGTTCTAGAGATGTGTCTGCTGCTAGAACTCTGTGTGGCATTGACCTGGTCTCTAATCTGAGCTGCTGTTAACCTGCGATTTCTGAGGCTGGTGACTCGGATGAACTTATCCTCCGCAGCAGAGGTGACTCTTGGTCTTCCTTTCCTGGGGCGGTCCGCATGTGAGCCAGTTTCTTTGTAGCGCTTGATGGTTTTTGTGACTGCACTTGGGGACACTTTCAAAGTTTTCCCAATTTTTCGGACTGACTGACCTTCATTTCTTAAAGTAATGATGGCCACTAGTTTTTCTTTACTTAGCTGCTTTTTTCTTGCCATAATACAAATTCTAACAGTCTATTCAGTAGGACTATCAGCTGTGTATCCACCTGACTTCTCCACAACGCAACTGATGGTCCCAACCCCATTTATAAGGCAAGAAATCCCACTTATTAAACCTGACAGGGCACACCTGTGAAGTGAAGACAATTTCAGGTGACTACCTCTTGAAGCTCATCAAGAGAATGCCAAGAGTGTGCAAAGCAGTAATCAAAGCAAAAGGTGGCTACTTTGAAGAACCTAGGATATGACATATTTTCAGTTGTTTCACACTTTTTTTGTTATGTATATAATTCCACATGTGTTAATTCATAGTTTTGATGCCTTCAGTGTGAATCTACAATTTTCATAGTCATGAAAATAAAGAAAACTCTTTGAATGAGAAGGTGTGTCCAAACTTTTGGTCTGTACTGTACATCAGGAGGATAAGGATGCAAAAGCATAATATACTACCCTTTTCCTTCCTGCAGAGTCTAGCAAAAAAATATATACTGTACGTTAACAGATTTTTAACAGTTTTTTTATTTTATTTTTTATGCGCTTTTTGTCACCGTCTTCTCTATGGGGGAAAAAAAGCTATGAAGAAAAAACTAGTGATAAGACACAAGAGGAAGACTTACCAAAATTGGTGCAAAGGAAAACTGACTTAGTTGCCCAGAGCTTCTTTAAAGGACAGTGTGCAACCACCCTCCATAAATGAAAGCTTTGAGGTATTAACACCTCAGACATGTTTGTAAGTTAATTGTCTTATATTGGGTTAATTTTGCGGACAGGTTTTGCTTTTTTTTTTTTTTTACACTGTGATTTTTAGAAAAATAAATGGAGCAAAAAGTTATGTCCTTTTGAATTTCTCATTACATTCCAGTGCAGTTCTCCAGCTGAGAACTTTTGGATCCCAGCTGTATGGTTGCGAAGCCACTTACACGTGTGTGTGCATCCATGCAACATTTTTCACATAACAGTAGGACAAGAAACATAAAGCAGAAACAAAAAAAGAGAAGAGAAACTGCAGCAAACTGCCCTGTGTGAACCCAGCCTCTAGGAGGCGCCGCCTCACTACAATTTAGTGTTTACAAGTTAGGACACTTTTCTTATTGATGGTCTTATATGTTTTGGCAGTATTTTGTAGCTGAGACCCTGTTACAACACTTGGATGTCACAGAAGCTTATCCCCATATAGAAGTTGGGCTACCTTCCATCAGCCAAATAGAAGGTTTGCCACAAAGAAGACTTAGTTCGGAATCATATGGATAGCAGCCGTATCTGTGGAGGGTTCTGAAGCCAGATTGGCAATTATCAGTTAACATTGACAACTCATTCCCATTTGCCCTGGGCTCACAAACATCATACTTGTTCTATAAACCAGTATAGAGCGCTGCTAAGTGAGAGCTCCAACTTGTGAACCCAGCCCTTATATGAATTATGTTCACTAGAGTGGTTGACATTAGTGATGAGCAAACACCAAAGTATTTGGGTGTTCAGCCTGAACACATTGCTATATTTGTGTGCTCGGCCAAGCACCCAAGTATAATGGAAGTCAATGGGAGACAACTAGGCATCCCCTGCTCAGAAGAGAAGACCGTGTCTGGTTCATACAAAAAGGTTAGAAATTGATAGAAACCCCATCAAAACAATTTGGAAATAGAATTAAGATAGCTGAATGCATCTTAGACTCCTATTATGTACAACATACAATAGTCAACCACACAAAGGCTGTATACCAAAAGCCAGGTATGTGCAAACCATCAATCTATCCATCCATGAGACAGATAACAGCCAGCATACCTTACAATGGCAGCCTTGTGCACTAGGAGATATTCCAAACCAGCTCTCATCTGATTGAGAACCAGTAAACCTCAAAGTTATTTAGCATCTGTTTGATGGCTTGGGTGGACCTGCACACCTAGATCAATATCATTAGGGTGACAAAAAGTTTTCCGATTGTCCTAACATAATATTCAATAACCTTTCTATACAGTTTTGTCATGTAAAAACTAATTTGCATAAACATGGGCTTATGGGAAAGAGATGCAAATGAGCAGAATCTGCCTTGTTTTTCAGCTGTCATAAGACTATGAAAACCAATAGAGGGCGCTATTGAGTTATGAACAGCGCCCTCTATTGGTTTCACAGTCTTATGACGAGACAAATATTCTTGTCAGAAGACTATGAAACCAATAGAGGGCGCTCATCACTAGTTGACATGTAATACTAGATTTCTCCTGCAGCAATCACTTGATCTCTGTGCTGGCTTTAAAATAAAAAGGGTGAGATTTATTCAAAACATGGGCTAGGCAGGGAGGCATCAGGTATGCATTCTGGTTCTACAATGGTGCCCTCAATCTTCAGTGTTCACTCCTGAAGCTGACTCCGGTTATATTATCGATTGGATTAGGGTAATTCATATCACCTTGTCAATTGACCTGATCTTAGGATGTGTCGTCATTTATGGCCTGTGTGAGTTATACGCACTGTGATGCTACTTGGTGGTCAAGATTGCAGGCAAAAGGGGAGTGGGGTCACTTTAAAAACTTTTTTAAATGGCGTTTAATTTTCTGGGACTTCTTGCTTGGAAGGGTTCTATCTTGGGCCACAACAAGGGCTATGGTCCATTGCATCTAGATTTTATGGATGACTGGTTGACTTTTTGTAGAATGCATGTCCTTTGTTAAATATAGAGGACCGGGGTATTGTTTGCTTATATAAGCCTGAAGAGCATATCTACTTTAGCTACAGACCGTACATTTTTGGTAGTGAGGAGGAGAGTAGCCCCAAATTAGTTTAGCCATCCTACCTCCTCATGGTGGTAAGGAGTGCAGGACCTGTAGTCAGGGGCAGACTGGAAACTTAGACTAGCCCGGGAAAAACTTTGAAGTGGCCCCATGTTGACTGAAGGCAGGTAACACAAGTAGGCAGGGACAACAGAGGTAGGTGAGGCCAGAAATACTGTTGTACAGCACAAAATACCACCCCAGCAAAACCAAATAACGCAGTGCAGCATAAAATACTGCCGCCTTTGCTTCAGTATTTACCTGTATCACCTTCCTGAGGAAGGCGATACAGTTAAATTCAGGAGGGTACCTGTGGCCGCCGGCAAGGTGTATAAGTACCTGATTCTCCAAGGATTAATTAAAGGGGTTACCCGACACTAACAAATGCCCACCATATGCCCGGGCCCCTCACACTGATTCTACTTACCTGGCTCCCCACATCGCTCCTGGTCCCCGCACTGCCGCTGTTGCATTTCCCTGTCACCTGTCACGCAGATGAAAACATCCGGTGTTGGGAGGAGCAGCCAATAGCAGACGGTTACGGGGACGAGCCTCACTAGTGTCACCCGCAATGCTAGAGAGGCTCAACACTTTTCGCTGCCTGCCATTGGCTGCCCCCACTCACAACTCATGTTTTCATCCGCACTCGGGGAGAAGCAACTGCGGCCGTGTGGGAACCAGGAGCAACGCGGGTTGCCAGGTATGTAGAATCAGTGTGAGGGGCTCGTCATATGGAGGAGCATTTGTTAGTGTCGGATAACCCCGTTAATGCTGAGAGCATCAGATCATTATATACCCAGACGACGGCAATGAGGAGGGCTTGGGTGGTCCCCAGTGCATCAGCTCACTGGGAAATTTCTCTGTAGAGTCTATGGCCAGTCCAACCCTGCCTGTTGTCCTTCTGTCCTACAATATAACTGTTGGGTAGATCACGGGTTGGGTTGTCCTCTACCAAGATTGGAAAGGGTAAGCCGGCAACACCATGGATGTCCTCCTAAGAGTGGCAAAGCCATCTAAAAGTCAGATTTATCTAGTCCATTTTAACTCATAGTAAAGACTTATTGAGGAACTTGACTTTTCTTCTAATTACTTTACTGGCTGTAGTGACTATAGCACTATAGTAATTAATTTTGTCTTAACCATAGTGAACCACCTCTACACTAAAGCAGTGAAACTTTAGGGAGGAGAGTTAGATCCAAAGGTCCTGTATTACTTCTGTCCTACAGGATAATTGGGTAGAGAAAGGGTTTGATTGTCCTCTACCAAGATTGGGTAATGTGAGCCACCAACACCATGGAGGTCCTCGCAAGAGTGGAGAATCCCTCTAAAAGTCAAGTTCATCTGCTTTATTCTACTCATAGATCAGGCTTATTGAGGAAGTTGACTTCTTTTAATTGCTTTACTTGCTGTAGCAATTCACAAAGCCAAGCTTACCCTGATACACATGACAGCAATTAATTTAGTCTTAACCTTCCATCTCATCCGGTTTAGACCCATAAGAGACACATTGAACTAAGGCCTCTTGCTACAGTGCAGTGTAGATGACAACATTTTAAAAGGGGAAAGAACATTTGTTCTTCCCCAATACTGACTTTATTTATCACTATTAGGGAAGTCATAGAGGAACGAGAGACGTCCTGGAAAATTCATCTGTAACTGTATACGCCGTATCTACAACACAGCTAAATTGTGCGGCTTGTTGGGATATCCTCTGTGGCATTAATCTCACTTATATTTTCCATCATCTTCATGGCTGCAGGTCATACTGGTGGTTGTGGGCTCTGCGGAGCGCTACTGAAAAAGCTATTAAAGCTATCGTGCTTTCTTAAGGTATTTTTTTTCAACATTTAAGACACAAACATTGACCCCGAAGCCAAATCTACAATGTATTAGTCAGAATACATAAAAACAAATCAGGTTTTATTTTTGTATTATTATTTTATATTTTTGGACAAAGAAATCTGGTAAAATGAGATTTTAGATAGTTGGCCAAAGAATAGAAAATAAAAAGTAATTCAATACTATTTCTGTAACAACCAGGATCACTCAATCATGGGTGATAAATTCACATAAGTGAAACTCCAGGCATAAAAAAAAAAAATTGATTTTGACCAACCCCATGGAGCTCTTCATCCCACCAAAGTTCTACAAATAAGTTATTGTCCTTTTCTTGGCCACAGCTGACAGCCATCTCATGGCCAGAACAGGGGACAACCCATCTATCAAGTAAAGGGGTTGCAGTTTGTAGTATTTACCAAGAGCTTGCCAGATGGCCCATGCCATTGCGGCACATGTGTCACATTGTCTTGGTCAGCAGAGGCTTCAACTGTGGTCTTGTGGAGGACTTTATGTCGCTCTCATCTGGCAGTGTTCAGAAGAGGTGTAACTTTGAACTCTTGGGTACCTCCTGAGTTTAGAGTGGAATGTACTACTTCCAACTCCAAAAAGAGTAGCTACAAAGAGCATTGTCCTCATACAATTCTTGGACAATTCATTGATTTTAATACAAAACTTTGTAGTGCTTTATTTCACCCTTTGGTGGTGCTGCAGGGAAATTGAATACTTCTTCTACTGGATTATTCCACAGAATACAGCTGGCCATTGGGAGTCCAAGAAATAAGAAAGAAACAGGTGTAGTCCAAATGTACTGTAGATGATAAAGTCTGACAATAGGTCTTTTCCATAGTGTAGCAAAAATGTATGTTATAGAATTGTTATGACCAAAGCACTCATCAAAGATGGTCAGGCATTTATTAGGTGTTCGTCACTCTTGGATCCCTCTCCACCTACTGATATCCTTAATAGTAGATAGCTTTTAGACATCACACCAAACTTCGTCTTAACTTCTTGCAATCAGTCAGCCGTAAAGACTTGCAGACATATTTTGCTTTTAAAGTGCATATCTTTATTTAGATATTATGAGTAGCCCTTTCTCAAGCAGATACAGAGCACCATGAACCCGGGAGTGACTGAAAATAGGTATTTTCCATAGTAGAGTATAAATGTATGTGTCGTACTAGACCTGAATATAGACTAGACTTAGCATCCTTATGTCCTAATCCTGTACTTTACCCCACACCACACGTCTAACGATGTTGCTTCCTGTTTTTGTCTTCTTGTCGGCCCGATTTGCATGTGCTGATTTGTTATCTTTAGAAAAGTTTAAGTTATTTTAGCTCTAATGTGATGAATGATGTACGACAGAGGAGGTTCTACAAAATCTCTATAATCATTGTACTAGAACCATTCTAGATTCATTCTGATGGAGCAAAAAACATACATAAAGAATGATGAGATGTTAAAACAATTTGTCACAAACTTACCTGTCCGGGTTCCAGCGGCAAGATCTCCAGCAGGAGAGCTGTGCTGCTAAGCCATGTTCCCTGGTGACGCAACAGCATCCTTAGCACCAGAATGCAATGCTCCTTCTCCCCACAGCAGGCGTGTGCTGGAGGAGACTAGCAGTGGGCTGATTGCTCAGCTGCTCTACTCCTATGTGCTAGTGTTCTGATTAATGGAGCGCCGAGTCATGGACCTATCAGGTTCTGATCCTGGGACCTGGTGCTCTATCTAAACCCCTTACTGTCCATATACCAATGCCAGTGATAGTCTTGCTTGGGCTCAGTAGCTAGGTTCTCGGTTCATTTTCGTACAACTATCCCTTTGTGTAGTTTTGTCTCTTGGTGTTTATCTCTGTACCTTAGTAGTATAGGGACCATGACCAGTTGCGGTCTTGCTACCTAGGGTTTAAACTGCAAGTAGGTAGAGAAATTGGGCTGGGTTCCAGGTCAGAGCTCAGTGTCCGTGTCTGTCCCTATCTACAAGGGTTACACAATTGACATATTTTAGCAATCTGTACATATGAAAGATGAATAGAATGACTCAGGAGATACAGAGACTGTGCTGGACCTAGTCATTGTACATGAGAAAAATGAGACACCAAGCTTGAGTTTGACCTGGCGAAACAAAAGACCAAGATGGCAACTCATTCAGTAAATCAGGACCAACAGAGTAATGACTGAAAAGAACAGAGACAGCAATGGGCTGATGTTCTTTGGGTCAAACAGAAACGATTATCCTAAAGGAGATGATCATATAGATGCTCCACCTATACAGAACATGTAATATCTGTAGTTATCTTTGTACTATACACACAGGACGTATCATCAATAAGATCTAATAAGTTTTTGACTCATCTCATGAGAAATAAACCCTAGGGACAAGTGATTCGTCCAAAGTCACCTTCAAATGGGCTTATCTTCTGCTGGATCCTTTGGTATTCTGGTGAGCTAGTCTGACAGACGAATCTAAATTCAAAAATAAAACTTGCCTTTACAAATGCAGACATAGCCGTCAACCTCTGATGGTTCAGTCTCTAACCCATGTCTCCGGAACAGAAATCTAAGCTCCGAACATTACAACCAAATACAATAAGCCTATACTAAGCAAGGTATTTATCATTCAGAACAATCTCTTCCTAACAAAGCTAGAACCAGCCCTGTACCTCACATGGATCTAGAGATCTTCTCATTAATTCTCTTCATTGCTCCAATTGCTCTGCTATATATATTTTAAGATGGCAGTCTGGGGGTGTGCCCCTTCTGCTGCAGCTCAGGGGTGTGTTCTTTCTGCTGCAGCTTAGGGTGCACGTCTTTTCTGCTGCAGCTCTGGATGCATATCCTTTCTGCTGCAGCTCTCTTCCTTTCAGAGCTGTGTCCTTTCTACTGCAACTCTCTATCACAGATTAGGAGACATGTCCTTTCTGCTGCAGCTCTCTCAATCACAACTCGGGGAGGTTTGTCCTTTCTGCTACAGCTACCTCCCTGTAACTGTCATAGCTACCGATCCGTTTTGGACCGATTTTGAGAGCCCATGACGAATCTCAGAAACGGAAATCCAAAACGCTAGTGTGAAAGAACCCTAACAGTAGAAACGGCTAGTGGCAGTTGAAGGATGGAACAAAGCATGTGCGTCCACCTCAATGTTGTTACTGAAGTGGACAGAAAATTAAGGCAAAGGACAAACAGCAGGTGGCGCTATACAGATAGATTTTATTGAATAGATCAGCGCCTATACTATATATATTTAATTGCAAGCAATTGCAAAAGTATTCAGGTGCAGGTGCTGGTTTAAAAAATGTTTGATATTTATTTGTGTGACGATCTTTTTAATAGAGCACAAATCCTCAAATTCACACATTGATTTAGTCCACAGATCCCATTGCTAACATAAGAATAAGAGAAAGTCTTAAAGATAAAGACTCTCAATCATCAGCCAGACATATAAAGCCTGAAGATAAGAAGCGGAGTGATTTACTTCAGGCCTGGTTGTGTCTGACAGTTATATACTGTACTGCCTTCTCCACCAAATAATACACACTTCCCTCAGTATCAGCAGTGAAGCCCCCCTCCACCCCCCCCCCTTCCCCCATATCAGGCTACTTTACCTCCTAGTGCCTCCTCGCATGGAGCAGGAACATTAATTGTGATGAATAGATCTCCAGCCATGACGTATCTCTGTGATATACTGTATTGAGTAAATGTATCTGCTGAGGGTGAATTTTTAAAGAGTTTCTCATAGCATTAAAGTGAAATATGATAATGGATGGGTGAGGGTGGGGGTTAATGATAAGCATTACATCCGCTAGAGGGCACCATCTTGTCATCTTGTTCCTGATCTGAGGGTTTTAGTATTAATTTAGCTAATATAGTATTATTATTAATTTCTATGGTGATATAAAAACTATAGTGCATAAGAGTATAATACAATGCAAAAACAAACCAATGAACCCCAAAAAGCAAATGCCAGAGGCTGCAATAGGAGGACACCTTGGCCATATGAGCTTGCGGTCTGAAGGTTAAAGAAGCACTCCCGCAAAAAATGTATTCTCTGACCTGTTGAAAAAGTGCGTGAAGTAAACTATAATGAAGGTAATTTTCTTACCAGTGACTGTGAGTTATAACCTCCCTTCTGACCCTCAGCTGTGTCATGTGACCAGCCCTCTGACTTTCCAAATAACACAACAGCATCTTATGTGTGGACCCGAAGTCAGTTTCTCTGTGTATTCCTATGGGAGCCTCAATGTCAGTCTCATAGGAATGAATAGAGAAGTAACTGACTTTCTGTCCTGTGTCAGTTGGAGATCAGAGTGCTGGTCACATGACATAGCTGAGGATCAGAGGGGAGGCTATAACTCACTGGTAAGATTAATGACCTAGAGGGCTAAAGCAGAGCTGTCATCAGGTTCATTGACCAAAATTACAAACCTAAATAATAAGAGTTCTAAAGAAAACCCTACTTCTGGGATGCACCATTACTTTTTGAGAATGAGTTTTCAATACAGAAACATAACTAGTAGAGGTGCAGCGAGCCCGTAGGGGGAGAGCCGGGAGGAAGAGTGGCAGTTGCTACACTGATTGGAGTGGTGGTGCTTCACAATAGTTGTCTTCACTCCATGGAATGGAGGGTGCATCCTTTCGTCCGTCGGGGCACACCCGTCGGGGTTACATTACCACTAAGATGGGTCATTGAATACTTAGGGACACTTGACCTCAACCAAACCCCGGCTGTAACTAAACAGTCCAGGGACTGGAAGATTGCCAAATGGAGTCAGGCTGCCGAAACAGAGCAGCAGAGGATGGGTGAGTATAATTATAAGGTACTATACTTACCAGGTAAAATAGGGCTAGCTCCCTGAAAATCCCTCTATGTATGCGTGCTTCAAAATGGCATAAAAATACATTTCATCCCCAAAAAGACAGGCCTGAAACAGCAGTAAGGGGAAATAAAAAAAAGAATTGTGTGGTCCTATAGGGGTATACTCAGATCGGTTGCTATTTGACGGTCCAGCTTCCACTTGGCATTGAGCTCTAGCAGTCACCATGTAGCTGTACAGCTGTACATGATGCTCGGCACTCCCTGCTCCGTTACATAGACTTTCTATCGTGCCATCTTTGTTTCGGCCCTGTTTAAACAGAATATCACTTCAAATTTATGTTTATTCAGCAGACACAATCCGATTGTGTAAGAGTTACATAAATTTACCGAGTATCATAACATTGTATAGAGGAAGGTGTGCAATGGCACCGATATATCTCCTACAGAAATGGAGGCTGAGACCGGAGTGTAAGGGCAGGTACCGGGGAGGAAAAACCAAGGTTTGGTATCATCTCATGCAATAAATATCTGAATGAACTTCTAGATGTAGCTAGCAATATGCCACATGGGTGACTTACACGTTGCATTGCTTAAACAGACAGTTACATCCTATGTTATTATACTTCAGAGCTGCACTTACTGTTCTGCTGGTGCAGTCACTGTGTACATAAATTACATTTCTTATGCTAACTGATCCTGAGTTACTTCCTGTATTATACTCCAGAGCTGCACTCACTATTCTGCTGGTGGAGTCACTGTGTACATAAATTACATTTCTTATGCTAACTGATCCTGAGTTACTTCCTGTATTATACTCCAGAGCTGCACTCACTATTCTGCTGGTGGAGTCACTATGTACATAAATTACATTTCTTATGCTAACTGATCCTGAGTTACATCCTGTATTATACTACAGTGATTCAACCAGCAGAATAGTGAGTACAGCTCTTAAAATAGTAAAAGAAAAACAGTAAATATAGTAGTAAGAATAGTAAATATAACTCAGTACAGAATAAGTAATGTGATGTATGTATGTACACAGTGACTGCATCAGCAGAATAGTGAGTGCAGCTCTGGAGTATAATACAGGATGTAACTCAGGATCAATACAGGATAAGTAATGTATATACACAGTGACTCCACCAGCAGAATAGTGAGTGCAGCTCTGGAGTATAATACAGGATATAACTCAGGATCAGTACAGGATAAGCAATGTGATATATGTACACAGAGACTCCACCAGCAGAATAGTGAGTGCAGCTCTACAGTATAATATAGAATGTAACCCAGGATCAGTATAAAATTTTGACAACTGCCCATTTTTAAACCACCGTTCCAGCAGTGGAGTAGAGAGGTCAAATAAAATATGACAGGCTAAATGCTGTTATCTTTACTTTTAGATATTGCACTAAAGAAAGAGATAAACATCTGTGCCCAGCTGTTCAAGTGTCCTGCAGCTACCTTGGACACAAATAGGGACCTCGTTGATTAGACTTTAGTGCAATTATGCATTTCAATGTTCACACTAGTGTAAGTAATAACCAATGGAGAAGGTAGAATTGTTTCCACAAAAGCACATGACGCCGTGAGTTAAAGGGTCACTAACTTTTCAAAATACTTTTGATATGTTATAGAGATATCAAAATTTAGATCATGGGTGTCTGATCCCTGAGGCCCCACCAATCAATAGAAAAGTTTGCATATATCTCGCTCCAGTGGCGTAACTACAAATGACTGGGCCCCACCGAAAATTTTCGAACAGGGCTTCCCCTCCCCAGCAACTTCTTCACACCCCCCTCCTCCAGTGCAACCCCTACTCCTGCAGCTAGTCAAGATCGCTCTCTCAGACCAAGCTAGGCAGCTCCTCCATCCGTTTTCTACAGTGTTATTTCATATAACTATTTAGGGGGCCCCTTCTGAAGTTGGGCCCCAAGGCAGCAGCTTCCTCTGCTTCCCCTATAACTACGTCTCTGTCGCATTCTCTCTCAACACTGCTGAAGATGGAATCAAGACGGGCCCATAGACTTCTATAGAGCCCAACTCATGCACCTAATGCATCAAAAAAAATTATATGGCATGTCAAAAGTTTTACGAAAACTCTGACACTTTAAGGCTAACAGTTAATAATCCCAGATACTCTGTACTCATGCCTGTAATGGATAGTGGATGTTAGCACACTGTACCAACTAACGGTTTGACTTTGAGCTTGACCTAAAGGTATTATCCTGGCAGCCAGCCCCCTGTCTTTCACCCACCAGGCCACTACCTCTTCCAAGAGGTAGTGGAAGAGGTAGTGCTCGTGTAGTTGGCAGCTGGTCAAGTAGAATTTTTGTGCATATCCGTAAAACAAATCAGAGGTCAGGGCAGCCAGAGTTCAAGCATATCCGTAAAACAAGTCCAAGGTCAGGGCAGGCAGCAGCGGATCAGTGTTTGTACACACGCAAAAAAACTGAAAAAAAATCACACTTTCAATGGTTAAACTAGTAAACTAGAAACTTGACGCTCAGGCAAAGGCGTGGATGAAACTGTCCAAAATAAGTAGGAGGGTTGATCAGCAGCACCTTAATCAGCAGCTGAACAGAAAGCAAGAGGTTATCCTTTGCAGTAACACAGAGAAGGTTCACTGAATACTAGACTCAATACACACAGGGTGAGTGGAGAAACGCCCGCACCCGCCTGAGATAGCGGGACAGTGGCGGACTTGGGTTGCCAGTGTTACATGACTTTTTGCACAGGTCATCAGAGCCAGAGTGTTTCACTGTGCGTCTATGTCATTGTTTGCAGCCAGTCACATGATATATACAATTGGTCATGCCCGCTGACTCCAGTCTCTCCCTAAATATATAGAGATGAGTGAATCGAAGTTGACGAAGTGGAATTTGATCCGAATTTCAGGAAAAATTCGATTTGCACCGAATCCAAATTTCCTCATGCTTCGTGGTAACGAATCACATTTTTTCCTAAAATGGCTGCTGCACGTGTTTGGACATGGAGTAAGGAACTCTGGGAACGAATGATCACCCACAATGCCATGCATGCAGCCAATCAGCAGCCAGCCCTGAGAAGTCACTCACAGCCTCATCCATCTAGGATTCAGCCATTTTCCAGTGTACTTAGTGCAGGGAGAGACGTCAGCAGGCGCTAGGGACAGTGATAGAAAAGACTTTAAAACTTTTATTTTGCTTTGTATTAGTGGCACAAAAAAAAGTATTTGCATTGTGTGGTGAAGTGAGAAAATTGCAGCCCATTTTGGTGTGTATTAGTGGCAAAAAAATATATGCCATTCAGCGGTGCAGTTATATGTTCTAAAGCCCTTTTTGGTGTCTATTAGTGTCAAAAAAAATAAAATATATATATATATATATATATATATATATATATAAAATGAAGAAAGTCCGCAGCACTCCTTGAAGTAAAAAATGTGCAGTTTATTCACACATGTCAGAAAATAGACAACGTTTCGGTTCTCTCACAGAACCTTTCTGACTTGAGAAAGGTTCTGTGAGAGAACCGAAACGTTGTCTATTTTCTGACATGTGTGAATAAACTGCAAATTTTTTACTTCAAGGAGTGCTGCGGACTTTCTTCATTATTTATCCGTCCTGTATCGAGGGACCACCGCGGGCACCGTACAACCATTTCTGCATGTGAAGGAGTGCTGCCTAACCTTTTCTATGGATATATATATATATATATATATATATATATATATATTTGTCGTTCAGAGGTGCAGTTATATGTTCTAAAGACCTTTTTGGCGTGTATTAGTGGCAAAAAAATATCTATTATTTGCTGTTCAGCGGTGCAGTTATATGTTCTAAAGCCTTTTGTGGCATGTATAAGTGGAAAAAAGTAAGGGTCTATTTGCCGTTCAGCAGTGCAGATATATATGTTCTAAAGCCTAAGTCGAAAAAAGAGTTAGAGAAGTGCCAGGCTCTGCACAGGGGAGGAGCAGAGGCCTAAATGTTTCTGGAGCAGGTACAGCAGAGTAAGGGAGTGTGGCAGCAGGATTCGCAGTGAGAGGCCTGCGCTCCCGGTGTCATCTAGCGTCTTGTCTTAACCAGCAACCCAGTGATTCTTAAATGGTTGACTCGGTCATCCACTTTGTTCCAAGTGACATCAGACACCCCCATCCAAGAGTCGGTGGGTTCGTCACACAACCCTTAGTTGTCATGGCCCTGGAGCAGGCCCTGTGCCCTCACCTGTCCTCAACCTGCCTCTGTTCTTTTCTGTTTCCTCAGCCAGAGAAGTATTATATGTGTAACACCCCAGAGTTGTGTTACTACACGCCTCTACCCCGCTACTATCTTCTAAGAGCCTTTATACTGTCATCTGAAGTAATTTATATTATGTCCTTCACAAATGTGCATATAAACCTATGTTAAATTCAATTGATCATGTAATTTGCCTGGTTACCAGTAGGTGGCAGCAACTCATTGGCAAGTACAGCTTAGTGTTTAGTGAATCTAGGCTAGAATGGATTATTCCAGCTTAGCTCCCCCTCTGTGAGCAAAGTGGGCTGTTCCCACATCCTGCAGCATGGGTGGAGAAGGAAGTTAGAATGAGTGTAGCCCACCCACTGATAGGGGTAGGGTGTGTGTGTGAGGAGTTCCCCTGCATAGCAAAGACAGCAAGGACCAAGTCTCGGCTGAGACTTCGCAATATACCCAGTCTGAGCACCTTCAGCTCTGCTGGTCAAGGAAAGCAACAACTACAGACAACCTCCAGAGTTCCAGGAATTAAAGCATCCCCTGAGAATCCATCAGTGAGATAAGTCAAGAGTCCTAGGAGAAGCAAATTCCTCCTCAGCTAGTCTGTCCCCACCAAGCAGAAGTTACCAGATAAGTGCAGAAGCTAACCCTGCCATAGTTACAGAGCTACCAAGCAGACGTTTTATCCTGCAAGCTCCACTTTTAAAGCAGAAGTACTTATTCCTGCCAATGATTGCCAAAACCTGCTGGGACCAAGAGACCAAAGCTGTATACTGCTTGGATGCAAGTTATTTCAAGTAAAGCAACATTTGAACTTCATCTAAAGGTCTGGACATCATTTCTTCTGCAAAATTCCTCTATTACTCCTACTATTACTACACTTAATTTTATTGCAAGTGAGCCAGGAGCCAGGAGTCCGGCCGTACCCAGGTAGGAGACACAGTGACACAATTATCACTACCCTACAGAGACATTATAGGCCATTACACCACTCTGGCATTTCGAATCTGGAACGTGCGTCATAAGACCTTGGAAAGGCCCTGGGATAGTACCCTGCGCATGCTGCAGTTGGCGTCACAACAAATACAGAACATTAACAACCCTGGCCATTGCATATGCTGTGGGCTCAGCTGCACTATACAGCGAGGACGAGCTACTAGAGGACAATCAGCAGCTACTGGCCACCCAAGATGTGGATGAAACATCTGCCGCTTCCTCCGTTAGGCGGGCAAGTAGTGATGAGGAGAGACGCATGGGAGCTGGTGTTGCGAGTGGTCGGGCTCCTGACCCAGAGACCGCTGAGAAGGACATCAGTGACGTGTAGATACTACTCGGTGATGACGATGTAGCTGATCGCACTTGGGAGCCGGGAGAATTAGGGGCTTCATCATCATCGGGATAAGAGGGTGGCAGCTTGCCCGTGAGACTGCGGCGGAGCCAGCAAGTCGCTAGCGTGGCCGGGAGTCAGCAGGGTGGCAGCAGTGGGAGGTCGGGAGCCAAACGTGCCTGGGGTTGACCACCCGCTTCTCAGGAGCCTACCTGCCCTATAAGTAGTGGTGTAGGGGCCCATGGAAGCAGCGGCGATAGCAGTCAGTCAGTGCGGACTGTTGGGGGTAAAATGGCCATTTGTAGAATCTGAAGGTGAAGCGTGGCCAGGGTGCCAATGTTGGCACCACGGCACTGCATCAACATATGCAGCATCACCATAAAGTGGCCTGGGAGAACCGTAGCTTTAATTTGGTGGTCCAGCCTGCCGCAGCAACCGCTGCATTACCCAGTGGCACGCACCCGGTTTCAGGCAGTCAAGGCTCCACCACTTCAGCCGATGGGAGCTGTCTGTCCTTCCCATCATCTGCTGGTCCTGATGCTCCTGCTCCTCCTCCTACTCCTCGTCAGTCATTCCGTCAGCAATCGATTACAGAAGCGATTGCCAAAAGACAACAGTATGCATGCACTCATCCAACGGCGCAGAACCTGAATGTGCACCTGGACAAGTGGCTGGTGCTGCAGTCCCTTCCTTTCCAAGTGGTGGACTCTATTCTTTGCCAAAAAGGCAGCCCTGCACACACATGTAGAACAGAAGGTGGGCCATTCCTTGAGTCTGTCGGTTTCTGCCAAAGTGCACGGCAGTGCCGACGTGTGGAGCTGTAACTATGGTCAAGGACAATACATGTCCTTTATGGCTCACTGGGTGAATGTGGTTCCTGCACAGCCACACCAGCAACTTGGCCAGGTCACGCCGCTTCCGCCTCCACATTCTCACGTCGTTGGTCCTGCGACAATGTCCGCCTCTGCCTCCCCATCCTCCACATTGTCCTCAGTCTCCACTGCAGAGACAAGTCACAGTGCCCCTCCAGCATACCACATGTGCAGGGCACGGTGGTGTCACGCTGTTCTGCACCTCGTTTGCCTGGGCGAACAGAGTTACACAGGGAGGAACTTCTCCATGTCCTTCATCAAGAAACCGAATCCTGGCTTTCTCTGTGAAAACTCAAAATCGGAACCATTGTGACCGATAAGGGGAAGAACATAGTGTCGGCGTTGCGTCAAGGAAGGCTGAGCAATGCGCCCTGCATGGCACAGATGCTCGATCTGGTTGTTAAGCGGTTCCTGAAGTCTTCCACCCATCTGCAAGACATCCTAAAAATGGTCAGGAAACTTTGCATGCACTTCAGCCACTCGCACACCCTCCTTGAGGGCGATGAGGAAGAGGAGGCAGAGGACCCAGACACACCGTGGCAGTATGCAGTGGAGATGGAGGCAGGGAGTCCCTCCGAGTCACTTGCACAAATGGCCCGATGTATGCTCACTTGCTTGCGTAGTGACAACCGAATTGTCATCATTCGGGAGAGGGATGACTTCTGGCTCTGCACCTTGTTGGACCCTTGCTACCGGTCCAAAATGGGGGCCTTTTTTTCTCCCGCTGAGAGGAAGGACAAACTGAACTACTATAGAGACATCCTATTTAGTCAGTTGGCCGCTGACTATGTGCGCCATCATCCATCCTCTCGCAGGTCTTACTGGGGGGCCCTCTGTGCTCACTTTCCTCTGCCATGGCTGCTGTAGCGGGGAAGGGGGGAAGGAGCAGTTCCTGCTCCATCAGCAGCAACTTGAGCCTAGAGTCACTTATGAGCAGCTTTCTCCACCCGCCTAGTGAAGAAATTACTCACCAGCAGCAGCAGCTAGACCTGGAGCAGGACCTGAACCAGCAAGTGGTGGCATACTTGGACAGCACCCTGCCAGCCCACATTGAAGATCTTCTGGACTACTGGGCAGCCAAACTGGATATGTGGCCGCAACTGGCAGAGTTTGCCCTAAAAAAGCTGTCCTGCCCAGCCAGTAGTGTGGCATCAGAGCGGGTGTTTAGTGCGATGGGGGCCATAGTTACCCCAAGAAGAACTCGCCTGTCCACCCAAAATGTGGAGAGACTGACCTTTTTCAAGATGAATCAGGCATGGATCAGCCAGGATTTCCACCAACCAATGCCTGAGGCATCAGACTAGATCATCCATGGGGCCACACCAACACTTTGACAAAAGAGACCGGTTTCTTCTGGCTACCTGACTCTTCTTCTGGCTACTATTCTGATGCTGCCAGCCGCCTGATGCCACACATCTGATGCCAAGTGCTCCTTCTTTCACCGACCATCTTCAGCTGGTACTGGTATTGCCACCCACCTCCCCACTCTGTCACCAGGTCACTCTGTGGTCTCCTGATGCTGCTGCCACTTCCACACTATGTCACCTTGCCACTCTGTGATCTTCTGATGCTTCTGCTACCTCCACACTATGTCACCTTGCCAGTCTGTGGTCTCCTGATGGATCAGAGGAAGGGTAAATAATCAGTCATGTCAACACAAACTTACTGCGGGGGGCTCTACTTGTATAAGCGTTTAATACAACAGGTTCTGTACACATCTATATGGAATCAGCTGCCGACGGTGTAAAAGGAGTGCGCTTCTTCTTGACGCTAACATTGACCTGTAAAGCTGAGCTCACACTTGAATTATTTGGTCAGTTTTGGCCAAATTCGGCGAACCGGCCGAATCAAATTTTTGGGAAATTCGCTCACTTCTACCATTAGCACATGCTGTTTTTTTATGTACACCCTTAAACAACCACCAAATGGCAGATGAGAGCCGCCTTTCAAGGAGGTTTCTTGCAGTTAGGGCTCATGCACACGACCGTGCGCCGGCCGGGCCGTATTGCGTATGGGTCCGCAATTTGGAAGGTTGGTGCAGAACGGGGGGCCGGAACCCCCACGGAGTATCTGTCCGTGCCAACGCATCACTAAAAAGTTGTGCATGTACTACTTTTTTGCAGTGCGGACCGTCAGATGCGGATTGTGGACCATATTCAAGTGAATGGGTCCGCGATCCGCATGCAGTGGCCTGCAATTTACAGTCTGCAGCACAGGCTCGGCAGGCACAAGGTCATGTGTATGAGCCCTTAAAATGAGTCTCTTGATTGATTTTGATATCAAAATGTAGTAACCTAAAAAAAAACATAGCTCATATTTCTGGAGCGTAGAAACTAGAAGCACGATGTCAAGCATTTCAAGTTCATTTTACTTTGATGTATATGCTGTTTATTTAAGAACTGTACAAAATTCCCTTTCATGAAGGTAAAAATTGTATCTCATATTCAAGCTTATAAAACATGATGTTTTTTGGATAAAAGCCTTGTGTATATCGCAGATTTTTGGGGATTTTCTTGCATTTATTTGGTTTTACTTTAAAGTGGTAGTACCCGATCAGAAAATCATGGCTGCTTGATTTTCCAGGATAGTGCCACACCTGTCTACAGGTTATTTCTGGCATTGCAGTTGTAATGATCAGTATGTGTGGAACCCCTGTGTCAACCAACTGTTCTAACTTTGAGATAAACCTAAGGGCATTTTCTTGGCAGTCCAGTGGTAGTCACCCTTCAAGGCTTCCTGCACACGACCGTATGGCTTGTTCAGTATTTTGCGGTCCGTGTTTAACGGATCCATTGTTCCGTTTTTTGTTTCTGTTTCAGTTCCGTTTTTCCGTATGCCATATGCAGTATACAGTAATTACATAAAAAATATTGGGCTGGGCATAACATTTTCAAAAGATGTTTCCTCAAAAAAGGAACGAATACAGAAGACATACGGAGTACATTATGTGTTCAATTTTTTTTGCGGACCCATGGACTCAAAAGAAGCCACGGAATGTGATTTACAGGCAATAATAGGACATGTTCTATCCTTCAACAGAACAGAACAGAGGTTTTTGTGGAACCTTTGAAATGAATGGTTCCGTATATGGTACGCAAAAAATGGCCCATAAACAGAAAAAAAAAACGGTCATGTGCAGGAGGCCTAACACCTACAAAGGGATGTGCAGGATGAATATGAATATAAGTACTATACTTCTGCGCCTATGTACAAGAATATAACTATTATATTACTGCCTCCTATGTACAAGAATATAACTACTATAATACTGCCTCCTATGTACAAGAATATAATTACTATAATACTGCTCCTATGTACAAGAATATAACTATTATAATACTGCTCCTATGTACAAGAATATAACTACTATAATACTGCCTCCTATGTACAAGAATATAACTACTATAATACTGCTCCTATATACAAGAATATATCTACTATAATACTGCTCCTATGTACAAGAATATAACTACTATAATACTGCCTCCTATGTACAAGAATATAACTACTATAATACTGCTCCTATGTACAAGAATATACCTACTATAATACTGGTCCTATATACAAGAATATAACTACTATAATACTGCTCCTATATACAAGAATATATCTACTATAATACTGCTCCTATGTACAAGAATATAACTACTATAATACTGCTCCTATGTACAAGAATATACCTACTATAATACTGCTCTTATGTACAAGAATATAACTACTATAATACTGCTCCTATGTACAAGAATATAACTACTATAATACTGCTCCTATGTACAGGAATACAACTACTATAATACTGCCTCCTATGTACAAGAATATAACTACTATAATACTGCTCCTATGTACAAGAATATATCTACTATAATACTGCTCCTATGTACAAGAATATAAATACTATACTACTGCTCCTATGTACAAGAATATAACTACTATAATACTGCTCCTATGTACAAGAATATAACTACTATAATACTGCCTCCTATGTACAAGAATATAACTACTATAATACTGCTCCTATATACAAGAATATATCTACTATAATACTGCTCCTATGTACAAGAATATAACTACTATAATACTGCCTCCTATGTACAAGAATATAACTACTATAATACTGCTCCTATGTACAAGAATATACCTACTATAATACTGGTCCTATATACAAGAATATAACTACTATAATACTGCTCCTATATACAAGAATATATCTACTATAATACTGCTCCTATGTACAAGAATATAACTACTATAATACTGCTCCTATGTACAAGAATATACCTACTATAATACTGCTCTTATGTACAAGAATATAACTACTATAATACTGCTCCTATGTACAAGAATATAACTACTATAATACTGCTCCTATGTACAGGAATACAACTACTATAATACTGCCTCCTATGTACAAGAATATAACTGCTATAATACTGCTCCTATGTACAAGAATATAACTACTATAATACTGCTCCTATGTACAAGAATATAAATACTATACTACTGCTCCTATGTACAAGAATATAACTACTATAATACTGCTCCTATGTACAAGAATATACCTACTATAATACTGCTCTTATGTACAAGAATATAACTACTATAATACTGCTCCTATGTACAAGAATATAACTACTATAATACTGCTCCTATGTACAAGAATATAACTACTATAATACTGCTCCTATGTACAAGAATATACCTACTATAATACTGCTCTTATGTACAAGAATATAACTACTATAATACTGCCTCCTATGTACAAGAATATAACTACTATAATACTGCTCCTATGTACAAGAATATAACTACTATAATACTGCTCCTATGTACAAGAATATAAATACTATACTACTGCTCCTATGTACAAGAATATAACTACTATAATACTGCTCCTATGTACAAGAATATACCTACTATAATACTGCTCTTATGTACAAGAATATACCTACTATAATACTGCTCTTATGTACAAGAATATAACTACTATAATACTGCTCCTATGTACAAGAATATAACTACTATAATACTGCTCCTATGTACAAGAATATACCTACTATAATACTGCTCTTATGTACAAGAATATAACTACTATAATACTGCTCCTATGTACAAGAATATAACTACTATAATACTGCTCCTATGTACAAGAATATAACTACTATAATACTGCTCCTATGTACAAGAATATACCTACTATAATACTGCTCTTATGTACAAGAATATAACTACTATAATACTGCTCCTATGTACAAGAATATAACTACTATAATACTGCTCCTATGTACAGGAATACAACTACTATAATACTGCCTCCTATGTACAAGAATATAACTACTATAATACTGCTCCTATGTACAAGAATATAACTACTATAATACTGCTCCTATGTACAAGAATATAAATACTATACTACTGCTCCTATGTACAAGAATATAACTACTATAATACTGCTTATATGTACAAGAATATAACTACTATAATACTGCCTCCTATGTACAAGAATATAACTACTATAATACTGCTCCTACAGTATGTACAAGAATATATAGTATACAACTAATATAACACTGCCTCCTATGGATAAAATAATTTTTAAATCATATTTATGATTAAATGTTCACATTTTAATTTCGCTGCTTTCTTATGAGGAAAATAACATTTATTTTGGACTTTTTGGCTTTCCCCTTTCAACTGTGTGTTCCCGTGACGTGCCAGATCGCTCATGACATGTCAGTTTTATGGATGGAGGGAACTCTCAGTGAATGGCTACAATATCAGAAAACGAGCGGCTTTATCTTCTTTACATATATTTATGTATTTCTCTAGCTTCTCGGCACTGGGCTCAGTTACATGCCAGCTTCCAAAGTGCATATTAACCGGAGATTCACCCCAAGCCTGATGAACAATTATGTGTGAGGGAATGGGACTTCATGTACCAGAAGAAGAACACAGATACAGCGTGTCACTTATTTCCCTTCTTCACCGGGTCTTAGGGAAATAATTTCACAAGATATGCGTTATGTTTAGTTTGAATCGGTTTGGCTGCGGGCAGTGGCGTAACTAGAAATAACTGGGCCTCACAGCAAATTTTTGAAAGCTCCCCCTTCCCCAGCAATGTCTTCACATCCCCCTCCTCCCGTGCAACCCCCACTCCTGTGACTAGTCAAGATCGCTCTCTCAGACGAGGCCAGCAGCCGCTCTGTCCGTTTCCTGCACTATCACTGTATATAATGTTTTATTTATAATACTGTTGAGGGGGGCCTGACAATAAAATCTTTTAGTCCTCCCCCTGGGTGGGCCCCTTCTGAGTTTGGGCCACAAAACAACCACTTTCCCTGCTTCACCTATAGCCACGCTCCTGGCTGCGGAGTAGTGAGTGTAAATAAGAAGTGAACATTTTTGTTAAATTTAAGATTTTCTGCATAGTCTCAAAATAATCTCCTATAGAAAATGTCTATTTTTCCCTGGCGGATGGTTAAGCAGGGGTGGGTCTTCATTAGGGGGTGAGACTTAGACTTCTTCACCGAGTCTTAGGGAAATTATTTCACAAGATATTGGTTATGTTTAGTTTGAATCGGTTAGGCTCCGGGTGGTGAGTATAAATAAATAAAAAGTTGCTTTTTAAGTTGCTTTTTTTCTAACATTTTTTGCATAGTCTCAAAATAGTTTCCAACTGAAAATTTATATTTTCATCTGACGGATGGTTACGCAGGGGCGGGGCTTCATTTGGGGGTGGGACTTAGACTTCTTTACTGGGTCTTAAGAAATTATTTCACAAAATATCCATTAGGTTTAGACTGAATTGGTGTGGTCGTGTGGTGGTAAGTATAAAAGTATATTTTTTTTATATTTTATATTTTTTGTCTCAATATAATTTCGAACAGAAAATGTCCATTTTTTCTGGCGGATGGTTAAGAAGGGGTGGGGCTTCATTATGTGTTTTTGTCTGCTATAGCAGAGAGATCAGGAGTAAACTTACCCCACTGAGATCCCTCCATCACAGTTGGGGTTCCAAGTGGTGCATTAGCGGTCAGTGCCAATGACCATGTACCTGGTACTTACCTACTTACCTTGATTATCTATCTGCTCTTTGCTACTATGTGTTTTGACATAGACTAACCGTTGACCGACTCCATCAGTTTGTGACTTCTTCTGACTGTATTGCTACTTTGTGATCTACAGCACCACCGCAAGCAACTTCTTGCATATTTGACTTTCACAACCTGGTCTGGCCATCCAACATGCTCTGATGTACTGCCGTCAACTGAATACCAAGACTCTAAGTCACGGAGAAAAACAGGTTGCTAAAGGTAAAACATACAGTCCAAAAAATTCCACAGGAGTAGAGCTCCTGATGCAGCCAGTTACCTCACAGCCAGAGACAGATCTGATTTTAGGTTTGCTAAAGTAAAGGGGAAACTGGGATAAAGTTTGTTTCCTGGGCCATATACCGAAGAATTCAGTAGATATTCACACAGTTTTCAATATGAGATGGGATGTGATAAAACCAAAGGAGGGATTGTTTTAAAGGGGTTGTCCCGCCTTGCTATTTCTACAGTTTCCAAAAGCAGTTAAAGCAGGAAGTTACCTGCTGTTACAACATGACCACAGTGATTCCCAGCTCTAGACTTCCCTCTAGCCACTTCAACGTTATCTGAAAACCTGGAAACCAACTGCTAATTTTCCCTACAGTGCCACCACAGGGTAAATTAAGTATTACACTCCTGGGTCCCCCAAGGTGTACACACTCTATGTTCTGTCTTAAAGGGAACCTGTCACCAGTTTTATGGTGTCCTAACTAAGGGCAACATAAATAAGTGACTGATTATTTTAGCAAAATGCTGGGTCACTTTCTTTAATTGACCCAGTCAATCTGCCAACATCTTGTATTGAAAAGCTCCAGCTCATAATGATGAGTCCTGAATATTCATAAGCTCCTGACTCTCCCCGCCCACCTGCTGCTGAATGACAGTTATTTTCCATATGAATCAGCAGCAGGTGGGTAGGGGAGTGGCTATAGCTCTGAATTAAAAAAAACGCTGGACTCAATGACATCACGCTGGACTCGAATCAGCTCATTAGCATGCGGCATTAGGCATCTTTGTGTGTATATTATGAGGTAACCATCTGTCACACCAGTAAGTGAATGCATCTAAGGTACTTTTTAGTAGTTAATGATTGTATATAATTAGTTAGATTATAATCAAATATCCACATGACAGGTTCCATTTAAAGAAGACACATCCTTTTAATAACTACAACACAACCCCTTAACCCTCAAGAAACTGGAGAGAAAAAAAATATAAAATGCTGAAAATTTGGTCCTCTACCTGGATGATTCTCAATGGTTTGAAATCTTTCAAAACAGTTTGAATTCTGCTATGTTTTGATAAGATAAGTATTCCCCCCCCCCCCCCCAAAAAAACAAAAATAGTAATTTTCCATGAATTATTCCTGAATATTTTTTAATTGAATATTTTTTTAATCCTGCCATTTATAGTTTTTTCACATTTTATCTACAAAGGAGAGAATTTCTTCCTTGCAATATGGCCGCTCTGTGCTCAGCAGAGCTCATAAAATAGGAGATTAAACGTCTCATAGGAAATTGCACTCATTTCGTCCTCACATTCCTTTAGACAGCTGCTAATCTTCAGCACCAACTGAGGCAACTGACCAAATATTTATGGCAGAGATGGGACATTGAGCCATTATTACAAGATCTACAGTCCATAAGATGTTATCCTGGACTTAATTAACACATGTTTCACTGACTTATTTATTGTACGGTATGTTACTGCTATCTCACAAAAAGATTCACCAGACGTGTTTTCTGTATCATAAAAACAATGGCATGAAGTCAAACAATGGGTGGTAGCTGCAGTTGTTACACTGTAGGGCTGTATGTTGTCACTGAGGTCACTGATAATATACTGTGACATTTATCTGTTCTGGGATGAACTTTTGTGAGCATAATCATATAATCAACTTACAATCCTGTATACATAGGAGGCAGTATAATAGTAGTTATATTCTTGTACATAGGAGGCAGTATTATAGTAGTTATATTCTCGTACATAGGAGGCAGTATTATAGTAGTTATATTCTTGTATATAGGAGCAGTATTATAGTAGTTATATTCTTGTACATAGGAGGTAGTATTATAGTAGTTATATTCTTGTATATAGGAGCAGTATTATAGTAGTTATATTCTTGTACATAGGAGGCAGTATTATAGTAGTTATATTCTTGTAGATAGTATTATAGTAGTTATATTCTTGTAAATAGGAGATCGTATTATAGTAGTTATATTCTTGTACATAGGAGCAGTAGTATAGTACTTATATTCTTGTACATAGGGGATAGTATTATAGTAGTTATATTCTTGTACATAGGAGATAGTATTATAGTAGTTATATTTTTGTACATAGGAAACAGTATTATGGTAGTTATATTCTTGTTCTGTACATAGGAGGTAGTATTATAGTAGTTATATTTTTGTACATAGGAGCAGTATTATAGTAGTTATATTCTTGTACATAGCAGGCAGTATTATAGTAGTTATATTCTTGTACATAGGAGGCAGTATTATAGTAGTTATATTCTTATACATAGGAGATAGTATTATAGTAGTTATATTCTTGTACATAGGAGGCAGTATTATAGTAGTTATATTCTTGTACATATGAGACAGTATTATAGTAGTTATATTTTTGTACATAGGAGACAGTATTATGGTAGGTATATTCTTGTTCTGTACATAGGGGGCAGTATTATAGTAGTTATATTCTTGCACACAGGAGCAGTATTATAGTAGGTATATTCTTGTACACAGGAGCAGTATTATAGTAGTTATATTCTTGTACATAGGAGCAGTATTATAGTGGTTATATTCTTGTACATGGGAGCAGTATTATAGTAGTTATATTCTTGTACATTGGAGCAGTATTATAGTAGTTATATTCTTGTACTTAGGAAACAGTATTATAGAAGTTATTTTCTTGTAGATAGGAGGCAGTATTATAGTAGTTACAGTGTATTCCTGTACATAGGAGCAGTATTATAGTACTTATATTCTTGTACATAGGAGGCAGTATTATACGGTAGTAGTTTTATTCTTGTACACAGGAGCATTATTATAGTAGTTATATTCTTGTACATAGGAACAGTATTATAGTAGTTATATTCTTGTACATAGGAGCAGTATTATAGTAGTTATATTCTTGTACATAGTAACAGTATTATAGTAGTTATATTCTTGTACATAGGAGCAGTATTATAGTAGTTATATTCTTGTACATAGGAGCAGTATTATAGTAGTTATATTCTTGTACATAGTAACAGTATTATAGTAGTTATATTCTTGTACATAGGACCAGTATTATATTAGTTAGATTCTTGTAAATAGGAGCAGTATTATAGTAGTTTATATTCAGGCTCGGACTGGCCCTGCTTCAGTTATGACCCTCCGTTTGTGCCCTTTGCTCACGTTGCTCCTCTAGCATCTTTGCTTGGGCTTTGTTAAAGGTTGTGACCTGCAAAGGGGGTTGGACTTATGCCCTAAAAGTTCTGCACAGTGCGTCACATTCTCCAGTATTGACACATATGGTTTACATTGCGGTAGTGATTTACAGCCATCACTGCTGCCATGTAAAGAGATACTGGTGGTGAAGTGGTGGAGGATTTAAAGAGGTTGTTTAAGTTTTCAAGGTATCCTCTCCAGACCTAGCGCTATATGAATAGTGGAGTCCGATTCTGCAACCCCCACTGATCCTAGGAACTGGTCCTGTTCCCCCTTTTTATGGTGTGACAGGCTACACATACACCCTGCTGTTCCAGTCATTCTCTTTGGGACCACTGTAAATAGCCATGGCTGTACTCCGCCATCTCCGGCGACCCCATAGAGAATGAATGGAGAGGCAGGGCATATGCTCGACCTGCCACACAGTCTAGACGGAGGATCAGTGGGGGCTTCAGCATTCAGACCCCAATGGATCACTTAGTTATCCCCGATCCTGTGGATAGTGGATAACTAGAAAAGTGGACACAGGTCCTTTAACAGGCGAGCATTTCTATTTTAATTTGACACATATTTTGGGCCAGATGTGTCTGATTGGTCGGGGTCTGATTGCTGGGACCCCCATGATCAAGGGATTGTGGTCTTAAGACCCTTGTGTACATAGATTGGAGGTAATGTAATTGAATGTCTCAGCACCCCTTTTTTCATGATCAGTGGCTGGTCCAGCAGTCATACCCCAGCAATCTGATATTTACCACTAGAGATGAGCGAATCGAAGCTGACGAAGAAGAATTCAATCCAAATTTTAAGAAAAATTTGATTTTCAACGAATGTGAATTTCCTGACGCTTCGTGGTAATGAATCGCACTTTTCCTAAAATGGAGGCTACACGTGTGAGGACTGAGAACATGGGGCAAGGAACTCTGCACTGTTGCCGTTATTTCTGTTGAAAGCATATTTGGGACGTATTTCAGTACTACAAGAAAAATATATGCGCACTTCACTGTTGCTGTTATTTTTGTTGAAAGCGTATAGGGGCGTATTTCAGTACTACAAGAAAAATATATACGCACTACACTGTTTTAGTTTTTTCTGGCGAAAGCGTATAGTCCCCTATTTCAGTACAACAAGAAAAATATACTCTCAGTTCACTTCTGCAGTTATTTCTGTTGAAAGCGTATAGTGGCGTATTTCAGTAAAAAAAAGAAAAAAATATACGCACTTCACTGTTGCCATTTTTTCTGGTGAAGGAGTATAAGGACGTATTTCCGTATTACAAGAAAAAAATATATACGCCCTTCACTGTTTTATTTTTTTCTGGTGAAAGGGTATAGTGGCCTATTTCAGTACAAAAAGAAAAATATATTCTCAGTTCACTTTTGCTGTTATTTGTAGTGAAAGCGTTTAGTGGCGTATTTCAGTACAAAAAGATAAATATATTTGTCGCTATTGGGGGTGTTTTAATTAGCATTTAATTTATTTAGTTCAGCTAAAATTATGTCAGGCAGAGAAGTGCCACGCCATGCATAGAGGAGTGACAGAGGCCTAATTGTTTCTGGCACAGGCAGAGGTCGCAGAAGAGTAAGGGGGCGTGGCAGCAGGAGTCGCAGCGAGAGGCCTGAGCTCCCGGTTTCATCTAGCGGTCATGTCTTGACCAGCAACCCAGCGGTTCTTGATTGGTTAACTCGCTCATCCACAACCCTTAGTTGGCATGGCCCGGGAGCAGGCCCTGTGCCGCCCTCACCTGTCCTCAAGATACCTCTGTCCTTTGCTGTACCCTGAGCTACAGAAGTATTGTATGCTGTGGGCTCAGCTTCACTTTTCAGCGAGGAAGAACTACTAGCGGACAGTCAGCAGCTACTGCCCAGCCAAGATCTGAAGGAGACATCCGCCGCTTCCTCCGCTAGGCGGGCAAGTAGTGATGAGGAGAGTGGCATGGGAGCTGGTGTTGCAAGTGGTCAGGCTCCTGACCCAGAGACCGTTGAGGAGGACATCAGTGACGTGCAGACACTACTCGATGATGATGATGAAGCCTATCACACTTGGGAGCCGGGGGAAGAAGAGGCTTCGTTATCTTCAGAAGAAGAGGGTGGCAGCTTTGGCTGAGCCAGCAAGTCGCTAGCGTGGCCAGGAGTCAGCAGGGTGGCAGCAGTGGGAGGTCGGGAGCCAAACAGGCACGGGGTAGACCACCCGCTTTGCAGCAGCCTACATGCCCAGAAAGGAGTGTTGCACGGGTTCACGGAAGCAGCGGTGGTAGAGGTCAGCCAGTGAGTAGGGTTGGGGGAAAAAATCAGGTACTCGGTGGTGTGGGAGTTTTTTTTTAAGCAGCCGGAGGAGGTCGACATGGCCATATGTAGAATATGTGGACAGAAGATGAAGCGTGACCACGGCCCTGCATCAACATCTGGGGCGTCACCATAAAGTGGCCTGGGAAAACTGTGGGTCCGATGTGGTGGTCCAGCCTGCCGCGGCAACTGCTGCATCACCCAGTTGCACGCAGCACCAGATTTCAGGCAGTCTAGGCTTCACCACCTCAGCCGAAGGGAGCTGTCTGTCATTGCTATTGTCTTCTGTTCCTGCTGCTCCTCCTATTCCTTGTCAGGCATTCCGTCAGAAATCGATCACCAAAGCGATTGCCAAGAGACAACAGTATGCGTGCATGCATCCAACGGCACAGAAGCTGAATGTGTTATTGTCCAAGTTGCTGGTGCTGCAGTCCCTCCCTTTCCAAGTGGTGGACTCTGCACCTTTCAGAGAACTGATAGCTTGTGCCGAGCCAAGGTGGAGAGTCCCAAGCTGTCATTTATTTGCCAAAAAGGCAGTTCCAGCCCTGCAAAAACATGAGGAACAGAAGGTGGGCCAGTCCTTGAGCCTGTCAGTGTCTGCCAATATGCACGGCAGCGCCGACGTGTGGAGCTGTAACTATGGTCAGGGACAATACATGTGCTTTACGGCCCACTGAGTGAATGTGGTTCCTGCACAGCCACAACAGCAACTTGGCCAGGTAACGCCGCTCCCGCCTCCACGTTCTCACGTCGTTGGTCCAGAGACAATGTCTGCCTCTGCCTCCTCATCCTCCACCATGTCCTCAGCCTTCACTGTAGGGACAAGTCACAGTGCCCCTCCAGCATACCACATGTGCAGGGCTCGGCGGTGTCACGCTGTTCTGCACCTGGTTTGCCTTGGGAGGAACTGCTCCGTGGGATGCATCAAGAAATCAAATCCTGGCTTTCTCTGCGACAACTGAAAATCGGAACCATGGTGACCTACAACGGGAAGAACATGGTGTCGGCGCTGCGTCATGGAAGGCTGAGCCATGCGCCCTGCATGGCACACGTGTTCAATCTGGTTGTCAAGCGGTTCCTGAAGTCTTCCACCATCTGCAAGACATCCTAAAAAAATGGCCAGGAAACTTTGCATGCACTTCAGCTACTCGTACACTGCAAAGCACACCCTCTTTGAGCTGCAGCGGCAGAACGGCATCCCCCAACATAGACTGATATGTGACATTTCCACCTGTTGGAATTCCACCCTCCATATGTTGGACCGATTATACGCACAGAGGAAGGCCATCAACGATTTCTTGATGATGCAAGTGGACAGGAGTACTCCCCTGTGTAACTTCAATAGAAAGTTCAAATAGTAGATGACGGCAGCATATTCTTCCCAAAAATTCTTTATTTCTAGTTACTCCATGAAAATATTTACAAACAGGCCCATAAAAGTAGCAACGTTTCGACTACGCAGTAGTCTTTATCAAGCATAGTATATAGTGTTCTATCAAACATATTTATAAGGCATATAGTGACACCCAAAGCTCTCCTAAACCAATCACAGTGAGCGATTAACATTCACAAATACCTGGTTTGAAAAGCCACCCATAGATTCATACCACCATATAATTACAATACAAAACACCTGTACCAGATTATGTGCTTTTAAAATATTCACCAATGGACTCCTACCTCATGCCTCCTGCTGCAGCTTGGCGTCTCATACTCCTTACTGTGCATGTCTTTATGTGGATCCCACCCCCAGTGTGACCTATTTCCCATGTGATCGATCATGTGATCTAAACATCGATCACATGGTCACTGTTCCCAGTTTGCATAGACTCCCATAGATCCGGCCACCTATCCCAGTCAGCTGTACCTATACAAGCGTACTAGTAGTCACATCTACATTGCTCGAGCATGCTCGCATCCTCCACTAGCGGTCAGTGCAGCCAGCATCTGACAATAATGGCATCATGTTACGCCAGCAACCACAACATCGCTCCATCGTAGGATCCAATCAAAGGGGTCATTATTATTACCAGGAGCTTGCACAATTTAAACCGAGTTACACTAGGGGGACTTGGCTGTCAGATCGCCCGCTGTGCAGAAATATGCATGGTAGAGGTCCACGGTCATTCGCTTTACACCTCTGTGAACAAAAAAGATATATTTTACGTTAAAATCAAATAAAAACACCACAATACGATTTGCCTTAAATACTGACATAGAGCATATTATTCTATCCCACTTACATTGAATTAAATGTTCAACCCAAAGGGTTGTACCGATCTTAGTGTATATATCCATTTCAATTCCTTCTTTCTCAAGATCATTTCCCTATCGCCTCCTCTGCTCAAAAATCCCACGGAGTCAATTACTCTGAATCTTAATTGGTTAATTGAATGTCCACAATCAATAACGTGTTTAGCTACCGGTTTGTCCAACATCCAGTACCTTTTCCGATCGTTTATTAATTCTTTCTCTAATTTCCATAGTCGTTTCCCCAATACAGTATATATCAAACTACACGGACATTGTATCATATACGGTAGATCACTTCTTTTGACTGCCATGTATAGTATCCCTTAATCTTATCTGTGGCCCGTATAAGGGTGCACAAAAGTGTCCCCTTTAATCATGTTTCCACGATTGCAACAACCCAAACAGGGAAAGTTGCCATTTTTCCGTGGAGCCAGACACTGCTATCTATCCATCTGTGCACCCCCAATGTCGGCTTTTACTAGGCGATCTCTCAAATTGGCCTTCTTCTTATAGGCCATCACAGTGGGTACCTCAAATTCTTTCAGTGTAGGTAACCCTTTGTGTACAATATGCCACTCTTTTTTCAATATGTCTGCTATTCTACCACTATAGCCACCAAATGTAGACACAAATGGGACTCTCTGTATTTAAATAGTTCTCGATGATGATTGTAATGTACTCATCCTATCAACCACCTTAACCTTATTACATGTCCTCTGTAGTAGTTTCTGAGGATAAGCTCTGGTAGTAAATCTCCTACACATTTCCTCAATCCGTGTGTACTACTCGTCTGACTCTGAGTAATTGACTCCATGGGAGTGATTCAACCATTTTGCGTGGGTGATTACTGTTATACTCAAGCAAATTGTTCCTATCTGTGGGTTTCTGATACAGATCGGTTTTAATAAGACCATCCTCCACATATGTCCTCACATCTAGGAATTGTAATTCATTTTCAGACACAGTTTTAGTAAATTGTAAACCAGGCACCCCCATGTTTAAATGGCAATAAAAGTCCTCCAATTCTTCCAGTGTGTCTGTCCAAATCAAAATAATGTCATTGATGTAGCGCCACCAGCACAGGACCCTCTCCATATGTGTTGATCGGTACACTCCTGTGTGTCTGTCCTCCACATCGGCCATGTAGATGTTAGCATATGTCGGGGCCACATTTGACCACATCACCGTACCTCGTTGTTGTTGGTAAAAGGTGTCACCAAAGAGGAAATCATTCCTCCTCAGGACTACCTCTAACAATTGAAGGACAAACTGTGCACCGTCTGGAGAGAGGCCTGTGTTGGCAAGCGCCACATCAACTGCTTTAAGACCACCCTCATGCTCAATTGAAGTATACAGCGAAACAACATCAAATTAAACCAAAAGATAATAACTTGGCAACAATATATCTTGCAACTTCAATAAGAAATGGCTAGTATCCCTAATGTACTGTATGAGGGGGCGTTCACAGCAAGTACACGAAGTGTCCGATCTAGAAAAATGGCAATGTTGCTAAATATTGATCCCCTCCCTGAGACGATAGGTCTCCCGTGGGGGTCCACTAATCTTTTGTGAATTTTGGGGAGTATATAGAGTAGCGGAGTGATCGGATGTGTTATTTTCAAATACTCCTCCAGATCACTATCTATAATTCCTCCATCAACTGCTCCATCCATAATCTCCCCCAATTCACGCATTATTTCAAACTTAGGGTCACCCGCTAACTTTACACAAACTGCCACATCATTCAATTGTCTCAATATCTCATTTATATACTTATTCGTGTCCATTATGACCACCGCCCCTCCTTTATCGTCCGGCTTCACTGTTATATCTTTGCTGGTTTCAAGGGACTTCAATGCCTCTTTTTCCTGTGGTGATAGATTATGTGGTTGATAGCCAATTTATGGTCTTTTAAATTTCCAATTTGTTTGGACACTATATCAATATATGTCTCAATCACATGATTACCAGAGATGAGCTGCAGGGGCAATATTCGAATTCGCGATATTTCACAAATATTTTGTAGAATATTCGTTGAATATTCGTGAATTCTAATATTCGTTATATTCTACATTCTTTTTTTTTTTACTATAGAATATAGTGCTATATATTTGTTTTTCGAATATTCGTAATTTTTTCCATATGAACACATGATTCCTCCCTGCTTCTTGCTTGTGGGCCAATAAGTTATTGGCCCAAAGCAATTTAATCATGTGTTCAGAATATATAACACTATATTCTAAATATTCGCAAATTCTCAAAGTTGCATTATTCAAGATAAAAATTAGCTTTTCAAATATTCGCGCTCAACACTAATGATTACTTTTTGGTAGAGAAAACGTACTCTTTTTCCTTAAATCCAGATCTTTCAGACTGATAGGCTTCTCATTCACATCCAAACTAGCCTTAACTCCTCCTTCAATTTTGGATGCAAATAAACTCTTCAGTCTCAATCGTCTATAAAACCTCTGTAGGTTCAATTCAATGTCAAAACAGTCACATGTCGTTGTAGGGCAAAAAGTCAAACCATGGCTCAATACCTTAATTTGGTCAAAGGTAAGCTCAACAGAAGAAATATTTACCACCAATTAATTTAATTCTTCGGGTTGTGCCTTGTTGTTCTCCCCTGAGTCTCCCTCTTCCGTTCTGGATATCCTTGGGGCTGTGCATTTCTTCTGGGTCCTATGATGTTTTCTTCCGTCCCGTCTTGATTTCCATCTTTGTTTAACTTTGATGTTCCTAAAAAAGTGGACTGCGTAGATTCATCTGTGGATTCAGAATCACAAGTAGTAAAACCAAAGTGACTTTGTTCATATTTCCTGCCCTTTCTCCTTCTAGGTTTCCCCTCGATTTGCTGGGTCTGCCAGTTGTACACTTTACCCATCTGGTAATCCTCCAGATCTCTATGCCATTTATCTCTTTTGTTTTTTTCAACCTCTATTTTATGGCGTTGTACATACTGTGTAATTTTTTCTTTATGTTTCAAAAAATCATCAGCACTCAGGAGTTCCTGTATTTGGGCATCCAGTGTCGATATGGTTGTTTTAGTCCCTTTCACTTCTTTACATAGATAGTCAATGTTCAGCAACATCATTTCAAACGAATATTTATTTTTCACCAGTTCGAACTTCTTACAAAACTCAATATTATTGGGGAACAAATTAGGGTGCAGATGGGATCTAAGTCCCCTTGGAATCCTCTGCATCCTATAATATTCCCTCAACGTATTCAGATGTAATTCAATAGCGGGGTAATCTCTTTGACTCTTGTTCATATTTCCTTTTCAGCAAGTCAATAGAAGGTACACTTAGAAATGATACATCACCACATTCATCATTAATCAGTCTATGTATGTCTTCGTCAGTATACAAATACATATTCATGTCTTACCAGGTCCTGGGGCAATCTCCGTTATCAATATACTAGTGCGCCTGTATAGGTACAGCTGACTGGGATAGGTGGCCGGATCTATGGGAGTCTATGCGAACTGGGAACAGTGACCATGTGATCGATGTTTAGATCACATGATCAATCACATGGGAAATAGGTCACACTGGGGGTGGGATCCACAGGAAGACATGCGCAGTAATGAGTATGAGACGCCAAGCTGCAGCAGGAGGCATGAGGTAGGAGTCCATTGGTGGATATTTTAAAAGCACATAGTCTGGTACAGGTGTTTTGTATTGTAATTATATGGTGGTATGAATCTATGGGTGGCTTTTCAAGCCAGGTATTTGTGAATGTTAATCGCTCACTGTGATTGGCTTAGGAGAGCTTTGGGTGTCACTATATGCCTTATAAATATGTTTGATAGAACACTATATGCTACGCTTGACAAAAACTACTGCGTAGTCGAAACGTTGCTACTTTTATGGGCCTGTTTGTACATTTTTTCATGGAGTAACTACAAATAAAGATGTTTTGGGAAGGATATGCTGCCGTCATCTACTATTTGAACTTTATATCTCTGGACTACCTTGGATCGGGGGTCAAAGACTGGCTGTTGCACATCTTCCATTACGAGTCATCATGGTAATGAAGCGCTGCTCTACATATAAAAATTATTTTACTGTGTAACTTCGATGTCAGCCAGTGGTAGTTCATGCGTGACACCTGCCTTTGCTCAGGCCCTTTGAGGACGCGACGTTATTTGTCAGTCGCCAGGACTACAGGATGTACGACGTCATTCCACTGCTTCATGTCCTGGAACGGATGGTGGTAACAATGTCTGGTCAGGGGACAGGAGACGTGGCACCTAGATCTCACGGCCACATGAGCCCTGTGGGGGCTGAACTGGAAGAGGAGGGGGAGGAGGACATAGGAGCACAGGCAATGTGTAGAGAAATGGGTGCTTTTACTACTTAGCTGACAGGAGAGGAGGAGCAAGAGCAGCCAGAGGATCTACTGGGCGATGAGGAAGACGAGACAGAGGACCCAGACACACCATGGCAGTATGCAGTGGAGATGGAGGCAGGGAGTCCCTCCGAGTCACTTGCACAAATGGTCCGATGCATGCTCACTTGCTTGCGTAGTGACAGCCGAATTGTCACGATTCGGCAGAGGGATGACTTCTGGATCTCCACCTTGTTGGACCCTCGCTACCGGTCTAAAATGGGGGCCTTTTTCACACCTTCTATAGAGACATCCTATGTAGTCAATTGGCTGCTGCCTATCTGCGCCATCGTCCATTCTCTCACAGCTCTAACGGGGGGGGGGGGGGCCCTCTGCGCTCACGTTCCACTGCCATGGCTGCCGAGGAGGGGTGCGGTGGCAGGAGCAGTACCAGCCTGAGTCTACAGTCGCTGATGAGTAGCTTTCTTGACCCGCATAGTGAAGAAACTACTTGCCAGCAGCAGCAGGTAGACCTGAAGCAGGACCTGAACCAGCAGGTGGTGGCATACTTGGACAACACCCTGCCAACGCACATTGAAGATACGCTGGACTACTGGGCACTGTGGGCAGCCAAACTGGATTTGTAGCCTCAACTGGCAGAGTTTGCCCTAAAAAGCAGTCCTGCCCGGCCAGTAGTGTGGCATCAGAGCGGGTGTTTAGTGCGGTGGGGGCCATAGTTACCCCAAGGAGAACTCGTGGAGAGACTGACCTTTGTTAAGATGAATTAGGCGTGGATCAGCCAGGATTTCTACCAAACAATGCCTGATGCATTTGATTAGATCATCCATGCCGCCTCAACTAAACCTTGAAAAAAGAGGCCGGTTTCTTCTGGCTACCAGCCTCAGCTACTACTCTGATGCTGCCACCCGCCTGATGCCACACAAATCTGATGCCAAGTGCTCTTTCTTTCACCCACCTTTGTCAGTGGGTACTATTATTGCCACCCACCGCCCCACTCTTTCACCGGGTCACTTTGTGATCTCCAGATGCTGCTGCTGCCATCTTCACACTATGTCACCTTCGCAATCTGTGGTATCCTGATGCTGCTGCTGCCATATCCACACTATGTCACCTTGCCACTCTGCGGTATCCTGATGCTGCTGCCATCTCCACACTATGTTACCTTGCCACTCTGTGGTATCCTGATGCTGCTGCCATATCCACACTATGTCACCTTGGCACCCTGTGGTATCCTCCTGATGCTGCTGCTGTCGCCAACTCCAGGCTCGGTCATTATGCCATTCAGTGGCCTCCTCATACTGCTGCCAACTCCAGACTCTGTCATTGTGCCACTCGGTGGCCTTCTCCTGATGCTGCTACTGCTGCTGCCACCACCTCCAGACTCTGTCATTGTGCCACTCAGTGGCCTTCTCCTAATGCTGCTACTGCCGCAACATCCAGACTCTGTCATTGTGCTACTCAGTGGCTTCCTCATACTGCTGCCACCTCCACACTCGGTCATTGTGCCACTCAGTGGCCTCCTCATACTGCTGCCACCTCCACACTCTGTCATTGTGCCACTCGGTGGCCTTCTCCTGATGCTGCTACCGCTGCTGCCGCCACATCCAGACTCTGTCTTTGTGCTGCTCTGTGGCCTCCTGATGCTGCCGCCACCTACACACTGTCATTGTGCCACTCTGTGGTCTCCTCATGCTGCCACCACCTCCAGAATCTGTCATTGTGCCACCCTGTGGCCTCCTAATGCTGCCTCCACCTCCAGACCCTGTCATTGTGCCACTCTGTGGTCTCCTCATACTGTTCTCACCCTCCCCACTTCATGACTGGGCCACTATTTTGCCTTTCGGCCTGGCTGACATCATCATTTGTTTGACCCTTCTTCTGATCTGTCAGAAGGAAGGAAAAATGAGACGCACAACGGATCCTGTCTGTGTAGCAGCTGTAAGACCTGTATGGTCCCATCAGAATTGAAACGTAGAAACATAGAATGTGTCGGCAGATAAGAACCATTTGGCCCATCTAGTTTGCCCAATATACTGAATACTATGGATAGCCCCTGGCCCTATTTTATATGAAGGATGGCCTTATGCCTATCCCATGCATGCTTAAACTCCTCCACTGTATTTGCAGCTACCACTTCTGCAGGAAGGCTATCCCATGCATCCACTACTCTCTCAGTAAAGTAATACTTCCTGATATTACTTTTAAACCTTTGCCCCTCTAATTTAAAACTATGTCCTCTTGTAGCAGTTTTTCTTCTTTTAAATATTCTCTCCTCTTTTACCTTGTTGATTCCCTTTATGTATTTAGCAGTTTCTATCATATCCCCTCTGTCTCGTCTTTCTTCCAAGCTATACATGTTAAGGTCCTTTAATCTTTCCTGGTAAGTTTTATCCTGCAATCCATGTACCAGTTTAGTAGCTCTTCTCTGAACTCTCTCCAAAGTATCAATACCCTTCTGGAGATATGGGGCCAGATTTATCATTAGCTCAGGTCAGAATAATGGAGTGAAAAAGCCCCCCAAAAAGTCCCAAACGCTAAAACTGCGCACAAATTTGCGACTTTTTTCTGCTCTGCACTATGCTCGCCAGTTTTCTGAAAGTGGGCGTGTTTTCTTATGTAAATGAATCTCTAGACAGATTTACTATTGGGACTATTAAAAAAGTTGCAATTTCACTCCAGTGAGGACCATGCTTATCTTATGAGACTTTTTAATAGAACATGCGACTTTTTCATAAAAACTTGCGACTTCTCGTAAAGATGTGCGACTTTTGTAAAGCTGCTTACTGACGGATAAACTGCTACCGTCAAAACACATTTATTACAGTCTTAAAGGGCTGATCATAAATCTGACTTGGCTAAAACTGACTTTAGCCATATGTTAAAGTGGAGTCAGCTGTCAGAGTCATGATAAGGGTACATTCACACGTCCGTTGTTTCTTTCCTGATCTGTTCCGTTTTTTGCTGAACAGATCTGGACCAGATCTGGACCCATTCATTTTCAATGGGTCCTGAAAAAAAATCTGACATTGTGCTGTCCGTTTTTTTCAGGACCCATTAAAAATGAATGGGTCCAGATCTGGTCCAGATCTGTTCAGCAAAAAACGGAACAGATCAGGAAGCAAACAACGGACGTGTGAATGGACCCTAAATCTGGCCCAATGTCTCCAGTACTGAGCACGATACTCCAAATGAGGTCTCACTAGTGCTCTGTAGAGCGCCTCCCTCTTTCTACTGGTAATTCCTCTCCCTATACACCCAAGCATTTGGTAGCCAAAAGCCGGAGTTGGTACAAAACACAGAAGACATGCAAATATTCCACTCCTGTTTTTTTGGCATTAGCAATACTGATAGATTACTGACCAAATGCTGACCGAGTGAAGGCTCCACAGACAGGATCCGTTTTTTGTGGGTTATTGTTCTGACGGATCAGAGGAAGGGTAAAATAATCAGTGACGTCAACACAAACTTGCTGCTGACACCCTCTCCACTTTGTCGGGGGGGCTCGACTTGTATAAATGTTTAATAGAACAGGTTCTGTAGACATCTATGTGGAATCAGCTGCCGACGGTGTAAAAGGAGCATGCTTCTTCTTGGCGCTAACATTGACCTGTAAGGCTGAGTTGATACTTCATTTATTTGGTCAGTTTTGGCCCCGTGACTGCCCAAATAGGTGTAGTGTGCAGTGATTCTAAGAGCGACGCCTGTCCAGTGGCGGATCCAGGGGGGCTGGCGGCTGGTGGCGGCGGCTGGGCACAGGGAGATGAGCGCTTCCATTGTGGAAGCGCTCATCTCCAGTCATCTGTATCGCCGTCCTCAGGACAGCGATACAGATGCCTGCCTGTGCTGCGGTAGGGGAGGGAGAGGCGTGTCCCTTTCCCTTCCTCTGATAGGCCGGCGCAGGCGCATCGCGCCGTCTGAGCCATACAGCGTGGGACACAGGCCAGAAGAGGCCTGCATCGCATCACTGACATGGAGGTAAGCATGTGTTTTTTGTTTTTTTATTATATACAATACTTTTACTGGCGGGGGCTGTTATTACTGGCAAAGGGGGGGCTGTTATTACTGGCACCTGGGGGCTGTTATTACTGGCAAAGGGGGGGCTGTTATCACTGGCGGGGGCTGTTATTACTGGCAAAGGGGGGCTGTTATTACTGGGGGCTGTTATTACTGGCACAGAGGGGCTCTTATTACTGGGGCTGTTATTACTGGCAAAGGGGGGCTGTTATTACTGGCGGGGGCTTTTATTACTGGCACCTGGGGGCTGTTATTACTGGCAAAGGGGGGGCTGTTATTACTGACACAGAGGGGCTCTTATTACTGGGGGCTGTTATTACTGGCACAGAGGGGCTGTTATTACTGGGGGCTGTTATTACTGGCACAGGGGGGCTCTTATTACTAGGGGCTCTTATTACTGGGGGCTCTTATTACTGGCACAGGGGGGCTGTTATTACTGGGGGCTGCTATTACTGGCACAGGGGGCTGCTATTACTGGCATAGGGGGCTATTATTACTGGCACGGGGGGGGCTGTTAATACTGGCACATGATTGGGGGCACTATAGGGGCATCTACTGAGGCCACAAAGAAGGGGTATTTTATATGGGCTTTCTGTACAGTACAATTTTATACTGGGACACATTATGGTGGGTACTATGGGGAAGGGGGGAGAGGAGTACTATGGGGTCATCTACGGGGGGCACTAAGAAGGGGTATTTTATACTTGCAAATTATGGGGGACACTGAGGGCATCTACTGGAGCATTTTATACTGGTACATTATGGGGGGCACTAGGAGGAAGAAGGGTGTGGAGCACTATGGGGTCATTTACTAGGGGCACTATATAGGGGTATTTTATACTGGCACATTATGGGGGCACTATGGGGACATTAGCTCAACTGGGGGCATTACAAGGGGGTATTTTTTGCACTGTCACATTATAAGGAGAATTATAACTACTGGGGGGGCATTATGGTGGGCTTTATTACTCCCCATGGTATGACCCCCTAGTAGCAGCACCAGCCTCTCCCTGCTCTGCTATCCCTCTGCTCCTTCTCCAAATCCTTATTATGAAATCTTTCTCATTAGGATAAAACACAACATCAGCTCCGCCGAGCCCCCGGCCAAAGTGTGGAAGTGGTGTCCGAGATCCCCAAGGGCCAAGCCAAGTAACTGTAAGTGTTCATGTGAAATATGTTTGTTATACACATATAGCCTACACTGTGCCACACAATATACAGTATACCTCTACACTGTGGAGTCTGTTCTATAAGCACCATTGTTTTGTGGCGGCGGACAGAAAATAATCTGAAAGTGCCCCTCCCGAGACCAGGCTCTGGATCCGCCACTGTGCCTGTCATCTGTATGCCATACCGACTCGTAGTATTATTTCACTACCAAAGCAGACTCCCTATGCGGGTTACTGCAAGGCATAGTGTTTTATACCACTATAAAGGCTCTCTGCAGCCAGGAAATAGCCGTTTTTTACCATAATTCGCCGTAAAAAAATTCAGATCGAAGCAAATTTATGCATAAAGGGGTTAAAAGGGTTTTCTCTATACATATACAAAAAAGAAAGAAATGGATCGCACATCCAGCTGCTATGCTTTGATCTCATTCCTGCTACTGAGAAAACAGCGCTAAATAGCGCATGTGTACCGCCTCCTATGCTACATGCTAAATGAGGCATTAGTGTACATTTTGATCAAAAGGTATAAACCCACTCACCACGCCAAGTTTGCCTCTATGAGTGGGTCCTACGCTAAAATTAGCACGGCGCTGCACGGTGACCACCGACGCCGCAGTGCCAATCCGGCAGGCGGCAGGACCCAGCAGCCAAACAGCACCCCTGCTGCCTGACTATGCCATACCTAGCACTGGGCGCCCCCAACCCACCATGACATAAAGGGTTTAAAGGGGTTTTCTCACTTCAGTAAATGGCATTTATCATGCAGTTAATACAAGGCGCTCACTAATGTATTGTGATTCTCCATATTGCCTCCTTTCCATCAGAGTATACACAGCACGTGGAGGAACCAAGAGTGGGTAGTCAGCTGCGCTTGGAAAGGACCATGGGGCCCCAATACAGATTCCTGCTATGGGGCCCAATGAATTCTATGTACGCCTCTGCTTGTCTGTAATACCGACAATAAGCAGGACATGTTCTATAATTTTGCAGAACGGACATGTGGGCATACAGACACAGAATGCACATGGAGACAGACACGGAAAACAACAAAGTTCGTGTGTAGGAGCCCTAAGGTGTGTCCCCAGAATCAGTTACACTGGTGGGCCCTAAGTAACCCAGTCCGACACTGGTTATATTCTTGTACATAGGAGCAGTATTATAGTGGTTATATTCTTGTACATAGGAGGCAGTATTATAGTAGGTATATTCTTGTACATAGGAGGCAGTATTATAGTAGTTATATTCCTGTACATAAGAGGCAGTATTAAAGTAGTTATATTCTTGTACATAGGAGCAGTATTATAGTAGTTATATTCTTGTACATAGGAGGCAGTATTATAGTAATTATATTCTTGTACATGGAAGGCAGTATTATAGTAGTTATATTCCTGTACATAAGAGGCAGTATTAAAGTAGTTATATTCTTGTATATAGGAGGCAGTATTATAGTAGTTATATTCTTGTACATAGGAGCAGTATTATAGTAGTTATATTCTTGTACATAGGAGACAGAATTATAGTAGTTATATTCTAATCCATAGTGGCAGTATTCTAGTAGTTATATTCTTGTACATAGGAGCAGTATTATAGTAATTATATTCTTGTACATAGGAGGCAGTATTATAGTAGTTATATTCTTGTACATACGAGCAGTATTATAGTAGTTATATTCTTGTACATAGGAGGCAGTATTATAGTAATTATATTCTTGTACGTAGGAGCAGTATTATAGTAGTTATATTCTTGTACATACGAGCAGTATTATAGTAGTTATATTCTTGTACATACGAGCAGTATTATAGTAGTTATATTCTTGTACATACGAGCAGTATTATAGTAGTTATATTCTTGTACATAGGAGGCAGTATTATAGTAGTTATAGTCTTGTACATAAGAGCAGTATTATAGTAGGTATATTCTTGTACACAGGAGCAGTATTATAGTAGTTATATTCTTGTACATAGGAGCAGTATTATAGTAGTTATATTCCTGTACATAGGAGGCAGTATTATAGTAGTTATATTCTTGTACATAGGAGGCAGTATTATAGTAGTTATATTCTTGTACATAGGAGCAGTATTATAGTAGTTATATTCTTGTACATAGGAGCAGTATTATAGTAGTTATATTCTTTTGTACATAGGAGCAGTATTATAGTAGTTCTATTCTTGTACATAATCAGGCCCCAATCCTGTATCTTTACCTCTTAGATACGTAAACCATCTTGATGTATCTCTGTCCCTTTTCCCCCCGACTTTTTAGGTAACATTGTACAGCCTGAAGAGAAGGGGACGGCTCAGAATTTTACTACTGCCTATGAAATAGGAGGTAAACATGAGTTGGGTTCCCCTTTACCCATACAGTCACAGTCCTGTAGCTTTCATGCCTTACAGGTATCTATATTACTATCCCATTGATTTTGAATAAATGTATTACACCTCTGAATGAGAATTTCTAGTGATTTTTGTTAGGTTTAGCATCATATTATTTGCCTGTGTGATTGTTTTATCTCTTGTTCTGTTGTGTACCCTTGTTGTTAGTACGTAACGTTATCCTGATTATTACTTACGTGTTTCTTTTGTGTATATTCCATTATCTCTCAAACAATGGCAGCTTAATTTTTAAGGAAGGAAAAAACTACCATATGCATTTTTAATGTGTTTGTCATATGTGAAGTCCTTCAGGGCTCTTTTAGCAGTGCATAGTTTTTCTCTGATTCACTGGCATTTTTATGTACTTTGCAGGCATTAGAAAAATGCTTCCGTGCTTGTTACAATGTGATGGTTTTCATTTGCTAATGCATTGAGTTGTTAAAATGTCTATTAAAAAGAAACACTTTGAGAACAAAACAATTGAAGGTGCATGAATTACAGTAAACTTGATTTTACATTTAATAATTTCCTACTGGGGGAAAAATATGTAACTAGCACAAAAATTTCAACATAGTTGGGACTTTTACAGGAGGTGCAAGGTGATTGGCCACTTTTTTCAAAGTTGTAGATGAAGTATCACCGTGTAACCCCCATGATTAATGTCAAAAATAAAAATCAAGCATGATATAGTATATAGCAATATCTTTCTAACAAAGCTAGAACCAGCCCTGTACCTCACATGGATCCAGAGATCTCCCAATTTCTTGCTCTGCTAGATTTATATCAATCTGACAGCTCAAGGGGCGTGTTTTTTCTGCTGCAGATCAGGGGGCGTGTCTTTTCTGCTGCAGCTCAGTAGTCGTGTGAAAGAGCAGGTTGCGCTATACAGATACATTTTATCAAATAACTCAGTGGCTATAAAAAATAAATAATTGCATGCAATTACAAAAGTATTCAGATCCAGGTACTGATTCGAAAATTGTAGAATATTTTTCCTGGGCAACCCCTTTAAATAAACAATCTGGACCACAAAAGCAGAGGTTTTGGAGTCTCCTTTTGAATGGAGCAGTAGTGTGCATGCATCACGTCTATGGGACTGATGGAGAGAGCAGTCAGCTCTATCTCTAACAGCCCCATTGAAGGGGCCCCTTGTGAACTATCATGTGATTGCTGTGGGTCCCAATGTTAGAACTGCAGCCTCTAGACCCTATCATATGGATTGTGAATGTTTATTTTATGGGAAAATCACTTTAATCTGTTTTCAAATGAATAACAGCAAATTACAATAATGTTTTGTACTTCACTGCAGGTCCAGTCATGACCACAAGGAGAACTGCCCTATATGTGTAGAGCATGGCAGTAAATGTGCTTTCACCAATCACCAGTTTGTTCTCTAATTATAGGTATAGACATAGAAATTTTAAAAAATGTATACAGATTTTCTGCAGATGAGTAAATCTTTGAAAAATATTCTAAAATGGAAATCCCTATGATTTCTGTGAATTTCAAACATGGTGGATCACCTAACAATCTCTGATTCTAACCTCAGCCTATAATGGATGACATTGGTCTTCTGCATCTTTTGACTACATCATATCTCTGTTCAGCATCAGTGATGAGCAGCAGGGGCAATATTTAAATTTCGCTAATATTTGTGCGAATATTAGTCATATATTCGCGAAAATTTGCAACACAAAAATTCACGATACGAAAATTCAGGATCAACACAACCCCTAAAGTCAAAGATATTGCAGCCTTATCATTGGCCCACAAGCAAGAAGCAGTGAGCCATCATGGGTACTGATGAAAAAAAATTCTAGAATATTCGCGATTATGAAGATATATTCTTATATTCTAGATATTCGGGAATTCTCGAAGTGCCAATATTTGCGATACAAATTTGCGATTAGAATATTCACGATCAACACTATTCAGCATATCTGAACCATAGAGATGCTTCAACTTTGATAGTAGGAGACATTTTTCTTTGCTATGTCATTCAGAGTCTACCTTCAAGCAAATTGACACACTCTGCAATTAGTTTTTCGGCAGCAGGGGCTTTATGGTGTCCTTCCATAAACACCATTCTTATTCAGTGTTTTTTAAACAGTGGACATGTGAACAGAGGGTTTTCCAGTTTGGAGAGTCTTCTATAGGTCTTTTTCTGTTGCTCTTGAGTACCTTCTGAAGTGATCGTAAAAGGATGCTCAGTTTTCTCCATTTGTCTAATTGTGGATTGATGTAGACCCAGGTCTTTAGCAGTGATTCTGTGGGCCTTTTTAGCTTCATGCATCTCTACAATTTGTCTTCAGATGTCTTCTCAATAGTTTTCCTTGCGACATAGGTCAAAATAACAAAACTATTTTTAAAAGGGCAAATTTGTCAGTAACCAGGCATTGTGTGTCTTTATATAATGTTTAAATTACCTGTAAACCCCATACTTCTTATTTAATCCCCCTAAATTAGAGTTGTCTGTGTCAAGACATACACTACTCATACTGTATATCAAAAGTATGATATATATTTATGTATATATATATTTTTTTGTAATTACACATTTATTTTGTGAAATACATTTCTTACAATTACAAAAAAAATATATAAAATATGCAAATTTAATTTAGCCTTTATTCCTGAAATGTTTCTGCCGGGATTTGAACTCTCAACCTTCTACATTAGAGCCAAGAACCTTAACCACTATGCAATAGAGCTGCATGTTAACCTGCCGTTAAATATAAAATGATACTTCTGCTATATAGAAATACTCTACATTAGAGCCAAGAACCTTAACCACTATGCAATAGAGCTGCATGTTAACCTGCCGTTAAATATAAAATTATACTTCTGCTATATAGAAATACTTACTACACTACAAGGTTTTTCTGACACCGTTTATCATTCAGCTTTGTAGCTGAGTGGTTAAGGTTCTTTCCTCTAATGTAGAAAGTTAGGAATATTTGGCTTTCTGGGGAAATTTGTGATCTCATAACATGAAAGTTGGGCATTTAAGTAGAAGCAGCAATGGTGATTTCCTCATCTCAAGCAATTTATTGAAACAAAATCCAACACCAGTGGTAGGTATACCCCCCAAAAATGTCAGTGCCCCAATAACTTGTCATGTGGCCTTGAGGATCAATTACAGCTTGACAACAACGTCTGATGCTGTTAACAAGTCGACTTATTGTCTGCTGAGGTTTTTTCATCCCACTCTTCTTGATGGGCGGTCCTCAGGTCATTGAGGTTCTGGGGAACAGAGTTATGGGCCTCTACACGGCAACCCAGTTGATCCCATAGGTTTTCAATGGGATTCAGCTCTGGAGAAAGTGCAGGCCTCTTCATTTGAGGTCCCCCGTTCTCCAGCAGCAATTCGCTAATGCGACCTCGATGAGCTGGTGCATTGTCTTCCATGGAGATGAAATTAGGCCTGTGTTGTTCATGCAGAGACACAATGACTGGATTAATGATGTTATTCTAGTGCTATGGGCTTGTCACTGTACCATTCACATAGTGTAGGGCAGTTCTGTATTGACTAGACACACCTGCCCACACTGTAACACCACTACCACCAAAGCGGTCATCGTGTGGGATGTGGCCAAAGGACATCCACTTCTATGCCTTTCTGTGACTCTTCCAGTCTCTCTGTATCTCTGTTGCAACCTGCTGATGACACTCTGTGACAGTCTAAGCTCAGTGGCCACTTCCATCTGAGAACATGCTGCTTGAAGCCTCGCAATGGTGAGGTACAGTTGATCACTTTTTAGGTGTCGTCTCTGTCTCATGATGTCAAAATGTGAACAGCATGATGAGGAGGACTGTTTAAATACCAATTCTATTTGAACCAGGAAATTTATTGGGTGATTGATGAATCAAACACATGTTGTGAATTTTGCCGTTAAGCTCATTGTTAGAGAACAGCAAGTTGTGCAAAAAGTACTGAAACATTGAACAGTTGGACATGTGTATTCAAAAGTTTAGAGACAGTAACATTAATTTCTCCTGTAAAGGTTAGAGGGCATTTTAGGTTCATCCTGAAATTTCACCAACAAGCCAAATATCCCTAACTTTTTATGAATAGTGTGAGTCACAATAACTAAACTCTGATTATAAGAGAACATTTGTCAGTGACCAGGCATTGTGTGCCTTTATTTAATGTGCAAAGCACCTGGAAAACCTACACATCCTATCTCCTTTGTTTAAATGAAAGTTGTTTGGCTCAAGACATAGGGAACTCTCATTACAGCAGCGACTTTGTCGTCAGTAACCAGGCATTGTGTGCCTTTATTTAATGGAAAACCTACACTTCTGATCTTATCTCCTTAAATGAAATGTCATTTGCCTATTAGATCTTGAGAAGTCATTAGCACAGAGGTTCACTGTGGATGTTGACTCAGTGTGCTAAATGGAAAAGTCATGAATGGTACAACTGTTTGTGTGTTATTACTTTAGTTAGATTGCATTCGCTATAATTTTGGCTTAGATAGAAATTAGACCGCATTTTATTAGTAATCAAAGTAAAAATTCTGGTGATTTCAAAGGATTTACTTATTTTTTTCTCCCAAATGTACATATAAATGACAACAATTGGTTGCAAAACTTCAGATTTCCTCACTTACCCTAATAATTAAATATGACATGTTACAAAAGTAAAAGGCCGGCTGTTAGGATAACGATTGTAATCACCCAGCGAAATGTAAAACACAATGCTATCATTGGGCTAAGATGATTTACATCAAGTTAAGTCTGAAGAATTTCAGTTCCTCCTTATCTAGAATATTGGAATACCAAAGCGAATTCAGCGGGGCTGGACAATGTCTTTCTCTGAAACTAGAAGAGGAAAGCCATAACATTTTTAAACAGTGATAGTATTATTTATTATATCAAAGCTATTTTATGTTGTATTTGGATCTCTGGCATTCTTTTTTATACTTCTCATAACATGACAGTAATTAGGCATCACAATGTTACTCGGAGGATCGGGGGCCAAGATCTGCAATCTGTTTTTCTTCAAGACACATAGATGACATCATCCTCGTTTTAAAAGAGGAAGACGAATGGAATGATGACAGTACAACTAAGGGAAAGCTCTATTAGTCTAGAGACGCCTTTATATCAATGATTGTGGTTAATTGTACAAATTTTTAGTTGTAAGTTAAAGCTTCCAAATTTTTCGGCATCATCTCTTCTATTTTTATTGGTTGATTTCTTTAAAGGGGTATTCCCATCTCAACATTTGTGGCACATCACTAGGATATGGCAATAATGTCAGATAGTTGCGGGTCACACCTTTGGGATCCTCTTCTATCTCCGAATGCAATGCTCCACATGCCCTCCATTCACTGCCGTGAGACATTGAAAGTAGCTGTGCGAGTGCACTCGGCTATTTTCAGAGGTACCATACCAGTAAATGGAGAGCACGTGTGGCCACCTCTCCATTCATTGCTATGAGACTGCCATAAATAACAGAGACAGCACTCAACTGTTTTTGGAACTCTAATAGCGGTGAATGGAGAGTGACTGCACTCGGACGGCTGTTCTCCCTTCACTTCAGAGCCCCTGTTCTTGAGATAGAAGCAGGTCCCAGAGGTGAGAACCACATATTATCACGACCTCTGACAGCAATGCAATTCTCATCATAACCACTAGGTGGTCACATACGGACACATACAAAATAAACAGCTCCCAACAGACTATTGCAAGATGTTGTTTTTTTCAATAGTCATTTCGGCCCATGCATCTTGGGATTTGTCAAAAACCAAGAGAAAAATTAATAAAGGACATATATATGTTCTGTAGAAACGAAGGATTGGGTACGTTGAAATCCAGAATGCCGGTTCTTTCTTTCCTCCCACATCTGCTGAAGATGGAGTATTAGGAGGCCCCTATGCACATTAGATAGTCGGCCAATCTCACCAAATTTTGGGGATTTGGAATAACTTTACCTATATTGTGTATGGCCAGCATAACTGTTGAGCCTTTTTGCATTTTAAAGGAATTGTCCACCTTTGGAGACGCTCCTTTCCAGGAGCTGGGCTCTTACTGTATAACATTTTACTAGTAACCCAAGCTGGGGAATTCTTAGATTCAACCGCAGAACACCACTGATGCGACCAATATATGAAGAGCTGACACCAACTGTACGTTATGTACCCAATATATTATTAAAATTATTTTATCACTAAAGCTTTCCATCGACATTCACTAGACAGCTGACACCCATGACTACCTAGGAACAGAAGATGGGACACAAGGCCAGATAATTGTCAGGACAAAATAAGCAATTGTCCTGGGGCTTCCACCTTCACTTAAAGGAAATGTGTCACCAGAAAATGATATATTATATTAATTATGTTTTAATGTTAAAGGGGCCATCCGAGTGTTTAATACTGATAATCTATCCTCAGCATAGGTCATTAATATCGAATTGGTGGGCATCCAAATCCCAGCACCCCCTCCAATCAGCTGTTTGTGAGTGTCGCGGCCTCCTTGCAGCCTATCAAGCACAGCACCATCAATTGTATAGTGGCTATGCTTGGTACTGCAGTGCAGGCCCATTCACTAGAATTGGACTGAACTGAACCTAGGCCATGTGACTAATGATTGTAATGTCACAGGCCTAGGAAGAGGCCGCAGCACTCACTGGTGTGCCACAGACTTCTCAAACATGTGATCGGCGGGGGGTGCCAGGAGTTGGACCCCCACCCATGTGATTTTGATGGCCTATCCTGAGCATAGGGCACCAATTTGAAAATCTCATTCAAACCCTTTAAACATTTTTTTTAAGAGTTTTTGGTGATATTCTTTTTAATTTTCCATGTTACTACCTATATTTCATTTTTTTTGTGCAGTTTTCACACTTGCCACTAAGCCTAATCCTATGCTGACACTTTCTGTTCTGTAGTGATCGCTTTTCAGCAGTCATCTCTTTATCATCACAGACAAGATTTCAATTACAGGTAATACCTAATTTTACATAACACAGCATCCTCCATTCCCAAAAAGTGGTGAGCACAGCTTGCCTCCTCCCCTCCCTGCACAATAACCTATGCACAGAGCATGCCCACAGCACTCGCCCATGGATTAACATCTCCTGTCTATTGAGCCCTATGGTCCATGTGCCTCCTGCAAATCATATTTATAAATGCTGAAGCAAGATGGCCGCTCCTGTAGTCCAGTACAGATATTAGATTTTCAAAAAAATCTTCATCTAGAAGGGAGATATTTATAAGTATCTATTTTTTATTTATTTTTTTTATATTAAATTTTATTTATTGTAATACAAAAACTTAAATACATATTGCATAATTGATATTATAAAGTCCATAAGTCCGCCAATTCTAATCTGTGAACGTGATTAACAATATTTTCATACAAGTATACATAATAGTGTCGACATTTGAAAGTCAAGTGGAGGTCTCCTACTGGGGAGGGTGGCGGGACTCACCCGACATCCAAAGCTTACTAAGTATCTAGTTTTAATTAGTAAAATAAAAACAGGTATCAAATTATTTAAGTGACTCCTAAAAAGTTCTTACTTGGACCCATTAAAACATCACAACCTAGGAACAGTCTGGGGTCTTATTCATATCTGATGTGTATGGCCTTGCTGTATATGATATTGTTACTAGAGAGTGTCTCCCAACCAAAAGTCACTCTTGACCTCATCCCCTTTATCTGTCTTCTGTGTCATTTAAAGTGGAACAGGTGCTTCACAAATATGATGTTCGTTCTGACCACCATCTTTCTCAATGTATTCACACCAGACAACTGGCATAAATCTGCCTTTCTTCTCTTACAAATCTGTCTGCCTGAAGCCACCCCTAGGGGGAGCTCAGTGCACAGGAATTTATGTGGTTACAATTGACTGAAATGGAAGCTGTAATAATCTGTTTGCACTGAGCTCCCCCTAGTGGTGGCTGAATGAAAATGCTGTGTTTTTCACATTGGAAAGACAAAAAGGAGTTCAGTGTTAGACCCAATAGCAGTAGCGTGGTCTGCCTCCATTAAAGGTACGCCATTGTTGATTCGGATATGGTGCGTATGAAGATTTTTGGCAAATCCCCCCCCAAAAAAATATTGGAGAAATATGGAGAAGTAAAATCACTCGAATATTAATTCCACCATCTGCTGAGAGGGTAAATAAGGTTCACACTTCACGTTACCTAATATAATTAAACCGATATTTTTTTGTAACTTAATATAAGGAAACTTTCCAAAATCATCACACGTGACGGGTCCAATAATAACAACACAGTAATATGGTGTCATGGTTATACGTGACCTTTCACGAGGCCTTGAGCGCACAAGCCACAGCTGATGCACCCGCCATACTGCAACACGCATCAATTTCAAAGTGATAGATTTATGTTCAAAGCTCCTAGGAAATTGCACGGCTCTTAAAATATTCTCGTCTCCTTCTATTTTATTTTTTCGCTTTCTCCCTAGAAATCTTATAACTTTCGAGCAGTCATTTGGCAGCGAAGTCATTACTTCCTACAAGGGAAAATGGTTGCCAAATTTTGACAGTCTTGAAAGAGAGAAAACCTAATAAAAGCTGATATCTCACGAGAGAGACTCCGTATAAAAGAAAGGAAATTATCGGCATTTTGTACAATCATTAAACACGGCTTATATCATTTTCTTTACTCTCGTAAGTCTTTAATTTCTTTAATTTTTTGGTTTCCAAAACTTAAACTGAAAAAAGAAGAGGGTCAGTCAGGAGAAGACAGGAGTGTCTCCCTGATTACTGCTCGGTGAACAAGATCAATAAACTAAGGGGGCAGTAACTATTAAAATATTATTTTATTTAAATCATAGGAGTAAAAAGATGGCCCCTACAGACAAACAACAAGTAAGACTGATACATACATACATAGACTGGTATATGGATGGAAACCAGTGTATTATATATGGTGTGAAAAAGAGGTGGACACGACCATAAGTAGCAAGTCAGGCACAGCAATGTCGGATGACAGTGACTAGCCCTAATCAGTCCCTGCTTGGCCTAGTCCACCCTATAACATAAATCCTCAGGACGGGGTCCAAAAATGCCCCGCAAGGGGTGGCCCAGACAGGAGCTCTTGACCTGCGTAGGTGATCCTGTCAGGCCCTAGTGCGTCTGGCAGGAAAAATGTCCAGAGGAGCAAGAAACACTCATATATATATATATTTTAAAACATGGGACACTTAAGTATTCCTCTCACTTCTTAACCACCTCGGTGGTCATTCTTTGTGGTGGGGTTACGTTTTAAAATATATATATATATATGAGTGTTTCTTGCTCCTCTGGACATTTTTCCTGCCAGACGCACTAGGGCCTGACAGGGTCACCTACGCAGGTCAAGAGCTCCTGTCTGGGCCACCCCTTGCGGGGCATTTTTGGACCCCGTCCTGAGGATTTATGTTATAGGGTGGACTAGGCCAAGCAGGGACTGATTAGGGCTAGTCACTGTCATCCGACATTGCTGTGCCTGACTTGCTACTTATGGTCGTGTCCACCTCTTTTTCACACCATATATAATACACTGGTTTCCATCCATATACCAGTCTATGTATGTATGTATCAGTCTTACTTGTTGTTTGTCTGTAGGGGCCATCTTTTACTCCTATGATTTAAATAAAATAATATTTTAATAGTTACTGCCCCCTTAGTTTATTGATCAAAACTTAAACTGGCAATTGATGGTGACATGTTTTACTAATACATACTTTATGGTCATTGAGACATCTCCTGCTTTGAAGACCCTAACTATGCATTGCTTTCCCAGTCGGGGAACCATAGAGCCCCAAAGGAAAGAATGAAATGGGGCCACACCACCAGGCCTTCAGTCCCAAGTGAGGCCATGACATCTTATGATTATTTTGACCATCACTAGGCATGAGCGAACCCAAACTGCAAGTCCTGGTTCGGTGTTCAGGTGATTTCCTTATTTTCTGTTAGTACATGGTTATATCGTAAAATAATAGCATTCTTAAGACAGAATGAAAAAGAATATGGCCATTTACGGGTAAAAAAACAACCACTCACCTCATCCACTTGATCGCGCTGCAGCAGTCTCTTCTATCTTCACTGAAAAGGACCTGTGATATGCATTATGACATCACCACGTGGGAGAACGCGGTGACGTCAGCGCCCACATCGCAGGTCCTTTGGCAGGTCCTGCTGAATGAAGATAGCAGATACCGCTGCTGCGCGATCAAGTGGATGAGGTGAGTTTTTTTTTTTTTAACCCCTAAATGGCCATATTCTTTTGCATTCTGTCTTAAGAATGCAATTATTTTCAGACATAACCATGTTATAACGGAAAATATTAAAGTGAAGTTCGGATCCCCGTTGACTTCAATGGGGTTGGGGGTCAAATTCGGGTCAAGTTTGGGTCCCAAACCCGAACTTTGACCTGAAGTTGACCTTAGTTTATCATACCATTGGTACATCCACTGCTTTTGTGCTTAACTCCTCTGCAGACCCATCTCACTGGTAGCTTTGCTGCTCATCACACTGTTTGGCCAGTCTCCACAGTGTCCAGCTTTTTGGTCCACTTTTGTGACCCAAATGATCTGGGGGTGAAGCAACCCACATACAGGCTCCACTGCTTTGGGATAAGCTACACATGGACCAGAAGCCTGCTGTTGTACCCCACCATTCCTGCACTATTTCCTTTATCTCTTGACATTTAGCTATGTTTCCAGAGTTGGACTGCCCTATTATAGTATCACTGGATAATCTTGGGGCAAAGGTTCTGACAAAGTAATTAGCCCCAAAACTCCAGCAGAAGACAACCCCATCTGAAGCTGATATGAAGGCAACCATTGGCTACTACAGAAAATTCTTATGCCGTTGATTCATGACCTGTGTGAGCAATGATAGCATAGTTTAGGAGGCAGTTAAAAGGTGGATATGCATGTTGTCCAGCATAAATTAATGGACCTTAAAGGGGTTGTCTCACTTCAGCAAACAGCATTCATCATGTAGACAAAGTTAATACAAGGCACTTCCTAATGTATTGTGATTGTCCATATTGCTTCCTTTGCTGGCTCGATTTTTATTTTTTTTCATGACACTGCTGCTGCAGTGCAGATATGAGGTGGCAGGAAGCTGCTGCGCATGCGTGCCTGGGTGTACTCCTATGGTCTTGGCTACCAGTGAGGCTGGCTCCTTTTCCTATAATGTGCAAACGAGGCCACCGCTGCTGGATTACTGGGTGGTCGTAACCTCTGGATTTGTGCCATGTATAATGTGATGGAAAAATTAATCCAGCCAGCAAAGGAAGCAATATGGACAATCACAATACATTAGTAAGTGCTACATGATAAAAGCCATTTGCTGAAGTAAGACTTTAAGTATTTTTCCTTAGGTTGGCCTAAGGTTTCTCAAGTCACCACGTCTCTTTAGCAGCTGCTCCTCTACTATCATGGTAGGTATAACAATGCTAGGGTCGCAACTTCACTTTCTCTCAAAAAAAAAAAAAAATTATCATAATAATTAGAAGGAAATGTTCTAAAATGTTGTAATATCACATTGTGCAATATCATTACAGCAATATAATCATCAGAAGAACTTGAAAAGTCACCATAGTCTTATCTTCTGCCTCCTTTTCAGCTGGAATCTAAGTACTGCACTAGACATGGTATATGAGATCCTATTGTTACAGCCATGTTTCATCAAGGGATCTGGTTAAATGATCCAGTACAGGAGTTTTACAGATTTTACAATCATTTTGTACCTCCTTAATTCATACTTAAATATACCCTTTATATTCCGTCTTGGTCCCTTCTACATTTCCAAGAAACCCCTATAGTTTACCTACAGTAGTTCATGGACCTAGTTAAAAGGTGTCTAAAGAGAGTATGAATGTATGCATGTGCAACAAGCCAAGGAGGAGATGGAGTGGAGGATGGGAGTGGTAGTGTCTCTGGCTATCGCAATATATCACAGCGACTTTCCTCACACCGTTGCTCCCTAGGGCTGTACAATGAAAGGAGGGTGCTCCCTTTCTTCTCTCTGAGCACACCCCGGTTCTGTGGCTCCTGCCTGATGGTAGCTGGGGTGCCCATGTTGGTGTAGTTGCAAAGTAGGGTGTGTAGAGTGTAATGGCCAGCATATGGTACAGGAGTCAGTAACCAGGCCAGATGTAGGAGTTGTAGTACATACAACTATAGCAAAACACTGTTCCAACTTACACAGTGCAATTCTTCCCAGATAAAGAGGTATGGATTTAGGCAAGGATGGGACTCTTCTCTCCTTTTCTGTCTCAAATCTCTTCCTGCATAATCTATGGCGAGCAATCGTACTCTTGTAATGTTGGCTGAAATGTCCACTGAGAATACAGGGTTTTAGAGATACGACAAGCCAGGTCGTGTCCAGGTGTGAAGGGTATCTTAGCAGTGTCTCCCACAGCAGCAAAGTTTGAATAGCTGAAGTAGCAGGTCACCTTACTCACTCTATGTAGATTCTAAATTCTCTAGTTCTCCCCTTTCTCTTACTCCTTCTTTCCTTCTGTAGACTATGCAGAGATTGATGAGTCTCTGTAGCTTTTTGGGCCTATGAACAGAGAGCACAGGTCACAACTTCCTCTCCCTTCAAACTCTCGTTATCACTGACTAGAGTTAGGGGTGGGGCCAGTCCACAAACCTCCTACAAGGGCAGAGACAGGAAGGTTAACCCTGGCTGTGCCATCTATACCTGGTTAAATTGGGTGCAATACATAGCAAGACATAACATTACATATATAACATAGAGAGATTAACAATTTGCAGATACCTTGTTCTAGGGTTCTGCACATGTAAAGCGTTTCCTAGACTAGTGATTTACTGTTTAAGTAAAGTGTTACGTAGGAGTATGGATCTAGCCTAAAAGTAAGTTGTTACTTCTACAGTACAGTGGGACACAGGGGAGTTGCAGAGAGGATGGGAGTGGTGGTTGTGGGCCTGAGAAGGATAGTAATACTGTGCAGTAAATTGAGTAATACTATGCAGTGAATTGAGGGAGCACTCTTTCTTCCATAGGCACGCTCCCTGGTATTAGAGCTCCTGCCTAGTCTAGTTGGGGGTGCCCTTGATGGAGTGTTATTGACTGGGTGAAAGGCAGGAGTGGAGTTCAGATGCAGAAGCTTGCAAATGGTGGAGAAAATAACCAAGCCCATTGATTGCAATAAATAACAGTCCTTATTGGATGGCAGGAGTAATAGTAATACGTATAGCAAAAAAAGGGAATAGATCACAGTGCAATCATCTCTCAATAGTGAGAAGCAACATTGATGAGTGTTGTATTACTCCCTTGATTGCTCACTGCCGAACTTATATATGGGTGGCCAATCCATCTCAAAGTATGGGGGATGCTGTAGCAGGATTCCCTTCATTAGTAGAAAAGTCTTTCTGCCATAAACATGCACAAAATCTTGCTATCTGAGTCTAATGTATGCCCTTGTAGGTTCTAGAACTAAGATGTCAGGTCTCTATCTTTTAGGGTTACTTTGGTAGCAGTGTTGCTTCTCAAACAGTGGTAGACTCAGAGACAGAGGTTCTCTGAGCTTGGACCTAGTCCATGCAGGATCTCTGGGCACACAAATTTCTTCTGTAGTTTTTCTTCAGACTAGACGGTACCCAACTTTTAGCTGGGGGGCAGGACCAGTCTATTATCTGGCAACCTAAACACAGTCTGTTAATTGGTTAACCGTTTGTCAATACATTGCTATTGAGTTCACATCAAAGCTATACATCACAACATTACATTTAAATTACATTAAAACATTACTGTTTTGGTATCAGTTAACCCTTTGCAGTAGTCCTCTGGAGTACTGTACCTAGAAGAAGGATCTAGTGTTCAAATAAGGTGTTACCTAGACTATAGATCTAGTGTACAAATGTCAGATCTCGAGTTTGAATCTAGGGGGTCATTTATTAAAAACCGTTCTTAATAACCCCTATATCTGTTGGTGGATTTGCCAAAGTTATGAAGAGGCACTGGCCTCTACATAACTTCAGGGCATCAAGTACCAGTCTAAATGTAAGCCAGCTTCCTAGCTGGCTTACATTTAGACCCTTTTCTACACCTAAAACAGGCTCCGAAAATTATGAATGAGACGGGCCTCTTCCCCTCCCATGCCCATTTTTTTAGAACTGGAATGAGCGGGGAAAAGTCACAGATATATAGGCGTATTTCAGAATAAGTAGGAAGTTACCTGGGGCATGAATCTGGTCTACAAGTATGGCATTACCTAAAATATGGATCTAGTCTACAAGTAACTTGCTACCTGGACTATGGATCTAGTGTACAATTGAACTGTCAGATCTAGAGTATGGATCTAGTGTTTAAGTAAGGTGTTAACTAGAGTATGGATCCAGTATACAAGTAAGGTACTATCTAGAGTATGGATCTAGTCTACAAGTTTGGTGTTACATAGAGTGTAGATCTAGTCTACCAGTAAAGTGTTACCTAGAGTATAGATCTAGTCTACAAGTATAAAGTTTCCCAGAGTATGGATCTAGTCTACATGTATAAAGTTACCTAGAGTATGGATCTATTCTACAAGTATGGTAGTACCTAGAGTATGGATCTAGTCTACAAGTTTGGTGTTACCTAGAGTATGGATCTAGTCTACAAGTATGAAGCTACCTAGAGTATGGATTAAGTCTACAAGTATGTGTTACCTAGAGTATGGATCTGGTCTACAAGTAAGGTGTTATGTGGACACTACATGGTTGTATTATTTGAATAACGTAGGCTTTAGTAGGCATGGCATTGTATAATTACTTGGATACTAGATTGTTAGGGCATTGTATAGAAGTATCATTTGTCATTATATGGCAGTATTCTAGTCTAAACATTTGGGCAAATAGTATACAGTATGTATTTGTTTCCCATGGCCCTGTTTTAAAACTGTCCCTGTTTACACCAATAGAGCAAATCCAAATGAATCAAAATGTGCTTTCGACCTTCACACCATGACTGGACTAGACTGGGAAAGGAGCAACTTCTTAAGAGTAACCAAGTATAAGGTTAAGATACGTTGAATAATGTAATTCATATCCGTACAGTGGAAATTATGTATTCATAAAAGCATTTCAAACCATGCATCACCAATAAGCATTCCTCAGAGAAGGAATGTCATTTTAGGTCGGAAAAGTAGAAGTCATTGTGATCTATAGGCATTATTAGCCTAAGACCACAAGATACAATGTTTATTGAACTCTCAGTAATATGAAGACATGATCAACCCCCAGAGTCTTCATGGAAGAAACTCAACCGGTGACAAGGATGGTTTTTTAACATGATCTTTTCACTTTAATCCTCTTAAGATGAGACATTTTCCAAATGCGTCTAATTGTGGGTTTGCATCCTTAATCTGAGTGAAACATATATTTTCTGAAATGAATCCAACGGAAAAAGTTTGGAATATATTGTCATCACTGCAAATTATAACGTCTTATTAACCAGATCCGCAGCAAATTGTTTCATATAATGATAATACAAAATGATCATTAGATCTGGTAGTGGTGGAACATCTCAGGAAGACATACTAACCTCCAGTCTCGGGGGCAATATGAGCTCAATCTTTCCTTGATAGTGGCTTTCCAGCAGGTGGTCTGCTCCCTAGATGACGACCGTAAAACATTATAACCTCTCAGTCTACTAATTATGTCATAATTTTTAAATATTCAAAAAGTAGTATAAGTTGTGAGGTGCGGACTCATTGGATTGTTTTTTCCAGCACATCCCACAGATGATCGATTAAACTGAGATCTGGGGAATTTGAATGCCAAGTCACCACCTTGAACTCTTTGTCATAGTCCTCAAACCATTCCTGAACAATTTTTGCCATGTGGCCGCGGCATTATCCTACTGAAAGAGGCCACTGCAATTAGGGGGCACTGCTGCCATAAAGAGGGTACTTCTCTGTACAATGATTAGGTGGTAGGTCTCAGGGTAGCATCCACATGATGTCAGGACCCAAGGTTTCCCTGGAGAACATTCTCCAGAGCATCACACTACCTCCTCCAGGTTTTCTTTATCCCATAGTGCATCCTAATACCATCTCTACCCTAGAAGAGTGACGTACACGCACCCCATGATGTAAAACATGATTTATCAGACCAGGCCACTTCCGTTTATTGCTCCACTTTCCATTTCTGTTGCTCACATGCTCATTGTAGGCACTTTTACCGGTGGGCAAGGATCAGCATGAACACTCTAACCAGACTGGAGCCAGAAAGCCCCATACACAGCAATCAGCGATGTCCTGACAACTGTCTGTCATCGCTAATAGTAACTTTAGGTTCAACAGTAACTCTGGTTTGATCGATCCAGATGGACAATACTAGTGTTTGTTCCCCAAATACATCAATAAGCCTTGAGTGCCCATAACTTTGTTGGCAGTGCACCAGCTGGAAACCCAGTAAACATCTGATTTTGCTGAGGAAAGCCTTGCCTGGTCCAAACATCTCTCCGGCGGTAAGTGACCATCAGTGTAATGTAAGACCAGCTGATGTCCACCAGAGCAAGAGTCAATGTTACTCTCATCATCCTTCAAGATAGAGCACAGATTTCATGGTCCCTTAACACTGAGACAATCTTTCTCCTATGCTCATGATTGCTCATGGGCACTGTACTTTGCATGAACCACAGGAGGAAGTGACAACTATTCTAGGCACATTTCTGGCTTAGAAAAATGGTTGTCACTGTATTCAACTAATGTTTTCACTACACCTGCACTAATACTGCCCCCTATGGATGAGAAGTATTTGCAGAAATATAAGAATTTTTATATCTGGCTGTAATTAGTCTTAATAGCATAAAAATTATGGAAGTTATAAGTATAGAGATGGAAGTAGTCCAGCCAGCATGACATGTGTCCTCACACCGACGCATTCATTAATAATGTTAAAGCTCCTTTCATAAGTTGTCTCTGGGGGCTGGTAATGGATACGACTCTCATCATAGGTAGGTGCTGCTATTCATTATACCTTGACAGTTCCAAAAACCCATCATGAATGCAAGCCTTGTGTGTATGATCGAATCGCAAACGCTGCACCCCTGATTAATAAAATCTGGTAATTACATATACCTGGTATTGTATAACCTCTGCTTTCTGTCAATGTGGAATTATTGTCTTTCCCAGGGTTCTCTCCTGAAATCCATCCAGAAATGAAGGGGATAATACTTCCTCTGCAGGTCATGTGAGGCAATGCAACCTAACATAGTCAAAAGAAGTGCAGAATAAATGTGTTCACAACTGGGCAGAGGGTCCTTAGAGGGTCCTCAGATGTCCATCATATTTGTCAGACACATTTCAATGTCATACTTCTTAAGAGACATGTCTAGGATATGTCTCCTCTTCCAAAAATGGAGCATATGTCCAAGAATGGTAACGGTAGGAACTAGGTCACCTGAAGCTTGAGACATGCCTGAGATCCAGTGGGGTGAGGAACCATTCCTCCACACCGGGGCATCTTTGACTGGTTGAAAAACAGATTCCAGGTCTAAGTTTATGTAGATGATCCACCCCCAATATATGGAGGAGTCTTTGACTGGTTTCAGACCAGATTCCAGTCAAAGGGAGTCAAGTCCATTGGAGAGAAGGAACCTGTGAGTGGTTGCGGATCACTGTCCAGTGTATCTTACGTGGGTGATCAAGATGGACACGCTGTATAAGTGACCTGAGCCAAGTATGACCAGTCAGTCAGATGCCAATTAATGCCGGAGTAGGGTAAAGCTGTGTAACTACGGCAGGTGGTGAAGTAAACCTCACCGAAACATTGTGCACTGAACTGTGGCGATAAAGCGAGTCCTGAGAGTTTTCAAAGACTGTTGACTATTAATGTAACCATCAAGCACAATGCCTTCGCCCAGAAGAGTAACCACTAAGCTGTGTGCCTTGTATATAATGTTGTGTGTAATCACTGAAGGGTTGTTCAGTTTAAAGCTGAAGCTGGGAAATTACTGGAGATGCAATGAAATAGTAAACAAAGCACTACTTAGCCGTTAGATCCATCAGAGCCTCTCCTTTTTTCCCCCCCGCCATGCAGCAATGATGTCACATTGATAACACGTGACCACTGTAGCAAATCGGCCTCAGCGGTATGCCCTGTGATTAGCTGCTGTTGTAGCTGATATCAACGTGACGTCATTACTGCGGCAAGTTCAACAAAGTCTGATGCGTAAAACGGGAGGAGCACTACAGGATCTAACTGGTAAGTAATGATTCCTTTATTATTTTATTGCATTGGCGGTGATTACCCAGTTTTATCTTGAAATCGGTCAACTCCTTCAAAGAGGATCTGTCTCCTCTCCTGACTCTTCTATTTTAGTAAATACTTGTATTCCCCATGAAATAACAATTCTGGACCATCTTTTCCTAGAACTTCCTCTGTTATTCCTCCTGGAAAATCAAAGATAAATTGACTACTGGGTGTTACTATGTCTCTTGTCAAAGAAGTGTGTCCTTACACAATCTGATTTGGCAACACTGATGGGACACCGTGAGACGGTGCAAGGATACATACATTCACCTGGTAACACCCAGTTATTATTGATTTATTCAAATTTTTTTTGGGGGGGGAGGAATAACAGAGGAAAAGCACAATGCAGAATTTGAAAAAAAAATACATATATTTTTCTAGAAAGGAATTTGTGCAAGTCAACTAGTATAAAAAAAATTAAATAAGAGGAAAGGAACCAACAGTTCTGGAAAAATCATGGATTCCAGAAAGAGTGGGCAGAATCCCATTTAAAGGCGCCAAGGGCAAGAGGTTTAGCAAGGAAAAGGGGCTGTGTTTACCACATTAGGCATGTCCAAACACATAGAAATTGGGAACAGGGGGTGATACGATAATGACCAGCTCACTTAGGACACAGGACATTAGGTCCCATAGACATGAGAGCTTGTCTAAAAGAAAAACCCAGAGCAACCAATCACAGTGCAGCTTTAATTTTATATTCTGCTTTTGAAAAATGAAAGCTGCCCTGTGATTGGTTGCTAAGGGGCAACAAGGCCAGGTTCTCTTTTTCATGGTTTCTTCAATCTTCCCCTATGTCTACGTCATTGTAAAATGGCTGGATTTCCATCACAAGGCTGAATAAAGTTCAGAAATGACTCTCTTCACCTCAAGGAATGGAAAAAATATATAATTCCCTCGTAACTCGAGCTGTAATGCGGGATGGTGACAAAGGGGTTAATAAATCAGTGGCCTAAGCTCCATGGAGCACGTTGCAGCCATAGATCAAGCTAAAGGCTTGTGGTTAGTTGCCGTAGACACAGACGTCCCGTGCTCCCCGGGCGTTACTGCTTATTTCCTCACAATTTGTGTACGCTGAATGAAGGCCGTTTCAGCCCAAATAACCGGGGCCCATTTTATATCACACTTTATAATATGTCTTGTGGCCGGCGTGGGTAAAAATAGGATGAAATTAAGATGTTGCAGCTGAACCAACAGTATATTCTCCTGGAAGGAAGACGTTTAATGTATGTAGACGTGTTTCTGATGGCCATTAAATATTCTTAAATCACTTTTTGGATTCCCTAGACATTTTATAAACCCAGGATATATGTAATAGGTTTCTTCAGAATTAGAAAAACATGGCTACTTTCTGCCAAAAACAGCGCCACCCCTGTCGGCGGGTTGTGTCTGGCATTGCAGCTTGGCTGCATTGAAGTAAATGGCATTGAGCTGCAATACCACACACAGCTAGGCTTGTTACCCTTCACAACAAAAAATATCGGCCAAGCTAAGCCACACCCAAAGGGGTGTGGTTGTGGGGGCGTGGCTTAACATGGGGTGTTAAGTCGCTATCACACTGTGGCTCCCAGTAATAGTAATGCCCCCATTAATGCCCCCAGTAATAGTAATGCCCCCAATAATATTAATACTCCCATTAGCATCCCCAGAATCTATACTGCCTCCATTAGTGCCCCCAATAATAGCAATACCCCATTAGTGCCCCTCATTAATAGTAATGCCTCAAAGTAATAGTAATGCTTCTTTTAGCACCCCCAGAACTAATAGTGCCCCCAGTAATAGTAATGCCACCATGAGTGCCCCCCAGTAATAGTAATAGCCCTATTAGAGCTCCCAAGTAATAGTAATGCCCCTATTGGAGCCCCCCCCCCCGTAATGGTAATGCCCCCCATTAGTGCACTCCAGAATTAATAATGCCCCCATTAGTGCCCCCAGTAAAAGTAATGCCCCCATTAGCGTGCCCCAGAATTAATAGTGCCCCCCATTAGTGCAACCCAGAATTAACAATGCCCCCATTAGTGCCCCACAGCAAGAGTAATTCCCCCATTAGTGCCCCCTAGTAATAGTAATGCCCCATTAGAGCCCCCCAGTAATAGTAATGCCCCCATTAATGCACTCCAGAATTAATAATGCCCCAATTAGTGCCCCCAGTAAGAGTAATGCCCCCATTAGCATGCCCCAGAATTAATAGTGCCCCCCATTAGTGCAACCCAGAATTAATAATGCCCCCATTAGTGCCCCCCAGCAAGAGTAATGCCCCCATTAGTGCCCCTAGTAATAGTAATGCCCTCATTAGTGCGCCCCAGAATTAATAGTGCCCCCCAGTAAGAGTAATGCCACCATTAGTGCCCCCCAGTAATAGAAATGCCCCATTAGTGCCCCTCACTAATAGTAATGCCTCAAAGTAATAGTAATGCCCCTATTAGCGCCCCCAAAATTAATAGTGCCCCCAGTAATAGTACTGCCCTCATTAGTGCCCCCCAGTAATACTAATGCCCCCATTAGTGACCCCAAGTAATAGTAATGTCCCCATTAGAGCCCCCCAGTAATAGTATTGCCCCCATTAGTGCACCTCAGAATTAATAATGCACCCCATTAGTGCCCCCCAGTAAGAGTAATGCCTCCATTTGATCGTGCCGCGGTGAACACTCACTGATCACTGGAAGTTGAGGACCTGCACTCCACCATGAGGACGTCTCGCAGGTCCTGTCCTGCACATCCAGTCAGCAGAGAGTGTTCACCGTGGCACGAGCAAATGGAGGAGGTGAGTTTTTGTTTTGTTTTTTAAACACAAAAGAGGGAGGGTAAAGGCTGTACTAATGAGCGCTCCACAATGTAAGCTCTCGCTCATTAGTAACAGTCCTTCCTTGGAAGAAAGCAGCCACGTTTTTCTAATCCAGGATTACAACTTAAAGGGGTGGCCATTATGTTTTACCATACTTAACAACATTGCAGTTGGTAAATTAGGGATAAATAGACTCTACCCCCTGGAAACGCCCACAGACTGTTATGGGGGGGAGGGACACATAAGCCCTGTTCATTTTTAGTCCTGAACAGCCCAGATTTGCAGGGACTGTCTCTAAAAATTAGGCACAGTCCCCAGTACATGGACTCAGCTAGTAATAGACCTTATTAAACCGTTGTAATGGATCTCCTGGCACCCCGACCGGGTACCTCCGTCGATGGATGCTCCTAGCGCTTCCCGAGGACTCCAAGCACTCCACTCGACACAGTAAGCACTGCAGACCCCACGAAGCGCCGAAGCTTGGCTGAGGTCTCGCTGTCTCCTACCCACCCTGGACCTACGACAAGGCTCCAGGCTCCAGTGGGTGAACCTCTCTTCCTTCAGAGAGCGATGCAGGAACAAGTAACTGGAACAAGCTCTTACAAGAGCTAGTAGTTATAACCAGGGGAGTATAGAAAATCTTCAGCATATAGCAATCCCCAGTGTCGATCAGTTACCCAAACACCAGCCTCAACATGACGAAGGGCAAAACAGGAACTCTTTATTGAACACACAGCATTGACTTATATACACATGACATACTGAGGACATACTGAGGCCAATCCTGTACAGTTTAAACACAAAACTAACCCTTTTCAACAAACACACTGGCATTGTCTTTGACGCAATCAACAATACACATGCAAACAGATATCTTTACCCCCTCTATAATGAATGAATGGGAAGAGGAGACACATGTGATGGGATTATCTCCTGAGTTTTTCATAGGAGTCGGCTGCTATTATAATCAACTATCTTAATCCCATCACTAACACAATCAGTGGGAGTCTCAGTGCAGAGTTAACCCTTTTTGTGTTGCTGAATCCACACCATGCCTTTTTAATGGGCAATAGGAAATATGTGGCATACAAATTACACACATAAATCAGGGTTCATAGTTCCTTGTAACCCCAAAAGGTCTGAGGGGGTCTCCATAGTTCTCGGTCCATAGTCTGTAGGAAGGAGGCTGGCCCTCAGGCTTCTCCAGTAGCCCCAGTGACGGTTCAGTCCGTCACAACCATCGGTACCGATGTCTGCTTAATAAGCCTTATTTTTGTTATCTTATGCTCAGGGGCGTAGCTAGAAATTACTGGGCCCCCTAGCAAAAAAAGTTATGCCCCTCCCCCCTCCCGGATCTCCCACCTCCACATACCTCTCGGACCTCGCCGCCACATCCGCAGCTCCTCATGCTCTTGCGACGGTTACGCGTAGGACTAAGCACAGACAGTTGGTCACTGGCAACGCATTTGTGCCAGTGTAGGAAATGTATGAGTCTAAATGTCTGTGTATTAAAGAAGATTGAAAGTACATATTGTGGGGTGTGTATGTGTATTAGACAGACGGTAGAGATATGTATCTTGTGTAGTTTGGGTATTAGGGACAGTAAGGGGTATATATCTAGTGCTGATACACGTGTAGGTGAATAGCCGCTCTGACATAATTCGTCTCTTTCATATTATAAGCTCCCCTTATATATAATTTACTAACAGTTCTGAAGACTCAGGGGTGCTGACAGGCTTGGCCTCAGGGGTGCTGGCAGGCTTGGCCTCAGGGGTGCTGGCAGGCTTGGCCTCAGGGGTGCTGACAGGCTTGGCCTCAGGGGTGCTGGCAGGCTTGGCCTCAGGGGTGCTGGCAGGCTTGGCCTCAGAGGTGCTGAGAGGCTTGGCCAGGCAGAAGGAGTGTGGGAGACCAGGTCAGACCACCAATCAGACCCCCAAAAGCCCCAGTGCCTCTCACCAGCCCCCAGTGCCTCTCCATTAGCCCCCCAGTGCCTCTCAATTACCCCCCAGTGCCTCTCACCAGCCCTCAATGCCTCTCCATCAGCTCCCAGTGCCTCTCACCTGCCCCCAGTGCCTCTCACCAGCCCCAGTGCCTCTCACCAGCCCCCAGTGCCTCTCACCATCCCCCAGTGCCTCTCCATCAGCCCTCAATGCCTCTCCATCAGCTCCCAGTGCCTCTCACCTACCCCCAGTGCCTCTCCATAAGCCCCCAGTGCGCCCTCCCCGGTATTAAAATCATTGGTGGGCAGGGCAGTGCAGTACCCCCCCCCCGGAATAAAATCATTGGTGGGCAGTGCGCCCCCCCCCTGTATTAAAATCATTGGTGGGCAGTGCGCCCCCCCTCCTCCCCTGTATTAAAATCATTGGTGGGCAGTGCGCCCCCACCCCCCCATCATTGGTGGCAGTTCCGATCGGAGTCCCAGCAGTGTAATGCTGGGGGCTCCGATCGGTTACTATGGCAGCCAGGACGCTACTGAAGTCCTGGCTGTCATGGTCAGTTACTCTGCAGCATACTTACGTGCGCTGTGGCCGCCCGGCGCTACTTCTTCTTGTAACTCACAGTCTGTGCGGCGCATTGCTTATGCTTATAGCAATGCGCCGCACAGACCTGTAACTAGTTACAAGAAGGAGGAGCGCCCGGCGGCCACAGCGCATGTAAGTATGCTGCAGAGCAACTTCAGTAGCATCCTGGCTGCCATGTTAACGGATCGGAGCCCCAGCATTACACTGCTCGGACTCCGATCGGAACTGCCGCTGCCACCAATGAAGGGGGGGCGGGCCCTATCGCACCATCACTTGCCAATTGAATTATTATAATTTTTTAATCCTCAGCCGGCAGCCTGGCCCCCATTGGCGTAGGGCCCCATGCTATGGCGATCCCTACGCCACTGTGGGTCCACTTAACTGCCTCCCAAAATGGGCGCTGATGGATGGGACCATCAGTGGTCATTTGGGAGTGCAGCACTGGGATGGACTGTGCATGCACTAGGGCAGGGATCTGCAACTTTCATTGCTCCAGCTGTTCTGAAACCACAACTTCCAGAAACCTCCTTTCACTTCTATGGGAGTTACGATACCAGCTGAGTAAGTGTGCATGCTGGGAGTTGTAGTTTCACAGCAGCTGGAGTGCCAGAGGTTACTGATCCCTGCATTTGGAATGGCTGGAAATGGAGAGCAAGCCACACCTGTGCAGCCACCCCTCCATATCTACAACGGAGACCCAGTGGTAGGATAGGAGGGTTTTCCAGAGGTCGGACCCATGCCTATCAATATGCCATAAATGTCCAGATGGGGATAACTCTTTAACAAATATTTGATAACCCACAAATTTGTGGGGAAGGCTGAGAATGTTATAAATATTTTTTTTTAAAAGCTTACTACCCTACCCAGTCCCCATGGTGGCCAACAGTCCTGATTTGCAAGGACTGTCCCTAATTTTCAAAGACAGCCCTAGCAAATTCAGCCTGCCGCAGGCCAAAAATAGGCAGGGCTTATCTTAGCCCTGTCTATAATTTGGCATTTCTGGAGCTTTGGGGTGTTCCCAGAGGCCCCAAATTTGCCAACTACAGTGTTGGTAGGTATGAATCTCCCCACCATTCCAGCACCATCACCCTGGTGCTCCTGAAGTCTATACTATGTGGCATTGAAGCAGTCCATGGCACCCCTAGACTCTCTTCCCTCCTTTAACTGGAACCCCGTTGGAAAGTTCCTCTTGAGCCAAGGGCACTGTAGGTACCATTGCTTGGATAACTGTGGCTGGTACCTATTGGAGGACATTGTGGCTGTCACTAATAGAAGGATTTTAGTTGGTACTGTTATTCTTCGGAGACAATATAATTGGCATTTATTTATTTTACGCAGTTATATAGCTCTGAAATATTCTGCAGAGCATTACAGACATTAGCGTCAAGCTGTCCCCAATGAGGCTCACAATCTAAGGTCCCTATCAGTATGTCTTTGGAGTGTGGGAGGAAACTGCAGAACCGGGAGAAAACCCACACAAACACGGGGAGAACATACAAACTCCATGCAGATGTTGTATTTGGCCAGATTCAAACCTAGGACCCCAACACTGCAAGGCACCAGTGCTAATCTGCTAACCACTGAGCCACCATGCTGCCTATTTATGGTGGGCATTGTGGAAACTATTCATATGGGGGCACTAGGGCTGCAACTCATGGAGGGAAAAGTTGGCTGTAACTCATTAGCGTACTATGGCTGACAATATGGAGGCTCTGTCCTGAAGTGAAGATGAACTTTGGAATATGTGCCTCGAGCACCAAAGGAACTTGCAACACCTGTGCATGTGGAAATGACTACCCCACCGTGCTCTACCCAGTATTAGTCACCTGGACCATCACCCAGGAGGACATCAGTTTTATTTCAGATTTCCTTGTTACAATTGCATGAACTTGATCTTCTGAACCTGCAGACCGGAATGATCTAACATGGCTTGGTGGGTACCAGCATGAGGTCACGCCAGGAGGACGGGTAACCATGGCACGCACATCATGTTTTGTTATATTAATGTGTAACAAAAATGTATAAAGTGTCCAGGGATTGGAGCCAAAATGCCATAAAATGAAAGCAGTGGGTGGAATAAAAGCCGAATCTGACAAAAGATCAAAGCTGGGTGCTGGAGAATTCCTCAGCTGGTGAGAAGTAATCTGTCACTGGTTCCATTAGGCATGCACTAAATGACTGCTGATTAGGGGGAGTGTGACAACATGGTTTTATTACATGCCAATGATACATCATCTTGTAACTACATTACCCTAGAAACCCCAACACTTACAAGCAAACATTCCCAGTCCAACTGGCCCCGTGCAAACTAAACCTGCTGATATCAGCCTTTAACCATTGAAGGTCTCATGTGGTTTGTACCTTCTGCCCTAGAGTTGACTTTGTGATTTTCAGACCAGGTAGTGGACTTCTAATGGACTTTTTGAGATGGCCTTTTTCACAGGGTCAAACGTGTCCACCAGTGTACTAATGGTTAACTTGGAGACGGCGCTTTCCTAATAGCCAGTTCATGACCCCAGAGAAGTTTGTGAGAAAACATTAAAGGGAGTCAGTCACAAAGAAATTCACTGATAAACCAGACACAACGTCTTGTCGGGCTGGCTCAGCTGAATGGAATGACACCTTTCACTTAGTGATCCATTGCTTTATTCTCATGAAAAAGTACTTTTAATCTATATGCAAATGAGCAGTTAAGTGCACTGAGGGCGGGCCTAAGCCACGCCATGCAACTTTGCTCCTCCTTCTTCCTCTGCAGCTTCCTGGTTCGTCAATCAAGAAGGAGCAGAAGGAGCAAGAGTGCACAGAGTGCACCTAAAGGGATCATCCTGTGATTAATGTAAGCAATGAAAATCATACATCATATAGGACATGACAATCTCTTTCGAAAAAGGTAGAACCAGCCCTGGACCTCACATGGATCCAGAGATCTCCTCATTCACGCTTCATTTCCTCTGGTAGATTTATTTCAAGCTGTAAGGTTACAGGGCTTGCACATTCTTAGGCCTCATGCATGCGACTGTGCCGTTTTTTGCGGTTCGCAAACCACGGATCCGCAAAAAACGGAAGCCGCCCGTGTGCCTTCCGCAATTTGCGGAATGGAACGGGCGGCCCATTGTAGACATGTCTATCCTTGTCCGCAAAACGGACAAGAATAGGACATGCTATATTTTATTTGCGGGGGCCTCGGAACGGAGCAACGGATGCGGACAGCACACGGAGTGCTGTCCGCATCTTTTGCGGCCCCATTGAAGTGAATGCGTACGCATCCGAGGCGCCAAAATGGCGTCTCGGATGCGGCCCCAAACAACGGCCGTGTGCATGAGGCCTTAGTTGAAAGATTGAATTGAGGATGTGCTTTCATCTTAGAGAACAGGACAGAGAAATTAGAAAAAGACCAAACAGCAGGTGGCGCTATACAGATAGATTTCAGTGAATAGCTCACTGGCTATACAACATTTTTAATTACATGTAATTACAAAAGTATTTAGAGCCAGCGGCTGGTTTTAAAAATGTAGAATTTTTTTTTGTGGGACAACCCCTTTAATTAAAATCACTTATACCTAAGACTCATTCACACGTTAGTGTTTCACGGACGTGTGCTATACATGTTCTCCACGGACAGCACACATTCCCATTCATTTTAATGTGTGTATTCACACATCAGTTATTTACCACGGTCCGTGGGTCTGTGTTTTTAGCATGGGTGCGTGCTCTATTTTGTCCGTGTTCACAGATCCATCACGCCCATTATAGTCTGTGAAAACCACGGATGCCATTCGTGTATTACGGATCATTGGGAAGAGATGCTTTTTTCAGCTGTGCAGTTCAGTGATACACGGATAACACATGGACAGCAAGAAAACAGACACACAGACCCGACACGGACAGCTTCATGAAGGCATCACTGACCCTCGTTTCACGGATGTGAATGAGGCATAACAGTGAATTTCCTGGTCACAAACTCCATTTGAATTAGGGCACATTCAGACGACCATGCTGTGTTTTGCGGTCCGCAAATTGCGGATTCACAAAACACGGATGCCGCCTGTGTGCAATTTACGGAACTGATTGGGCGGCCTATTATAGAAATGCCTATTCTTATCCGCAATCGCGGACATGTGTAGTGTCCCACTAGGTAGGGGTGGGCACTACAGAAGGGTCAATTGGTGTGCGCGTTACTCCTACTCACAAGGAACAGAAATGTTATATTTAATTGTGCATTTAATGTATGTTCTAATGTGTTTTTCTATGCAATGTACCCCTGTATGATGCAGCAGCAGGCCTAGTTGGGTGTAGTTAGACATCCCAGACACTAGAGGGAGATAGGGAGCCCCTAGTATAAATGTCCAGGCCCAGACAGGGAGAGTTAGTGCAGAGTCAGGAGTCTGAGAAGACAGAGGTTAGGAAGCCTGCTCCTGACATGCAGCTTGATAGCCCTGGCTGCTAGCTATGACCAGGAGGCTAGTGAGGAGATCCAGCCTGCATGAAGCCAAGAGAGCCTTAGTTAGCTCTGAAGCCACCCCAGTAGCAGGATTCAACCTCCTGGGAGAAACCCACAGTCAATCACCAGCCAAGTAAGAAAATTCCAGGGAAAGATAAGTAACCCTGATGGGCAGATGCAAATAGAAAGGAAAGCAAGGATTTAATTAATACCAGAGGAAGATAGAGTAACCAAGGATTTAAGCCACCATTTAGGCATCCGGGCCTTGGGATAGAAAGCCAGACAGGAGTTCTAGAAAGAACAGTGTACACTAATTCTGAGGAAAGGTACATCCTGCTGCTGAGTGCATTGTGGATTTACCCTCTGCGTATCTTGCATAATTAATACCTGCCATTTTGTGGAGAAAGCCTACTTGTGAAGCTGTGATTTAAAGACTGTGCTACCACCTGCTGTACAAAGTTGGACTGTTCAGTAAAGCAACGTTTGGTTCACTATACCACCTGTGTACCTCAATCATTCCAACTACCAACCGGTGTGCCACCGTCAAAGGCACTGGCGTCACGAATCCAACAGGGACCTTGCCCCAGGCACTCAAAATACCTGTAACATCCAGGGCACCTCATCCACCATCAGGCCTGGTCCCTACATACAGAGTGTGCCCCAGAGGAACTGTGTCTACCTCTCCTTCACTGCCACGCGCCTGCCCAGGGTTCTCCAATACAGTGAGTAACCCTTGATTGCCCATAACCGTGACCTCACTTCGCTATACCCTGCAGGTCTGGCGTGTTGCACATGCTCTATATTTTTTGTGGGGCTGCGGAATGGGACAACAGATGCAGACAGCACACAATGTGCTGTCCGCATCTTTTGCGGCTTCATTGAAATGAATAGGTCCGCACCCGTTCCGCAAAATTGCTGCACGGATGCGGATCCATTCATACGGTCGAATGTGTGAATAAGCCTTTAAGAATATAAAATTAAGCGTTCAACTTCTAAACCATCCTAGACCCCCAGGGAAATTGTATTACCCTATAACTATCCTAGATCACCATGGATAATGGGGATCAATATTAACCCTTTGATTACTAAGCTGTTCTTGACCATAGTATTTGGCCAACAGCAAGCGGTCCAAATTATTGCATGCACTAGAACACTAGACCTAGCTGATCATCAGACGCAGGCCATACGTGTTCTGCGGGGGTGTGATATGAAATGGGCGTGACCTAAGTGGCAAAGGGGAGTGAACATTGAAAAGGGTGGCCATGCCAGGTTACGAATCTGCTGAAGGTGATGTGTAAGGGGCCTTACTGTTCAGGGACATTTAATGAAGGCCCCATGCACACAATCATATTTTTGGTCTGCATCCAATCCAAAATGCAGATGTAGTAGTTGTACACCACGAGGAACCTAAAATATTTTCTCATCTTGGTTCTTGCCTCCTCATTTACAACTATTTGTCAGTCACGGTTTATAGATGTATGACTATTTGACAAACAGAAGTTGAGTATTACTGTGATATTGTATCTTGTATTGTCTGCAGGGTACATTCTCCCTGGCTGCCGGCGTGGACTGACGATGAGAAATAGACCTACAGCTGACACTCTGTATAAACAAAATGGTAATAAGGGAATGAATAAAACTGTAATATAAATACCATATAAATAAGCCAGTAGGATAAGGGCGGTATTCATATACTGAGATGAAGCATGGATGATGCCACCGGTGGTTTCCCAAGTCAGACAAAAAAAAAAAACTGATAATTGTCTGTCATCAGTTGTCCCAAAACACTGCCGGAAGATGGAGAGACCTCCCAGACTCCTGGAAGAGCTGGTAAATCTTCAGAACAGCTCATGGAGGGCTTATTCATCCAGAAAATAGCCCTCCATGAGCTCGAACTGTATGTGGCTCCATAGGTGCAATGTACTGCACTGTAGTTTTGCATTGGTCCTATTTATCACCAATGTGGCTGCGGTTGACGGTTTGCTGACCCTGCCCACTTGTGTTGGCCATACCTGCTGCCAATTTAGACCCACCTTCAATATGAGGTCACTTTTTTTTTTTTTAAATCCATGATTTTATCCTATTAAACTAGGTATACTACACAGTAGGGTTGATCATGGAGACTAAAACAAGCACCTTTTATCTGCAATCGGTAATATTGATGTAGGGAAATCCTTTATTTTTAGTTATATGAAAATCAGGAGCTCAGAGCACCGAGGGGCTGGCCTAGTCTCTCAGAGCACCGCTTCACCATCGCCTCACCACATTGCCTCTCCCCCTCCCAGTGAGATTGACAGGGCTATGTATCCTCACTGCTCCGATGCCTGGCCCTGAAATCGTGTGCATGCGTCAGCAGCACTGCCATCAGCAGATGTGCAGTGAAGACCTCAGAGCGGGGACAACTGCTCTGAGACCCCCAATGTGCCGATGCATGCGCAAGATTTCATCCTCTGGCCCTGTCAATCTCATGTGGAGGGGGAGTGGCAATGGGGAGAGGTGTAGTGGTGCTCTAAGGGGCCAGTCCTATCACCTGGTGCTCCGAGCACCTCATTTACATATAACTAAAAGTAAAAATTTCTCTGTGCCTGGTTCAGTAGGGTTGATCATGGTGACAGATGCTTTGTAAGCTCCCAATTTTCCCCTGAGTCTATGGGACAGAAAGACCCTTGTGGGGAGGAAACACAAAATCACAGAGAATGAAATCTAAATTACTGCAAATCACAGAAAAGACCATACATACTGGTAGATGGGCTGGACAAAATACCATCAGATCGCAGATAAGCCACTAAGCTGTATGAGGGAGATCACACAGGTGGAAAATATTGATGAACATCTACTCAAACAGTTCCAGTAATTCTTCATGCTTATCATTTTTGCAGGGTGCAACATAGTAACAGACTACAAACAAACCCGGTGTAGTCTGATCCTGCATCCTTTTCCATCTTTCTGTAAGGAGTTGGAGGTGATCCTCATCCTGGTTACAGTAACCACTTTAGGACCGGATTATTTTAGACCTTTAGGACAAAGTAAATTTTTGTTTTGTTTCCATCGTCACAGTCCAAGCACCATAAAAAAAAAAATTCTGGCAATGGAGCTATATGTGGGCTGGTATTTTGCTGAATGTTTTTTTTTGTTTTTTTTACTGGACCCATTTAGGGTATATATGATTTATTAGTAAACTTTTCGAATGATACTACCGTAAATGCATGTATTTTTTATGTTTTAGTACTCTTGCACATTAAATACATATTTTTGGAAAAAATCTTTTGCTTTTCCGTCACCATAACTTTTTCCATCATCGGAGTTCTGTAGTGGCTTATTTTTCATGGGATAAGCCATTGTTTTCATTGGTACCATTTTGGGACATGGTAGATAGACAGTAGAGTGATTTTTCTTTCAATAATTTGATGTCAAATTATTGCATAGTATTAACCAACAAATGAAATAAATGTTTACACTGGCTGAAATATGACTAATATAATTAATTTCCTACATTTACAATTTTTTTTATTTTTATCTTTCGAAATAACAGTGCAAATTCTACTTCCTTTACATGCAGGTACGTGTGCGTTCTGGAACATCTCTAAAATGTTTGATTGCAGCTATGATTTTACATATAAACCTCTTAAACCTCTTAAAACTGAAAAAATATTAGAGAAATACATATTTATTAATAAGGAAGAGGTTTATACGTGATGGATGCATTTATGGATTTAATAACCAACATTTAAAAAAAATATATAAATTATACATTTATCAAATTTTTTATTGCTTTTATTTTTTTCAAAAACAATTTCAAATTTATTTGAGCTTCCACAGTTCTGAATGATCCAAACAGTGACATCATTATGTGGGTGTCACTGAGTCCATGTATTTCTCTATAAATGTTTCACTTTCCCACGTTCATGATCATGAAGTAGAAACGAGCGGTTGTCCAAGAAAACTTTTATGTGGCTCTGTCACCATGGCAAAGAGATGATTATTTCTTATAAATTTAAAGCATTTGTTGCTGTGTTGCCTAATTCCTTCAAGAGGTTTTGGCTTCCAAAAAAGTGAGTAGGCGTTGAAAAAAAACGACTCATTATATTTGGCCCGCTTCATAATGATTATATGCACTTATATATCTTTTTTTCATTATTATTATTATTTTTTTGTATTAGGAAATAAAAACATGCACAGTGTGTACTGAACATTATAAATAGTAGATAAAACAGCTTAAAACATCACAATAAAACTTTGCAAATGTGAAGCGGACAACATCATGACACCTGGTAGGTACTGAAAATCTCCCGTTTTTGGACACAGTGGGCCAAACCATCTCAAAGTGTGAAAGGGGTGTAATAACAATTTTCCTTCTCACAGCACCAAAGTCTCTCGGTCATAAACGTGAATAATACCTTGCTGTCTGACTCCAATGCATGGCCTTCAGGGTCCTAGTCCTTCTAATGTCCTTCACTCTGGAGCACTTTAAAGGGGTTGTCTCTAGTGTCGATCGAGCATGCTCGGCCGAACACCGCGATGTTCGGCACATCGCGGTGTTTGGCCGAATACCGCGTGTGCTCGAGCGCGATGCTCGAGTCTCCTCCCCGCACTTTTGTTGGCTGCTACACAGCCAATAAATGTGCAGGTGAGTACTGCCACTCATTGTAATGCCGTGGCCATGTTGGTTACTGGCATTACAGTGATTGGCTGGCCGAAGCACCCGATGACACGTGGTTCGGCCAGTCTTAGTCAATGAGAGCTGTGCTGTAGAAGGGACAGATAGTGTAGGGAATTTATTTTTATATTTTGGTCAGGCAGGGTTGGTGTTAGAGACCCAAAAGTCCTTTTAAGGGCTATTCTATCTGGCAGCAAAATATATTTTTAGCGCAAGCTGCACTAAATAGCTTGCAAATGTTTGGCTGCTGCAGACAGCGACATTATCTGCGCTACATCTCCTGTCTAACGTTTGTGCATCCTAAAATATCTGTGACATCCAGTGTACTTTTTCCGTAGACGCCGCGGACAGCAACATTATCTGCGCTACATCTTCTGTTTAACGTGTGCGCATCACAAAAACATCTGTGACATCCAGTGTACTTTTTCCGTAGACGGTGTCCGCTGCGGACAGTGACATTACCTGCGCTACATCTCCTGTATAACAGTTGCGCATCATAAATATCAGTGATATTCCCTGTAATTTTTTATTAGCCGCTGGTGACAACAGTGACATTACCTGCGCTATATCTTCTGTATAATGTTTGCGCATCATAAATATCAGTGACATTCAGTCTAATTTTTTCGCTGCTGGTGGCAGTGACATTACCTGCGATACATCTCCTGTATAACGTTTGCACATTCTAAATATCAGTGACATTCAGTTTAATTTATCTGCGCATACAGTTACAAAACCTGCGCTACTGTACGTGTGACATACTTTCAAGCATACAGTGGCGTACTAAGGGGGGGGCGGGCCGCCCCGGGTGCCACTCACAAGGGGGGTGCTGACGCCAGAGTCACCCGCCCCCGGCTCCATCCACTGCGGCGACCGTGCGACGCGACTCGGCGCCAGGCGCCGGCTTCGGTCCAGTGGAAGAAGGATTATTGCGGCGGCAGGCGGCGCGCAACATGACGTGACGACGTCACGACGCTGACGCCGCGCCGCCGCCTTCACGGATCAGAAGGATCCCATCCATGATCCATCTATTATACCAGCGCAGCGGTCGGACGGCCGGACCGCGGGGGGCATCATCAAAATAAATGTGAGACACACACAAGTAAAGTTAAGTAAATAATTGTGTAATTAAGGGGGGGGGTCGGGGTGTACCGTGGGGAGGGATGGGGTGTAATTAAGGGGGGGGGTTGTTATTAAGGGGAGAAGAGAGGGTGTAATTAAGGGGGGGTGCAGGATTTGTTCATTTTATTGATGGGGATTTGGATTTTTTTTCTTTTTGGTGCAGATGGAAAGTGATTTTTTTTAAGGGGGTGCAGCCTGCACCCCCTTAAAAAAAATCACTTTCCATCTGCACCAAAAAGAAAAAAAATCCAAATCCCCATCAATAAAATGAACAAATCCTGCACCCCCCCTTAATTACACCCTCTCTTCTCCCCTTAATTACACCCCCTCCCTTAATAACACCCCCCCTTAATTACAACGGAAGGTAAGCGAGTGGATCTCCAGCCTGCCAGCGGCGATCGCTCGCTGGCAGGCTGGAGATGTGATTTTTTTTAACCCCTAACAGGTATATTAGACGCTGTTTTGATAACAGCGTCTAATATACCTGCTACCTGGTCCTCTGGTGGTCCCTTTTGCTTGGATCGACCACCAGAGGACTCAGGCAGCTCTGTAAAGTACAACAAAACACCACTACACTACACCCCCCCTGTCACTTATTAACCCCTTTTGAACCACTGATCACCCCTGATCACCCCATATAGACTCCCTGATCACCCCCCTGTCATTGATCACCCCCCTGTAAGGCTCCATTCAGAGGTCCGTATGATTTTTACGGATCCACTGATACATGGATCGGATCCGCAAAACACATGCGGATGTCTGAATGGAGCCTTACAGGGGGGTGATCAATGACAGAGGGGTGATCACCCATATACACTCCCTGATCACCCCCTGTCATTCATCACCCCCCTGTAAGGCTCCATTCAGACGTCCGTATGTGTTTTGCGGATCCGATCCATGTATCCATGGATCCGTAAAAATCATACGGACGTCTGAATGGAGCCTTACAGGCGGGTGATCACCCATATAGACTCCCTGATCACCTCCGTCATTGATCACCCCCCTGTAAGGCTCCATTCAGACGTCCGTATGATTTTTACGGATCCACTGATACATGGATCGGATCCGCAAAACACATGCGGACGTCTAAATGGAGCCTTACAGGGGGGTGATCAATGACGGAGGTGATCAGGTAGTCTATATGGGTGATCACCCCTCTGTCATTGATCACCCCCCTGTAAGGCTCCATTCAGATGTCCACATGTGTTTTGCGGATCCGAAAATTTGTAAAAATATTATTGAAAACATTGAAAAAAGTTTGTGCATGTTTTCTTAACTTTCTTGGGGGGGGGGGGGGGGTGCCAAACAAAGGGTTCGCCCCGGGTGCCAAATGCTCTAGGTACGCCCCTGCAAGCATATATACCATTTATTATGCAGAAGGCGAGCAGTAAGGGACAGGGCAGTGGCCGTGCTGCTGATGGTGCACACAGAGGCTGTGGCCCTGGTCGCAGTGAAACTGTGCCTGCTGCCAGAGCACAAGAAACACACTCATCCACGATATCTAGCTTCATGTCCCAGTTTGCAGGGCGGCACAGGAAACCACTCTCGAAGTCAGACCAGTGCGACCAGGTGGTCGGTTGGATTGTAGCAGATAATGCTTCCAGTCGGTAAAGCACCAACCTGTCTTCCGCAAAGTCCAGTCTCAGTAGCCAAGAGTCTGGTCAACAAAATCCTCACCCTGATCCTTCTTCCTCCCACCATGGAGAATCTTGCCAAACAAGTGTTCCCACACTCGGATATTCCAAGGAGCTCTTTTCATTGCCATTCTTTGATTTGGGTCTCTCACCAAGCCTGCTTGAAGAGGGACATGAGGAGATCGTGTGCACTGATGCCCAAACTCTTGAGTATCCACAGTCACAAGAAGATGACGATGGGGAACAGAAATTAGTGTTTCACGAGGTGGATGATGATGATGATGAGACACAGTTGCCAATAAGTCAATTAGTGTCTCAAGAGGTTGAGAATGAGACACAATTGTCAATAAGTGAGTTTGTTGTTAAGTCAACAAGTCAAGTGGATGACGAGAGTGAGGAAGTAGAAGAGGAGGTGGTAGACGATGAACTCACTGACCCAACCTGGGAAGGTGGCAAGCCGAGCGAGGACAGCAGTACAGAGGGTAAGAGATCCGCAGCACCGCAACAGGCTGAAAGAGGCAGTGTGGTGGCAAAAGGGAGAAGGCGGGCCACACCAAACAGGCCCACAACTGTTCCCCGGAGCACCCCCTTGCGGCAATCTCCCTTGCTAAGGAGTAGGTGTTCCGCAGTCTGGCGCTTTTTTTTAGAAAAGTGCGGCCGATAAAATAATTGTCATTTGCAACCTGTGATGTACCAAATGAGCAGGGGCATTAACACTAGCAACCTCACCACCACCAGCATGATCCGCCACTTGGCATCAAAGCACCCTAATAGGTGGGCCGAACACCTGGGTCCACAATCAGTGTCTGCGGGTCACACTACTGCCTCCTCTTCCCCTGTGTTACGTGCTGGCCAATCCCCTGTCCAAGACGCAGGCCCGGATGCCTCTCGCCATGCACCTGGACCTTCGCAAGCACATCCACTTCTGTGTCCCAGCGCAGCGTACAGATGTCCATACCCCAGGCCTTAGAACTAAAGCGCAAATACCCAGCCACCCACCGGCCATAGCACTAAATGTGCACCTTTCCAAATTGCTGGCTCTCGAAATGTTGCCATTTAGGCTTGTGGACACTGAGGCTTTCCGCCGCCTGATGGCGGCGGCTGTCCCTCGTTACTCACTCCCCGATGCCAAGGATTGCGGGCCCTACTTCCATCAGGAATAAACATTTATAAGAAAGGTGCACTACTGTGGATGCAAACAACCAAATCTGACCAAACCCTCAAACTGGTGTTAAAATTGAGAATTTAGCCAATATATCTATATATTAAGGACATGTCTGAGCCCGAGCACCGCGCCAAGGTATCTCAAGCAGCTCGGGACCTAACGCTAACCTACCTATGCCGTATGGGCAATACCAGGAGCCAGTGGGCGAATTACAGGAGCATAAGGTCCGACTCACAGCAAACTCACCAGTTACCTCCAGCATGTAGCTATGCTTGCAATGGGAGTAGGGAGGAGGCTATGACTCCCACCCAAGACTGACTGATAAGGCCCAGGCCTCACAAGTGCACCTAAATGTTGCCTGAGGATGTGAATTTTAATTAGGAGTTTTTATACCTCCAAACATATCTATATAGAAACTACAAAAAATGGCGTGATGTTAAAAGGCAGGAAGTGCTCAATCCCATATGCAGTTGTGCAGGGTAACAGATCCTGCACTTGTGGCCTGTTGCTACTTCCATAAGGATTTCCGCCACCACCTACAGTAGTGGCTGCAACCCCCCTTCTCCTCCTCCACCTCCTAATCCACTTCCACTTCTGAATTATCATCTTGCAGCACCAGTCAGCCATCAGCCGGTAGCTGGAAGCAGTGTAGCACTTCAGTGGGGAAGTGGCAACAGACTGAAACTAATTTGTTTAGGTGACAAACAGCACACCGACGCAGAGCTGTGGCAGGGTATAAGGGACCAGACTGAGCTGTGGCTCTCGCCACTCAACCTACAACCAGGCATGGTTGTATCTGATAATGTCCATAACTTGGTGGCGGCTTTGGAGCTCAGCAAGCTCACACACATACCAGGCCTAGCCCACGTCTTCAACCTTGTGGTTTAGCGGTTTCTCAAAACCTACCCCAATTTGCCTGAGCTACTGGTGAAGGTGCGCTGCGTGTGTGCCCATTTCCAAAAGCCATCTATAGCTGCCGCCGGTCTGACAACGCTGCCGCAGCGCTTGCTCACCGACTGTTGTGCGACTCGCTGGAACTGCACATCCCATATGTTGGCCAGGCTTTGTGAGCAGCAGAGGGTAGTAGAGGAATACCAGCTGCAACATAGTCATCGCCTTTCCAGTCAGCTTCCGCTCTGCACAAGCAACGAGTGGGCATTCATTTTTTTCCATGTTCAGATCAGCAGCAGGCACTCACTGTCACCACCAGACATCTGAGAAGCTCTGACAGATGCCTTTCAGAACCTCCTCCTTGAGCTTCCTTTTGTTTTGCTTTCATTTTCTCATCTCGATAGCCTCTCTCAGCTGTCATGTAGTTGCACTGATTGCATCCCTTTAAATCCCTTCCCAGACTGCTTCACTTTGCGGTTTATATTCCTTCCTGGAGTGTGTGTGCATGCTGATCCTACTTCTGAGTCTTCTACAGATAAGTTTTGTTCATTCATTTGTGTTTTTCTGTTTGCTGGATCCCAGGTGACCCTGACTCCCTCCGTATCAAGTGTAGGGAGCCGGTGGCCTTGTCCCCTCACTATTATAGGGTGTTCAGGTGTTATACAGTCGAGGTACGAGGATATGCGATCATCTACCATTGGGATTTTCGCATAGGCTGAGCAGTCAGGGAGAGAGCCAGGTCTGATGCAGGGCTCTCCCTTTTGTTCCTTAGTTTTGGATCCAGTGAGTCGGATATTCATTTTGTATCTTCTAGTTTCCTGTACACCTTCCGTGACACTCACCCATAATGTTTTAGAGAGTCAGCTCACTAGCATACCCTCACCCCTAATGTTTTAGATGGTCATCTCAGCAGCAGGCCCTCATCCATAGGTTTTTACAAGGTCAGATCAGCAGCAGGCCCTCGCCCATAATGTTTTAGATGGTCAGATCAGCAGCAGGCCCTCAAGCATAATTTTTTCGATGGTTGGATCAGCAGCAGGCACTCGCTCCTAATGTTTTAGAGAGTCAGCTCAGCAGCAGGCCCTCACCCATAATTATTTCTATGGTCAGATCAGCAGCAGGCCCTCTCCACTAATGTTTTAGAGAGTCAGCTCATCAGCAGACCCTCACCCCTAATGTTTTACGGGGTCAGATCAGCAGCAGGCCCACTCCCCTAATGTTTTAGAAGGTCACCAGCAGGCCATCAATCATAATTTTTCAAGGGTGTATGATGCCCTCCTTTATGTGTAATAAAGGGTGTATTGTAGTGCTGGTTCCTTGTAATTTTTGGCAGCCCTTTCACTTAGTGCATAGGCTTTATGAGTGTAGGAGTCCCACTACCTGAACAATTGTACCACAATGTGAATGAGGTCCTCCTTTATGTGATATACAGGTTGTATCGGAGTGCCTCTTGCACGTTATATACAAGTAAATATACAGGAAGGAATGTTTCCTAACAATTTTTCCTCTAAAATCTTTTTTATCTTCCGTTTTGTTCGTATTATTGTCAGTCTGTAAAAGTGGCGTGCTACTCGGACAACATCTATCCCAGCAGCGACCTGGGAGTCCAAGATGCATCCAGACATCCTCCCTATGCTGTTCCTGAACCATTTCATTGGTGTTTCCATCAATTTCTGACCTTTTCCTATGAACCAGACACCCTCCCCTCTTCACAGCAGGGGGTGCCTGGTTTAATGCTCAGGTTCCCTTATTGACTTCCATTGTGCTCGGGTTCTTGGTAGAGCATCCGAGCCTCCCGAGGTGTTCTACTAAAGCACCTGAGCACTTTGGTGCTCGATCAACACTAGTTGTCTCACTTCAGCAAATAGCATTTATCTTGTAGAGAAAGTTAATACAAGGCACTTACTAATCTATTGTGATTGCATCCTTTGCTGCCTGGATTCATTTTTCCATGACATTATACACTGTTTATTTCCACTGTTACGACCACCCTGCAATCCAGCAGTGGTGGCTGTGCTTGCACACTATAGAAAAAAGCACCAGCCTGTGTGAGCTCTTACGGTCTCGGCCACCAGTTAGGCCTGCACTATTTTTCCTTGCCTGGATTGCAGGGTGGTCGTAACCACGGATACAAGCAGTGTATAATGTGATGGAAAAATGAATCCAGCCAGCAAAGGAGGCAATATGGATAATAGCAATACATTAGTAAGTGGCTCATATTAACTTTCTCTACATGATAAATGCCACTTCCTGAAGTGACACAACCCCTTTAAGAGTAAATTTGCTTCCTTGGCTGTAGAAGTCCCGAAGATGGGTATTCTGTGAACTTGGACCTAGCTCTGAAGAGATGGCAACATTTAGATCTTCCCCGTAGCACAGCTAGAATTCAATTCCACTAACCAGGGAGCAGACCCAGGTCCATCTCTTGGCAACCTAGCAGAATCAGCCAAAAAGTTAACCCCTAATTGTCCATGTAATGCCATTAGCTATACAAACTTAACAAATCACAACATTTAACTTAGCAATTAGAGATGAGCAAATTTCATGTTATGAAATACGTTCACGCTTCGTTTGGTGGTAAAAGCAGAATTGCGTTATGGATTCCGTTACCACGGACCATAACGGAATTCTATGATGGAATACATAATGGAATGCGTTTAGAGGCATTCCGTTATTCATTCCGTCATAATAGAAGTCTATGGTCTGCATAACGGATCCGTCCCGTTTCCGTTATGCAGGAGAGGACCGTTTTGCATAGACTTCTATTATGAAGGAACGAATAACCTAAAGCCTCTGAAGACATTCCATTATGCATTCCGTATGAAATATGAAATTCTCTCATCTCTATTAGCAATGTAACAGTATAACAATTAACCCTTTGCAGTAACCCTGTTCTGGGGTACTGCAGGTACACAACCCGTTCTACCTTTTTAGAAAGTGATTGTTATATGTACTATATGATGTCTGATTTTGATTTCTTACAGGGGAAAAAACAACTAATATTATTGCATAACACTATGCAAAAGCTTTGAAAATAAACCCAAGTCTATAAATATACAGTTGCCCAAAAAGTTCACGCTTACATGTATCTTATTCAAAAAGTTAGAAAGAAATGAAAAGGCTGCTGTTTTTAGTCATGGGCAAGAAACTATAAAAGTATCTTATTTTTGTATATCGTACAGCAATTATGGTCGTGTACTATGAATATTTACAGGAACCCACTGGGCATTTCATTCGGTATGGTTTCTCTGGTAAGCGAAACCATGTATTTCCAACTTAAAAAGCAATGTCTGAGAAGTTTGATGCATTCATGTGGTCACGGGGGAAAAAAAATCTTGTCATCGCCTATCAAAGAAGTCATTCGGAGACATTTTTTTCCTCTTAAAGTACATATTTCTCCACGTAGATTGGACACAAAGAGGGTCTGGCGCTCCAAACACACTGTGCAAGTGATTTTTGAATTTAGTAATAGCCCAATAAAGAAGATGTGGTTAAAAGAAGTAATCACAGCCTTTCTATATTTCGGTTTCAAGTCCATAAATATTCTAAATACTGTCTGGAATCGTCTTTTCTTGTGGGCCGAGGAAGTATATTTAGGATCTGCTGAAATGCTGAATAGTACTTTATGGCTCGCAGTTTTAGTCACCCCGGACAATTTGTCCATTAAGCCAGACATGGATATAAAAGGAATTATTAGCTTATTGGTCTCTCGGCTTTTCAAATAAAATAAATAAAAATATGTGTTTCTAACCTCCCGACAGATACCATAAAGCGTAAAAAAAGATAAAAATAAAAAATTTGCAGATTCAGGGAGAAAGAGAACATTTTGTAATATTGATGGATGAGGGTTCAGCTGCATCAAAAGTACATAAAGAATATCATAAAGTAGAATCCTTTTGAGGGTCATAAATTAGGGTGTTGCTGCAAAGTTTTTTTTAGGCTAAAGTTAAAAATGAAGTAAAATTCAAAAAAATATAAATAATACAGTTGCAAGAAAAAGTATGTGAACCCTTTGGAATAATATGGATTTTTGCACAAATTGGTCATAATTTATCATAAAATGTGATCTGATCTTCATCTAAGTCACAATAGACAATCACAGTCTGCTTAAACTAATAACACATACAGAATTAAATGTTACCATATTTTTATTGAACACAGCATGTAAACATTCACAGTGCAGGTGGAAAAAGTATGTGAACCCCTAGACTAATGACATCTCCAAGAGCAAATTTGAGTGAGGTGTCAGCAAACTGGAGTCCAATCAATGAGATGAGATTGGAGGTGTTGGTTACAGCTGCCCTGCCCTATAAAAAACACACACCAGTTCTGGGTTTGCTTTTCACAAGAAGAATTGCCTGATGTGACTGATGCCTCGCACAAAAGAGCTCTCAGAAGACCTACTATTAAGAATTGCTGACTTGCATAAAGCTGGAGAGGGTTATAAAAGTATCTCCAAAAGCCTTGCTGATCATCAGTCCACGGTAAGACAAATTGTCTATAAATGGAGAAAGTTCAGCACTGCTGCTACTCTCCCTAGGAGTGGCCGTCCTGTAAAGATGACTGCAAGAGCACAGCGCAGACTGCTCAATGAGGTGAAGAAGAATCCTAGAGTGTCAGCTAAAGACTTTCAAAAGTCTCTGGCATATGCTAACATCCCTGTTAGCGAATCTACGATACGTAAAACACTAAACAATAATGGATTTCATAGGAGGATACCACAGAGGAAGCCACTGCTGTCCAAAAAAACATTGCTGCACGTTTACAGTTTGCACAAGAGCACCTGGATGTTCCACAGCAGTACTGGCAAAATATTCTGTGGACAGATGAAACCAAAGTTGAGTTCTTTGGAAGAAACACACAACACTATGTGTGGAGAAAAAGAGGCACAGCACACCAACACCAAAACCTCATCCCAACTGTGAAGTATGGTGGTGGGGGCATCATGGTTTGGGGCTGCTTTGCTGCGTCAGGGCCTGGACGGATTGCTATCATCGAAGGAAAAAATAATTCCCAATTTTATCAAGACATTTTGCAGGAGAACTTAAGGCCATCTGTCCATCAGCTGAAGCTCAACAGGAGATGAATGTTGGAACAGGACAACGACCCAAAGCATAGAAGTAAATCAACAACAGAATGACTTAAACAGAAGAAAATACTCCTTCTGGAGTGGCCCAGTCAGAGTCCTGACCTTAACCCGATTGAGATGCTGTGGCATGACCTCAAGAAAGCGATTCACACCAGACATCCCAAGAATATTGCTGAACTGAAACAACAGCAAAAGAGGAATGGTCAAGAATTACTCCTGACCGTTGTGCACATCTGATCTGCAAGTACAGGAAACGTTTGGTTGAAGTTATTGCTGCCAAAGGAGGGTCAACCAGTTATTAAATCCAAGGGTTCACATACTTTTTCCACCTGCACTGTGAATGTTTACATGGTGTGTTCAATAAAAACATGGTAACATTTAATTCTTTCTGTGTTATTAGGTTAAATGAAGATCAGATCACATTTTATAAACAATTTGTGCAGAAATCCAGATCATTCCAAAGGGTTCACATACTTTTTCTTGCAACTGTATATAAAAAATATAAGTAGATATAAAATATCAATCAAAATATAAGTCATAAAAATAAATAATAATGTGTAAACACCTAGAGTATCGTAAATCAGAATACATTTGGGATTGTAAGGTTGTTTTAAAGAAATTAAGGGGGTCATTTACGAACAGATATACGCTATTTTTATGGCGTATAGCTGGCACAAATTCTTTTGCATGCCATGTTGCGGCAGAATCGGCAACTTCTTCCCTGCTCACTCCAGGTCTAAATAAGGGGGTGTGGCGTGGGCGTGGAAGAGCCCGTCTCATTCATTATTTTCTACGCCTGATTAAGACATAGAATTTTTTCTAAATGTAAGACAGAATTTAGAATTGGCGGTGGATATGCTGAAGTTATGTAGAGGCCGGCGCCTCCAGTGCAAGAATTATTAAGAGCTGTGTCTAAAACACCAGTTTCAGGTGCTGCACATCTTGTATCTTCACAGCATATGCTGTGAAGATACGAGATGTGCAGCACCTGAAACTACGGATACTGGAAGCCTGTGCTATCAGTGTGTGAAGAGTGGGAGAAGAGGGTTGCATTGACAATCCAACACAATGGGCAGCACATTGAACAAATTTTATAAGTGGTCAGAAACTTGAAAATAACTCATGAAAAAATAAAGTTACGTTAAAACCAAGCACAGCATTGTTTTTCTTGTGAAATTCCCAATAAGTTTGATGTGTCACATGACCCTCTTCCTATTGAAAAAACAAAAGTTGGATTCAAGATGGCCGCCATGGTCACCACCCATCTTGAAAAGTTTCCCCCCTCACATATACTAATGTGCCACAAACAGGAAGTTAATATCACCAGTTATTCCCATTTTATTAAGGTGTATCCATATAAATGACCCACCCTGTAGAATAAATAATAAAGGAATGGCACAACGTGGAGTCATAAGAATAGATGCTCCAAAAGTGTATGACGTTTTAGTGGGAATAACAGAGGAACGGTACAGCACAGAGTCATAAGAACAGATGGGGAATGTAGGTAGTTGTGAATGTCTCGTAGGCAGAGTCCTCTAACCACAATAAGTTTCATGCTTGTTGTATGCGTGGTGTTTTCTATTATGTATGTATCACCCCTTTTGTGCTGCGCCCTGGAATTAATGACATTTTTAAATAATAATAATAGTTACTAAAACAGACACGTCAGGAGAGGTGACAGCTCCTGTTTAGGAAAATTCATTTTTGGGTTATAAGACTTACACAGTTGTGGGAACTTCTGTTTTAAATTGAATTTCACTTTTCTTTTCTTTTCTCGCCTCGGTAAATCTCAGCCATATATAATAATAACGTAAAAAATAACAATAATTTCCTAAACGTATTCTTTTTATTGAGCTCATTTTCTAGCCGGCTGAGCGTTGTGAGTGCGTTATTGTATTACCCCGGGTTTTTGTCCCACTGTTATTTTATAGCCACTTAAAGGGGGGAATCACATCTGGAATCGATCTTTATTTAAGAGAAAACAAATTGGTCAATTAGTCTCTCAATGAAAGTTCCACAGAGATAACCTTAGGCGGCATTGTCCTGCGCCGGGTAAGACATGCTTCAGAGTGATTTATATACCGCTGGCTAATAGAAGACATGGACTGTGGGGACAAACATGAGATAATGAAAATTATAATAACAGAGGGAGGAAGATCAGAAATGTAATGGGGGGAGAGATAAGTACAAATGTAAAAAAAATGATAAAAAATACACAATAAAGGGTCGTTAGAGAGGTCATCGGGAAATATTACGGACATTTAAAGGGAATGTTTTATGGATTTAATTATAGTTTCATTATTTACATTTAATGGGGTTGTGCCACTAATATAAATGTATCCCGCCCCAAATATATCACTGTTATATCACTTTCCCCAAATACCATCAAAACTGCCTTATTCTAAAGTTATTAGCCTACCATTGTGCCCTGTGGCGAATCTGTTTTGATTAGTGGATCCGAATTTCAGCCGAATTTTCTTGTGCTTCGTGGTGGCAAATCGATTTTACCTAAAATAGTGTAAAAAAAAAAAATAACAAAAAATCATACTTACCTCATCCATTTGCTTGCAACGGGCCGGCTGCAACCATCTTGCTTGAAGATCTCGCACGAAATCCCGTGTGCAGTGATGTATGATGTCACCACGGGCCACTTGAGATTTCACACCAGATCTTAAAGCAAGATGGCGTCAGCCGGCAGTTCGCGAGCAAATGGATGAGGTAAGTATGTGTCACGGCTGAGGATGGGGAAAACCCTCAGCCGTGCGATGCCAGAAGATGTTAGTGGCTGCTTGGCCAGGACGACAGAATTAGGGAGCAGGTCACCTCCTATCGCGTCCCTAATCTGACCCTGACTCCTAACCATATGAGCCAGCCCTGATGGTGGGAGGGCTCATACACCGGAACCTATAATCCCAGCTAGCCCTCAGGATTGCCCTAGAACAAGGAGCAGGGTAAGACGACCTGTTCCTCCTAGGCACGGAGGAACAGGAGTCTCACTGGCCAAGCTGCAAGGAAAAGGGGAACACAAACAGACATATGGATATGGCAGGGGAACTACACTAGTTCCAAACCTACCTGCCACAGCCTTTCTGACTGGATCCCGTGCACACAAGCTGATGTCCACACCAAACATAAATGGACACAGCACACACACATATACACACAGGAACCCAGATCCATAGCTGCATAAAACATAGAAAGAAAAGCAACATCAACTAAACATCACATATAACATTTATGACCACAAGGGTGGCCCTCACTGGCAGATGGTATACAAACCAGGAGGATGACTCCAGCAACATGCCTGGAGTACCCCTCAGACCTCTGCTCTCAACTGAGGCTAAATAGCCCATGTAGCCACACTAACAGACACACCCAGTGTTCACACAAAGAGGGAGTTAACCCTTCCTACACCAGGCAAGGGATGGAAGCCACTTAAAGGGGAAAGTGCACACATAACTAAAACCCTGTGCACACCAGACATACAAAAGACACACCTAACAAAGACAGGTTGCCAGGTGCAACCGCATGCACATTGCAGCAAGCTGCCTAGCACCAGCTCAGGCTGCTATACTGCGACATGCAAAATAAAACTTGTTGCCCGCGGCAACCACAAGTAAGGCAACATACTAGCGGCCCTCACCTGTGGTTGAACAACCAAACCAAACCGCAGGCAATAGCCTGCGGTTCAGGAGTCACGACCATGACCATGGTCGTGACAGTATGATTTTTTATTTTACATTTATATCTGATGCCGTGATCATGTATAAATTTGGTATCTGAGGGGTACAATCACGGGGGGACTGGCAATTGCCGTTCCCTGTCATTGCACCCGCTACTTACAAAGAAATGCACTTTGTGATGAAGTAATTCGTCACAAAGCAGAATTTTTTTTGTCAAATTCGGCCAAACAGCCAAATCAAATTTTTCAATAATTCGCTCATCTCTAGTTTTGATATTCAGTAGCTGTAGGTTACATCCTGCATTGGAGCCTTATAATGTAGGACGCATTGGTAAGAAGAAGGGGTGTGGTTAGTGTCACATGTCCTGCTGATGTCAGAACAACACTCATGTTCTAAGCCATGATGGGACATCAGACACATGACAAACCAGGAGGTAGGATTCAAGCATAGGGGATAAGAGAACACTGCAAATGAGGTAAATTTGAAAAAATAAAAATAAATTATTCAGTCCTAATTGACTTGCCTGTGAATTCATTTGTATCAGGTCCCAGATTCTGTGACTTCCTATTGACTTCCTAGGTGAAATACTGGCTTGTTTTTGGATTTACCCTGTGGCTGCTGTTCCTGCTTATATTGACTTTCCTGGTAACTGACCTTGGCTTGCCACTGGATTAACTTCTCGTGTACTGCAATAAACTTGTCTGGCTCTCCTGGTTTTTATCCTGTTTGTCAACTGGTCTTTGCATCCCAGCTCATTCATGAAGGTCTGCTTCTAGTAAGCTTGTACCAGTATCGGCTACCTTCCCGCAGACATAACATGGGTCCCTAACAGCTACATCCATCCTGTCTTATAGCAGGCTTTTGTGAACACTTGGGGTAGCTTTATACTACCTGGAGTGGAGTCTTGGAAGGCTTTTGGGGTTCATATAGAAAGCACACAATGGTATGCCTCAAATATCCTTCAGCACATTGCTTTAATTAATATACACACACATGTATAAATACAAAATTTCTATATCCCAAAGATCAAGACTAGGTAGGTCTATAAAATTCCAAAGTGATAATCTAAACTAAAGTCAAAGTTGAACATGGTCCCAGCATGATCCCAAGCAGATGCAGGTTATCATGGCATTCTCCTTTAATAATATAATAATAACCCAGTATAGAGTAATATCTTTAGCTCCCTCTAGTGGTGGCTGCAGGCAGCCAACATATAATCTTTCTAATCTATTCAGGGGATTTGTATGTGTAATGTAACTGTATAAATATATATAGTGCTCAATTTCAACTTAATTAGATTAAATGATTCACTTTAAATTCACTTGAAGGATAGGATGGAAAAAAAAAATAGTTTCCAGGGCAATTCTAATATTTGGAAATGGCTTCATAATACATAATATAATACAGTAGTCCCTCAAGTTACAATATTATTTGGTTATGGGACAATGGCCCAGAAAAGACCATTGTATGTTGAAAATACTGTATCCTGAGGCCATTGTATCTTTAAGGGATTACTGTACATACAGGTGTAGGTTGCATGCAATCAGTACACCATGAAGCGAAAACTGAAAATGCCTATTCTTTTTGCATGGCTGGTGGTAGCCATCTAAAGTTTTTAATATAAACACATTCATTACATTCCTCAATTCCAGTACTATATTCCCTGCTTCTAGCTGTCTCCTACTCTAGTGATCTTCTGCTCTCCCAAATTGCACTTTTCAGAACTCCATACCCAGCCACATCAAATTTCTAAAGGAACTGAAATCACCTACAGCAGTACATAGGCGTAGCACCCTGAAGATCTCCCTTGAACCTGTTAATATTACAAGAAAATTTAGAGTGGTATATTCTTATTCATAATCATAGTCATGGGTGCACATCCATAAATCAAACATAATAAATTGATCCAAATAGTAGGTATTATACCACTTGAATTTAGAATGATCCCCATTTCTCAGCTTTACTGCTAAGGCTGAGTTCACATCAGCGTTCAGCCTTTCCGTTCTCCTGCTCCGTTATAGGAGCAGGAGAACTGAAAGGACGGATTGGGCACATAACTGAGGCGAGCGGAGCCTACGGACCCCATAGACTATAATGGGGTCCGTTAGGTTTACGCTCAGAAGATGATTTTGGAGCGGAGACGAAAGTACTGCATGCAGGACTTTTGTCTCCGCTCCAAAATCATCTTCTGAGCGTAAACCTAACGGACCCTATTATAGTCTATGGGGTCCGTAGGCTCCGCTCGGCTCAGTTATGTGCCCGATCCGTCCTTTCCGTTCTCCTGCTTTTATAACAGAGCAGGAGAACGGAAAGGCTGAACGCTGATGTGAACGAAGCCTTAAATGTGTGTGCAGCCATTATTTATTTATTATGTTGAACCTGTTAATGAGATTTTATTCTTGGTATCTCTTCATTCTCTGTTACTGACCTCGTTTCCATATCCTGACTACACGTCAGATTATTGATGGTTCTTCTGCCCATCTTGGACTGTCTTCCCAGTATGGAATTTTCTTATCCTAGCCAAGTGTTGGCTAACCTCCGGTACTTTAGCTGTGGCAAAACTATGACTCCCTTGCTTGGCTGTGCTCTCATCTCCTTAGAAATCAATGGAGTATGCTGGGAGTTGTATTTTCACCATAGCTGGAGTATCGAAGGTTAGCCATCACTGTCCTAGTATATCCATCCATTCTGGTACCTACTACAACACACATGCCACAGAGGTTCCATCCAACCAGGAAAGTTTATAACTTTGAAAGCAGGTTAAAAGAATGAAGAATGGGAGTGTTTTTTAGCCTTCTTGCCCCGGTTAAGTCAGTACCAAAATGTTTGTGGAATAGAGCTTCTGTCACAACACTATGTAGAAGCAGGCCTATTCCACTAATAGCTTTGGCCTAGGCCTTGCAATTGGCCTCCTTCCAGTCCTGAGCACTAAATCTAGACGTGATATTATAAAAATACATCATCATGCTGTAAGCAGGCCAGTAACAAAGTTCAGTCCAATGTCGTTATGTTGATCATAATAACATTTGGTCAAAACTTTCTACAAATCGGTGACCTACAGCGAAATCCTAAAGTATGAGTTGAGCAGAACCGGCTGTTGCGTTTCATGACTTTGCTTTCTACAAGCCTCCATTGTCCATCTACTTTCTCTCAAGGATCAAACAATTATCAAAAAGTCTTCACAACATCCATGACATTAAACTGTTGCTGGTGTTGGTATTATATTAACAATCTTCTGATAAGATACAGCTGCCTCCAGACTAAGTAGTAACTGGTGAGTTGTGAAACATTTCAGATTTGCTATAAGAATGTGGTTGTTCTATAAAAGTGCATTAACTCTACTGAGAACAAAGAAAAATCTACGAAAAGACGTCTGGCCAAATGTGTCTTTCGAACAGGAGTAATCATTTCCTGCTTCGGTGTGGCTGTGGTCCCAATTGGGAGTAAAGCTGGCCATCCACTAGAGATTTCAGACTGACAAAAATAACATTTAGACCATCTTAGGCAACCTTCACTTACCAATAGTGTCCATCTTTTGCTTGCTTGGTTTAAAAAAAAATTATATTTTATAGACCATATGATGAAATTCTGGGTAAAAAAGGGAGTCCGGATTCGGAATCCTAGTCTTATCAGAGTGGCAAATGAGGAGGACCTCTGGAGGACCTCTCCTGTCCAGAATTATGCAGACAACCCAATATATTTGAATTGACACTGTGTAATACTTAGTTTCCCCTATGGTGGCACTAAAGGAAAATTAAACACTTACTGACTGAGTTCCCCACAAATTATGCCAATTGTTAGGGGTCCCAGATGGGCAACACTTTGTGATCTGCTTATTGTCAAGTTACCCATCTAACAAGTATGGTTTGCCCTATGTAGATAACTCCTTTAAGCAAACAGAAAATCCCCAAGTCTATCTTGACATATATCTAGGGTTTAGTTCTGTCATGCTTCAGTGTGGGAGGGAAACACCACACTGAGCATAGGAGGGAAGGGGGAAACAAGGAATCAGGCCTGAGAACTAGGGAAGGAAAATGGACACCTAGTGAAAACCCTAACAAAAATCCTGACTGACTACTAGTATGAACAAACCTCAGAGATAGGTGAGTTCATACGCAGGATTACTTAGAGTCCTATCAAGCCCTATAGGACCCTGGTACTAATGGCAGGGACAAGACTACTTGTTCCTCCAAAAGTAATGACGAACAGTAGTCTCCTTCAGGCCTATTACAAACAATAGGTAAATGCAACACACAGAACCCAAACAAAATACTAAAGGGAAAGGAAAAACTTAACTTCAAAGGAGCAATGGAAGCACCAGGAACTCAGCCAAAATCCAACAACAATCTATCCAAAGGCCCAAACAGAAGTTATAAACTGCACAGCATTGTGGGAGAAGCAACTATAAATAAAGAAGGTTAAATTACCCTAATAGCCACACCTGGGGAAAGAAGATGTGGCAAGCACCAGAAGCAACACAGACGTCATTTGATCCAAACGGAAAACATGTCAGATCAAACCATGTGTTGCCAGTCTCACCTGGCGCGGGAACATCCGTGACAGTACCCCATCTTCTACAGGTGACCTCCAGACACCCAGGACCGACCTTATCCGGGTGAGACCTGTAAAAAGCTTTCACCTAACGCCTGGCAATCATGTCAGATTCCGGTACCCACATCCTCTACTTTGGTCCATAACCCTTCCAGTGAACAGGATACTGAAGAGATCTACGAAGAACTCGAGAGTCAATTATCTTGGCGATCTGAAATTCCAAACTACCGTCCACCATGACAGAAGCGGGTGGCAAGGAAGACGGCACCAAAAGTTCAACATATCTCTTCAACAAAGATTTATGAAACGCATTATGAATTTTAAGGGCCTGAGGGAGTTCAAGACGAAAAGCTTGAGGACTAATAATGGCAGTGATCTTATATGGACCAATAAATCTTGGACCCAACTTCCAAGAAGGTACCTTCAACTTAATGTTTCTTGTGGACAGCCACACAGAATCACCGACTCTTAATCTGATATCATGCACCACTTGAGATAAACACTTCTGAGTTAGAGGTGCAGAATCAATAGCAAAAACGAAAATGTTTTTTTCTAGTGCGCTCAGTGACAACCCGTGCATACGGACGAACTGAGCATCAATCAGGTTCACCCCAGCCCCGCTGTCGATAAACACCTCAATCCTCACAGTATTTTACTCTAGCTCCACTTCAGCAGTTAGGAGAAATCGGGTACTACCAGTCAAAGACAAATGCACCTTTTCTGACTCTCCTCTAGCCCCTCCAAGAGTCACATGGGAATTAAATGTCCCTCTTTTTTCTTTTTGCCGTTGAATGTATGGACATACCCTGATAAAATATCCCTTCTGTCCGCAGACAAAACACACTCCCTTCCAATTACCAGTATGCTCAAGAGCGGATACAGTAGTAGCTCCCCCTAATTGTATGGGTTCGTCCCCAGACATAAACCCAAAAGTAGTGTGGCACAGAAAATAGTTTCAGTGGCATTACACACTGATTTATTATGCTCCCATATGGGTATGCTGACGGTCACTCGATTGGCAACAAGAGTGCATAAATTTACAACCTGGCGGTGCTCCTCTGTGTAGACTGTTATAGATAACAGATATGTGTGGCTTTGAGAAAAAGCAAAAAAGTTCAGTGGCACTCACCATTAGTTGCGGTTCTTCTTTATTAATTCCACAGCTTGGATAAAATATATATAAACCCCAAAGTAGCTTCACCCAAAGTGTCAGAGGAGGACGATACAACATGCGATAGTATGTCCTGAGAGTGGGGGCCCCTAGATCTCTCTCTTATGCATCTATCAAGAGACACTGGAGTTTCATGAAAGGCCAAAGCATCCTTCAGCCTCTCTGATAACCCTTGACAAAACTGGCTACGGAGGGCAGGATCGTTCCACTCCGTATCCGTAGCCCACCTTCTAAACTCAGAGCAATAAATCTCAGTGGAACGATCACCCTGACGAAGGCCGTGCAGCTTGGTTTTGGCTAGAGAGGTCCAATCCGGATCATCATAGATAAGACCCAAAACTTCAAAGAGACTGCGATCCGGTCGGTAGAGAAAAATCCCATGACTGCGCATCTCCCTTAAGCAAGGACATACCCACACCGACTCTATGTTTCTCATCCCCAGATGAGTGTGGACATTGCCTAAAATACAGTTTGCATGCCTCCCTAAACAAAATGAAATTATCACGTCCCCCAGAAAATCTGTCCAGGAGGGCAATTTTAGGCTCCAGATAGGCCTGGTCTCCACCACTACCACTAGGAACAACAGCCTGTGATCTCTGCATCTGCAAGATGGTCGTGCGGAGGTCAGCTACCCCCAAAAACAGCCCTTGCAGCTGACCGGCCAGTGCAGCAGTAGGATCCATGGCTGCACAAAAACAAACAAAAAATTACGGTTTTGGTGGTTTATAATTGTGACAGATTCAGGCTGTGTATTGCCATCGCTGGGGAATGCTGTTTATTATGGGGGCGGGGGAACGCACTGTGTGTATGTCTCTTTGTTTATCCTTCCGTCCCCTATCCACACCTATCTGTTAAACTAATCAGCCCATTGTTAAATTCTGTGCCATGATGTTTGCCCTGTTAACTCAAAATGTGTATTGGGACAAATCAGACTCCTACAAAGTGGTTGATACTGGTTCTGTCTAGACCGGGAGAGGGTGGGTCTCTTTCTATAAAACTCAAATGCTATGTGTTAAAGTTTCTTGTCATTCTGTTTACCTCAAAATGAGTGCTGCCTGATTCTTGGGGTAATGGTAACAGCGGTTGGAATACGTTCCATTTGGGAAGCCATATCGCTGACGGAGGGACCCAGTCGGGGTAGCAGAAAGTCAGTCACAATAATGTCAAGCTTCGGTATGGGAGGGAAACACCACACCGAGCATAGGAGGGAAGGAGGGAACAGGGAATCAGGCCTGAGAATTAGGGAAGGAAAATGGACACCTCCTAGTGAAAACCCTAACCAAAATTATGACTGACTACCAGTTTGAACAGACCCCAAAGGTAGGTGAGTTCATACACAGGAATACCTAGAGTCCTATCAAGCCCTATAGGACCCTGGTACTAATGGGAGGGACAAGACTACTTGTTCCCCCAAAAGTAAGGACGCACAGGAGTCTCCTTCATGCCTAATACAAACAATAGGCAAATGCAACACACAGAACCCAAATGTAACGGGAATGCTCCAAACTCCCGAACGGAACCTCACGAATAGCTGCTAGCAGACGAATAGGAAACGCTCCCAAGCGGATTACACTCCTAGCAATCTAACAGCATACAGTGAATCCCCCAAAGAACGAGACCAAGCTCCGTGTTGAGGGTAAAGCAGTGGACAGCCAGAGCTGTGTGTTTATTGTTCTTATATAACATTCTTACACATTAGTACCACCCACAGGGTTTTGTGAAAACAACCAATAAACACGTACAATACAGTAAAACACTCCCACACAAAATCCTCCCCTCTGCCTGTAATACAATTACCTTACACAATGGGTTAATGTAATCATCACAGGCAGGGGAATACACAGTTTTATACAATGTCTTCTGTCCTGGAGACAATTGGGGAGTAATTCAATTATCTCTCAGGACAAAGGGAAATCGCCAATACACACGTGGGGACAATAGGACAGAAATCACTATTTAAATATACAATGTCACAACCATTACAGTAAACATAGACATTTAACATATCCCCAGATAGCTTCGGTCTGAGTGCATTCAATTGCCATGGAGTTTAAGTTTAGCATGGGCTGATGAGAGGGCCCATAATCCTGGGGCAAGAGGCTGGCAACCAGGCTTCTCCAGCACCCAGTGGCGAGGTTGGTTTCGCCACACCAGACAAAATACAAAAGGCAAAGGAAAGACTTAAATTGAAAGGAGCAATGGAAGCACCAGGAACTCAGCCAAGATCCAACCACAATCTATCCAAAGATCCAAACAGAAGCTATAAACAGCACAGCATTGTGGGAGAAGCAACTATAAATAGAGAAGGATAAATTACCCTAATAGCCACACCTGACAGAGCTGTCAGAGATTTAGCACAGAATGGCATTCTGTAGCTTACTATGTATTGTAAAACGGCTCAAAAATCTTAATAAATGCCCATTACATAAATGTTTTTTAGCCTCTGTGCAATTCAAAGATTTCCATAGCCTTAAAATAACGAGGAAGGTGGCAAAGCTAATATTTACGTATGGGATTATATTATCAAGTCATCCTTGACACCTAGTAATAGGATGGATGGTGTTTCTCCATAATGTTTCAGTCTGTTCATTTTGTTCTTCAAGTGGATGGTTTGGCTTGATTTAGATAGGGGTCCACAATTCAACACTTTAGTAGCTCAGAGTAATCATTGGTGCTGTGTAAAGTATATGATGATCCTTCAAAACAGATCTTTTTGAAATCTTCAAAAATCAAACAGTGTAAAACTAGCTATAAATGGATGCTCCTTCTTTAGTCATCTCTGGGATCTCCATGGAGATAAGCAGCCACCTCCAGAGGACTGTATGAAGAGCTCTTCCCATTGAACTCTATAGGGGTGCAATAGCCGAGGAATCCCTTTAAATGATGCTGTACAAAACATTTTCAACATATTTCTAAGCTTGTTGAGAAATGATGAGGCTAGAGCCTCATAATCTTTAGGGTGTACTTCTCACCCATAGACCATGGAGCATTTTGTGAACTTCTATAAACACCTTGTGCGTCATTCCTTAAAGATACCCATATATCTTCAATGAAACAAACTTTTTTAGTTATTGTTTATAAGGGGCAAATACACCTTAAAGGGATTCTGTCACCTCTTTTTACCCTATAGAGATGCGGACATGCACGGCTAGATCGCCGCTAGCATGTCCGCAATATACCTGTCCCATATCTCTGAGTGGTTTTACTGAGTGTAAAAAATGATTTTATATATATGTAAATCAGCCTGGTAAGGAGCCCAAGGGGCTGTACTAACCATTCTGGAGCCCAGCCATGCCCCCCCTGTATCCACGAATCTCCTCCTTGCTCACAAAGTCAGATACAGGCGGTGCTGGGCTCCTTCACAGGGGGGCATGGCTGGGCCCTAGAATGGTTAGTACAGCCCCTTGGGCTCCTTACCAGGCTGATTTACATATACAGTATATAAAATCTTTTTTTTACACTCAATAAAACCACTCAGAGATATGGGACAGTTATATTGCGGACATGCTAGCGGCGATCTAGCCGTTCATGTCCGCAGCTCTATAGGCTAAAAAGAGGTGACAGAATCCTTTTAAAATATCTTCTGTCAATGAACTTCTGATTTCTAAATCTATAAGGTCTTGGTTCTTCAGCCACACCATTTAACTGGAGATATTTAGAGATGCAATCTCAGTCTAAATTACCACCATTTGTTTTAAAAATTATATCAAAGGTCCATGATCTATCTAAAGGTGCTTTTATAGGGCTTGTCTCAGGTCTACAATACTATCCATACAACCTATTAGGACATATGGGGTCTCCGACTCAACAACCTCATTTATATGTCTGAAAATGAGATGCTCTCACCATTCGTGTAATGCTACATTGCATCAATTGTGGCAACTGCAGGGAAACTGCCTCGATATAGCTCCCTCTAGCAATCATAGGTAGGGATGAGCGAACTCGAACTGTATAGTTCGGGTTCGTACCGAATTTTGGGGTGTCCGTGACACGGACCCGAACCCGGACATTTTCGTAAAAGTCCGGGTTCGGGTTCGGTGTTCGTCGCTTTCTTCGCGCTTTTGTGACGCTTTCTTGGCGCTTTTTGAAAGGCTGCAAAGCAGCCAATCAACAAGCGTCATACTACTTGCCCCAAGAGGCCATCACAGCCATGCCTACTATTGGCATGGCTGTGATTGGCCAGAGCACCATGTGACCCAGCCTCTATTTAAGCTGGAGTCACATAGCGCCGCCCGTCACTCTGCTCTGATTAGCGTAGGGAGAGGTTGCGGCTGCGACAGTAGGGCGAGATTAGGCAGATTAACTCCTCCAAAGGACTTGATTAACTGATCGATCTGCAGCTGTGGATCATTGAGCTGCTGATCCTCAATTGCTCACTGTTTTTAGGCTGCCCAGACCGTTTGTCAGTCACATTTTTCTGGGGTGATCGGCGGCCATTTTGTGTCTTGTGGTGCGCCAGCACAAGCTGCGACCAAGTGCATTTAACCCTCAATGGTGTGGTTGTTTTTTGGCTAAAGCCTACATCAGGGTGAAGCTGTCACACCAAGTGCATTTAACCAGCAATAGTCTGTTTATTTTTTGGCCATATACTACATCAGGGGCAAGCTGCGCCTGTCACCAAGTGCATTTAACCCTCAATGGTGCGTTTGTTTTTTGGCTAAAGCCTACATCAGGGTCACCAAGTGCATTTAACCCTCAATGGTGCGTTTGTTTTTTGGCTAAAGCCTACATCAGGGTGAAGCTGTCACACCAAGTGCATTTAACCAGCAATAGTCTGTTTATTTGCTAAATTGGGAATTGTATTTCAACCCAGAACAAAAAATGTGCTTTGACGGACACTAAATAACTTTCCCAGCCACAACAGGACAGCGGTAACGAGAGATTTAGCGGGATATAAATTTGAGGCCTAGTATTTAGGCGCTGGGTGACCGGTATGGATTTAGTGACAGAATTAGACTGGGATATGGCCAAAAAATAACCACACTATTGCTGGTTAAATGCACTTGGTGATGGGCGCAGCTTGCCCCTGATGTAGTATATGGCCAAAAAATGAACAGACTATTGCTGGTTAAATGCACTTGGTGTCACAGCTTGACCAACCACACTACTGAGGGTTAAATGCACTTGGTGACGGGCGCAGCTTGCCCCTGATGTAGTATATGGCCAAAAAATGAACAGACTATTGCTGGTTAAATGCACTTGGTGACGGGCGCAGCTTGCCCCTGATTTAGTATATGGCCAAAAAATGAACAGACTATTGCTGTTTAAATGCACTTGGTGTGATAGCTTGACCAACCACACTACTGAGGGTTAAATGCACTTGGTGACGGGCGCAGCTTGCCCCTGATGTAGTATATGGCCAAAAAATAAACAGACTATTGCTGGTTAAATCAACAAGCGTCATACTACTTGCCCCAAGAGGCCATCACAGCCATGCCTACTATTGGCATGGCTGTGATTGGCCAGAGCACCATGTGACCCAGCCTCTATTTAAGCTGGAGTCACATAGCGCCGCCCGTCACTCTGCTCTGATTAGCGTAGGGAGAGGTTGCGGCTGCGACAGTAGGGCGAGATTAGGCAGATTAACTCCTCCAAAGGACTTGATTAACTGATCGATCTGCAGCTGTGGATCATTGAGCTGCTGATCCTCAATTGCTCACTGTTTTTAGGCTGCCCAGACCGTTTGTCAGTCACATTTTTCTGGGGTGATCGGCGGCCATTTTGTGTCTTGTGGTGCGCCAGCACAAGCTGCGACCAAGTGCATTTAACCCTCAATGGTGTGGTTGTTTTTTGGCTAAAGCCTACATCAGGGTGAAGCTGTCACACCAAGTGCATTTAACCAGCAATAGTCTGTTTATTTTTTGGCCATATACTACATCAGGGGCAAGCTGCGCCTGTCACCAAGTGCATTTAACCCTCAATGGTGCGTTTGTTTTTTGGCTAAAGCCTACATCAGGGTGAAGCTGTCACACCAAGTGCATTTAACCAGCAATAGTCTGTTTATTTTTTGGCCATATACTACATCAGGGGCAAGCTGCGCCCGTCACCAAGTGCATTTAACCCTCAGTAGTGTGGTTGGTCAAGCTATCACACCAAGTGCATTTAACCAGCAATAGTCTGTTCATTTTTTGGCCATATACTAAATCAGGGGCAAGCTGCGCCCGTCACCAAGTGCATTTAACCAGCAATAGTCTGTTCATTTTTTGGCCATATACTACATCAGGGGCAAGCTGCGCCCGTCACCAAGTGCATTTAACCCTCAGTAGTGTGGTTGGTCAAGCTGTGACACCAAGTGCATTTAACCAGCAATAGTCTGTTCATTTTTTGGCCATATACTACATCAGGGGCAAGCTGCGCCCATCACCAAGTGCATTTAACCAGCAATAGTGTGGTTATTTTTTGGCCATATCCCAGTCTAATTCTGTCACTAAATCCATACCGGTCACCCAGCGCCTAAATACTAGGCCTCAAATTTATATCCCGCTAAATCTCTCGTTACCGCTGTCCTGTTGTGGCTGGGAAAGTTATTTAGTGTCCGTCAAAGCACATTTTTTGTTCTGGGTTGAAATACAATTCCCAATTTAGCAATTTAAAAATTTAGTGGTTTCTGCTGTATCAGAGCTATTTGAAATCTATCCCTAAAAGGGTATATAATATTCAAGGTGCACATAGGGTCATTCAGAATAACTTCACACACCCGCTACTGTGCATTTCCAAGTCTAATTCTGTCACTAAACCCATACCTGTCACCCAGCGCCTAAATACTAGGCCTCAAATTCATATCCAGCTAAATCTGTCGTTAGTGCTGTAGCTGGGCGAGTTATTTAGTGTCCGTTCAAGCACATTTCTTGTTCTGGGTTGAAATACAATTCCCAATTTAGCAATTTCATAATTTAGTGGTTTCTGCTATATCAGAGCTATTTGAAATCTATCCCTAAAAGGGTAGATCATATTGAAGGTGCACATAGGGACATTCAGAATAACTTCACACACCCGCTACTGTGCATTTCCAAGTCTAATTCTGTCACTAAACCCATACCTGTCACCCAGCGCCTAAATACTAGGCCTCAAATTTATATCCAGCTAAATCTGTCCTTAGTGCTGTAGCTGGGCGAGTTATTTAGTGTCCGTTCAAGCACATTTCTTGTTCTGGGTTGAAATACAATTCCCAATTTAGCAATTTCATAATTTAGTGGTTTCTGCTATATCAGAGCTATTTGAAATCTATCCCTAAAAGGGTAGATCATATTGAAGGTGCACATAGGGACATTCAGAATAACTTCACACACCCGCTACTGTGCATTTCCAAGTCTAATTCTGTCACTAAACCCATACCTGTCACCCAGCGCCTAAATACTAGGCCTCAAATTTATATCCAGCTAAATCTGTCCTTAGTGCTGTAGCTGGGCGAGTTATTTAGTGTCCGTTCAAGCACATTTCTTGTTCTGGGTTGAAATACAATTCCCAATTTAGCAATTTCATAATTTAGTGGTTTCTGCTATATCAGAGCTATTTGAAATCTATCCCTAAAAGGGTATATAGTATTCAAGGTGCACATTGGGTCATTCAGAATAACTTCACACACACCCGCTACTGTGTATTTCCAAGTCTAATTCTGTCACTAAACCCATACCTGTCACCCAGCGCCTAAATACTAGGCCTCAAATTCATATCCAGCTAAATCTGTCGTTAGTGCTGTAGCTGGGCGAGTTATTTAGTGTCCGTTCAAGCACATTTCTTGTTCTGGGTTGAAATACAATTCCCAATTTAGCAATTTCATAATTTAGTGGTTTCTGCTATATCAGAGCTATTTGAAATCTATCCCTAAAAGGGTAGATCATATTGAAGGTGCACATAGGGACATTCAGAATAACTTCACACACCCGCTACTGTGCATTTCCAAGTCTAATTCTGTCACTAAACCCATACCTGTCACCCAGCGCCTAAATACTAGGCCTCAAATTTATATCCAGCTAAATCTGTCCTTAGTGCTGTAGCTGGGCGAGTTATTTAGTGTCCGTTCAAGCACATTTCTTGTTCTGGGTTGAAATACAATTCCCAATTTAGCAATTTCATAATTTAGTGGTTTCTGCTATATCAGAGCTATTTGAAATCTATCCCTAAAAGGGTATATAATATTCAAGGTGCACATTGGGTCATTCAGAATAACTTCACACACACCCGCTACTGTGTATTTCCAAGTCTAATTCTGTCACTAAACCCATACCTGTCACCCAGCGCCTAAATACTAGGCCTCAAATTCATATCCAGCTAAATCTGTCGTTAGTGCTGTAGCTGGGCGAGTTATTTAGTGTCCGTTCAAGCACATTTCTTGTTCTGGGTTGAAATACAATTCCCAATTTAGCAATTTCATAATTTAGTGGTTTCTGCTATATCAGAGCTATTTGAAATCTATCCCTAAAAGGGTAGATCATATTGAAGGTGCACATAGGGACATTCAGAATAACTTCACACACCCGCTACTGTGCATTTCCAAGTCTAATTCTGTCACTAAACCCATACCTGTCACCCAGCGCCTAAATACTAGGCCTCAAATTTATATCCAGCTAAATCTGTCCTTAGTGCTGTAGCTGGGCGAGTTATTTAGTGTCCGTTCAAGCACATTTCTTGTTCTGGGTTGAAATACAATTCCCAATTTAGCAATTTCATAATTTAGTGGTTTCTGCTATATCAGAGCTATTTGAAATCTATCCCTAAAAGGGTATATAATATTCAAGGTGCACATTGGGTCATTCAGAATAACTTCACACACACCCGCTACTGTGTATTTCCAAGTCTAATTCTGTCACTAAACCCATACCTGTCACCCAGCGCCTAAATACTAGGCCTCAAATTTATATCCAGCTAAATCTGTCCTTAGTGCTGTAGCTGGGCGAGTTATTTAGTGTCCGTTCAAGCACATTTCTTGTTCTGGGTTGAAATACAATTCCCAATTTAGCAATTTCATAATTTAGTGGTTTCTGCTATATCAGAGCTATTTGAAATCTATCCCTAAAAGGGTAGATCATATTGAAGGTGCACATAGGGACATTCAGAATAACTTCACACACCCGCTACTGTGCATTTCCAAGTCTAATTCTGTCACTAAACCCATACCTGTCACCCAGCGCCTAAATACTAGGCCTCAAATTTATATCCAGCTAAATCTGTCCTTAGTGCTGTAGCTGGGCGAGTTATTTAGTGTCCGTTCAAGCACATTTCTTGTTCTGGGTTGAAATACAATTCCCAATTTAGCAATTTCATAATTTAGTGGTTTCTGCTATATCAGAGCTATTTGAAATCTATCCCTAAAAGGGTATATAATATTCAAGGTGCACATTGGGTCATTCAGAATAACTTCACACACACCCGCTACTGTGTATTTCTAAGTCTAATTCTGTCACTAAACCCATACCTGTCACCCAGCGCCTAAATACTAGGCCTCAAATTTATATCCTGCTAAATCTCTCGTTAACGCTGTCCTGTTGTGGCTGGGAAAGTTATTTAGTGTCCGTCAAAGCACATTTTTTGTTCTGGGTTGAAATACAATTCCCAATTTAGCAATTTCATAATTTAGTGGTTTCTGCTATATCAGAGCTATTTGAAATCTATCCCTAAAAGGGTATATAATATTCAAGGTGCACATTGGGTCATTCAGAATAACTTCACACACACACGCTTCTGTGCATTTCCAAGTCTAATTCTGTCACTAAATCCATACCGGTCACCCAGCGCCTAAATACTAGGCCTCAAATTTATATCCCGCTGAATTTGAATACAATACATTGGGCCAAATAATATATTTGTTGTTGTGGTGAACCATAACAATGAGAAAAACATCTAGTAAGGGACGCGGACGTGGACATGGTCGTGGTGGTGTTAGTGGACCCTCTGGTGCTGGGAGAGGACGTGGCCGTTCTGCCACATCCACACGTCCTAGTGTACCAACTACCTCAGGTCCCAGTAGCCGCCAGAATTTACAGCGATATATGGTGGGGCCCAATGCCGTTCTAAGGATGGTAAGGCCTGAGCAGGTACAGGCATTAGTCAATTGGGTGGCCGACAGTGGATCCAGCACGTTCACATTATCTCCCACCCAGTCTTCTGCAGAAAGCGCACAGATGGCGCCTGAAAACCAACCCCATCAGTCTGTCACATCACCCCCATGCATACCAGGGAAACTGTCTCAGCCTCAAGTTATGCAGCAGTCTCTTATGCTGTTTGAAGACTCCGCTGGCAGGGTTTCCCAAGGGCATCCACCTAGCCCTTCCCCAGCGGTGAAAGACATAGAATGCACTGACGCACAACCACTTATGTTTCCTGATGATGAGGACATGGGAATACCACCTCAGCATGTCTCTGATGATGACGAAACACAGGTGCCAACTGCTGCGTCTTTCTGCAGTGTGCAGACTGAACAGGAGGTCAGGGATCAAGACTGGGTGGAAGACGATGCAGGGGACGATGAGGTCCTAGACCCCACATGGAATGAAGGTCGTGCCACTGACTTTCACAGTTCGGAGGAAGAGGCAGTGGTGAGACCGAGCCAACAGCGTAGCAAAAGAGGGAGCAGTGGGCAAAAGCAGAACACCCGCCGCCAAGAGACTCCGCCTGCTACTGACCGCCGCCATCTGGGACCGAGCACCCCAAAGGCAGCTTCAAGGAGTTCCCTGGCATGGCACTTCTTCAAACAATGTGCTGACGACAAGACCCGAGTGGTTTGCACGCTGTGCCATCAGAGCCTGAAGCGAGGCATTAACGTTCTGAACCTGAGCACAACCTGCATGACCAGGCACCTGCATGCAAAGCATGAACTGCAGTGGAGTAAACACCTTAAAACCAAGGAAGTCACTCAGGCTCCCCCTGCTACCTCTTCTGCTGCTGCCGCCTCGGCCTATTCTGCTGCTGCCGCCTCGGCCTCTTCCTCCGCCTCTGGAGGAACGTTGGCACCTGCCGCCCAGCAAACAGGGGATGTACCACCAACACCACCACCACCACCTCCGTCACCAAGCGTCTCAACCATGTCACACGCCAGCGTTCAGCTCTCCATCTCACAAACATTTGATAGAAAGCGTAAATTCCCACCTAGCCACCCTCGATCCCTGGCCCTGAATGCCAGCATTTCTAAACTACTGGCCTATGAAATGCTGTCATTTAGGCTGGTGGACACAGACAGCTTCAAACAGCTCATGTCGCTTGCTGTCCCACAGTATGTTGTTCCCAGCCGGCACTACTTCTCCAAGAGAGCCGTGCCTTCCCTGCACAACCAAGTATCCGATAAAATCAAGTGTGCACTGCGCAACGCCATCTGTGGCAAGGTCCACCTAACCACAGATACGTGGACCAGTAAGCACGGCCAGGGACGCTATATCTCCCTAACTGCACACTGGGTAAATGTAGTGGCAGCTGGGCCCCAGGCGGAGAGCTGTTTGGCGCACGTCCTTCCGCCGCCAAGGATCGCAGGGCAACATTCTTTGCCTCCTGTTGCCACCTCCTCCTTCTCGGCTTCCTCCTCCTCTTCTTCCACCTGCTCATCCAGTCAGCCACACACCTTCACCACCAACTTCAGCACAGCCCGGGGTAAACGTCAGCAGGCCATTCTGAAACTCATATGTTTGGGGGACAGGCCCCACACCGCACAGGAGTTGTGGCGGGGTATTGAACAACAGACCGACGAGTGGTTGCTGCCGGTGAGCCTCAAGCCCGGCCTGGTGGTGTGTGATAATGGGCGAAATCTCGTTGCAGCTCTGGGACTAGCCAATTTGACGCACATCCCTTGCTTGGCGCATGTGCTGAATTTGGTGGTGCAGAAGTTCATTCACAACTACCCCGACATGTCAGAGCTGCTGCATAAAGTGCGGGCCGTCTGTTCGCGCTTCCGGCGTTCACATCCTGCTGCTGCTCGCCTGTCTGCGCTACAGCGTAACTTCGGCCTTCCCGCTCACCGCCTCATATGCGACGTGCCCACCAGGTGGAACTCCACCTTGCACATGCTGGACAGACTGTGCGAGCAGCAGCAGGCCATAGTGGAGTTTCAGCTGCAGCACGCACGGGTCAGTCGCACTACAGAACAGCACCACTTCACCACCAATGACTGGGCCTCCATGCGAGACCTGTGTGCCCTGTTGCGCTGTTTCGAGTACTCCACCAACATGGCCAGTGGCGATGACACCGTTATCAGCGTTACAATACCACTTCTATGTCTCCTTGAGAAAACACTTAGGGCGATGATGGAAGAGGAGGTGGCCCAGGAGGAGGAGGAGGAGGAGGAAGAGGGGTCATTTTTAGCACTTTCAGGCCAGTCTCTTCGAAGTGACTCAGAGGGAGGTTTTTGGCAACAGCAGAGGCCAGGTACAAATGTGGCCAGCCAGGGCCCACTACTGGAGGACGAGGAGGACGAGGATGAGGAGGAGGTGGAGGAGGATGAGGATGAAGCATGGTCACAGCGGGGTGGCACCCAACGCAGCTCGGGTCCATCACTGGTGCGTGGCTGGGGGGAAAGGCAGGACGATGACGATACGCCTCCCACAGAGGACAGCTTGTCCTTACCCCTGGGCAGCCTGGCACACATGAGCGACTACATGCTGCAGTGCCTGCGCAACGACAGCAGAGTTGCCCACATTTTAACCTGTGCGGACTACTGGGTTGCCACCCTGCTGGATCCACGCTACAAAGACAATGTGCCCACCTTACTTCCTGCACTGGAGCGTGATAGGAAGATGCGCGAGTACAAGCGCACGTTGGTAGACGCGCTACTGAGAGCATTCCCAAATGTCACAGGGGAACAAGTGGAAGCCCAAGGCCAAGGCAGAGGAGGAGCAAGAGGTCGCCAAGGCAGCTGTGTCACGGCCAGCTCCTCTGAGGGCAGGGTTAGCATGGCAGAGATGTGGAAAACTTTTGTCAACACGCCACAGCTAACTGCACCACCACCTGATACGCAACGTGTTAGCAGGAGGCAACATTTCACTAACATGGTGGAACAGTACGTGTGCACACCCCTCCACGTACTGACTGATGGTTCGGCCCCATTCAACTTCTGGGTCTCTAAATTGTCCACGTGGCCAGAGCTAGCCTTTTATGCCTTGGAGGTGCTGGCCTGCCCGGCAGCCAGCGTTTTGTCTGAACGTGTATTCAGCACGGCAGGGGGCGTCATTACAGACAAACGCAGCCGCCTGTCTACAGCCAATGTGGACAAGCTGACGTTCATAAAAATGAACCAGGCATGGATCCCACAGGACCTGTCCGTCCCTTGTCCAGATTAGGCATTAACTACCTCCCCATAACCATATATTATTGGACTCCAGGGCACTTCCTCATTCAATCCTATTTTTATTTTCATTTTACCATTATATTGCGAGCCTACCCAAAGTTGAATGAACCTCTCCTCTGCCTGTGTGCTAGGCCTAAATATATGCCAATGGACTGTTGCAGTGGTGGCTGACATGAAGCCTGATTCTCTGCTATGACATGCAGACTAATTCTCTGCTGACATGAAGCCAGATTGTCTGTTACGGGACCTCTCTCCTCTGCCTGGGTGCTGGGCCTAAATTTATGACAATGGACTGTTGCAGTGGTGGCTGACGTGAAGCCTGATTCTCTACTATGACATGCAGACTGATTCTCTGCTGACATGAAGCCAGATTGTCTGTTACGGGACCTCTCTGCTCTGCCTGTGTGCTAGGCCTAAATATATGCCAATGGACTGTTGCAGTGGTGGGTGACGTGAAGCCTCATTCTCTGCTATGACATGCAGACTGATTCTCTGCTGACATGAAGCCAGATCGTCTGTTACGGGACCTCTCTGCTCTGCCTGTGTGCTAGGCCTAAATATATGCCAATGGACTGTTGCAGTGGTGGGTGACGTGAAGCCTCATTCTCTGCTATGACATGCAGACTGATTCTCTGCTGTCATGAAGCCAGATTGTCTGTTACGGGACCTCTCTGCTCTGCCTGTGTGCTAGGCCTAAATATATGCCAATGGACTGTTGCAGTGGCGGGTGACGTGAAGCCTCATTCTCTGCTATGACATGCAGACTGATTCTCTGCTGACATGAAGCCAGATCGTCTGTTACGGGACCTCTCTGCTCTGCCTGTGTGCTAGGCCTAAATATATGCCAATGGACTGTTGCAGTGGTGGGTGACGTGAAGCCTCATTCTCTGCTATGACATGCAGACTGATTCTCTGCTGACATGAAGCCAGATCGTCTGTTACGGGACCTCTCTGCTCTGCCTGTGTGCTAGGCCTAAATATATGCCAATGGACTGTTGCAGTGGTGGGTGACGTGAAGCCTCATTCTCTGCTATGACATGCAGACTGATTCTCTGCTGTCATGAAGCCAGATTGTCTGTTACGGGACCTCTCTGCTCTGCCTGTGTGCTAGGCCTAAATATATGCCAATGGACTGTTGCAGTGGTGGGTGACGTGAAGCCTCATTCTCTGCTATGACATGCAGACTGATTCTCTGCTGACATGAAGCCAGATCGTCTGTTACGGGACCTCTCTGCTCTGCCTGTGTGCTAGGCCTAAATATATGCCAATGGACTGTTGCAGTGGTGGGTGACGTGAAGCCTCATTCTCTGCTATGACATGCAGACTGATTCTCTGCTGTCATGAAGCCAGATTGTCTGTTACGGGACCTCTCTGCTCTGCCTGTGTGCTAGGCCTAAATATATGCCAATGGACTGTTGCAGTGGTGGGTGATGTGAAGCCTCATTCTCTGCTATGACATGCAGACTGATTCTCTGCTGACATGAAGCCAGATTGTCTGTTACGGGACCTCTCTCCTCTGCCTGTGTGCTAGGCCTAAATATATGCCAATGGACTGTTGCAGTGGTGGCTGACGTGAAGCCTCATTCTCTGCTATGACATGCAGACTAATTCTCTGCTGACATGAAGCCAGATTGTCTGTTACGGGACCTCTCTCCTCTGCCTGGGTGCTGGGCCTAAATTTATGACAATGGACTGTTGCAGTGGTGGCTGACGTGAAGCCTGATTCTCTGCTATGACATGCAGACTGATTCTCTGCTGACATGAAGCCAGATCCTCTGTTACGGGACCTCTCTCCTCTGCCTGGGTGCTGGGCCTAAATTTATGACAATGGACTGTTGCAGTGGTGGCTGACGTGAAGCCTGATTCTCTGCTATGACATGCAGACTGATTCTCTGCTGTCATGAAGCCAGATTGTCTGTTACGGGACCTCTCTGCTCTGCCTGTGTGCTGGGCCTAAATATATGCCAATGGACTGTTGCAGTGGTGGCTGACGTGAAGCCTCATTCTCTGCTATGACATGCAGACTAATTCTCTGCTGACATGAAGACAGATTCTCTGTTACGGGACCTCCCTCCTCTGCCTGGGTGCTGGGCCTAAATATATGCCAATGGACTGTTGCAGTGGTGGCTGACGTGAAGCCTCATTCTCTGCTATGACATGCAGACTGATTCTCTGCTGACATGAAGACAGATTCTCTGTTACGGGACCTCCCTCCTCTGCCTGTGTGTGTGCTGGGCCTAAATATATGCCAATGGACTGTTGCAGTGGTGGCTGACGTGAAGCCTCATTCTCTGCTATGACATGCAGACTGATTCTCTGCTGACATGAAGCCAGATTCTCTGTTACGGGACCTCTCTCCTCTGCCTGTGTGTGTGCTGGGCCTAAATATATGCCAATGGACTGTTGCAGTGGTGGCTGACGTGAAGCCTCATTCTCTGCTATGACATGCAGACTAATTCTCTGCTGACATGAAGACAGATTCTCTGTTACGGGACCTCCCTCCTCTGCCTGGGTGCTGGGCCTAAATATATGCCAATGGACTGTTACAGTGGTGGCTGACGTGAAGCCTCATTCTCTGCTATGACATGCAGACTAATTCTCTGCTGACATGAAGACAGATTCTCTGTTACGGGACCTCTCTCCTCTGCCTGGGTGCCGGGGCCTAAATATCTGAGAATGGACTGTTCCAGTGGTGGGTGACGGGAAGCCAGATTCTCTGCTATGGAACCTCTCTCCAATTGATTTTGGTTAATTTTTATTTATTTAATTTTTATTTTAATTCATTTCCCTATCCACATTTGTTTGCAGGGGATTTACCTACATGTTGCTGCCTTTTGCAGCCCTCTAGCTCTTTCCTGGGCTGTTTTACAGCCTTTTTAGTGCCGAAAAGTTCGGGTCCCCATTGACTTCAATGGGGTTCGGGTTCGGGACGAAGTTCGGATCGGGTTCGGATCCCGAACCCGAACATTTCCGGGATGTTCGGCCGAACTTCTCGAACCCGAACATCCAGGTGTTCGCTCAACTCTAATCATAGGTGATCACTGGGGGGTGGTAGAGTCCAACCTCATTTAAAATAAGGGAGTGGGGTTTATACCTCCAAAGAATTAAGGTATATGAGGACATTGAAAGGAAACGGAGAGTTGCACGCATAACTGCATAGCTATAACTAATATTGATACTATTTTATACAATAATGAATGGAGTGACGGCAGCCAATGGGGGGGGGGGGGTATAGTTTATTATTATATAATACCTTGAGGGTGTTCTTAGGAGGTTGTGTAGAATTTTTCTTGTAAGGACATCTATGATTGCCATGCTGGGCACACCGCTGTGAATAATATTGTTTTATGTATTAATACTATGACTTGGAAAATAAAAATATATATTTATTTAAAAAAAAAAAAAAAAAAAGGGGGTTGTCTTCATGAGACAGCCCTTTATGTGAACTTCCCCTTTAAATCATGACCATTACATTCTAACAGAAGACTGATTAGTCTTTACAGTCTGTTACAAATTGTCCTCTCCTACATAATCTAAGAATGCATAGGAAACAAAACAGGTGTCAAAGTGATCAACCACGTAGCAGCCTGTACACAGTGAGGTAATATCTCTATGGAATATGGGTGGGAATACAATGTGGCCCGAGGGGATACATCTGGAATTGCAACATGTATGCAAAGAAAATGTCCAGTAATTTGATCAGTAATGATTGCTTAAAGGAGATCTCAGGGCATTTAGTCTAATTAACGTATGGTGCTGACTTGTGGAGGGAAGCTCTTTTACATAGTACTTGGCCTCCTTTGCTTCCCCAATGCTGCCGTCTCTGCCATATTGGCGAGCACTACAGGTTCTTTCGCCTGAGTCCCTACTGGATGTGGCAGCTTCTATTCCTTTTCAACTGCATTATAGTCAATGCAGCTGAACAGGAAAAGAAGTGTCCACATCCGGTCAGTACCCAGGTGGAAGACCCGCTGGGCACAAAAGTGCAGCAGAGACAAAATGCCCCTGGAGAACCCCTTTAAGCAATAAACAGGCAGCATATCCGAAATATATGAGGAATGAATGAGGTACCGGAGAATTCAAAGGCCTATATAGGAAATAATAATGACAGAGATGACATTTTAGGAGGATACATCTGATATGAGGTGTTGAGTAAGAGCTTCATATGGGGTTTATTTTCTGTACCTATCTTTGAAGTCTTTAGAATAGTCCATCAATGTAATGGTCTGGGATCTCACAGTTCAACAGAATGAAGTGGCAATGACAGTTTTTGGAGCCCCTTTATTGCAGTACCACGGTACAGTGACATCCGTACGAGTGAGGCTGTGCCTGGTACTGCAGCTCATCCCATTTTAAGCTGCCATGTAGGTGGACCTGAGGAATAACACTGTTTCTGGCCATTAATTGAGTTGATTCTGTTATTTTAGCAGTTTTTCCCTCTTTTTTTTTTTCTTTTTTTGAGCTAGTGGGTAGAGGCTAGCTGCTTTCATGTCTGCTCATACACTACACATGGAGAAACAGGGGATTCTGCTTTAAAATTCTCTTTAGTTCAACTTCAGAAACAGCAGCAATTGAGGACATTTCACAGCTGAACTGAGCAGTTTAGATGTAAATCAAGAGGTAAAATGATATCTAATATGGTTGAAAAAACACAAAAGTCTATCAAGTTCAACCAAGGGATAGGTGGGAATGGGAATTTTAGAAAGGAAGCGTGAGACCCAGATAAATGGAATCTGATCCTTCAGTGAGCAGGCAGCCTGTCTTCACTGAAGACAGATTTCAACAGTGAAATAAGAGTTAGTGAAGAGGAGTGGGCATCAGGTGAGTACTATGATAACAGGAGAAGGAAGCATTTTTCTCCAATAAGATATATTATAAAATATCATTTTCAACAGCACCATTCATTTACAGTATATACAAAAAATGGAATAGGCAAAGCACGGTTGAACTGCAGTATCAGGAATTGCCACAATGAGCACTGTTTCCCCTTTATTCTACCAAACGTTGAGGTTCCAGGGGGTGGAGCCACCACTAGTCACACCTTAAAAGCCTATCCTGATGATGGGCCTTCCATGTAATGTCCTAATAAAAATTGTGACTTTTCCATAACTCTTCAATGAAAGGCAGCTTTGGTTTGTTTATGAGATCGTCATTTAAGCCATTTCCTCATCAGTTCCTGAGTTACTGTGCACTCTCTATAGCTGTTAGTACTGACCAGGTATGCTTACCACCTAACAGTAATAATTGCTGTGTAAAAGTTTAATAGAGACCAGCTCTTTAATGGAATCCACATTGCTATATAAGCAGAATTCCACTAAGTACTAAAATCGCCCACATTCATTGCGTTGCCTGTGGATACCGCGAGGATAATGAGGCATACTGGAAAGTTATTAACCCATAAAAATGGCTAAATTACTGGTCGCAGCTGCAACCCATTACAGCCCAACTGTATCATCTGTAAATAAAAGCGGCAGCGAAAGGCATGGAATCGTGCACTTTTATGTGTTGAAATCAATAACTTGGGATTTTGTATCTGTGCCGACAATTACAGCTCGTTGGCTTTTGACATTCAGTCCTTTCAACCATGATCCCAGGGATGAGTCTGAGATTCCTTGTCGAGTATTATTTTCTAATGAATTACACCTGCACATATTATTCCTAAATCTGTGATGTAGCAATATAAGTGAAAGCAATGGCTTCCATGTCCATGACCACCAAGGGCACCACCTATAAACACTTAGGTCTGTTTAGAGAAGTTTTCCATCCTTTAGATATCGATGACCATCTAGATAGGTCATCTATATCAGATCTGTGAGGGTCTGACACCTTTCACCCTTAAAGGGGTTATCCAATGACTAATGTATAAAATGAAAATCAGACATCATATGGTACATAATAACCTCTTTCTGACAAAACCCTGTACCTCACATGGATCCAGAAAACTCCCCATTCATTGCTCTGCTAGATTTATATCAAGCTGGCAGCTCAGGGGCTTGTCTTTTCTGCTAAAGCTAAAGGGGCGTGTTTCACTTGAAAGATGAAACTGAGCATGTGCGACCATCTTTTGGAGCTGGTCAAAGAAATAAGAAAAAAAACATATAGAATACTAAAGTGCTTCACATATATATAAGGTAGCATTTTATTAGTATTGTAACAGTCCAACAGTTAAACATGGGTGGTGTTGTCACCATAACAAGGTCAATGGCAACCCATACAAACTGAACAGACACTATGAAGCATACATTTTCTTGTAGGAGGAAATGTGGGTATTTTCAACTCTCTCACAGTACTGTGCAATTTCTGTAGGCCTAAAAATATTTCAGGTCGATGCCCCTTTAAGATCTCGACATTGTCCAACCTTTGTTTGCTTTTAACCTCCAGTGGAATTTTGGTTTCGGGAATGAGTTCTGTAATTCCATAAAAAGCATATTTTCTAATATTGTGATGTCTAGTTAAAAAAAAAAAATACAGAAACAAAGATGAGACAGAAAAGCAAAGAAAATGAACTGTAGAATTATGTAATATATGGCAAATGAGAATTTAAGTAGCAAACATCAGCACAAAGGAACTGAAGAAGTCTACAGAGTATTGACTTCCTTGATACCCCATCTATCAGCTATGATGGACCCCATTAAAGGGAGTGGCTACAAGAGACCGAGTGTGGGGCGAGTGATATATTTAAGAGCAGATGGGCCGAGATGTTGTATTTTCAAAGAAGATGTCGAAATTTGTTATCATTTTACATGGAGTTAAAAAAGAAAAAGAAAAAAAAAAGGGCTCGCTCAGCCAAAAAATGAATTACTTGACCTTGCATTTGGGAGAACCAACAGCAAAACCTCATTAATTCCACAGGTCATTCTGGAAGACATTAATTTGGTTTGGAAGTCGAGTTAAGTGGAACTTTTCCAGACATAGAACAGAAATTATGAATTCTCTGCAGCCAGAGAAAAATGTGTCCAAATCACTTTCTAAATAAATCAAAAAGGACTGTTCCTAAAAGAATAATACGCTTAATCTGGGGAATTATGGGCCCTAATAGACAAAGTATAAATCTGCTAAAGACACAGCTAGTCCATTAGGTAGTGATGTGTCTGTTTTTTTTATATATCGTTTTTATTTCTATTACCATATTTTTTTATACTTTTTGAGAGTTTTAGTCAACTTTTATAGCCCTGTTCAAATAATTTTTTTTAACTATGACTTAAAACATTTTATAGGCGTCCCAGTATCATCTCCAATCTCTTTACGTTGCTTATATTAACCTAAATGTTGCAATAATCCATCACATTTTGGTTTTTAACAAGTCTTAACCTCAACCCCGAATGGAAATTATAGAAATTAGAGAAACTGGGCGTCAAGCCATGACGAGAATCCATCATATTTTAGGTTACATAAATTCTTATATGGAATGGATTTATAGATGCTAGATGCATTACTTAAATCTCCCAGGCTGTTATATAGATTCACAGGATAAATTATTCCTTTTCTAATTTTAACTGAAGCCCATTGATTAACTGTACGGATGGGACAGTGGGCAGCGGGCGGGGAGTGTTAGGGTTAGTAGAGTCACATGGTTGTTGTTATAATCAATTCAACCAGATCTGTACAATCTCAATTTTTTTTTGTGTTTTCTATTATTTTTAACTTAAAGGAGTTTTCCGAGACTTTAATACTGATGACCTACCGGTATCCTCTGGATATGTCATCAGTATCTGATCGGTGGGAGTCCAACAGCCAGGACCCCCGCCGATCAGCTGCTTGCACTCACAGTAGCACCACAGCCTTCTCCAGTGTTTTTTCTAGGCCAGTGACAACACGTTCTTCGGTCACATGGCCTAGTCACAGCTTAGCCGCATTCAAGTGAATCGATCTGAGCTGCGATACCAAGCACAGACAATATACAAGTGAGCCGAGAGAAGGCCATGGCATTATTGTCAGTGCTGGTGCCTTCTCAAACAGCTGATCAGCAGGGGTCCCCGGTGTTGGACCCCATCAAGCAGATACTGATGACCTATCCAGAACATTGGTTATTAGTATTAAAGTCTCGGAAAACCCCTTTAAAGGTGATGCTGGAGGTTAGATAACAGTCAGAGAAACTATCATCCATAGTTTCGACCAACCACAGTTCTTCCATTCTCATAGATTTACGGTCATGTCCTTTCAATGGCACTGAAGGAGGTGAACAATGGCAGACATCTTCTCATTCTGCAGAACTCAATAGGAGAACAATAAGGTCAGGCTAAGAAAAAAGTCAGTTTTTCAAGATCCTGTTTTCTTCCTGTGTCAGCCTTCAAGAGGTAATTTTTTTTTATCTATTTAGCATTATTTCCCCAGCACCAATATAGTCCACTCCAATGCATTTATTCACTCCCATTCCTACTGGATTTACCAAATGGCATAATAGTCCTTTTCATACAGATAGACATTAGGCGATCACAGTGCTGTGAGAGAGGGAGGAGGACACCAGGGATGGACATGAGGATCACTGTAAAGGGTGCTACACATTGTAAGAAGCACAACCCAATTTTATTGTATATTTTGTAAGAGCAGACAACATTTAAGTGGCCTACATGATGAGTGGAGTCTAAGGCGTCAATCTGTGTCTACAAGTGTGAGATCTCATAATTCCGTCCATGTCTTCATTAGGGATCGCAATCAAATCTCCCTCACAGTATATTTTTGTGATCTAAAAGAAAATTGGAGAACCGAGAGGTAAGCATTGAAATAATGTGAAGCACACACAGGTCAGCTTCAAGCTCAGTAGAAGCCTGGTGAGAAAATTGCCTACTGAACCACCATCTAAAATATAATGCCCATAGCCAGCTGAAATTATGCCAACTTATACACATAAATCAACAGAAGTTTTCTCCTGCAATTTTTTCTTCTTCTAACCATCCCTTCTTTCTACTCCCATCTGCTGAATGGAAAGGAAGTGGTGGCTTGTTCACTAACCACTGATTTCTCTAGAATTTCTTAAGAAGAGAGATATATAGGAAGAAGGAAGGGAGGAGAATGAAAGCTAAAGGTAATATTTGCACATGCATGCATCTAATACATGTTACTAAGATGTTTTTTTAAATTTATAGACATTGCTTTATCTTCTTGTCTTCATTTAAGAGCAACAGTCTACTTCTGTGATGATAACCATCTGCTTTGATTCCTCAGATGGGTCAAACGATGGATAGGAGAATCCTATGGTGGGCACAAGTCCCTAACATGAAAGGAACACAAGGAACACAACAACAAAAGTGCCCATGAGGTCCACCAACGCTTACAATGAAATTAAAGAGGGAATTGTTCTGCTTGCTCTTGTGAGCCCAAAGTAGCTTTGTGCATCCATCCCATTTGTTAAAATTAACATTTGTAATGCATATAGGGGATGCAATGCAAATATTTCACTTGTTAGGGCAACAGTTTGTGTTCCAGAGCTGTAGTTCCTTCTACAAGTAGGAACAAGAAACTTGAGCCATGAACAACCATTTTGGAAGCTATGGAGAGCTGTCTTTTGTCACCTGGTCACAGAAAGTCACACATGACACATATTTTCCTTCTCTCTTCTCCACTTCTTCTCTGTCTATCATAGGTATAGCAGTAGCAGCTGTTAGGGGCCCCAGAGGCTGGGGGAGCCCACTCAGGTTCAAGAAAATTATTTATTGCACTTTTATGTCGGTTCTCTTTTTGGTGGACTGTTATCTATTCTTTAGTGCCCGATTGAAAATGGTCATTATGTTGTTTGCATTACTATAATTCAGATTTTTGTGAACTAGGTGGTGCTCATTCCAGATTCTGGGGCCCTTTGCTTTCTACTTATACTCTTTAAATGGCCATACTTTATTGGCTTAATTTTGGTTAAACCCACATATTAAGTGTATGGAGGAGTCCCTATTTCCCCCAATAGCAGTTAGGGTAAAGGAGGATCAAGCTGTTCGATTTCAACATTCTTGATTATTTTGTACTCAGGGGAGAGATGTCTGGTCGAAGGCTTACTTCCCGTCTCCCTATTGAAAACACGTGCACATTCGGCAAAGCCAAACATACATGCATGTATATGGGGGGTCGGGAGGGGTAGTTCCAACTTGTACGGCCAAAAGCTGTCTAACAACAGCTAAAGTCAAACAACAGTGACTGTATTGGCTAGTGAAGAGTCTGAAGACACTCATAGACTGAAGAAGAGATATGCCCGCCCCATACCTAAAGAACAATGAATGCAATATCTTAGGGTTTATATTCATTGCATTGGAGGCAGCTGTCCTGTAGAAAAATGGATCTATTTGTAGAGTAAGCGTACAACAACATGGCACATTTCGTACTGTGGTTGAGTACCGCATTACCGTACTAGCCGCAGCACGCTCTAATTCAACCAATTATGACCTCATTATCTGCTTTGTTAATGGGTGCGCAGTATAGCTGGTACAGACCGACTAAACCAGGCATCCTCAAACTGCAGCCCTCCAGCTGTTGTAAAACTACAACTCCCACAATGCCCTGCTGTAGGCTGATACCTGTAGGCTGTTCGGGCATGCTGGGAGTTGTAGTTTTGCCTGGACAGTGCATCCCTAATTAGTCTAACTAGAGCCTGCTGTAGCGCATACAGGCACGCGGTACCCACTCAGTTGCCTTAATTACACGGAACACACCTGTAGTAGAAAGTTTGTAATATACTTAATCATTCTGAAGTTGCGTGGTTTGGACGCTTGGGAACCCAGTCATGTGACGCTTCGGAAAATGCTGCCTCTGCCGTAGCGTCCTTTACCAGGTTTCCATCCTGGGCTATAGACGAGACATCACTGTGGATGAAGTCAGAACCATTCCTCTCCATGGCGCATGTTCAGATGAGTATGTTTATGCGCCAGGAAGAGGAAAAGTTCTGCGCTCCGTCCACAGCTACTACAGGTGTGTAATTATGGTGGCTTTGCAGGATCCAATGTGTCCTGGAAAAACAATAGCAAAAAAATATAGGGGGTCATTTGCTATCAGATATAGGCCAGTTTTCTGGTGTAAATCTATCGCAGATTGCAGCATAAAGGTTATTTGCGCCACAAACTATGACATTTCCCCGCTTGTGCCAGGTCTAAAAAAAGGCACGATATGGGCAGGGAAGGGAACAGACGACTTTTCTCATTTATCGTTTTCTACGCCTGTTTTAGGCATAAAAAATTGTCTAAATTTAAGCCAGTAAGGAAGTTGTCTTACATTTAGACCGACAGTGGATAGACCAGCGCCTCTTCATAACTCCGGCGGATCCCCCTCCAGCGTAGGGATTATTAAGAGAGACGTCTAAAACAACGGTCTTAATAAATGACCCCCTTAATGTTTTAAAATGAGAATTATTGAACATATTACCGGAAAGACGCTTTTTAAAAAAATTGCCCTTTTTGCAATATTGCCTTTGTGTTGCTATCTGCGAAAGGTCTGCTTTCCAGCGCGGCGCTATCCTTTGTAGATGCCAGAATGTATACCAGACTGGAAAGGTAATGTAAACACCATATCCATTAGCTACAAGAGATTATCACTACATTAAACTGCTTAGTTAGCACTTAACCGTTCCAACTTCTGTCGTGCTGGGGAAGGTCACGTTGGAGTTCAAAAGGTTGAAACCACATTAAGTTATTTCATTTTCCTTCACGTATCCTAATGCCAAAATGATTTGCACTCTGTCATGTGCTAAAACGTTTACATTACATTGATGGGACGGGGATGTACACATTCCATACATTGTCCAACAGGCCTCAGATCGGGAATATTTTTTATTTTTTTTTAACAAGATTCTCTGATAAGAACAACACATTTCAGAAGATCATCCTCTGGTGTTTTCAGATTTGTCTCAACGAATCGTAGGATCGGTGATGAATCACGGGTGTTACATTTTATCTTTCGCCACAAATGGCCTGTTACAGGAAACATCTAGTTTTATTACGAGAATGAATTATCCGCAAGCCGAGGTTATCATCGCTCGATGGACAACCCATTAGCCCCAGTTAGTCAACCGTTCTGAATCTCTATCAATAGCCGGCTGCCAATGTGACGAACGGCTCTCGTTTATCTTAGAAATGAATGGGTATATGGAGGTATTTTTACTTATGTTTTAAAGGCCTCATGCCCTTGGAGGAACCTGGACTATAGCGCTGTAAATACTCTGTATACCGCCATATGGTGCCCAAGTAGGCGCCTTAACATCTGCTTCAACATGGCACCATTTTTCAGAATTTTTTAATGAAATGAGAGGTATATGGTTGTACAGTATGAGTGGTGTATTATAGCTTATACATAATAGATTCATAATATGGTGGTATATGTGAGCCCAAAAGCTAGATTTACAAATGATCGATATTAAGAAATGGTAAGAATTATGAGATTGATCAAATTCAATCAGTTTCAGTATTATTTGGTAGCTTTTACAAAGTTTGGGCAATGCCTATAAATATTACTAGGGTGCTATACAGTAATATTATTTGGGCACTATATGCCTTAGTTAAAATGTATGTGAGATATTAGAGGTAGAAGTTTAGCTTTAAAGGGGTTTTCTGCTTCTTAGATATTGATGACTTATCCTCAGGATACAATGCATTTGTAAAGTCTTTAGACCCTTTCACTTTTTTCACATTTTATTATGTTGCTCCTTGTGCTAAAATAAAAATTAAAAAAAATCAAGTTTTCTGCCACCAATCTGCACTCCGTACCCCACAATGAGAAAGTGAAAAGAGAACTTTGAAATGTTAGCAAATTTATTAAAAAGGAATAACTAAAAGTTTGTATGTACATAAGTATTCATAGAGCCTTTTCTGTGACACTTGACATTTAGCTCTGGAGACCACCCATTTCTTTGGATCATCTTTGAGATGTTTCTACGCCTTGATTGGATTCCACCTGTGGTAAATTCAGCCGATTGAACGTGATTTGGAAAAATCACAGCACCGTGTATAAGTTCTCACAGCTGACAATGCATATCAGAGCAAAAAAACAAGTCATGAGGAGGTAAGAACTGCCTGTAAAGCTCAGAGACCAGATTGTGTGGGGCTACAGATCTGAAGAAGGGTACAAAAAAAATTCTGCTGCACTGAAAGTTCCCAAGAACACAGTGGCTTCCATAATTCTTAAATGGAAGACGTTTGGCACAACAGGGCCGCCCCACCAAACTAAGTAATTGGGGCAGAAGAGCCATGGAAAAAGAGGTGACCAGGAACCCCCTGGTCACTCTGGCTAAGCTCCAAAAATCCTGTGTGCAGATGAGAGAAACTTCCAGAAGGTTAACCATCACTGCAACCATCACTTCTAAGCATCATGGAGGAAACCGGGCACGGCTCTAGACCTCCCTAATACCATTCCTACAGTGAAGCATGTTGGTGGTGGCATCATGCTGTGGGGGTGTTTTTCAGTGGCTGGGACAGGGAGACTGGTCATGGTTGAGGGAAAGCTTAAAGGAATAAAGCAAAGATATTTGTAAAGGGGTTTTCCGGGATTTCAATATTGATGACCTATTTTCAGAAGAGGTCATCAATATTAGATCGGCAGGGATCCAACACCCAGCACCCCCACTGATCAGCTGGTTGAAGAGAAGGCCGCGTGCCGTGCCAGTGCAGCCTTCACTTCATTGTTATACCTGCTCGCCACTGCAATGTCAACATGGGACAACTCATTCCTATGCGCTCGAATCAGAAGGCGGGGGTGGCGGGTGCCAGATCCCCACCGATCTGATATTGATGACCTATCCTAAGGATAGGTCATCACTATTAAAATGCCGTAAAACTCCTATAATGAAAAGCTGATCCAGAGTGCTGTGGACCTCACACTGGGCTAAAGGTTCACCTTCCAACAAGATAATGAACCAAAATACACAGCCAAAACAACAACACAGGAAAGGATTAAGGACAACTCTGAAATGTTCTTGAGTGGCCCAGACAGAGCCCTGACTTGAACCCAATTGAACATCTCTGAAGAAACCTCAAAATAGCTTTCCCCTGACGGTCCCCATCCAACCTGACGGAGCTTGAGAGGATCTGCAGAGAAGAATGGCAGAAAATCCTCGAAGTATGCAAACCTTGTGGCATCATACCCAAGAAGACTGGAGGCTGTAGTCAAAGCAAAAGGGGCTTCAAGTACGTCCTAAGTAAAGGGTCTGAATACTTATGTTAATGCAAGATTTAACTTTTTTCTTTTCAATAAATTAGCAAAGATCTTTCAAACATTCTATTTTAACTTTGTCATTATGGGGTTTTGAATGCAGACTGATGGGAAATGTTTAACCTTTTTTTTAAACTTAAGAACGAGACCTAAAAAGTAACAAAATGTACAAAAAGTGAAAGGGTCTAAAAACTTTCCAAATGCATTGTAGGTCATCAATATTAGATCACTGTGGGTGATCGGTGGGGCGCTGGCTATTTCAGGCAGCAGTTGACATCGGAAACTATACAGTGGACAGTGCAAGAAGCACAATGGTCTGTCTACTGTGTAGTGGTCATACTGGGGTACTGCAGCTCAGCTACATATTTAGGTGAATGGAAGCTGAGTTGCAGGATGTTGTCGCTGGAAATTATACAGTGGATAGGGCTGACCGAAACAGCTGATTGGCAGAGGTGCCAGAAGTCATAATCACAACGATCTGATATTGATGACCTATCCTGAGAATTAATGGGTTATCAATATCTAAGAACCAGAAAACCCCTTTAATCAGCATTTTTTTGCTGAAATGTATCGCATGGAATCTCTTTTTGTATGGTAGAGGTTCACGTCCGTTTTTGCTCACAGGCTCATAAAATCTACTATGGATTATTATGAAATTACATTTCAGATTTACATTTCCTGCCAACAAAGGTCACAAATATGTAAAGATGTTTAAGGGGATGGGCTGTCTGATCTCACAGTCAGACGGAGCCAACAAGCTGCCCCGGTGTCCACTCCATAATGGCCGCATAGACAAACCAATTGGTTGCTGTAATAAACGTACCTGTCCGGGCTCCTGCTCTGTTCCTGTGTGCTAGTGTTCTGACTAATGGAGCGCCTAGTCATGACCTATCAGGTTCTGACCTGGGACTCAGTGCTCTATTTAAACCCCTTTCTGGCCATATACCAGTGCCAGTGATAGTCTTGTTTGGCTCACTAGCTAGGTTCCTTGTTCCCTGTTCCTGCTTTTGCATACTGATTCCTCTATGCATAGCCCATCTGGTTCTGACCCATTTCCATACATATCTGCTTTGGTGTTTGTCTTTTGGTGTTTGTTCGTTTCTGCATTTATTTAGACTAGGGACCATCGCCCAGTTGCGATTCTGCCAAGTAGGGCTTATACTGCAAGTAGGTAGGGAAAGCGAAATGGGTTCCAGGTTAGGGCTCACTGTTCTTGTCTGTCCCTATCTACAGCCATTACAGTTGTCCATTAATTGTACATATATGGTGGCGTCCTCTATAAAAAAAGAAATTATGTTTTATTGGTTTTACCTATATTTATTTTATATTGTATATGGATATTATACACCTGCATAGGATATACATTAGAGACAGACCTCAGCCCAATCAGAATGGTCTAGCTTCAGTTACATTAGTAAGCTCCATCGAGCTTTTTCTTCTCCCTGAACTTCAGTGAAATACATGAAGCTGAAAAATTACTTGCTGCAATGAAAATAATTGGGCAGCACAAGCACAGAACAAAGAATCCAAAATAGCAAAGTGTCACCTCCCGCCACGGCACACGTCCATGTTTATGAAATGTTTAGGAAGAGTGTCAAGAGAGTGTGATCGATGCGGCTCTTAATGAAGAGCACAAGTGATGTGATGGCTAAATTAAGCTTATTTCTTCTGCCACTACAAGGAGATGTGTAGACTGAATGAAAACCTTGTTTCACATAAAAAGTGCACAACAAAGCGTGCCGTCCATTTATTAGAGATCGCCTGTGAGATATGAGCCATAAGTCTTTCTACTGTACAAAGAACCAGATGAGTACCACAGATCCCCATACATATAGGACTAAATTTAAAAGAATCTTTGCAGTAATGGCCTACTCTCTTATGTGTATCGGGTGGTGCCAACTGGACCATGACAGGTGATGTTGGGGTAAAGGTTTGGGCATGTTGAATAATTTTGTTCTTAGGGGAGATATGCCACCACCAGTCTTTCTACAGGAGGTGTGTAACCACTGTGCTAACCAACCGTTTTGACTTTAGGCTAGATCTAAGTCATTATCCTGGTAGTCCCCTGGTTTTCATCCTTGTATTGCTATACAGGGATCTGTGCTTCACTGCAGGAAACCCACTAGGCTGCTACATCCTGGAGTAGTCCTGATGTGGTTGACAGCTGACCCATGGTGGTCAGAGAAACTGGTGCAAGGTACAGAGGGATCATGCAACTTGTAGTTAGTAACAGGCTGAGGTCAGGGTAGGCAATGGAGGGTCAGAGTAGGGAAACGGACAGAGATCGGTACATGGACAGACAATAGAACAACAGACCTTAGCAGAAACTAGGGGAGGGAGCATTGCAGAGGAACAGACCACAGCATGTGATGAACGGCAGAAAGAGCCCAGCAGCCCAGCCCAACATTTTCCAAAAATACAGAAATGTATCATCCACTGAGAGTTATCAATTGGTGATCCCAACTGATAATCCTCAACTAATTCCACCCCATAGATAGATATTGTACACGCACTGGAGAACAGGTACCACAGAAAACCTAGGTTCCAGCGAATTTAGACACCCCATTCCTGTTTAACCATGGTCATGCCCCTTTACCCAAACAGATAACTATGAAAGATAGTTTGATGAGTTTAGTGTGGTAGAACTGGAGCGATCTGCGCTGAGTCCTAATTTTTATCTTTTCAAAAACTTTACAGATAATAGTTCCTGTGACGAATACCACGCCTCGTGCCCGCTTGACGTCACGTACGTCGAGCTCACGAGACGCAGTATGGTCACTTGTTACCAAAGCGTGACGTTACGACCTCCAGAGGAGCAGGTAAGGTCAGCTTGGTACAGTTTACACAGACACCTCCTGTCCACGCGGGCACAGAGAGGCAACAAGCTGAGAGAGCCTTTTCACTGCCACAGTGATCACAGCGCTGTCTCAGCCCTGGTATCTGCCACCAGCTTCTCTTTTGATATAAGCCTGGTCCGCTAACAGGATTATATAGGGTGAGAAACCAACCCACGGTAGCTTATAACTAGGCGAAAACACAGACGTGGGGATTCGTGATCGAGATAGAAGATAGCACAAGATTAAATTATATATTTAATCACCTTAAAGGGAACCTGTCACCAGTTTTATGGTGTCCTAACTAAGGGCAATATAAATAAGTGACTGATTCTCTTAGCACAATGTTGGGTCACTTTCTTTAATTGACCCAGTCAATCTGCCAACATCTTGTATTGAAAAGCTCCTGCTGATAATGATGAGTCATGAATATTCATGAGCTCCTGACTCTCCCCGCCCACCTGCTGCTGATTGACAGTTATTTTCCATAGGAATCAGCAGCAGGTGGGCAGGGGAGTGGCTATAGCTCTGAATTAAATATACGCCGGACTCAATGACATCACGCTGGACTCCAATCAGCTCATTAGCATGTGGCATGCGGCATCTTTGTGTGTATATTATGAGGTAACCATCTGTCACACCAGTAAGTGAATACATCTAAGGTACTTTTTAGTAGTTAATGATTGTATATAATGAGTTCAATTATAATCAAATATCCACATGACAGGTTCCCTTTAAGGGCACACTAGATGACACAATATACACAGCAAATATATAGAGTGGTCTGAGGTTACAGATACAGGTATAGGTACCACAGGGTTAAGCAGAACAATAAGTCAGCTTACCAGATATATGAGTCCTTTGGGTAGTGATGAGTTCTTTGCTGTATTCACGTCAGAGGCAGTGATGTCAGCCCGTTGCAGGTCCCTCCAAAAACATTGCACGATGTGACCCCCTTTCAGAGAAAGACGCTGCCCGCTGGCTTGCATGGGTAGGGTCCACCCCTCCTACTCTGGTGCTGGCAGCAAATGACCGATAAAACCCCTTAGGGCTCATAGCCCCAGACCAGAATATCGCAGGAAGATGGTTCCGGGCCCAATTGATCCGTCTGGGTTCCGGCTACAACTAGAGTCCAAACATGGTACCGTTAGTTGGTTTCTGTGGGGAGATATGGATATCTCCCTTCCCTGGCATCCTATCCTCAAACAAAGACCATGGGCATATTCATCATTACCACCGGGACACAAATATGTATCCGGTTTGCGCCTACGATGGCCGAGCGATTCATAATTCCTTATGAAATGTAGGTGCCTGGGAGCTATCATTGATCCTGGCAAGGGCTTATTCCTCCTGCTGGGGGTTTTCCTGCAGGATCCGTGCTGTCTGACTGGAGGTGTGACATTTAATCAAATGTGGCCTGCTAGGAGTTTTCTGCTATCTAGCTACGGCTTTGAAGCAAGGCCCCCCTGTGGAGCTTGATTTCCTCTGCCATCTTTCAGCAAATTGTGGGTGTGAGGACATGGCTGACAGTAAATATTAATCCATATTCCTGACATTTCCTATTAGGGTACGTACACATGGACAGGAAATGCTATGGAATTAAAATAGTTAATGTGTCCTGGTTGCTGGGGGTGCCAATAGGTCAACCTGCCTTCACCAGGGAACTTATTTACAGGTAGTGTTGAGCGCGAATATTTGAAAAGCGAATTTTTATCGTGAATATCGGCACTGCGAGAATTCGCAAATATTTAGAATATAGTGCTATATATTCGTAATGGCAAATATTATTTATTTATTTTTAGTTTTTTTTTAACACAGTACACATCAGGTGATTATCCCTTCCTTCTTCTAGCTTGTGGGCCAATGAGAAGGCTTTGTCACAGCTTAGCAACATCCCTAGCAACCAATAGAAAAGTTGCCTACCCCACACCGGTATTTCGCGTGCATTACGCAAATAATACATTGCCAACTTTCGCAATCAAGAATATAATCTCGAATTCGCAAATATATGATGAATATTCTACAAAATATTAGCGATTTATCACGAATTTGAATATTGCCCCTGCCGCTCATCACTATTTACAGGGCAGGGGTAACAAGGGTAAAGGATAGCCTAGTAAAGTTACACGTGACCACTTTGTACATGTAACTAGGGATGAGCGAACCCGTGGAAGTTCAGGTTCGGCCGAACTTCAGGTCAAGGTTCGGGACCCAAACTTAACCCCATTGAAGTCAATGGGGGACCCGAACTTCACTTTATTATTTTGCATTATATCATGGTTATATCAGAAAATAATAGCATTCTTAAGACCGAATGCAAAACAATATGGCCATTTAGTGGTTAGAAAAAACAACCTAACCTCATCCAATTGATCGCACTGTAGCAGCTTCTTCTATCTTCACTGAACAGGACCTGCCAAAGGACCTGTGATATGCGTGATGACGTCACCATGTGGGAGAGCGCAGTGATGTCATTGCGCATATCGCAGGTCGTTTTGGCAGGTCCTGTTCAGTGAAGATAAAAGAAGCTGCTGCAGCAGGATCAAGTGGATGAGGTGAGGTTGTTTTTTTTTAACCCCTAAATGGCCATATTGTTTTGCATGCTGTCTGAAGAATGCTATCATTTTCCGATGTAAAAATGTTATAACAGAAAATAATAAAATCTCCCGAACACCGAACCCAGACATCAAGTGAAAAAGTTCGGTACAAACCCGAACTGTACAGTTCGGGTTTGCTCATCCTTAAATGTAAACACATGCACTCAAGTGGTAGTCACCCAGACAGGAAGAGAAGTGGTAGCTAGGTAACATTAAGTACTATTGCCTGTAGAGGGGGCTGTATGTATATATTCTTTCTGGAATACTAATTATAGCAGATGTGTTCTGTGACAGCATGCAACTGGTTTGGGTTTATTCTGTACACTATAAAATAAAAATTCTTTGAAAAGTTCCTGTAATGGGTATAAAAGTCGTCACTCGCTGTGTTCATAGAGGTCCCAGATTATTGATGCAAACTTCACATCTCGACACATCACTGTGAATAACCTTATAAAAGACTGCAGGAGGCAGCTGGTAGAACACTTACCAGGGATATTTCATCATTTTCTGGAGGCGGTCACACCTCTGCTCTGGTCATAGATTGGGATACATTTGTAGGATCATCATGCTTCTCTGCAGACTGAAATACATAATAGGGAATGTAGTACTTCAAAGACAACAAAAATAATCCCCTGTAAATTCTAAGAATATGACACTGACAAACCAAACATGGTAAAGACAGAAGGAAAGATGTAGAGAGGGTGCACCACCGAGATGTAAAAGTGATCAGAGAGTGTTGTGTTTATTGGACTAGGACTAGGAAATTCTGGACCTCAGAGGTCCTTTTGTCAGGTTGTAACCCTCAATCTGATCATCTACATATAATTTACATAAAAGGTAGCATGGTATAACATGTAATAAAGTCAAGGGCTGCATTTAACCTTTACAAATGCAAGGAGCCCAGAAGGGAAGAACAAGAAGAGGAGTGGTTGTGGTAGTGGCAATGATGGGTATGGTAGCTTTTGCAGAAGCAGTTCTTAACCTGGTACTCCCTGGGCCGTGCAGTGTTGAAAAGGGCACACCTTTTCTTTCCATCAGGGCTCTCCCTGGCTTTGGGGCTCCTGCCTGGCGTTAGGTGGAGTGACCTTCATGTCGATGGGTTTTGAGATGCATTACAGGAGGTCAGATGGATGGCGGAGTCAATGACCAGGTCCATGGCTTATAATAAATAAAGTCTCTATTTGCTGAGAACACATAGTAGCAATAGGCACAGTTCTGAGGTATATTATAGAGTAGGCTTTTCCTAATAGCTGTGTTTAGGCAGTAGCAATGATGGTGGCCCGATGTGCACAACATCATAGTAACCTATGATGCTGTGCGCTCCAGTGCGCACAATGTATGCCGCTCCGGGACATATGGCCCGCTCACGGACCGTATGTATCAGAGGGCATACTGTCATGTGCATGAGCTTTAAGAATAGTTGTTTTTTTTTTGCCTCAGGGGTAGTCTGTTGCTTCAGTTGTTTCTCTGGTAGATGTCAGTCTTAGATATGAAGGTGCCCTCGGGCCCTGTGCAACGGGCGCCTCCCCCTAGGGCCCTCTATGTCGCGACCCAGGTGTAGGAATGCTAAGTGGTATAGTGCGGCCTAAATGTCTCTTTATGTGTGTCACGGTGCTCCTACCTGGATACGGCTGGAGCCCAGGCTTTTGCTCCGAAGCAATAAATAGGGGGAATAATTGAGGGATTTGAAATAAATATCTTGGGTCCAGACATTAAGATGAAGTTTAGAGATGAGCAAATTTTAAAAAAATTCGATTTGGCCTGTTCGCCAAATTTTTGGGAAAAATTTGATTCGATCCGAATTTATTCGCAGCGAATTACGTTAAAAAACGGCTATTTAGAGAGCCTTTATAGTGGTGTAGAACACTGTGCCTTGCAGTAACACGCATAGGGAGTCTTGTTTTTATGATATGCTAATGAGCCGTCGCAAGTGCCCAGGGGCGGAGAAGTTGCTGAAAGTGCCCAAGTTCCCCCGCCTCACTCGCACCTAACTCCGCCCCTCAGTAAGCTCAGGCCAGCCCTGTGACTCTGTGACATCATATTTCCCTATAGGCCGTTCGTGCATCGCAGAGGCACAGAGATATGCAGTGCGTATGCGCCGATTTTACGCCAGTAACTAGCGCATGCACACTGCATATCTCTGTGCCTCTTCCCACTGTGGGCAGAACACTGCGCATGCCCGGACCCGGCAGCGATGCGCGGACGGCCTATAGGGATATATAAAGTCACAGAGCCACAGGGCTGGCTGGAGTTTACTAAGGGGCGGAGTTAGGCGTGAATGAGGCAGGGGAACTTGGGCACTTTCAGCAAACTCTCCGCCCCTGGCCACTTGCGACGGCTCATTAGCATATCATAAAAACAACTTTTTGGGCGATTTGGAAGATCTGAAAAACGAAACAAAGGTAACATCTGTGTCATGTCTTTGTGTCCCACTGCACTATGTGATCGGTTTAAAACCAGTCAGGTTGGTGACAGACTCCCTTTAAACGCTTTTACAAGTAGAGCCTCCCGGAAAGAATGGAGAGGGGGTCAGCAGTAAGTTTGTATTGACGTCACTGATTCCTTTTCCCCATTCTCTGATCCGTCAGAACAATAACCCACAAAAAACGGATCCTGTCTGTGGAGCATACACCTTCACTCGGTCAGCATTTGGTCAGTAATACATCAGTATTGCTAATGCCAAAAAAAACAGGAGTGGATCTAAAACAGAGATGACACGTGAATGGAATATTTGCATGTCTTCTGCTTTTGGCTACCAAATCATAAGCCAATTCTGATGGGAGTGTACAGGCCTTGAAGCTGCTACACAGACAGGATCCGTTGTGTGTCTAATTTTTCCTTCCTTCTGACAGATCAGAAGAAGTGTCAAATAAATGATGATGTCAGCCAGGCCGAAAGCAAAAATAGCTGACCAGTCATGAAGTGGGAAGAGTGGGAACAGCACGAGAAGTTCACAGAGTAGACCTATGACATAGTGGTGAGGTGGAAGCAGCATGAGGAGACCACAGAGTGGCCCAATGACAGGGTCTGGAGGTGAAAGCAGTATGAGGAGGCCAGCGAGTGGCACAATGGCCAAGTCTGGAGTTAACAGCAGTATGAGGAAGCCACAGAGTGGCACAATAATTGAGCCTGGAGGTGGCAGCAGCAGCATCAGTGGGAAGCCAGAGGGTGGCACAATGACAGAGTCTGAAGGTGGCAGCAGCATGAGGAAGCCACCGAATTGCATAATGACACAGTGTGTGTAACACCCCAGAGTTGTGTTACGAAACTCTTTTACCCCGCTACAACCTGTTAAGAGCATTTACATTGTCATCTAATGTAATTTCACATACTATTCTCACAAATGTGCATTGAAAACCTTGTTAAATGTATATTGCTGTACTTTCCATGTTCACCAGCAGGTGGCAGCAATGTGTTAGCAAGGAGTTAGAGCCTGTTTACTGTTTCTAGGCTGGAATAGTACATTCCAGTTTAGCTCCCCCCTCTGTGAGCAGAGTGGATTAGTTCATATCCTGCGTCATGGGGAGAGAAGGAAGTTAAGTTAGTGTGCCAGCCTCCCCTGCTAGGGGAAGGCTGTGCTTGTAGGAGCTCCCAGATATAGGGATCCAAGCCAGGATCTTGTCTCAGCTGAGACGTTGATCAGCATCCCCAGCCTGAGCCTTGCAGCCTCAGCTGGAAGAAGCAAGCAGAAAGTTACAGACAACTCCAGTTCCAGGAAGAAGCCATACCCTGTGAAGATAGCTTTGAGTACCGTCCAGAGACCCAGGAGAAGCCATATTCCTCCTCAGCTAGTCAGTCCCAAGACTTCAGAAGATAGAGAGTGCAGAAGCCAAATTCCTGCCACAGTTTAGAGCTAACAAGCAGATGTCCTTTTCCTGCAAAGCTCCAGTTGCATGATAGAGCAGAAGATATATTCCTGCCACACATTGCCAATACCTGCTGGGACCAAAGACTAATGCTGTACCTTGCTTGGATGAAAGCTGCAACTAGTAAAGACAAGTTTGAACTTTACCCAAGGTCTGGATCTCATTTACTGCTGCAAATCCCTCTATTACTCCTACTAGCACCACATTCAATTTATTGCAAGTGAGCCAGGATCCAGGAGTCCAGCCGTACCCAGGTAGGAGACACCGTTGACACCATTACCACCACTATACAGAGACATTACACCACTCTGGCATTCCTTACCTGGTACGTGAGTTACAACACCTTAAAGGGCCCTGTGACAGTACCATGCGCATGCTGCAATTGGCGTCACAAACAAACAATAGACTATTAATCCCATATCCTGACCCACTGCATAATTTGGCATCCGTGTAACCGCACCACGGTCCGGCTAATTGCATGTGGAGGTGGCAGCAGCATGAGTAGGCCACAGAGTGGCACAATGACAGAGTCTGGAGGTGACAGCAGCATGAGGAAGCCACAGAATGGCACAATGACAGAGTCTGGATGTGGCAGAAGCATAAGGAGGCCACAGAGTGGCACCATGACAGAGTCTGGAGGTGGCAGCAGCATGAGGAAGCCACAGAATGGCACGATGACAGAGTCTGGAGGTGGCAGCAGCATGAGGAAATCACAGAATGTTACAATGACAGAGTGTGGAGGTTGCAGCAGCTTGAGTAGGCCACATAGTGGCACAATGACAGAGTCTGGAGGTGGCGGCAGCAGCATCAGGAGAAGGGCACCGAGTGGCACAACAACAGAGTCTGGGGTTGGCAGCAGCGTGAGGAAGACACAAAATGGCACAATGACCGAGTCTGGAGGTGGCAGCAGCATGAGTAGGCCACAGAGTGGCACAATGACCGAGTCTGGAGGTAGCAGCAGCATGAGTAGGCCAGAGTGTGGCACAATGACAGAGTCTGGAGGTGCCGGCAGCAGTAGCATCAGGAGGAGGCCACAGACGGGCACAATGACAGAGTCTGGAGTTGACAGCAGCATGAAGAAGCAACAGAGTGGCACAATGACAGAGTCTGGAGGTGGCGGCAGCATCAGGAGAAGGCTACCGAGTGGCACAACAACAGAGTATGTAGTTGGCAGCAGTATAAGGAGACCACAGACTGCCACAATGACAGAGTGTGGAGGTGGCGGCAGAATCAGCATCAGGAGGAGGCCACAGAGTGGCAAGGTGATATAGTGTAGATTAGGCAGCAGCATCAGGATACCAGACAGTGGCAAGGTGACATAGTGTGGATAAGGCAGCATCAGGATAGCACAGAGTGGAAAGGTGACATAGTAGTGTGTAGATGGCAGCAGCATCAGGATACCACAGAGTGGAAAGGTGACATAGTGTGGAGATGGCAGCAGCCGCATCAGGATACCACAGAGTGGCAAGGTGACATAGTGTGGAGATGGCAGCAGCAGCATCAGGATACCATACAGTGGCAAGGTCACACATTGCCAATACCTGCTGGGACCAAAGACTAATGCTGTACCTTACTTGGATAAAAGCTACAACTAGTAAAGACAAGTTTGAACGTTACCCAAGGTCTGGATCTCATTTACTACTGCAAATCCCTCTATTACTTCTATTAGCACCACACTCAATTTATTGCAAGTGAGCCAGGATCCAGGAGTCCAGCCGTACCCAGGTAGGAGACACCGTTGACACCATTACCACCACTATACAGAGACATTACACCACTCTGGCATTCCTTACTTGGTACGTGAGTTACAACACCTTAAAGGGCCCTGTGACAGTACCATGCGCACGCTGCAATTGGCGTCACAAACAAACAATAGACTATTAAACCCATATCCTGACCCACTGCACAATTTGGCGTCCGTGTAACCGTACCTCGGTCCGGCTCATTGCATGTGGAGGTGGCAGCAGCATGAGTAGGCCACAGAGTGGCACAATGACAGAGTCTGGAGGTGACAGCAGCATGAGGAAGCCACCGAATGGCACAATGACAGAGTCTGGATGTGGCAGAAGCATAAGGATGCCACAGAGTGGCACCATGACAGAGTCTGAAGGTGGCAGCAGCATGAGGAAGCCACAGAATGGCACGATGACAGAGTCTGGAGGTGGCAGCAGCATGAGGAAATCACAGAATGTTACAATGACAGAGTGTGGAGGTGGCAGCAGCATGAGTAGGCAACATAGTGGCACAATGACAGAGTCTGGAGGTGCCAGCAGCAGCAGCATCATTAGGAAGCCACAGAGTGGCACAATGACAGAGTCTGGAGGTGGCGGCAGCAGCATCAGGAGAAGGCCACCAAGTGGCACAACAACAGAGTCTGGGGTTGGCAGCAGCATGAGGAAGCCACAGAATGGCACAATGACCAAGTCTGGAGGTGGAAGCAGCATGAGTAGGCCACAGAGTGGCACAATGACAGAGTCTGGAGGTGGAAGCAGCATGAGTAGGCCACAGAGTGCCACATCGACCGAGTCTGGAGGTTGCAGCAACATGAGTAGGCCAGAGTGTGGCACAATGACAGAGTCTGGAGGTGTCGGCAGCAGTAGCATCAAGAGGAGGCCACAGAGTGGCACAATGACAGAGTGTAGAGGTGGTGGCAGCAGCAGCATCAGGATAAGGCCACTGAGTGGCACAACAACAGAGTCTGGAGTTGACAGCAGCGTGTGGATAAGGCAGCAGCAGCATCAGGATACCAGAGAGTGGCAAGGTAACATAGTGTGGATAAGGCAGCAGCAGCAGGATACCACAGAGTGGAAAGGTGACAAAGTGTGGAGATGGCAGCAGCATCAGGATACCACAGAGTGGCAAGATGACATAGTGTGGAGATGGCAGCAGCATTAGGATACCATACAGTGGCAAGTAGTGATGGACGAAGATCTGCCGGGACGGTTCGCGATCGCGCGAACAAGATCAAATGTTCGCGAACCGCAAGTTTGCGGCTAGTCCCATTCATTTTAATGGCAGGCAAACCTGAAAAACCTTCAGCTCATATTTGCAGCCAAGAAATAATTACTAGAAGTGCACAAATAGTCCCACAACATGGACACTGACATACCAGATGCATTATTCGAATTTGCGATCTCCATTAATTTTTTTTTTCAATGCAAAATATCGGCAATTCCTTTTTCGCGTACGCGCATGCGCAAATGAACTATACAGTACCGAAATGCACTGTAAAGAAAATATATTGGTATATAACACCCCGCTTCAATCTGTTTTTTTGGGGGACGACTGGTCTATCACACCAGTAGAAATGATTTGTTCCAATAACGCATGTCCCTCTATATACCTGCAGTATCGCAGCAGAACCGCACACAACTGCCGCACAATACAAATGCACTATAACATACTTTCTAACATAGAAAGTATATTATAACATTGTACAAGGAAGGCAATCCATTAAACTATACATGAAGATAAAACGTAACCTTTAATAATTTTAATATGAGGGTCCATTCACACTTCCGTAAGTGTTTTGCGGATCCGGAAAACACAGACACCGGCAATGTGCATTCCGCAATTTGTGGACCGCACAACGCCGACACTATAATGGAAATGCCTATTCTTGTCTGCAATTGCGGACAAGAATAGGACATGTTTTATTTTTTTGCGGAAACGGAAGCACGGATGCGGAAGTGCGGATCTGCAAATGCGGATGTGGATCCGCAAATGCAGATGTGGATCCGCAAATGCGGACAGCACATTCCAGCCCCATTGAAAATGAATGGGTCTGCAAAATTGCGGAACAGATGATGACCCATTTTGCGGACGTGTGAATGGAAAAGATATCCCTCAAAACGAAAATTATATAAAGTTAACCAAAAAGCATAGATGTGGTCGGCAATAACAAGTGCTCGGCGGCACTAAATCAGGTGCTCGGCGGCACCAAATCAGAAACCATATGTCCTACCACAATCCGGGGGGTTCCAGTGCACATCGGTGAATCCAGGAGGGAAAGCAACAAAAACATCCATCCCTGGGCTAGATGATGATGTGGTATTGAAGGACAGGTTGGGCAAAGAACTGTCCCTGATATTGCCCTACAGGGGGGTGCTATTCTGGCCCTGATAGCCTAACCACAGACCACCCGCCCTGATAAGAGCGACCCCGTCTGGAACCTTATCCTATATAAAAATGGACCTAGTAAGCCCCTAGCCCCTGACTTCCAGGTGATCACTATATAGATCTATGTGTTTTTGACTCATTATAAAAGTATATTATAAGTTTATCGCACCCCTCAGAATATCACACCTATCGATAGCACACCTATACCAGTCCTTAAAATGACTTTTGTGTCACTATTAGCTAGCGTTTGGTGTCCCTAACGGCCTGTCCCTGCCCCACACAGCAACCTCTCCCTACACTGGCAAAACACTGAATGTAAAATGGCGGCCAGACGAGGTTTATTTATAAGGTAGGGGGTACGTCCATGTGCTGAAATGTCTCAATTGGCTGTCCTGTACCACCTGATGGATGTGTCATGGGTCAAAGTTCTTCACAATGTAAAAGAATATGGCGGGCGCGAATTTCTCCATATGTTCGCATATTTGGCGAATCACGAACACGCAAAGTTCGCCCCCAAACGACCGCTGGGTGAATCGCAAGGCCATCTCTAGTGGCAAGGTCAGATAGTGTGGATAAGGCAGCAGTAGCAGCAGGATACCACAGAGTGGCAAGGTGACATAGTGTGGAGATGGCAGCAGCAGCATCAGGATACCATACAGTGGCAAGGTCACACATTGCCAATACCTGCTGGGACCAAAGACTAATGTTGTACCTTACTTGGATGAAAGCTACAACTAGTAAAGACAAGTTTGAACGTTACCCAAGGTCTGGATCTCATTTACTGCTGCAAATCCCTGTATTACTCCTACTAGCACCACACTCAATTTATTGCAAGTGAGCCAGGATCCAGGAGTCCAGCCGTACCCAGGTAGGAGACACCATTGACACCATTACCACTACCACACAGAGACATTACACCACTCTGGCATTCCTAACCTGGTACGTGAGTTACAACACCTTAAAGGGCCCTGTGACAGTACCATGCGCACGCTGCAATTGGCGTCACGAGCAAACTATAGACTATTAAACCCATATCCTGACCCACTGCATAATCTGGCGTCCGTGTAACCGTACCACGGTCCAGCTCATTGCATGTGGAGGTGGCAGCAGCATGAGTAGGCCACAGAGTGGCACAATGACAGAGTCTGAAGGTGACAGCAGTATGAGGAAGCCACAGAATGGCACAATGACAGAGTCTGGATGTGACAGAAGCATAAGGATGCCACAGACTGGCACCATGACAGAGTCTGGAGGTAGCAGCAGCATGAGTAAGCCACAGAATGGCACGATGACAGAGTCTGGAGGTGGCAGCAGCATGAGGGATCCACAGAGTGGCACGATGACAGTCTGGAGGTGGCAGCAGCATGAGGAAATCACAGAATGTTACAATGACAGAGTGTGGAGGTGGCAGCAGCATGAGTAGGCCACATAGTGGCACAATGACCGAGTCTGGAGGTGCCAGCAGCAGCATCATTAGGGAGCCACAGAGTGGCACAATGACAGAGTCTGGGGGTGGCAGCAGCAGCATCAGGAGGAGGCCATAGAGTGGCACAATGACAGAGTCTGGAGTTGACAGCAGCATAAAGAAGCAACCGAGTGGCACAATGACAGAGTCTGGAGGTGGCAGCAGCAGCATCAGGAGAAGGCCACCGAGTGGCACAATGACAGAGTGTAGAGGTGGTGGTGGCAGCAGCAGCATCAGGATAAGGCCACTGAGTGGCACAACAACAGAGTATGGAGTTGGCAGCAGTATGAGGAGACCAGAGACTGCCACAATGACAGAGTTTGTAAGTGGCGTCAGCATCAGCATCAGGAGGAGGCCACAGAGTGGCAAGGTTATATAGTGTGGATAAGGCAGCAGCAGCATCAGGATACCACAGAGTGGCAAGGTAACATAGTGTGGAGATGGCAGCAGCAGCATCAGGAAACCATACAGTGGCAATGTCACATAGTGTGGATAAGGCAGCAGCAGCATCAGGATACCACAGAGTGGAAAGGTGACATAGTGTGGAGATGGCAGCAGCAGGATACCATACAGTGGCAATGTCACATAGTGTGGATAAGGCAGCAGCAGAATCAGGATACCACAAAGTGGAAAGGTGACATAGTGTGGAGATGGCAGCAGCATCAAGATACCATACAGTGGCAAGGTGACATAGTGTGGATAAGGCAGCAGTATCAGGATACCACAGAGTGGCAAGGTGACATAGTGTGGAGATGGCAGCTGCATCAGGAGACCACAAAGTGACCCAGTGACAGAGTGGGGTGGTGGGTGGCATTACCAGTACCCACTGACGAAGGTGGGTGAATGAAGGAGCACTTGGTATCAGATGTGTGGCATCAGGTGGGTGGCAGAATCAGAGTAGTGGCAGGTAGCCAGAAGAAACCAGTCTCTTTTGTGAAAGTGTTGGTGTGGCACCATGGATGATCTAGTCTGATGCATCTGGAATTGGTGGGTGGAAATCCTGGCTGATCCACGCCTGATTCATCTTGATAAAGGTCAGTCTCTCCACATTTTGGGTGGACAGGCGAGTTCTCCTTGGGGTAACTATGTGGCCATGAGATCTAGGCGCCACGTCTCCAGTGCCCCAACCAGCCATTGTTACCAGCATCTGTTCCAGGACATGAAGCAGTGGAATGATGTCGTTCATCCCGTAGTCCTGGCGACTGACAAATAACGTGGCGTCCTCAAAGGGCCTGAGAAAATGGCAGGTGTCATGCATGAGCTGCCACTGGCTGACATCGAAGTTACACAGAGGAGTACTCCGATCCGCTTGGATCATCAAGAAATCGTTGATGGCCTTTCTCTGTTCGTATAGTCGGTCCAACATATGGAGGGTGGAATTCCAACGGGTGGAAACGTCGCATATCAGCCTATGTTGGGGGATGCTGTTTTGCCACTGCAGCTCAAGGAGGGTGTGCTTTGCGGTGTACGAATGGTGCATGCAAAGTTTCCTTGCAGATCGGTGGAAGACTTCAGGAACCACTTAACAACCAGATTGATCACGTGTGCCATGCAGGGTGCATAGCTCAGCCTTCCTTGACGCAGCGCTGACACCATGTTCTTCTAGTTGTAGGTCGCCATGGTTCCGATTTTGAGTTGTCGCGGAGACAGCCAGGATTACATTTCTTGATGAATCAAACGGAGCAGTTCCTCTCCTGTGTGACTCAGTTCGCCAAGGCAAACCAGGTGCAGAATGGCATGACAATGCTGTGCCCTGCACATGTGGTATGCCGGAGGGGAACTGTGACTTGTCCCTGCAGTGGAGGATGAGGAGGCAGAGGCAGACATTGTTGCAGGACCAACAGAGTGAGAACGTGGAGGCGGGAGCAGCATGACCTGTCCAAGTTGCTGGTGTGGCTGTGCAGGAACCACATTCACCCAGTGGGCCGTAAAGGACATGTACTGTCCCTGACCACCTGGCCCACCTTCTGTTCTACATATTTGTGCAGGGCTGGTACTGCTTTTTTGGCAAAGAAATGACGGCTTGGGACTCTCCACCTCGGCTCGGCACAAGCCATCTTGTCTAAAAAAAAGTTGTCTAAAAAATTTGCAGAGTCCACCACTTGGAAAGGGAGGGACTGCAGCATTAGCAACTTGGACAGGAGCACATTCAGCTTCTGCGCCAGTGGATGCGTGCAAGGATACTGCTGTCTCTTGACAATCTCTTTGGTGATCTATTGCTGACGGAATTAGTGACGAGGAGTAGGAGGAGCAGGAGCATCATGAACAGAAGACGACACTCATGGACAGCTCACTTCGGCTGAGGTGGTGGAGCCTTGACTGCCAGAAACGTGCGTTCCAGTGGGTGATGCAACGGTTGCTGCGGCAGGCTGGACTACCACATCGGAGCCACGGTTCTCCCAGGCCACTGGGTGGTGACGCTGCATATGTTGACGCAGGGCCGTAGTGTCAACATTGGCACTCTGGCCACACTTCACTTTCTGCCCACAGATTCTCCTACGGCGGCTTCACAAAAAACTGCCTCACCGCCAAGTAGGTGATTTTCCCCCCAACAGTCCGCACTGACTGACTGCTACCGCCAGTGCCTCCGTGAACCCCTGCACCACTACTTCCCGAGCATATAGGCTGCTGCGAAGCAGGTGGTCTACCCTGTGCCCGTTTGGCTCCCGACCTCCCACTGCTGCCTCCCTGCTGGCTCTCGGCCACCCTATCGACTTGCTGGCTCCGCCGCTGGTTCACAGGCAAGCTGCCACCCTCTTCTCCTTATGATGATGAAGCCCCTCTGCACCCAGCTCCCAAGTGCGATCGGCTTCTTCATCATCGAGTAGTGTCTGCACGTCACTGATGTCCTCCTCAATGGTCTCCGGGTCAGGAGCTTGACCGCTCGCAACACCACCTCCCACGCCACTCTCCTCATCACTACTTGCCCACCTAGCAAAGGAAGCGGCGGATGTCTCCTCCAGATCTTGGCTGGCCAGTAGCTGCTGACTGTCCTCTAGTAGCTCACTCTCGCTGTATAGTGGAGCTGAGCCCACAGCATACAATACTTCTGTAGCTGAGGAAACAGCAAAGGACAGAGGCAGGTTGAGGACAGGTTAGGGCACAGGCCCTGCTCCCGGGTCATGCCAACTAAGGCTTGTGTCTGACAAACCCACCGACTGTTGGCTGGGGGTGTCTGAGGTCACTTGGGATGATGTGGATGACCGAGTTAACCAATCAATAACCGCTGGGTTGCTGGTCAAGACACGACCACTAGATGACACCGGGAGCTCAGGCTTCTCGCTGCGACTCCTGCTGCCACAACCCCTTAGTCTGCTGCGACCTCTGCCTGCGCCAGAAACATTTAGGCCTCTGCCACTCCTCTGTGCATGGCCTGGCACTTCTCTGCCTGACATACTTTTAGCTGAACTAAATAAATTAACCGCAAATTAAAACACCCCTAAAAGCGACAAATATGTTTTTCTTGTTGTACTTAAATACGCCCCTATACGCTTTCACCAAAAAATAATTGCAGAAGTGAACTGAGAATATATTTTTCTTGTAGTACTGAAATACTCCCCTATAAGCTTTCACCAGGAAAAAATTAAGCATTATTATAGATTATTCTTTTTTTAGTGAAATACACCCCTGTACGTTTTTTACCGGGAAGAAATTGAGCAGAGAAGTGTGTATAAATTTTTCTTTTTGTTACAGAAAAATGCCCCTATACGCTTTTACCAGGAAAAAATTAAGCAGTTAAGTGCGTATAGATTATTCATTTTTTTAATGAAATACACCCCTAGACACTTTCACCAGGAAAAAATTAAGCAGCGAAGTGCATATAGATTTTCTTTTTGCTACAGAAAAATGCCCCTATACGCTTTCAACAGGAAAAAATTAAGCAGTGAAGTACATATAGATTATTCTTTTTTTAATGAAATAAGCCCTTATACGCATTCAGTAGGAAAAAATTAAGCAGTGAAGTGCGTACAGATTATTATTTTTTTACTGAAATACGCCCTTATACGCTTTCAACAGAAAAAAACGTAAACAGTGAACTGCGTATATATTTTTCTTGTTTTACTAAAATACGCCCCTATATGCTTTCACCAAAAATAACTGCAACAGTGCAGTTCGTATATATTTTTCTTTTTTTACTGAAATACGCCCCTATATGCTTTCACCAGAAAAAACTTAAACAGTGAACTGCGTATATATTTTTCTTGTATCACTGAAAGATGCCCCTATACGCTTTCACCAAAAATAATTGCAACAGTGAAGTGCGTATATATTTTTCTTATTGGACTGAAAAACGCCCCTATACACTTTCACCAGAAAAAACGTAAACAGTGAACTGCATATATTTATTTCTTGTAGTACTGAAATACGCCCCTCTATGCTTTAACCAGAAATTACTGCAACAGTGCAGTGCGTATATATTTTTCTTTTTTTACTGAAATACGTTCCTATATGCTTTAACCAGAAAGAACTGCAACAGCGCAGTGCGCATATATTTTTCTTTTTGTTTATGAAATATACGCCCCTATATGCTTTTACCAGAAAAAACTGTAGCGGTGAAGTGCGTATATATTTTTCTTTTTCCACAGCTATAAGCCACTAAAGGCTTTTCAACATAGCACTTGCACCCCAAGAATAAATAGGTGGAATGACAGAGCTGTATAATGGCTATTTGGATCCCCTAAATAATCTTTCCCTGCACTTGCAAATCACTTTTCTAGCACTGTCCCTAGCGCCTTCTGACGTCTCTCCCTGCACTAAGATGCTGTGAAATTATTCCTCCCTATCCTTTCCCTGCACTTATAAATAGTTTTTTCTTTTTTTTGTCACAATCAAATTTTTCCAATTGCTGTCCCTAGCGCCTTCTCACGTCTTTCCCTGCACTCAGAACGCTGGAAAATGGCAGAATCAAAAATGACTGCCGTATTTATAGGGCTGTGACATCACAGTGCTGGCTGGCTGCTGATTGGCTGCATGCATGCATGTCAATCTGGGTGATCCCGCCTTCCCAGAGTTACTTGCCCCATGTCCTCAGTCCTCACATGTGTAGCTGCCATTTTAGGAAAAATGCTATTCGTTACCACGAAGCGCGATGAAATTCGCATTCATTGCGAATCAAATTTTTCCTGAAATTGTGATCGGATTCCACTTCGTCAGCTTCGATTCGCTCATCTCTAATGAAGTTTACTTGAATAAATGTTTCTTCAAACAGTTTACAGGCTTTGTCTTGGTTCCAGCAGGCTTTAGAATTAAATTGGCAGGCAAACTCAACTCTGTTATATCTCTGTTTCTCTCTGAATCTGCTATACTGACAGGCTGGCTGTATAACTTTGATTCCTCTGTATGCTGCACTTCTTCTCTGTAGTCTGACTCTAGGTTATGCCAGGGAACTTTCCTCCTGACTCCTGAGGCTTCAAGCTTTGACCTCCATGGCCAGCAGAGCTTAGGATCCTCTGGCTGGCGTGGGCACGTCTAGCAGAGACGTGCCCCTGTACACCCTTCCCCTAGCTGTTGGTAAACTAGACTAACTCTAACTGGTCCCCACCCTTCATGCAGAAAATAGGACTAGCCCACTTCTCTCCAGAGGGGGGCAAGAATGGAATGGCAAGTTCCATTTTCTCTAAGTACAGCTCTGCCATATTTGCTGCCACCTGCTGGTGAACCAGGCACAATACATGAACAGTTACACAACATTATTAGGAATGCACAGTGTATAGGACCTGGACAGAAATACATACATGGCATTGGTGTTAGCCCAATAAAGAAAGTAGCAGGGTGCAGGAGTGGTAACACCTAGAGTTGAGCGAACACCTGGATGTTCGGGTTCGAGAAGTTCGGCCGAACTTCCCGAAAATGTTCGGGTTCGGGATCCGAACCCGATCCGAACTTCGTCCCGAACCCGAACCCCATTGAAGTCAATGGGGACCCGAACTTTTCGGCACTAAAAAGGCTGTAAAACAGCCCAGGAAAGGGCTAGAGGGCTGCAAAAGGCAGCAACATGTAGGTAAATCCCCTGCAAACAAATGTGGATAGGGAAATGAATTAAAATAAAAATTAAATAAATAAAAATTAACCAAAATCAATTGGAGAGAGGTCCCATAGCAGAGAATCTGGCTTCCCGTCACCCACCACTGGAACAGTCCATTCTCAGATATTTAGGCCCCGGAACCCAGGCAGAGGAGAGAGGTCCCGTAACAGAGAATCTGGCTTCATGTCAGCAGAGAATTAGTCTGCATGTCATAGCAGAGAATGAGGCTTCACGTCAGCCACCACTGCAACAGTCCATTGGCATATATTTAGGCCCAGCACCCAGGCAGAGGAGAGAGGTCCCGTAACAGACAATCTGGCTTCATGTCAGCAGAGAATCAGTCTTCATGTCATAGCAGAGAATCAGGCTTCACGTCACCCACCACTGTAAGAGTCCATTTTCATAAATTTAGGCCCAGCACCCAGGCAGAGGAGAGAGGTCCCGTAACAGAGGATCTGGCTTCATGTCAGCAGAGAATTAGTCTGCATGTCATAGCAGAGAATGAGGCTTCACGTCAGCCACCACTGCAACAGTCCATTGGCATATATTTAGGCCCAGCACACAGGCAGAGGAGAGAGGTCCCGTAACAGAGAATCTGTCTTCATGTCAGCAGAGAATTAGTCTGCATGTCATAGCAGAGAATCAGGCTTCACGTCAGCCACCACTGCAACAGTCCATTGGCATATATTTAGGCCCAGCACACAGGCAGAGGAGAGAGGTCCCGTAACAGAGAATCTGGCTTCATGTCAGCAGAGAATCAGTCTGCATGTCATAGCAGAGAATCAGGCTTCACGTCAGCCACCACTGCAACAGTCCATTGGCATATATTTAGGCCCAGCACCCAGGCAGAGGATAGAGGTCCCGTAACAGACAATCTGGCTTCATGTCAGCAGAGAATCAGTCTTCATGTCATAGCAGAGAATCAGGCTTCACGTCAGCCACCACTGCAACAGTCCATTGTCATAAATTTAGGCCCAGCACCCAGGCAGAGGAGAGAGGTCCCGTAACAGAGGATCTGGCTTCATGTCAGCAGAGAATTAGTCTGCATGTCATAGCAGAGAATGAGGCTTCACGTCAGCCACCACTGCAACAGTCCATTGGCATATATTTAGGCCCAGCACACAAGCAGAGGAGAGAGGTCCCGTAACAGACAATCTGGCTTCATGTCAGCAGAGAATCAGTCTGCATGTCATAGCAGAGAATCAGGCTTCACGTCACCCACCACTGCAACAGTCCATTGTCATAAATTTAGGCCCAGCACCCAGGCAGAGGAGAGAGGTCCCGTAACAGACAATCTGGCTTCATGTCAGCAGAGAATTAGTCTGCATGTCATAGCAGAGAATGAGGCTTCACGTCACCCACCACTGCAACAGTCCATTGGCATATATTTAGGCCCAGCACCCAGGCAGAGGAGAGAGGTCCCGTAACAGACAATCTGGCTTCATGTCAGCAGAGAATCAGTCTGCATGTCATAGCAGAGAATGAGGCTTCACGTCAGCCACCACTGCAACAGTCCATTGGCATATATTTAGGCCCAGCACACAGGCAGAGGAGAGAGGTCCCGTAACAGACAATCTGGCTTCATGTCAGCAGAGAATTAGTCTGCATGTCATAGCAGAGAATGAGGCTTCACGTCACCCACCACTGTAAGAGTCCATTTTCATAAGTTTAGGCCCAGCACCCAGGCAGAGGAGAGAGGTCCCGTAACAGACAATATGGCTTCATGTCAGCAGAGAATCAGTCTTCATATCATAGCAGAGAATCAGGCTTCACGTCACCCACCACTGTAAGAGTCCATTTTCATAAATTTAGGCCCAGCACCCAGGCAGAGGAGAGAGGTCCCGTAACAGAGGATCTGGCTTCATTTCAGCAGAGAATCAGTCTGCATGTCATAGCAGAGAATCAGGCTTCACGTCACCCAACATTGGAACAGTCCATTGGCATATATTTAGGCCCCGGCACCCAGACAGAGGAGAGGTTCATTCAACTTTGGGTAGCCTCGCAATATAATGGTAAAATGAAAATAAAAATAGGATTGAATGAGGAAGTGCCCTGGAGTCCAATAATATATGGTTAAGGGGAGGTAGTTAATGTCTTATCTGGACAAGGGACGGACAGGTCCTGTGGGATCCATGCCTGGTTCATTTTTATGAACGTCAGCTTGTCCACATTGGCTGTAGACAGGCGGCTGCGTTTGTCTGTAATGACGCCCCCTGCCGTGCTGAATACACGTTCAGACAAAACGCTGGCTGCCGGGCAGGCCAGCACCTCCAAGGCATAAAAGGCTAGCTCTGGCCACGTGGACAATTTAGAGACCCAGAAGTTGAATGGGGCCGAACCATCAGTCAGTACGTGGAGGGGTGTGCACACGTACTGTTCCACCATGTTAGTGAAATGTTGCCTCCTGCTAACACGTTGCGTATCAGGTGGTGGTGCAGTTAGCTGTGGCGTGTTGACAAAAGTTTTCCACATCTCTGCCATGCTAACCCTGCCCTCAGAGGAGCTGGCATTGACACAGCTGCCTTGGCGACCTCTTGCTCCTCCTCTGCCTTGGCCTTGGGCTTCCACTTGTTCCCCTGTGACATTTGGGAATGCTCTCAGTAGCGCGTCTACCAACGTGCGCTTGTACTCGCGCATCTTCCTATCACGCTCCAGTGCAGGAAGTAAGGTGGGCACATTGTCTTTGTAGCGTGGATCCAGCAGGGTGGCAACCCAGTAGTCCGCACAGGTTAAAATGTGGGCAACTCTGCTGTCGTTGCGCAGGCACTGCAGCATGTAGTCGCTCATGTGTGCCAGGCTGCCCAGGGGTAAGGACAAGCTGTCCTCTGTGGGAGGCGTATCGTCATCGTCCTGCCTTTCCCCCCAGCCACGCACCAGTGATGGACCCGAGCTGCGTTGGGTGCCACCCCGCTGTGACCATGCTTCATCCTCATCCTCCTCCACCTCCTCCTCATCCTCGTCCTCCTCGTCCTCCAGTAGTGGGCCCTGGCTGGCCACATTTGTACCTGGCCTCTGCTGTTGCCAAAAACCTCCCTCTGAGTCACTTCGAAGAGACTGGCCTGAAAGTGCTAAAAATGACCCCTCTTCCTCCTCCTCCTCCTCCTCCTCCTCCTCCTCCTCCTGGGCCACCTCCTCTTGCATCATCGCCCTAAGTGTTTTCTCAAGGAGACATAGAAGTGGTATTGTAACGCTGATAACGGCGTCATCGCCACTGGCCATGTTGGTGGAGTACTCGAAACAGCGCAACAGGGCACACAGGTCTCGCATGGAGGCCCAGTCATTGGTGGTGAAGTGGTGCTGTTCTGTAGTGCGACTGACCCGTGCGTGCTGCAGCTGAAACTCCACTATGGCCTGCTGCTGCTCGCACAGTCTGTCCAGCATGTGCAAGGTGGAGTTCCACCTGGTGGGCACGTCGCATATGAGGCGGTGAGCGGGAAGGCCGAAGTTACGCTGTAGCGCAGACAGGCGAGCAGCAGCAGGATGTGAACGCGAACAGACGGCCCGCACTTTATGCAGCAGCTCTGACATGTCGGGGTAGTTGTGTATGAACTTCTGCACCACCAAATTCAGCACATGCGCCAAGCAAGGGATGTGCGTCAAATTGGCTAGTCCCAGAGCTGCAACGAGATTTCACCCATTATCACACACCACCAGGCCGGGCTTGAGGCTCACCGGCAGCAACCACTCGTCGGTCTGTTGTTCTATACCCCGCCACAACTCCTGTGCGGTGTGGGGCCTGTCCCCCAAACATATGAGTTTCAGAATGGCCTGCTGACGTTTACCCCGGGCTGTGCTGAAGTTGGTGGTGAAGGTGTGTGGCTGACTGGATGAGCAGGTGGAAGAAGAGGAGGAGGAAGCCGAGAAGGAGGAGGTGGCAACAGGAGGCAAAGAATGTTGCCCTGCGATCCTTGGCGGCGGAAGGACGTGCGCCAAACAGCTCTCCGCCTGGGGCCCAGCTGCCACTACATTTACCCAGTGTGCAGTTAGGGAGATATAGCGTCCCTGGCCGTGCTTACTGGTCCACGTATCTGTGGTTAGGTGGACCTTGCTACAGATGGCGTTGCGCAGTGCACACTTGATTTTATCGGATACTTGGTTGTGCAGGGAAGGCACGGCTCTCTTGGAGAAGTAGTGGCGGCTGGGAACAACATACTGTGGGACAGCAAGCGACATGAGCTGTTTGAAGCTGTCTGTGTCCACCAGCCTAAATGACAGCATTTCATAGGCCAGTAGTTTAGAAATGCTGGCATTCAGGGCCAGGGATCGAGGGTGGCTAGGTGGGAATTTACGCTTTCTCTCAAATGTTTGTGAGATGGAGAGCTGAACGCTGGCGTGTGACATGGTTGAGACGCTTGGTGACGGAGGTGGTGGTGGTGGTGTTGGTGGTACATCCCCTGTTTGCTGGGCGGCAGGTGTCAACGTTCCTCCAGAGGCGGAGGAAGAGGCCGAGGCGGCAGCAGCAGAAGAGGCCGAGGCGGCAGCAGCAGAAGAGGTAGCAGGGGGAGCCTGAGTGACTTCCTTGGTTTTAAGATGTTTACTCCACTGCAGTTCATGCTTTGCATGCAGGTGCCTGGTCATGCAGGTTGTGCTCAGGTTCAGAACGTTAATGCCTCGCTTCAGGCTCTGATGGCACAGCGTGCAAACCACTCGGGTCTTGTCGTCAGCACATTGTTTGAAGAAGTGCCATGCCAGGGAACTCCTTGAAGCTGCCTTTGGGGTGCTCGGTCCCAGATGGCGGCGGGCAGTAGCAGGCGGAGTCTCTTGGCGGCGGGTGTTCTGCTTTTGCCCACTGCTCCCTCTTTTGCTACGCTGTTGGCTCGGTCTCACCACTGCCTCTTCCTCCGAACTGTGAAAGTCAGTGGCACGACCTTCATTCCATGTGGGGTCTAGGACCTCATCGTCCCCTGCATCGTCTTCCACCCAGTCTTGATCCCTGACCTCCTGTTCAGTCTGCACACTGCAGAAAGACGCAGCAGTTGGCACCTGTGTTTAGTCATCATCAGAGACATGCTGAGGTGGTATTCCCATGTCCTCATCATCAGGAAACATAAGTGGTTGTGCGTCAGTGCATTCTATGTCTTTCACCGCTGGGGAAGGGCTAGGTGGATGCCCTTGGGAAACTCTGCCAGCGGAGTCTTCAAACAGCATAAGAGACTGCTGCATAACTTGAGGCTGAGACAGTTTCCCTGGTATGCATGGGGGTGATGTGACAGACTGATGGGGTTGGTTTTCAGGCGCCATCTGTGCGCTTTCTGCAGAAGACTGGGTGGGAGATAATGTGAACGTGCTGGATCCACTGTCGGCCACCCAATTGACTAATGCCTGTACCTGCTCAGGCCTTACCATCCTTAGAACGGCATTGGGCCCCACCATATATCTCTGTAAATTCTGGCGGCTACTGGGACCTGAGGTAGTTGGTACACTAGGACGTGTGGATGTGGCAGAACGGCCACATCCTCTCCCAGCACCAGAGGGTCCACTAACACCACCACGACCATGTCCACGTCCGCGTCCCTTACTAGATGTTTTCCTCATTGTTATCGTTCACCACAACAACAAAAATATTATTTGGCCCAATGTATTGTATTCAAATTCAGCGGGATATAAATTTGAGGCCTAGTATTTAGGCGCTGGGTGACCGGTATGGATTTACTAACAGAATTGGACTTGGAAATGCACAGTAGCGTGTGTGTGAAGTTATTCTGAATGACCCTATGTGCACCTTGAATATTATATACCCTTTTAGGGATAGATTTCAAATAGCTCTGATATAGCAGGAACCACTAAATTATGAAATTGCTAAATTGGGAATTGTATTTCAACCCAGAACAAAAAATGTGCTTTGACGGACACTAAATAACTTATCCAGCCACAACAGGACAGCGGTAACGAGAGATTTAGCGGGATATAAATTTGAGGCCTAGTATTTAGGCGCTGGGTGACCGGTATGGATTTAGTGACAGAATTAGACTGGGATATGGCCAAAAAATAACCACACTATTGCTGGTTAAATGCACTTGGTGACGGGCGCAGCTTGCCCCTGATGTAGTATATGGCCAAAAAATGAACAGACTATTGCTGGTTAAATGCACTTGGTGTCACAGCTTGACCAACCACACTACTGAGGGTTAAATGCACTTGGTGACGGGCGCAGCTTGCCCCTGATGTAGTATATGGCCAAAAAATGAACAGACTATTGCTGGTTAAATGCACTTGGTGACGGGCGCAGCTTGCCCCTGATTTAGTATATGGCCAAAAAATGAACAGACTATTGCTGGTTAAATGCACTTGGTGTGATAGCTTGACCAACCACACTACTGAGGGTTAAATGCACTTGGTGACGGGCGCAGCTTGCCCCTGATGTAGTATATGGCCAAAAAATGAACAGACTATTGCTGGTTAAATGCACTTGGTGTCACAGCTTGACCAACCACACTATTGAGGGTTAAATGCACTTGGTGACGGGCGCAGCTTGCCCCTGATGTAGTATATGGCCAAAAAATGAACAGACTATTGCTGGTTAAATGCACTTGGTGACGGGCGCAGCTTGCCCCTGATGTAGTATATGGCCATAAAATGAACAGACTATTGCTGGTTAAATGCACTTGGTGTCACAGCTTGACCAACCACACTACTGAGGGTTAAATGCACTTGGTGACGGGCGCAGCTTGCCCCTGATGTAGTATATGGCCAAAAAATGAACAGACTATTGCTGGTTAAATGCACTTGGTGTCACAGCTTGACCAACCACACTACTGAGGGTTAAATGCACTTGGTGACGGGCGCAGCTTGCCCCTGATGTAGTATATGGCCAAAAAATGAACAGACTATTGCTGGTTAAATGCACTTGGTGTCACAGCTTGACCAACCACACTACTGAGGGTTAAATGCACTTGGTGACGGGCGCAGCTTGCCCCTGATGTAGTATATGGCCAAAAAATGAACAGACTATTGCTGGTTAAATGCACTTGGTGTGATAGCTTGACCAACCACACTACTGAGGGTTAAATGCACTTGGTGACAGGCGCAGCTTGCCCCTGATGTAGTATATGGCCAAAAAATAAACAGACTATTGCTGGTTAAATGCACTTGGTGTGACAGCTTCACCCTGATGTAGGCTTTAGCCAAAAAACAACCACACCATTGAGGGTTAAATGCACTTGGTCGCAGCTTGTGCTGGCGCACCACAAGACTCAAAATGGCCGCCGATCACCCCAGAAAAATGTGACTGACAAACGGTCTGGGCAGCCTAAAAACAGTGAGCAATTGAGTATCAGCAGCTCAATGACCCACGGCTGCAGATCGATCAATAATCAAGTCCTTTGGAGGAGTTAATCTGCCTAATCTCGCCCTACTGTCGCAGCCGCAACCTCTCCCTACGCTAATCAGAGCAGAGTGACGGGCGGCGCTATGTGACTCCAGCTTAAATAGAGGCTGGGTCACATGGTGCTCTGGCCAATCACAGCCATGCCAATAGTAGGCATGGCTGTGATGGCCTCTTGGGGCAAGTAGTATGACGCTTGTTGATTGGCTGCTTTGCAGCCTTTCAAAAAGCGCCAAGAAAGCGTCACAAAAGCGCCAAGAAAGCGACGAACACCGAACCCGAACCCGGACTTTTACGAAAATGTCCGGGTTCGGGTCCGTGTCACGGACACCCCAAAATTCGGTACGAACCCGAACTATACAGTTCGAGTTCGCTCATCCCTAGTAACACCACTCTGGGGTGTTACACCTGGACTAAGCCTAGGTTTAAGGAGCTCTCACAGACACATCCTCTAACCAAGGAGGAAGGGCAACCTAACTAAGACTGCCTGAATTAACCATTTGTTGCCCATAGACAACCATTTGGGACTTTGGGATTTTTAGCCTAAAGTCACATTAGCTCAACTTTTTACCAGTGATCCTCTGGGTTACTGCACAGACTTCACAAAAGTTAATTGAGCTCCCAGAATGTGCAATGGCTGGGTTTGAGGTGGCCCTCAGTTCTATGCTGGGTCCTCCAGACACTGTCAATGTGTCATCACGTGATGTATCTCTCCAGGGGGATGGTAAGGTGTGGTGCACCCCAATAAGAAATAAGTCCAAAGAGTCAGGGTTTGCAGTAAACCAGTGTATGTCTTGACTAGAGAGACTCAACTGAAAAACAATACAGTCAAAGCACTGAGCTGGATTTTCCAGTATCCCCTCTATTTCCAGTACGCTCTATCCAGAGGACAGGCCTGAGCTAGCTGTCCTTTCTTTTCTTAGAGGGCTGATACTCCATTCAAAGGGCTGGTACCCCAGGGTCTGTGGCAGAGTATTCCCATCTCAGCATCTTCTTCTGGTCACTCATAAACTATGTTACTATGTTACTCATGCAGTCTCGCAGAGTCTCTCCTACTAAACACTTGTCCCTCTCTGCAGACAACTAGGGGCTCTGACTATTCTACTTTCATAAAGTTTCTAACTGATCCAGAATTTTCCAGTGGGAAGCTGGAGAAGCACAGCCTAACAGAAACAATGTTGCCGTTCAAGGTAGCAAGACGTATACTGGCCCTCAATGCAAGTCAATGGGAATGACCAAACAGTTTTCAGTTGAAAAAACAGCCTGACAGAGCTAGACAAGACCGTCAAAAGTTCACTGTTTCTGGATTTTTCCTCCATAACTCAGCACTGCATAGTCCTTTATGAAAGCAGTGGAAAATTACAAGCATCTCAGTGTACATGCAGGAAATTCACAAAATCTCTTAGTGTCAGCTGGCTGTACAGTGCAAATGAACAGGATATATCATATAAAATGCAATTCAACAGTATCAAACTTTATAAATGCAAACAACAGCATAAGTCACAGTGCAAGTTAACCCTTCAAAGTGCACTAAAGCAGTGAGTTGATGGATGCATAGTACTTCCAGACTCCAAAGTACCCTTGCTCCAGGGCACTACTGATTCAATGTCCTGAATTCTGAACATTGCTCATTTACATAATATTTGAACATGCTTCAGATATATCAAGCCACAGCTATCCTCCACACATCAGCTGGCACTGTCAGATTACCATTGTGTCTGGCACATGCTGATCATGTCGCACCTAATGGTCTGTTTAAAGAAGAATCAGCATTTGGTGCCTCGCCTGCAGTCTGAACATTATAACCTTGTCTAGTTACTGATCCTGATCTTGACTCCTGATTTGATCCTGACCGTGCCATCATCCTTGTTCCTGGATATTGCTGCTTGAACCTGTTCATCTGGTACCAGTTGTTCTACTCTTGCTCCAACCTTTGGCTCAGTTCTTGAGTAGGCTTCCCCCTCATTCTCTGACCTGTTGCATCCTGACTTCTGCTCTTGGCTCCCTTCCTAATTATGCTACTGCCTTATCAGCACTATTTCCATCAGTGGCTGACTATTCTGGGGATGGCAACTTTGGTATAGTCCATATCTCTATGGGTCCTACCATATCCTGTAGTGTTCCTGTGGTGTCCCCAGGAATGTATGGTCTGAGAGGACAAAAGACACATGCATGCCCTGATATACCTTGTTGGAGAACTATAATAACCCTCATAGACCTACATACAGAGCCCATGTCCTGATAAGGGCTGTACCCTTTGTGACCGTACCCAGATTGAGGTTGAGCAGCCCCTTTGTTCCATCCATGTTCCCTGATGACAGACTGGCAGAAATATGCATGCCAGGACCATGTCATAGGGACAGTATAGGACTAGCACGCACACAGTCAGGCACAAGACATGGTTGCCTTGATCAGGGCAGAGACTTTGACATCAGGACAGTTGATTTACTCAAAATGTCCCACTATTTGACCTTGCACTAAGGGTAGTGTTTCATGCCCACGGCTTTACCTGGGTTACATGGAGCCTCTACTGTACCTATGGATGCCCCTGGTTCAAGAGGGAGACTACAAGTGCAGCCAAAAAATGACTGCAATTATGTCCAGGTGTCCTACTGAGACATATGGCCACGGGTTGTCTTCATGAAAAAGCCTCTTTAGAAAAAAGCAAGCACAGCACTAATTCCATACAGTATTTCTATTAATTACTAACGTTACTGAAGTCAATATAGTTTTTTGGTTTTTTTAACCATATGAACGTGAAATTTCTTGATTTTGAATCATCTGTCATTATTAGATTTCCTCAGGATATAATCTACATAAGCCATAATTATCAACCACGGAAACCTCAGCTTCAGTCTCCTCGGATTTCCTGGTCACAGTCGGTGAACATGAAGTAAACATCCGAATAGATAAAAATACATCTACATGTAGGTACTGAAGTATTAAAAAAAGAACTGTAGGAATGTCTAATCAGTAACAAAGCCTGTGGTGTTCAGAATTCTCATAAGTGTCAAAGGTGCCTGGTGGGGTTACTACATAGCAAGTAACCCAGGCTGCAATCAGGTATAGAGGCTAAGGTTCTGGTGGCTCCCCGGGCCAGAGACCCACATGCTCCTTCTGCCCCATATAAAGATAAGTGCATATTGAAATTTTTATATGTCTTGACATATTTCTGATGTTTCATAATGTTTTGCATTGTTTTACCATTGTTTGCATAGAAGTTCTGTACTGTAGCTTTAAATATTTATTGCTGGCTGAACCATGTGTTAGGACTCTCTGAGATATATTCCAGAAGGAAGAAGGAGCTAAACCTCGGCTTTCTGTTCCTTGTACTCTAGGTAGAGCAGTTGAGTATAGTCCATTGAGGGAGTAATTTCACTTTAGGGTACTTTCACACTTGCGGCAGAGGATTCCGGCAGGCAGTTCCGTCGCCGGGACTGCCTGCCGGATCCCTCAAAACGCATGCAAACTGATGGCATTTGTCAGATGGATCAGGATCCTGATCCGTATGACAAATGCATTGAAATGTCGGATCCGTCTCTCCGGTGTCATCTGGAAAAACAGATCTGGCATTTATTTTTTTCAAATTTTTTGCAGTCTAAGCATGCGCAGACCGCAATCCCGTATCCGTTTTGCCGGAACACTCGGGGCCGGATCCGGCATTAATGCATGTCAATGGGAAAAAATGCCGGCATTTCGGCAAGTGTTCCGGATTTTGGATGGAGATAAAACCGCAGCATGCTGCAGTATTATCTCCGTCCTGAAAAGGCAAAAAGACTGAACTGAAGAAATCCTGATGCATCCTGAACGGATTTCTCTCCATTCAGAATGCATTAGGATAAAAGGATCAGTTATTTTCCGGTATTGAGTCTCTAGGATGGAACTCAGTGCCGGAAAATAATAACGCTAGTGTGAAAGTACCCTTAGATAGTCCTCGGTGTCCAGTGCACTGTGTGCAGCAGAACGGTGCAACTATCACCTGTTAAAGGGGTTATCCAAGAGTTATAATGCCCCCCATATGCTCGGGCCCCTCACACAGATTGTACTTACCTTACTCCCCAGCACCCGCGCCGCTTCTGATGCCAGCACAGCCACCACGGCATCTCCCCATAAAAACATCTGGCGACAGGGGGCAGCCAATAGCAGGCCGTGGCAGGGACGAGCCTCCGTAGCATCGTGGTTGTCGCTAGGAAGGCTTGTCCCCCATTGTGGCCTGCTATTGGCTGCCGCCCCCCAAACCCACAACCCCCCCTCCCCTGGCGGCCCCGCCGGCATCAGAAGCGACGCGGGTACTGGGGAACGAGGTAAGTACAATCCGTGTCAGGGGCCCGGGCATATGGGGAGGGGGGGGGCATTATAGCTATTGGATGACCCCTTTAAGAGAACAGCTGACTGGGTTTAACAGCTTCCGACAACCCTATCATCTTAGTCTGCAGCTTGCATTGCCACTTGGGACTCTACACTGCATAAGCAATTGCAAATAAATTTGGATATGCTGTGCAACTCTCAGAAGGAATTTTAAGGAGTTGCTATTCGAAGAACTGTTTTGGCAAGACTGGGCACCTCTATCGTGTGTGGAAGTCTTCATCTTTCTGCTCAGTAAAGACTGTAAAGTAAATGTTCTACTTGACTTCAGTCTCCTGTCTATGATTCGCCCCTCAACATTCACTGGCCTGGAGACTCCATACAAAGCGTCCCCCGGGAGAACTACCACTTCTCCTATCCTGAGACCCCTACATCACCGTGGGAGTGAGGGAGAGGGATCCAGCCACCATGAGTACTGTGACCACCACTACAACTGCCACTCCTATCCTCCTCTCCACGTTCCCTCTATATATATATATATTAAATCCAAAAACAAAAGAAGAATCACAAATTTAGACGAGGGTTTAAATAGATTTATCTGGAATTTCCCACCCGATAAAAATGTTTTTTTTCTGCTGAGCAGGCGTGTAATAATAGCTGTTCCTGTAATATCTTACACAATGAGCTGTGTGGTGGCTTCTTATAAACATGCTTATTTTCAAAATCATTACCACAAAAAAATTGAAAAAAATCATATTCAAGCACATTTCCCATTAATTTGTCATCTACTTCTGCAAAGCCGTCTCTATTGCTCTCGATTTAGAAAAACAATTGTCTGTAAATTGAACCATTCTGAATGGAACAGACTGGCTCATTTTTTATGTCCTTAACTTACCGTATATTACAGACAACAAGGGCTCATCAACATGGAAATTCTTCAGGCTCAATTTAGGGCATATTCCTTGCCAAAAAGCCACCCTTTCTTTCTGAGCAGACACCTTCCGGCTTTTTGGTGAGGAATCTGTGCAAACGTAAGTTTGGGCCAGTGTGGACTCACTTTTGACCTAGAAAAATATATTTTTAAAAAGTGTGCACATCTAACAGCTCACAGTCAGGAGGCCCTGAGGGCCAGTGGGCGCTCTGTCCAATCATTGCGCTCTGTCCGATCATTGTGAGAACTGCGCAGCGGTGCAGAGAGAGGCACTGTTGGGAACAGCGGCTGGATGCTGCTCATGCCACATGTGCAGAACAGCAGCAGCATCCAGCCGCTGTGCCTCTCCGCGAAAAGTGGGGGGAAAATGCCCCTGCGTCTTATGGGGCGAATTCTGACATTTTTACTCCGCTTAAACACTGATAGATCGCCGGCTGCGATGTATCAGCGAGGAGGGGCTGGAGGCCGGCAACTCGTGGCTGGGCCCGGTGCAGTCACTGTACTCTAATACACCGGGCCCCGCACACACCAGTATTCATATGTAAACTGTAGGCAATCCATATGTCAACTGTAGGCAATCCACATAGGACTCACTATGAAACGCCCGTTCTAGCAGGCAGGCTGGCCGGTCACTCGCTTCCTCGCGCACATGCTCCTCCCACTTTATTATTGAAGCAGGCGGAGCAGGCGGGTGAGGAAGTGAGTGACCGGACAGCCTGCAGTGCCTGCTAGCATGGGAGTTTCATAGTGAGTACTATGTGGATTGCACTACCTTGCAGTTTACATACTGGTGTGTGCAGGGCCCGGTGTAATAGAGTACAGTGACTGCACCCAGCCCCGCTGAGATTTCAATACCAGTTGCCTGCCTCCACCCCCTGTATTTGGGTCACTATTTACCGTACACAGGGACACTGTTATGGGGGTTTATACGGTATGTGTCATCCAAGATTCCCCCCATAACATTGTCATCCACAGATGCCCCCATAGAACTGCCATCCACAGATGCCCCCATAACAGTGCCATCCACAGATGCCCCCATAACAGTGCCATCCGCAGATACCCCCATAACAATGCCTTCCACAGATCCCCACAACAGTGCCATCCACAGATGCCCCCAGAACAGTGCCATCCACAGATCCCCCCAGAACAGTGCCATCCACAGATTCCCCCCAGAACAGTGCCATCCCCAGATCTCCCCAATAACAGTGCCATCCACAGATCCCCCATAACAGTGTCATCCACAGATCCCCATAACACTGTCATCCACAGATCCCCCATAACAGTGCGTCATCCACAGATCCCCATAACAGTGCATCATCCACAGATCCACAGATCCCCCCATAATAGTGTCATCCACAGACCACCATTAGTTCAAAACCCGCCAAAAGCAAACCTTTTGGTTCAAAATATTTATTTTTTCTTATTTTCCTCCTCGAAAACCTAGGTGCGTCTTATGGGCAGGTGCGTCTTATAGGGCGAAAAATACAGTAATTGCTGTTGACACTATAGAGACCTTTGGGATAATTTCAAACTGGTGTAAAGTAGAACTGTCTTAGTTGCCCATAGCAACCAATCAGATTCCGCCTTTCATTTTTGACAGCTCCTTTGGAAAATGAAAGGTGGAATCTGATTGGTTGATATGGACAACTAAGACAGTATGTGGTGCTGTATTCCCCTATATGTAGAGCTGGCTCACTACTGTGACCTGCGTCTCATCTTCTCCTCCAAGTCTTTTTTATTATAATCATATCTGTTTTAAATTTGGCAACTAAAATTTTAATTTGTAGATGTCACCTGCAGTCCTATGTAACAGCCCAGATAACAATGATAACTTTCTGTGTACAGATAATGTAGTAGATGTTCCCTGCAGTCCTATGTAACACCCCACATGATTAAGGTATTGGTTGATACTCCGGGTCTAATACATCTCTTATCCCCCCTCCCATTCCCATACCCGTCTACCCACCATTATCCCCCCAAAATAACCACACCACTCATCAAATGGATTTAATTGGCCACAGCAGCCATTTATTATTAATATAAATACATAACATATATATAACATAAATAACATAACCGCAGACGAAGGAGGTCCTGGAAGCCCCAAATTGTCCACTTACAAACCACACGGCAAATCCACCTTGCCTCCAGCCGCAGTATACAAGCTCGGAGACACCGGTGGTGGACGCCTCGCCAAACCGAACAGGTAAGCCCCACCATGAGAGTCCAGCCCCCACCATAAGGGGCCCTCTCAACCTCAAATCCCGATCCGTAGTCCCAGCTTCCAGTACCTCCTACCGCCTCGACTGCCATGACATACTTGTCCCGCACCGTCAACCAACCTCCCCCATAACCGCCTCTTAATGCCTTATAACCATTAGAAATTCTGCTGCACAACTATCTCCTCATCATTGCTTCCTACATTTACACCACAAGGTGTGGGCATCACGACATGGACCTGCCTTGCACCTCTAAAGCTTCACCACCAAGGACATCTCAACCGTCATCAGACAGGAGAATTCCAAGAACCAGAGTGTGTCCTAAAGGGAACAACCAGTGCAACCTTCTCGTCACTGGCCCAGGGAGCTTCAGAACTGTGAGCACAACTACTACTACACCCATCAGGCCTCCCACATTCACGCGCGCCCCTGTGGCCCGCTGTCACGAGGGTGTCAAGAGCCACGCCTGACTCCGTTGTACCCGGGGTCAGGAGGTCGCAGCGGTTGGCTGCACGCTCTATGTAGAAAGATAGGGCTGTTTCTTTATGGTAGCTTTCTGGGTTTGCTTTGCAAACCCTTTTGGCTCACTCAGGGATCCGTAGCTCCTTCTCTCAGCTGTTCCTTGTCCAGCACTCCCAACCTCCTTATATTCCCCTCTCACACTTCTCTGGTTGCCAGATATAGAGCTTCCTGCCTGGACTTCTATTCTGACCCACTGGAGCTGTGTTGCTGCGTTCTCTGATTGTTGCTTTAGAATGTTTCCCTCCGGATCCCTGTTGGACCTTTGTGGACAGTTGTTGTCGTCCACCTGGGTGTTTGTGTTTGTCTGTGTTTGTCTGTCCTCTCCCTGGTGTTTCCCTCTTAGTGCAGTGGTGCGGACTAGCGATCCCACCGGCCCGTTCATTATCTAGGGTTCATTTCAGGGAAAGCCAGGGTTTAGGCACGTGATCGCCGCACGGGTGAGGAACCCGTCTAGGGACGTCAGGGCAGTCAGGTGCCAGCCGCAAGGAGAGTTAGGGGTCACCACCTTTCCCTCTCCCTTGGGCAGGACTTTCCCTTTTTCCTCCCTGTGCGTGTTGCCGGTCATTACACCCGCTGTATTATCATCTATTTGGAGCGTGACAGTACCAAAGCTGAAAAAGAGGTGGCAAAGCTTAGGCTACTTTCACACTAGAGTTTTTGCTGATAATACTGATAATACAACCGCATGCATCCGTTTCCGGTTGTATTATCTTTAACATTGCCAAGACGGATCCGTCAGGAACTCCATTGTAAGTCAATGGGAGACGGATGCATCTTCTATTGTGTCAGATGTGTCAGAGAAAACGGATCCGTCCTCATTGACTTGCATTGGGGGTCATGCTGGATCCGTCTTGCTCCGCATCCCAGGACGGAAAGCAAACTACAACATGTTGCGGTTTGCTCTCCGGTATAGGAACGCAACTAAACGGAACGGAATGCATTTTGGAGCGCTCCGTTCTGTTCAGTTATTTTTTGTCCCCATTGACAATAAATGGGGACAAAACTGAAGCGTTTTTTTCCGGTATTGAGACCCTATGACGGAACTTAATACCGCATAATATTAACGCTAGTGTGAAAGTAGCCAGATAGCAAGGGTGTAGCTATAAGGGGTGCAGAGGAAGGAATCACACAGGGGCCCTTGTGCCGCATAAGAAGACACTAGTATTCTAGAAAGCACATGGTGGATTGTGGGCCCTGTTACAGATTTTGCGGGCACAGGATCTTCAAGATACAAATCTGTTAGATAGATAGATAGATAGATAATAGATAGAAAGATTAGATAGATAGATAGATAGATAGATAGATAGATAGATAGATAATAGATAGATAGATGAATAGAAGATTGAAAGATAGATAATTAAATAGAAAGATTATAGATAATTAGAAAGATAGATAGATAGAAAGATAATAGATATATAATTAGATAGATATTAGATAGATAGATAGACAGATAGATAGATAGATAGATAGATATTAAATAGATAGATAGATAGATAGATAGATAGATATTAGATAGATAGATAGATAGATAGATATTAAATAGATAGATAGATAGATAGATAGATAGATAGATAGATAGATAGATAGATAATTAGGTAGATATAAAGATAATAGATAATTAGATAGAAAAATTATAGATAGAAGAAAAGATTGTTCTATATCTTTACACAAGTGACATAGTGAGTATATATATATACTGGCCTCGGTCTAGAACTAGATCCTGTCACATATAAAGCAGTTTTATTACTAGATTTCCAACAACCCATTAAAAACGAATGAAGTGCCCGTCCTTAATTCTGTCAGTCGGCGGCCGGGGACATCCCCACGGAGGATAATGGAAAGGTGTGCAATTTTTTTTCTGGCCGGATTCATGTTGGAAAGAACATTAGCTACTTTGATTTCCCCATGCAGCGGAATGAAAGACTTCATTATGTTTCTTGCCTCGCTATTATATAATACTCTGGAAGAGGTGTGATTGACATGATCAAGCTGACAGCAGGGAAATGCTCCGAAAATGATTTTTGCATGTTACTGCCTCTGAGTACGAGCGGAACGTCTCCCTCCGAAATATCTTAAAGGTTATTATTAACATTATTACACAGAATAGTTAAGGTGTATTTAAAGGGATATTCCAGTTTCAGCAAATAAAGCTATAATGAAAAGTTATACAGTTTACCAATATGTTTTCTGTGGCAATGACTCAAACTTTTCAAGATCTCTGCTTGCTGTCATTCAACAAGAATCATCATTGTTACTTACAAAGGGTTAAAAACCTGTCCTGGTCATGTGATGGACACGCAGGGGCCCAGCTCCTCACAGTACGGATTTCAGAGCTGTCTCTTGTAACCTGTGTATCCATCACGTGAACAGTACTGATTTTTATTCACTGCAAGCACCAGTGAAAGTTCCTATTGGATGACAGCAAGCAGAGATTTTGAAAACCATGAGAAATTGATACAAGAAGTGTATTGGCAAATTTTGTAATTTTATTTGTAAAAGCTAAATTACCTCTTTAAATACATATTATTATTACAAATTTAAAAAGTATCAAACCTGCAGTATGACTTGTGAACACCAGGTGGTGACGCATAGATCTCACATTAATAAGTGTAATGTTAGGTCCGACAAAGCCACCTGCAGTGCACTAAGGAGACCCTATGTACCACCTTATGTCAATGTATAAAATCCCAAAATTCTGTTTTGGCCCACATAGGTATGCAACTAGGTACAGTATCTCCCAGGGAAAGAGAGCCATCTCGCTAGCGCCACCTTTTGGAAGTGGCAGCCTATGAGTCAAAATCTAACTTTTTGACAAGCCTTGGGACATGACAAGGGAATATAGCCAGACCAGATATCCATCCATAGACAGCTGTTTCATGGTTCTAGACCCTCATCAGTACGGAGTAGGATTCTGGATGACTCATAGGGAGCCACTTCCAAAAGGTGCTGCTAGTGAGCTGGTTCTCTTTCCATGTGAGATATCTCTTTGCATATTTTTTTCCATGGAGCATTGTCAATAAGTCTCCATACACAGCTGGTCTCTTTAAGGAGAGCCAGCACCCTGCCAAAGCTGCATCCAAGGCATCACACTCAGCCAGCTAGATTCCTACTCATTACTGATGAGGGGCAAGTACTCAATGGATATTTGGCTTCTCCTGCGATAGACCGCTACCTAGTGCACTTTTTTGTGTGGCATGCTGCATGATTTTGTTGCACGGGTTGAGAAAGCACCACTTTGGGCTTTAAAAAAAATGGATATTTGGCTTCTTTAATTTTCCTTGTCATGTCCCAAGGCTTGATAAAAAGTTGGACTTTGACTCATAGGAAGCCACTTCCAAAAGGTGGCGCTAGCAAGAGGATTCTCTCTCCTTGGGAGATATCTCTTTGCATATTGTTTTCCCATGGAGCATTGCCAATAAGTCTCCATACAGGGCTGGTCTCTTTAAGGACAGCCAGCACCCTGCCTAAGCTGGCTCAAATAGTTTAAAGCTTAGGTTATCCAAGACAGGTGACCACTTTTTGCTAAATCCTTGGCATAATTATAACCATTATTCCAAATTCTACCATAACTCTAATAATGTTAGTTGTGTTTTGGTTCAGTTTTTGCTATAAACAATATTTGGGGTTCTTGAAAAATAGTTTTTACTTATTCATTCACTTGTCAGCTTTACTGTGTAGACAGAGACTGGATGAGAGGAGTCATTTAATTTTCATTAGGCCTCATGCACACGACAGTGCTTTTTCACGGTCCGCAAAAACGTGGTCCGTGGGTCCGTGATCCGTGACCGTTTTTTCGTCCGTGGGTCTTCCTTGATTTTTGGAGGATCCACGGACATGAAAAAAAAGTCGTTTTGGTGTCCGCCTGGCCGTGCGGAGCCAAACGGATCCGTCCTGAATTACAATGCAAGTCAATGGGGACGGATCCGTTTGACGTTGACACAATATGGTGCAATTGCAAACGGATCCGTCCCCATTGACTTTCAATGTAAAGTCAGGAGTCCCTTTACTTTCACACTTGCGTTCATATAATGCAGACGGTGGCTCCGTTCAGAGCGGATCCGTCTGCATTATATTGTTAAAACATTTCTAAGTGTGAAAGTAGCCTCAGACGGATCCGTCCAGACTTTACATTGAAAGTCAATTGGGGGACGGATCCGTTTGAAAATTGAGCCACAGTGTGTCATCTTCAAACGGATCCGTCCCCATTGACTTACATTGTAAGTCTGGACGGATCCGCTTGCCTCCGCACGGCCAGGCGGACACCCGAACATAACTTGAAGCGTCCCCATCACCATGGGAACGCCTCTATGTTAGAATATACTGTCGGATATGAGCTACATCGTGAAACTCATTTCCGACAGTATATTCTAACACAGAGGCGTTCCCATGGCGATGGGGACGCTTCAAGTTAGAATATACTGAAAACCTGTGTACATGACTGCCCCCTGCTGCCTGGCAGCACCCGATCTTAGGGCCGTGATCAGCACAATTAACTCCTCAGGTGCCGCACCTGAAGGGGTTAATTGTACTACCATATCCCCCAGAGATCAGGGCTGCCAGGCAGCAGGGGGCAGACCCCCCCCTCCCCAGTTTGAATATCGTTGGTGGCACAGTGTGCGCCCACCATCGGGCCCCCCCCTTCCTCCCTCTATTGTTATAAATCATTGGTGGCACAGTGTGCGCCCACCATCGCCCCCCCTCCCTCCCTCTATTGTAATAAATCGTTGGTGGCACAGTGTGCGCCCACCATCGCCCCCCCCTCCCTCTATTGTAATAAATCGTTGGTGGCACAGTGTGCGCCCACCATCGCCCCCCCTCTCTCTATAGCAGTAACAACATTGGTGGCAGTCGGCCTCCCATTTCCCCCCCCCCCCCCCCGATCATTGGTGGCAGCGTAGTTCCGATCGGAGTCCCAGTTTAATCGCTGGGGCTCCGATCGGTAACCATGGCAACCAGGAAGCTACTGCAGCCCTGGTTGCCATGGTTACTTAGCAATAGTACAATTGTAGAAGATTCATACTTACCTGCTTGCTGCTGCGATGTCTGTGACCGGCCGGGAGCTCCCATGACAGTTCTTTAGCAATGCGCCGCACAGACCTGTCACTTACCAGTAGGTGGAGCTCCCGGCCGGACACAGACATCGCAGCAGCAAGCAGGTAACTATGAGTCTTCTACTATTGTACTATTGCTAAGTAACCATGGCAACCAGGGCTGCAGTAGCGTCCTGGTTGCCATGGTTACCGATCGGAGCCCCAGCGATTAAACTGGGACTCCGATCGGAACTACGCTGCCACCAATGATCGGGGGGGGGGGGGGAATGGGAGGCCGACTGCCACCAATGTTGTTACTGCTATAGAGAGAGGGGGGCCGATGGTGGGCGCACACTGTGCCACCAACGATTTATTACAATAGAGGGAGGGAGGAGGGGGGCGATGGTGGGCGCACACTGTGCCACCAACGATTTATTACAATAGAGGGAGGGAGGGGGGGCGATGGTGGGCGCACACTGTGCCACCAACGATATTCAAACTGGGGAGGGGGGGGGTCTGCCCCCTGCTGCCTGGCAGCCCTGATCTCTTACAGGGGAATATGATAGTACAATTAACCCCTTTAGGTGCCGCACCTGAAGGGGTTAATTGTGCTATCATATCCCCCTGTAAGAGATCGGGTTCTGCCAGGCAGCAGGGGGCAGTCTTGTACAAAGTTTGTAGTGTATTCCAACTAGAAGCGTCCCCATCACCATGGGAACGCTTCTGTGTTAGAATATACTGTCGGATATGAGTTTTCACGAAGTGAAAACTTAGATCAGAAAAAGCTTTTATGCAGACGGATCTTCGGATCCGTCTGTATGAAAGCAACCTATGGCCACGGATCACGGACACGGATGCCAATCTTGTGTGCATCCGTGTTCTTTCACGGACCCATTGACTTGAATGGGGCCGTGAACCGTTGTCCATCAAAAAAATAGGACAGGTCATATTTTTTTGACGGACAGGATACACGGATCACGGCCTCGGCTGCAAAACGGTGCATTTTCCGATTTTTCCACGGACCCATTGAAAGTCAATGGGTCCGCGAAAAAAACGGAAAACGGCACAACGGCCACGGATGCACACAACGGTCGTGTGCATGAGGCCTTAGTGGCTGAATGAGTAAAGAACAGCTCTGTTGTTCTGCTGAAGGCCTAGATAAATCAGGATAGTAACACAATATACAGAATACACAGATAAGGCTCAGTACGCAGCTCCTCTGCCAACCCCTGGTCTCTGGGGGAGGGGCTATACAAACCTTTTCTTTTATAGTCTATAGACAGTTTTCTGTACTTTCTGCTATATCTGAAAGTATCTTATATGTTGGTCAAGCCTCCGCAAGTGGAAACATAATAGATCAGATTTTCTTTTTCTTTCTTGGATTAACCAAAACGAAGATCACACATGGAGATTATTTATATTTTCCATGGGTTTAAGCAACTTGGAAAATGTGATTAATTCACTAAACACGAAATACTTTAAGAATTATAAAGTAGCAAACATTACATAATATCCCAGAATCGAATAGCCCGGTGGTCAGGCTCAAGCAAGCGTTACGGTGTTGTGTATTTTACAATGGGTTTTGGTTTTCGCGGAAGTGGTGGTGGCCACATGTTCAGTGGAGGAAATTAATATGAAACAGTATATGTTCTTTGAGATCTTGGTCACCCCTTGGGTACTTACAGGAAAAAATATATTTTGGAAGTTTAAAAGCTACGGCTAAATTCTGGAAGTTGTTGGTTAACCTTCCAGGGATTGTTTGAGGTTTGTGATATTTAAGAGTAAGCAAAGTTGACCAGAAATTACCTATGGGGTAAGGTATAGGTGGTGGAAATGTAGCAGCTGCTCCTGGGCCCTGGTGCCTGAGGGAGCCTGGAAGCCCTTGTGATACATCAGAGGACACCACACATATTGCAGGTGGGGTCCATGCTATAGATATATTGTGCACTGGGGTCCAATAAGATCACATAATGTGTTTGCAATTTGATGACTGATGCAAGTTGGAAACAAGTTACTACTAGAGTCATCTAGACAGCAGAGGTGGCATCTTTGCGGTTTTAGGCCATCAAGGGCTTCCTGACCTGCTGGTTGCTCCCGGTTTGCTTCTTCACTAAAAATGTTCCTAAATATAAATACAGTTATTAGCACATAGATTAGGGGTTGCAGTTTCTAATTAATACACAGCTTGGCAGTTACAGTCTCTAATGGGTACATAGGTTGGTGGTTACAGTCTCTAATGGCTACATACACAGCTTGGTGGCTACAGTATCTGTGGGAACAGCTTAGTGGTTGCAGTCTCTAATGGGTACACAGTTTGGTGAATACAGTCTCTAATGGGTACACAGCTTGGTGGTTACAGTCTCTGTAGGTACACAGCTTGGTGGTTACAGTCTCTGTAGGTACACAGCTTGTTGGTTACAGTCTGCCTGGATACACAGCTTGGTGGTTACAAATATTGGCAGATAGATTGGGGTTGCAGTCTCTAATGGATACATAACTTGGCAGTTACAGTCTCTAATGGATACACATTTTTGTGGTAACTCTCTCTAATGGGTACATAGCTTGGAGATTACAGTCTCTAATAGGTAGTGAATATAAATCACAGCAAAAGTTTTCTTGATAAATTTAGATTTTTTATTTTTTTTTTATAAACATAAGTCATGCTGCAGTGCGTGAACGTTTTCGGCTCACAGGCCTTCATCAGACACTGTGCCGCAGTTAGGAAGTTTAGAAAAACGATGTGGTAGTACACCAAAGGAAAGTGGCACTGTATTGTGCCTGTAGAGAAGTGGTGTGTCTCTAATAGGTACATAGCTTGGTGGTTACAGTCTATGTGGGTACACAGCTTGATGGTTACAGTCTTTCTGGGTACACAGCTTGGTGGTTACAGTCTCTGTGGGTACACAGCTTGGTGGTTACAGTCTCTGTGGGTACACAGCTTGGTGGTCACAGTCCTTCTGGGTACACAACTTGGTGGTTGCAGTCTTTCTGAGTACACAGCTTGGTGGTTGCAGTCTTTCTGAGTACACAGCTTGGTGGTTACAGTCTCTGTGGGTACACAGCTTGGTGGTTACAGTCTCTGGATACACAGCTTGGTGGTTACAGTCTCTGAGGGTAGTCTCAAATAATACGCCGCCCAACAATTAAAATATCACTGCCACATCTGTCCAGAGCTTCACTGTACTCAATATAACACAGACTCACAGGCAGCAGTTCTCCTCAACTTTCAGTAAGCAAAATTATTCACACTCTCTGTTCCATGGGTATCACTCACCTTCATTATTTGTTTTATTATCATGCAGATTTCAATATACAGCGCTTAAAGGGTTTTTCCAACACTTTTTAACTGATGACCTATCCTCTGGCCATAGCTTTTATCTGTTCTGTTATGTAATTATTTTTTTTGTCTGGGCGAAAGCTGCTATTTATGCCAGAATCCTGCTGGATCTCCATTGGATTCCATTATAGCCGGATACTGTGAACTCTGGTAGGCTGTTCCTCTGCAGGAACAGACTAGCAGAGTTCACAATCCATATGTGAATGTAGCTTTAATGAATACAGGTGGAACATCAGGAAAAATAATGAGATTAAGTCAAGGAGTGTTCAGACATAGTTGGTACGAATGAAGCTGGGAAGATATGTAAACACAGAGAGACAATGGTGGTGCAACATTTCTTTGATATGAAACATCATGTATACGAATTAAAATAGAAGGTATCATAGCATGGTGAGGTGAGGGAGAATTAATTACCGTAGATAATAGGAAACCATTATTAAAAAAGGGAGGTGTATGCAGAGTGCTGCCCCTCAGGGGAGTAGTCCCGGTGTGTAGGATCCGAGTGGTATACTGTGGCCCACTGTTTGTGTCACGGTGCCCCTACCTTCAGGCTGTCAATTCCTGGGGGTCAGTCTCCATTGTAGAGACTGAGTTGAAGAATAAAGTTAAGTCCAGACTGGGGAACGCATCAATTGTGTTTACTTGAATAACTTGAACTTGACAATACAATCTGTTTCAAAGGGTTTAGTGCAATTCTCCTTTACTTGGCTCTCTGCTGTGCTAATCTCAGGCAGGCTTTAGGCTGGTAACTAGAGATAAGCGAATTTCTCAAAAATTCCATTCGGCTGTTTTGACGAATTTTCCGAAAAGATTCAAATCGATCCGAATTTATTTGCAGCCAATCGCGTTAAAAAACAGCTATTTCCTGGTTGCAGAGAGCCTGTATAGTGGTGTAAAACACTGTGCCTTGCAGTAACACGCATTGGACAGGCGTCGCTCTTAGAATCACTGCACACTTCACTTATTTGGGCAGTTACGGGGCCAAAACTGACCTAATAACTCAAGTGTGAACTCAGCCTTACAGGTCGATGTTAGTGCCAGGTATAAAGAACCGTGCAACGGCCCAAGATCCTACTGTAGCATGAAAGAGCGCACTCCTTTTACACCATCATTAGCTGATTCCACATAGATGTCTACAGAACCTGTTCTATTAAACGCTTATACAAGTAGAGCCCCCCAACAGAGTGGAGAGGGTGTCAGCAGTAAGTTTGTGTTGACGTCACTGATTATTTTGCTTTTGCTATGATCCGTCAGAACAATAAGCCCCCCAAAAAAGGATCCTGTCTGTTGAGCATCCGACTCGGTCAGCATTTGGTCAGTAATCCATCAGTATTGCTGAAGCCAAAAAATAACAGAAGTGGATCCAAAACAGAGATGACACATGAATGGAATATTTGCATGTCTTCTTTGTTTTGTACCCACTCCTGCTTTTGGCTACCAAATCTTGAGCCAATTCTGATGAGACTTTACAGCCCTCACAGCTGCTACACAGACAGGATCCATTGTGTTTCTCTTTTTCCTTCCTTCTGACAGATCAGAAGAATCAAATAAATGATGATGTCAACCAGGCCAAAAAGGCCAAATAGTGACCCAGTCACAGAGTGGCAAGGTGACATAGTGTGGAGGTGGCAGCAGCAGCATGAGGAGACCACAGAGTGGCCCAGAGACAAGGTTGTGAGTTGACAGCAGCATGAGAAGACCACAGAGTGGCAAGCAGCAGCATGAGGAGGCCACAGAGTGGCACAATGACAGAGTCTTGATTTAGCAGCAGCATGAGGAGACCACAGAGTGGCAAGGTGACATAGTGTGGAGGTGGCAGCAGCAGGAGGAGGCCATAGAGTGGCACACTGACACAGTGTGGAGGTGGCAGAAACATGAGGAGACCACAGAGTGGCCCAGAGACAGAGTTGTAAATTGGCAGCAGCATGAGGAGACCACAGAGTGGCAAGGTGACATATAGTGGAGGTGGCAGCAGCATCATGATGAGGCCACAGAGTGACCCAGTGACATAGTCTTGATTTAGCAGCAGCATGAGGAGACCACAGAGTGGCAAGGTAACATAGTGTAGAGGTGGCATCAGCAGCATGAGGAGGCCCCAGAGTGGCCCAGTGACATAGTGTTGAGTTATAAGCGGCATGAGGAGGCCACAGAGTGGCAAGGTGACATAGTGTTGAGTTAGCAGCAGCATGAGGAGGCCACAGAGTGGTAAGGTGACATAGTGTTGAGTTAGCAGCAGCATGAGGAGGCCACAGAGTGGCAAGGTGACATAGTGTGGAGGTGGCAGCAGCAGCAGCATGAGGAGGCCACAAAGTGACCCAGTGACATAATGTTGATTTAGCAGCAGTATGAGGAGATCACAGAGTGACAAGGTGACATAGTGTGGAGGTGGTGGCAGCAGCAGCATGAAGAGACCTGAGTGGTGAGGTGGCAGCAGCATCAGGAGACCACAGAGTGACCCGGTGACAGAGTGGGGAGGAGGGTGGCAATAACAGTACCCGCTGACGATGGTGGGTATAAGAAGGAGCACTTGGCATCAGATGTGTGGCATCAGACGGATGGCAGCATTAGAATAGTAGCTGAGGCAGGTAGCCAGACAAAAACAGTCTCTTTTGTCAATGTTTAGGTGAAGCAGCATGAAGGATCTAATCAGATGCATCAGGCATCCACGCCTGATTCATCTTGACAAAAGTCAGTCTCTCTACATTTTGAGTGGACAGGCGAGTTCTCCTTGGGGAAACTGTGGCCCCCGCCGCACTAAACACCCACTCTGATGACACACTATTGGCTGGGCAGGACAGCTTTTCCAGGGCAAATTCAGCCAGTTGCAGCCACAAATCCAATGTGGGATGGCAGGGTGCTGTTCAAGTATGCCACCACCTACTGGTTCTGGTTCTGCTTCAGGTCTAGCTTCTGCTGCGTGGTGAGTAGTTTCTTCACTAGGCGGTTTAAGAAAGCTGGCCATCATCGACTCTAGACTCAAGCTGCTGCTAATGGAGATGGTACTGCTCCTACCCCCTCCCCCCCCTGCGACAGCAGCCATGGCAGTGAAACGAGAGCGCAGAGGGCCCCCCTGATCATACCTGTGAGAGGATGGACGATGGCACAGATAATTCAGCGGCCATCTGACTACATAGGATGTCACTACCCAAGCAAGTGAGCATGCAGAGGGCCATTTGCACAAGTGACCTGGAGGGACTCCCTGCCTTCATCTCCAATGCATACTGCCACTGTGTGCCTGGGTCATCTGCCCTGTCTTCCTCATCTCCCTCTTGCTTCTCCGGCTGCTCCTGCTCCTCCTCTCCTGTCACCTGTGTAGAAAAAAAAACATTTCGCTACACATTGCACTCCTCCTCCTCCTCCTCCTCCTCCAGTTTAGCCCCTACAGGGCTCATGTGGCGTGAGATGTAGGCGCCACGTCTCCAGTCCCCTGACCAGCCAGATGTACCAGCATCTGTTCCAGGATATAAAGCAGTGGAATGACATTGTTCATCCCGCATTCCTGGCGACTGACAAATAACGTGGCATCATCAAAGGGCATGAGCAAACGGCAGGTGTCATGCATGAGCTGCCACTGGCTGACATCAAAGTTACACAGGGGAGTACTCCTGTCCACTTGGATCATCAAGAAATCATTTATGGCCTTTCTCTGTTCGTATAGTCGGTCCAACATATGGAGGGTGGAATTCCAACTGGTGGAAACGTCGCATATCAACCTATGTTGCGGGATGCCGTTCTTCTGCTGCACCTCAAGGAGAGCGTGCTTTGCAGTGTATGAGTCACTGAAGTGCATGCAAAGTTTCCTGGCCATTTTTAGGATGTCTTACAGATGAGTGGAAGACTTCAGGAACCACTTGACAACCAGATTGAACACGAGCGCCATGTCTCAGCCCTCCTTGACGCAGCACCGACACCATGTTTTTCCCGTTGTCTGTCACCATGGTTCCGATTTTAAGTTGTCGCGGAGAAAGCCAGGATTCGATTTCTTGATGAAGGACACGGAGCAGTTCCTCCCTGTGTGACTCAGTTCGCCCAGGCAAGCGAGGTGTAGAACAGCGTGACACCGCTGTGCCCTGCACATGTGGTATGCTGGAGGAGCACTGTGAATTGTCCATGCAGTGGAGGCTGAGGACACAGTGGAGGATGAGGAGGCAAAGGCGGACATTGTCGCAGGACTAATAGCGTGAGAACATAGAGGCGGAAGTGGCATCACCTAGCCAAGTTGCTGGTTTGGCTGGGCAGGAACCACATTTACCCAGTGGGCTGTAAAGGACATATATTGTCCTTGACCGTAGTTACAGCTCCACACGTCGGCGCTGCCGTGCACTTTGGCACACACCGACAGGCTCAAGGACTGGCCCAACTTCTGTTCTACATATTTGTGCAGGGCTGGTACTGCCTTTTTGGCAAATAAATTACGGCTTGGGACTCCCCACCTCGGCTTGGCACAAACCATCAGTTCTCTGAAAGGTGCAGAGTCCACCACTTGGAAAGGGAGGGACTACAGCACCAGCAACTTGGCCAGGAGCACATTCAGCTTCTGTGCAATTGAATGAGTGCACGCATACTGTTGTCTCTTCAGTGATTGATTGCTGATGGAATGACTGACGAGGAGTAGGAGGGAGAGGATCAGGAGCATCAGGACCGGTAGATGATGGGAAGGACAGACAGCATACTTCGGCTGAGGTGGTGGAGCCTTGACTGCCTGAAATTGAGTGCGTGCCACTGGGTGATGCAGCAGTTGCTTTGGCAGGCTGGACCACCACATTGGAGCCATGGTTCTCCCAGGCCACTTTATGGTGACTCTGCATATGTTGACGTAGGGCGGTGGTGCCAACATTGGCACCCTTGCCACGCTTCACCTTCAGCCCACAGATTCGGCAAATGGCCATGTTCACCTCCTCCAGCGGCTTAACAAAAAACTGCCACACCGCCGAGTAGGTGATTTTACCCTTAACAGTCCGCACTCACTGACTGCTACCACCGCTACCTCCATCCTGCCGCTAGTGTGAAAATAGCCTCACATAAATAAGAGAGGCAGTTACTCCGGAAATGTCTCATGGCGTGGGAGGAGGCCAGGATGAAGGTGGACACGTTCTGTCAAGCGCTGTATATTGGAGTCTCTGTGGGTATACAGCTTGGTGGTTACAGTCTCTAATCGGCACAAAGCATAGCAGTTACAGTCTCTATGGGGCACAATTTGGCAGTTATAGTCTTTAATGGGTACACAGCTTTGCGAGTACAGTCTTTAAAGGGGTAGGCTCATTTCAGACATTGATGGCATATTGCAAGAATATGGTGTGAGTCTCACATCTAGGACTCACTTCAATGTCCAGAACGTGCCCCTCAAAGTAAAGGAGAGCACCCCCCCCCCCCCCCCCCCCCCCCCCCCTATGCACAGCCACCTCTCCATTCACTGCTATGGGACTGTGGGAAATAGCTGAGCCAGCAGTCAACTACTCCCACAGTTGTGAATGGAGAATGGTCGTGCTTGCCTGGTATGATCTCCTTCACTTCATGGGCCCAGTTATGAAAATAGGAGCAGGTCTCAAAGGTGGGACCCGCACCTATCTGACATTTATAGCAGATCAATGTCTGAGGTGAGTCAATCCCACTGTGGTCACTGTCCCTACAGGCACACGGCTTAGTGGTTACAATATCTAGGAGCACATGGCTTGATAATTACAGGCTCTGATGGCCACTCTGCTTTGTGGTTACAAATAATGGCACACAACTTGGCAGTTGTAGTCTCTATTAATGTCACAGAGGAACTCACGGTACAAGGACCTGGTACTCTCTCTATGTCTGCTCACACTCTCAGGCTGGGGCAGCCTCCTCTGTACAGAGTAGAACCTCAGGTCCCTTATAATGCCCCTGAGGTGCACCAAACACCTCATTATACAGTTGGCTTCATCTTATCACAGGGCCCATGCTGCACAATGCTACTGTATCCACACACATGACCAGTGTTAAGAACAGCCCACTGTTTACAGTGCAAAACACAATAATTACACGTTAAAAGGCACAAGGTCTGTAAAATACATGTATATTAACACGGAACAGAAAACAATATACAGTAAACGCCAATACGCACAATCGTGATTAAAAGGTGGTATCAGATTAGTCACGAATGGGTTTACGTCTATTTTTATTTTACATTCTTGGTACGGGGGTTTATTACTAGTGATTGGATTATAATTGGATTTTTTTGTTTCAGGAAAGCCATACATTTTTTTCTCGTGTAAGGCCAGCCTGTTAACTTCACCGGGGCTGAGACATTTGGACATAAAGATGTTTGGACACGCAGGTTTTATCCGCCATAATTGATAGGCTTTGTGTTTTCTTTAAAGGCATCTTATTTATGGTGGAGGAGGCGGCTGCTTTCCTTCACTCACGTACTAATAAACAGAAGAATGGAGATTGTGGACAGTTTGGAGATTAGGCAGAAGATACAGTTAACTAGTAATAAAAGTCAATTGACTTCACATCTGAATAATGTCTCTGTCAGGAAAGGACTCCAACCGCAAAACAAAGCAGACCTCCTCAGCATATAATGTGATAATTACAACACGTCGGCATGCCAAGAACACTGTGAGCAGCCACAGGGCCCACTGTAAGCAAACCGGGGATGGTCTACTGTCCATACGGGGTTGGTAGAAGTCACAATACACAACTCCAATTCCAAAAAAGTTGAGATGTTGCATAAGATGTAAATAGATGTCAATAAAACATAATGCAATGAATAAAACATCTCATAGACCCATATTTTACTCACAATAGGTCATAGAACACATATCAGATGTTGAAAATTAAACATTTTACTATTTCATGAAAAAAATTAACTAATTTAGAACTTGATGGCAGCAACGCATCTCAAAAAAGTTGGGACAGGGCCATGTCTGCCACTGTGTAGGAAGTAAGGGAACCAATTGTTGGAGTTTTGGAAGATAAATGTGTTTCCATTCTTGACTGATGTAGGAAGGATTGTAGCGGCTCAACAGTCCTGGGGCTTCTTTGACGAACTTTTTGTCTCATGATGCACCAAATGTTTTCTCTTGGTGAAAGGTCTGGACTGCAAGCGGGCCAATCTAGCACCCAAACTTTTCTTCTCTAAAGTCATGCTCTTGTGATGGATGCAAGGCCCTCCCTGAAAGAGACAATGTCTGGATGGGAGCATATGTTCTTCTAAAACCTCTATATGCTGTTTAGCATCAATACTGCCTTTCTAGAGGTGTAAGGTGCCCACACCATAGGCACTAATGCAACCCTAAACCATCAGAGATGCAGGCTTTTGAAGTGTGCGCTGATAACATGTTGGATGGTCCCTCTCATCTTGAGTCCACAGGACATTGCATCCATGGCTTCCAAAAATAATTTCATATTTTGATTCATCTGACCACAGAGCAAGTTTCCATTTGCCTCAGTAAATTTAAAATAGCTTTGGCCCAGAGAAAATGTTGACATATGTCTTCTTGCATTTGTGGATTACACAGCTAACTGGGTTCACAAACAATGATTTCTGGAAGTGTTGCTGAGCCCATGCAGTGAGTTCCAGTACAGGATCAGTCCTGTTTTTAATGCAATGCCACCTGAGGGCCCGTACAGGTATCCAATATTGACCATTGGCCTTGTCCCTTGTGCAAATTGATTTCTCCAGATTCTCTGAATCTTTTGATGTTAATATGTACTGTAGATAGTAGGATATTCAAAGTTTTAGCAATTTTATGTTGAGTAACATTTTTCTTAAATTGTTCCACATTTTTAACCATCATTTTTTGCAGATTGGTGAACCTCTGCCCATCTTTGCTTCTAATAGACTTAGTAGCAAATTGCTCTTCCAGCTCTTTTTATTAGTACCGTGAGTATAATTTATAGGGTCCCATAGCAAAATAAGATAGGATCGCCACATGGCTATTGAGGAAGCCAATCGATCATTGCGAAAGGCCAGAACCTTTGCGCCACAATTTGCACCAGAAATACTCCTATCTTAGACGTATTTCTGTAGATAAATGAGTTGGGGCCGGTGCAATCTATAAAAACTCAACATCCACCATACATAAATGCTGCAAGTTGGGCTTCTAAAATCCTGGTTCACAAAGGAGGGAGCAAATCTGGGGGAATTAAGGTTCTAGAAAGTTATCTGTCTGGATGAAACAACAGCTGATAAAAACAGTGACATCAGGGTAACTTGGTAATTATGATCCGATCACTGCATTGCATTAAAATATTATTGGTATTAAAATATAGTGGACGGGGGAAGCAGGACTCACAGACTTTCTCTATGAACAGGCAGGAGAAGTAGGACTCACAGGCTTTCTATAGAATTGGGTAAGGGAAGCAGGACTCACAGGCTTTCTCTAGAAGTGGGCACGGGAAGCAGGACTCACAGGCTTTCTCTATGAGTGGACAAAGAAGCAGGACTCACAGGCTTTCTCTAGGAGTTGGCGAGGGAAGCAGGAATTTCTGTATGAGAGGGCAGGGGAGGCAAAACTCACAGGCTTTCTCTATGGACTGGCAGGGGATGAAGGACTCACAGGCTTTCTCTATGAGTGGGCAAAGAAGCCAGACTCACAGGCTTTCTCTGTAAATGGGTGGGGAAAGTAGAACTCACCAGCTTTTTCTATGAGTGGGCAGGAGAAGCAGGACTTACAGGCTTTCTCTATAAATAGGTGGGAAAATTAGGACTCACAGGTTTTCTCTTTAAGTGGGTGGATGAAGCAGGACTCTCAGGCTTTCTCTAGGAGTAGGCGGGGGAAGCAGGACTCAAAGGCTCTCTATGAATGGTAGGGAAAAGGAGGACTCACATGCTTCCTCTATGAGTGGGCGGGAGAAGCAGGACTCACAGTCTTTCTCTATGAGTGAGCAGAAAAAGCAGGACTCTCAGGCTTTCTTTATGAGTGAAAAGGAAAAACAAGACTCTCGGGCTTTCTCTATGACTGAGAAGGAAATGCAGGACTCACAGGCTTTCTTTATGAGTGAGCAACAGAAGCAGGACTCAAAGGCTTTCTCTATGAGTGAGCTGGAGAATCAGAACTCAGAGGCTATCTCTATAACAGGACTCCAGCTTTTGTCTTTGAGTGGGTGGCAGAAGCTGAACCCACAGCCTTTCTTTCTTAGTCCTGGCAGCAGTCATCAGCTTTTTTTTCATCAAACTGCTGAAAGAAATCACAGAAATCTACACATATCCCTCTGCTCACTGTCTCCCCTTCTATCCTATACTGTCCCTACATAGGCTACCATTCAGATATTTAGCTGGGCATAGACTTTAGAGGTCACATAATTTTACTATAGGGATCATCTAAGTATAATACCCCTTTATTGCACTGATGTGTCAGGCCCACATGATCACCTTGTAAAATCTTCCTAGAAATAACTTCCACTTCCTTGACCTCACATGGTAGTCACATTTAGTCCAGTCCTTCTCTGCTTCCACTTACCAGACAGGCCGTAGTCCTGCATTTAACAAAAGCTGCTTTCAAGACTTCTGCCTTTTTATATGGCTGGAAAGTAGTTGCTGAGCTGCGTTCTGCGGGTCGGCTGCAGGCGCTCCATTCACACATACTTCTGTGGTTGTTAAAACAATTTTTGTCCTCATTTCATTGCCCACAAAATGAGTGATTTTTGTAATATGACCCTCAGCTAGAAGATGGCTCATGAGCCTGCCCAAACTTTATAGTCAATTGCTTCACAGCGATCACTGAAGCAAAAAAAATATATTTATTTTTTTATCTAAAATTCCTTTAATCAGAGTCCGGCACCTAATTCTAGTAAAATAATTCCCAAACCATATTAGGTCCTGTAAATATCGATAAGTAGTGATGGACGAACATCGGCCAGGACGGTTTACGAACGTCCGTTCGCGATCAAATGTTCGCAAACCGCGCGTTCGTGGCGGGCCCTATTGACTTTAATGGCAGGTGAACCTGAAAAACCTTCAGGTCATAGTTGCAGCCACCAAATACTTACTAGAAGTGCACAAATAGTCCCACAACATGGACAGTGGCAAACCAGAGGGGGATCATTGGCAAAAATTCCCACAAGAAATATGTATTTTAATCAGGAGCCATTTTTATGCGTCTTAAATGGAAACTCTCAAAATTTTTTATTTTAGGCTACGGGAGTACAAGCCACAAAAATTAGGCATTCACTTGACAGAAAAGAACTTGTGATTACGTGACTGAAGGTACATTAGGCGGTCACTGGCTAAAAATTTTACTGTAGGTCAGTACAGGCCACAAAAATTAGGCATTCACCTGACAGAAAATAACTTGTGATGATGTAGCTGGAGGTACATTAGGCGGTCACTGGCTAAAAATGTTACTGTAGGCCAGTACAGGCCCCAAAAATTAGGCATTCACCTTACAGAAAAGAACTTGTGATTACAGAAAAGAACTTGTGATTATGTGGCTGAAGGTACGTTAGACGGTCACTGGATTAAAATTTGACTGTAGGCCAGTACAGGCCCCAATAAATTGGGCATTCACCTGACAAAAAAAGAACTTGTGATTATGTGGCTGGAGGTACTGGATAAAATTTTTACTGTAGGCTACTGGAGAGCTACAGAGAGCAGACCGGTGTGGGCGGCATGTGGAGCTAATTTGGTAATAATTTATTGTGGGCTTTACAAACTTAAAATACCTTTTGAAAAAAAAATAGTCATAGGAAAATATTGCATTTAGATGAAGAACCTAAGAAGTTTATTATTGGTGTTGCCCCGGTCTGGTGGGGGCCCATTCTTGGGAACACATTCCTGCTGCAAACAAAGAACCTGCTGCTGTCAGAGGTGTCTAAGTTTATTTTTGGTGTTGCCCCGGTCTGGTGGGGACCTATTCCTGGGAACACATTCCTGCTGCAAACAAAAAACCTGCTGCTTTCAGTTCCTGCTGAGTTAGGCCAAGTTATGTGTAGGCCTTATACTCGACCGTTACCATGTACCTGCTGCTGCTGTCTGTCCTGATTATGCTGAGTTATGTGTAGGCCTTATACTCCACCATTACCTTTACCTGCTGCTGCTGTCTGTCCTGATCCTGCTGAATTATGTGTCGGCCTTATACTACAGCGTTACCATTTACCTGCTGCTGCTGCTGTCTGTCCTGATCCAGCTAAGTTAGGCCCAGCTATGTGTAGGCCTTATACTATAGCATTACCATTTACCTTACTGCAACCTTATTACACAAAAACATAACAATTTAAAAAAACGAAAGTACACATTAGAACTGAACAAAATGTTTATTTACAGTTTGGGAAACAAATATGCCTCTATGGCAAGTTTGTCTTGAAGGTCTAAAAGCTCCTGGATTCTGTGACGGTGCTGCTCCTCTATCTGCTGCACCTTTCTGTCAAAAATCAGCTGCTGCTTCCTCTGCTGCTCCCTGAGTTCCTGCTTTAATTTTAGGTGCTCCTGTTGCAGCAGCCTTATTTGTTTTTTTAATTGAATTTGTACTGTTAGTAAAAAAAAAAAGAAGAATGAAAATGACTTGCAATTCAGATTAAGAGGCAATTAGTGCATTGTGTGGAGTATATGTTAAAACACTTCCAATTTACATTTCAATTAGTTAGTTTATGATATTTATGATGATTATACAGTTGGTTAATTAGTGATAGTTCAGTAGAGTATATATATGGGGTGTTTCCTGAATGGGGAGAAAATGGGGAACATATACTGGGGTGCATTTTGTCCTGTTACCCCTTGTCCTCTTGTAAAAGTGAAAAATTGGGGACTGCTAGTTGTAATGGATCTCCTGGCACCCCGACTGGGAATCTCCATTGATGGATGCTCCTAGTGCTTCCCGAGGGCTCCAAGCACTCTGCTCGACACCGTAACCACCACATGAACAAAGAACAGGAACAGCTCTTACAAGAGCTAGGGGTTATAGCCAGGGGAGTATACAGCGTATATCAATCCTCACACACATGAGACGAGGCTCTATGTTGAAGGTAAAACAGGAACTCTTTATTGACCACACACGCATTGACTTTTATACACATTTTCCAACAAGGGTGCCACCCCTGTGGACCTGGTTGGGAACTGAGGACATAACATAGCAGCCAATCATTTACAGTTTTACAGTTTAAACACAAAAACTATACATTCAACAAACACAATGGCATTGCCTGTGACGCAATTAATAACAGAATAGGCATTGCCTGTGACGCAATCAACAAAATACAATTACCAAAACACAATAGGCTCTGCCTGTGATACAATTACCAAACATAATGGGCCAGATTTATCATTAGCTCAATAATGGAGTAAAAAAGTCGCAAATTTTTGCGCAATCGCTTGAACTGCGCAAAAATTTGCGACTTTTTTCTGCTCTGCACTATGCTCGTCAGTTTTCTGAAAGTGGGCGTGTTTTCTTATGTAAATGAATCTCTAGAAAGATTTACTATTCGGACTATTTAAAAAGTCGCAAAAAAGTCGCAATTTCACTCCAGTGAGGACCATGCTTATCTTATGAGACTTTTTAATAGAACATGCGACTTTTTCATAAAAACTTGCGACTTTTTCGTAAAGATGTGCGACTTTTGTAAAGCTGCTTACTGACGGATAAACTGCTACCGTCAAACCACATTTATTACAGTCTTAAACTTACTTTAGCCATATGTTAAAGTGGAGTGAGCTGTCAGAGTCATGATAAATCTGGCCCAATGTGCTAACTTAATCACTCACAGGCAGAAAACACAAATTTTTACCAAAACACAGAAAACACCTCAAAACCCCACATATCCCCATAATTTATACATCCATGGATAGCTCTGATATGGTCGAACAACATATCCAAAAACCACCCAGATCCGAGCAGGGGTTCCCGAATTCCATGGAAGTCACATTTGGCCGACCGCAAGCATGGATTTCCTGCCCAAAACAGTTCCAGAGATTTAGGCTGTGCGGCCGGTCTGTCTTCTCCTTCAAAATTAGTACTTGCTGAAAAATACCCTCTCCAACACTTTAAATGTTCGTACGGAGGTGCTGTTTACGAAAAGGGGTCACTTGTTGGGGTTTTTAATTTCTGGGGACCTCAGGAATTTATTTAATGCGACATGGTACCTAATAAAAATGTCTGCCAATTCAGGTCAGCCAAATCCATATTTTGCTGTTTGACTCTAGAGCCCTGCTGTTTGCCCAAACATCATTTTTTTTAATCACATATGGGGTGCTGACGTATTCGGTGGGAAATGGGTAACAAAATGTAGGGTGCATTTTGTCCTGTTACCCCTTGTAAAAGTGAAAAATGTTGTTGTAAAGCAACTTTTCCTGGAAAAATAAATTATTTTTCATTTTCACAGCCAAGTGTTTCCTAATTCTGGGAAACGCCTGATTGGCCAAAATGCTCACTACACACCTTGAAATATTTGATATACAGTACAGACCAAAAGTTTGGACACACCTTCTCATTCAAAGAGTTTTCTTTATTTTCATGACTATGACAATTGTAGATTCACACTGAAGGCATCAAAACTATGAATTAACACATGTGGAATTATATACATAACACACAAGTGTGAAACAACTGAAAATATGTCATATTCTAGGTTCTTCAAAGTAGCCACCTCTTGCTTTTATTACTGCTTTGCACACTCTTGGCATTCTCTTGTTGAGCTTCAAGAGGTAGTCACCTGAAATGGTTTTCACTTCACAGGTGTGCCCTGTCAGGTTTAATAAGTGGGATTTCTTGCCTTATAAATGGGGTTGGGACCATCAGTTGCGTTGTGGAGAAGTCAGGTGGATACACAGCTGATAGTCCTACTGAATAGACTGTTAGAATTTGTATTATGGCAAGAAAAAATCAGTTAAGTAAAGAAAAACGAGTGGCCATCATTACTTTAAGAAATGAAGGTCAGTCAGTCCGAAAAATTGGGAAAACTTTGAAAGTGTCCCCAAGTGCAGTCACAAAAACCATCAAGCGCTACAAAGAAACTGCCTCACATGCGGACCGCCCCAGGAAAGGAAGACCAAGAGTCACCTCTGCTGCGGAGGATAAGTTCAGCCAAATCACCAGCCTCAAAAATCGCAGGTTAACATCAGCTCAGATTAGAGACCAGGTCAATGCCACACAGAGTTCTAGCAGCAGACACATCTCTAGAACAACTGTTAAGAGGAGACTGTGTGAATCAGGCCTTCATGGTAGAATATCTGCTAGGAAACCACTGCTAAGGACTGGCAACAAGCAGAAGAGACATGTTTGGGCTAAAGAACACAAGGAATGGACATTAGACCAGTGGAAATCTGTGCTTTGGTCTGAGGAGTCCAAATTTGAGATCTTTGGTTCCAACCACCGTGTCTTTGTGCGACGCAGAAAAAGTGAACGGATGGACTCTACATGCCTGGTTCCCACCGTGAAGCATGGAGGAGGAGGTGTGATGGTGTAGGGGTGCTTTGCTGGTGACACTGTTGGGGATTTATTCAAAATTGAAGGCATACTGAGCCAGCATGGCTACCACAGCATCTTGCAGCGGCATGCTATTCCATGCGGTTTGCGTTTAGTTGGACCATCATTTATTTTTCAACAGGACAATGACCCCAAACACACCTCCAGGCTGTGTAAGGAGAGTGATGGGGTGCTGCGCCAGATGACCTGGCCTCCACAGTCACCGGACCTGAACCCAATCAAGATGGTTTGGGGTCAGCTGGACCGCAGAGTAAAGGCAAAAGGGCCAACAAGTGCTAAGCATCTCTGGGAACTCCTTCAAGACTGTTGGAAGACCATTTCAGGTGACTACCTCTTGAATCTCATCAAGGAGAATGCCAAGAGTGTGCAAAGCAGTAATCAAAGCAAAAGGTGGCTACTTTGAAGAACCTAGAATATGACATATTTTCAGTTGTTTCACACTTTTTTGTTATGTATATAATTCCACATGTGTTAATTCATAGTTTTGATGCCTTCAGTGTGAATCTACAATTTTCATAGTCATGAAAATAAAGAAAACTCTTTGAATGAGAAGGTGTGTCCAAACTTTTGGTCTGTACTGTACATGTTATGGATACAGAATTATATTGCTGTGTGCACATATTTACCCTCCTGGCGGGGCTGGTGACATCCTCCTCCTCTTCATCAGGATCTGGGGGAGGGAAACTGGGTCCTGGGAGGGTCCGGCTTCTTCAGTTTTCACCTCCACCACTTTGCCCACATCAGGTGGGGGTGGCGTATCCTGCTGCTGGGAGGGTCCCGCCTTCTCTCCCTCCTTCGCGAGCACCACCACTACCTCCAGATCCTCTGTGGAAGACCTGCAGCGGATGGATGGAACGGGAACACCTGTAATCACACAATGTTCAGAATTTAAACAAACAACTCAGAACTCATATAAAAATCCAAATTAAGTGGGGGATGTATGTAATGTAATGATGGACGGGTCCTTTTACTGGAGTACAGAATGATGATTGCAGTTAATGTATACAGGTCCTTCTAAAAAAAATTAGCATATTGTGGTAAAGTTCATTATTTTCTGTAATGTACTGATAAACATTAGACTTTCATATATTTTAGATTCATTACACACCAACTGAAGTAGTTCAAGCCTTTTATTGTTTTAATATTGATAATTTTGGCATACAGCTCATGAAAACCCAAATTTCCTATCTAAAAAAATTAGCATATTTCATCCGACCAATAAAAGAAAAGTGTTTTTAATACAAAAAAAGTCAACCTTCAAATAATTATGTTCAGTTATGCACTCAATACTTGGTCGGGAATCCTTTTGCAGAAATGACTGTTTCAATGCGGCGTGGCATGGAGGCAATCAGCCTGTGGCACTGCTGAGGTGTTATGGAGGCCCAGGATCCTTCGATAGCGGCCTTAAGCTCATCCAGAGTGTTGGGTCTTGCGTCTCTCAACTTTCTCTTCCCAATATCCCACAGATTCTCTATGGGGTTCAGGTCAGGAGAGTTGGCAGGCCAATTGAGCACAGTAATACCATGGTCAGTAAACCATTTACCAGTGGTTTTGGCACTGTGAGCAGGTGCCAGGTCGTGCTGAAAAATGAAATCTTCATCTCCATAAAGCTTTTCAGCAGATAGAAGCATGAAGTGCTCCAAAATCTCCTGATAGCTAGCTGCATTGACCCTGCCCTTGATAAAACACAGTGGACCAACACCAGCAGCTGACATGGCACCCCAGACCATCACTGACTGTGGGTACTTGACACTGGACTTCAGGCATTTTGGCATTTCCCTCTCCCCAGTCTTCCTCCAGACTCTGGCACCTTGATTTCCGAATGACATGCAAAATTTGCTTTCATCCGAAAAAAGTACTTTGGACCACTGAGCAACAGTCCAGTGCTGCTTCTCTGTAGCCCAGGTCAGGCGCTTCTGCCGCTGTTTCTGGTTCAAAAGTGGCTTGACCTGGGGAATGCGGCACCTGTAGCCCATTTCCTGCACACGCCTGTACACGGGGGCTCTGGATGTTTCTACTCCAGACTCAGTCCACTGCTTCCGCAGGTCCCCCAAGGTCTGGAATCGGTCCTTCTCCACAATCTTCCTCAGGGTCCGGTCACCTCTTCTCGTTGTGCAGCGTTTTCTGCCACACTCTTTCCTTCCCACAGACTTCCCACAGAGGTGCCTTGATACAGCACTCTGGGAACAGCCTATTCGTTCAGAAATTTCTTTCTGTGTCTTACCCTCTTGCTTGAGGGTGTCAATGATGGCCTTCTGGACAGCAGTCAGGTCGGCAGTCTTACCCATGATTGCGGTTTTGAGTAATGAACCAGGCTGGGAGTTTTTAAAAGCCTCAGGAATCTTTTGCAGGTGTTTAGAGTTAATTAGTTGATTCAGATGATTAGGTTAATAGCTCGTTTAGAGAACCTTTTCATGATATGCTAATTTTTTTAGATAGGAATTTTGGGTTTTCATGAGCTGTATGCCAAAATCATCAATATTAAAACAATAAAAGGCTTGAACTACTTCAGTTGGTGTGTAATGAATCTAAAATATATGAAAGTCTAATGTTTATCAGTACATTACAGAAAATAATGAACTTTATCACAATATGCTAATTTTTTTAGAAGGACCTGTATATTGTGAGGGGTAGCTTTCTTTCAGGGGGTCATTCTCCCGGATACGTCTTCAGGACACCAGGTTTAAGGTCCAAAACAATAAACACTCGCCCGTCCACGCTCTAACTAATACATTAAAGTCCCTGACTCACCTATTAGGTAATGTTCACACCCTGTGAACCGATGCGGCTTTCCCAGCCAATGTCCCACAGCCTTCTGGCTGTAAAGAGAACCGTTCACACACGGTCTCAAGTCCAATGTCTCTTGTGGGGGATTAAGGCTCAGTAGTCCACCTGACTATAGCCCTGCGACCCTCCCAGGCGTCGCTGTGGCCTCCAACTCCAGGCTACCACCCAGCCTCGTGGCCGCTCAGCCTTGCTTGGCTGAGACCACACTCACATAGACTGCAGGCCTCTGTCACAGTCTCTGTCCCAAGACAACACTTCCCCCAGTCTGACACACTGGGAGGTGCTTTATCCCAGCCTGGGTACATCCAGTAGTGTTGAGCGCGAATATTCAAATAGCGAATTTTAATCGCGAATATCAGCACTTTGAGAATTCGTGAATATTTAGACTATAGCGCTAAATATTCGTAAAATTGAATATTCATATTTTATTTTATTTTTTTAACACAGTACACATAAGGTGATCATCCCTCCCTTCTTCTAGTGTGGGCCAATGAGAAGGCTTTGTCACAGCTTAGCAACATCCCTAGCAACCAATAGAAAAGTTGCCTACCCCTTACTATTGCCAAAAATTGGCAAGCGCAAATATATAGGAGCACTCTATCTGCATATAAAGCTATTCTAATGTTCTGCCGTGCCAACCATTTTCTCCAGTCTCAGGAAACTTATACCAGCTTGAAAAATTTTGCATAAGTGACCCACGCCTGTATTTTGCGCGCATTACGCGAATATTACATTACCAATTTTCACAATCAAGAATATAATCTCGAATTTACGAATATATGACAAATATTCTACAAAATATTCGCAAAATATCACGAATTCGAATATTGCCACTGCCGCTCATCACTAACCTCTAGCTGGTCTCACCTGTGGTGGAATAGGGGTGTGGACCGTACTATCCACCCCTTCCTTGCCTCTAACCTGTGTGAGGTCTGTCACTGCCTCACAATATACACACACATACGTATACTGATTTATGTGTGTGTGAAACGTACGAAATCAGCCGGTTACATCATACATCTGATTCTGTACCTCCATGTGTGTATAAATATATATATATATAGACTCACAGCGAGGTAGAGATGTATGATGTAACCGGCTGATTTGATACGTGTCACACCAGGTACTTAGTAATCATTTGTAAAGGGATGAAATACTTATTTGCATAACTGTATATATACATTACAGAGTGTTGGCGAGAGATACAAAAGTAATGTAAGCATTGTACACGGGTCCGGTCATAGCCCCTCTCCAACATGCGCTGCAGGATAAAGATGCAAGCATAGAATCCCACATTTTTTAACTAAAAGTATTTAAAATAATGTCCTCAACAACACAGCTAAAAGTTTTTAAGTCTTTGTAGGGGAAATATTAGATTTAATGTTACCGTTATAAGATCGGATTGTATTGCGATTGTATGTGTGTGGGGTCTGAGCAATCGGATATTGGCTAGCTGAGCAGAGATGTACCTGTCTAGTGAAGTGACGGTACGGTATGGGGTGTACAGTTGGTTCGCCTCCCCGTGGTGCACCCTGGGTAACTCTAAATGAACCAGCAAATATTGGCCGTCAGACAAAGAAAGCTTCTCCTGAGTCCTGACCAACAGGACACAAACTCTAATCTATAGACTCTGTGTGTGTGTGAGTGTGTGTGTTAGGGTGGCCACTTGCAGAGCCCCAAAAAGGAGGACAGCGTACCGGGGACAGTGGTTATAACAGCATGATCTAATTAAATAATTATACTTTATACCAGCTGTACATTTATAATGATATATAGATGATGCCCAAGTTATTCCAGCTTAGTCCATATATAATTTATACTCGGATATATAGTCCTGTAAGTACCTGGGGCAGTGGGATCTGTGCTAACCTTGTGCCTAGTGGGCTGAGTGCTTATTCTGCTGGCACTTCAAGCACTGGATGTTCTGGACCAGCATGGAACTATAGATGGCAGGCAGTGCCAGTGAGCATTGATCAGAGTGGCACCCGCGCTCCGCAGCCGCTCCCGTCGGACGTGCCACGCAGCAGCGCTGATGACGTTGTGACATCACGTCATACAGCTCACTGTGCAGTCTGGACATGCTGCCAGGCCCTGCTCCTAGTGATGGGGATACGTAAAGCCATCCTGACCCGTGCCAACTGCCAACACTCGTGTAACCACAAAAAAAGAAGAGTGTGTGTGTGTGGTATATACTGTGTGGCAGGAAAATGGATGTGCAATGTGCATGTGAGAGATATTTCTCTGCTGTCTATACATACATGCTACAGACATAGTGCTGTTATGTCACAACAATACTTAGCGCACCAATCAGTAATATGTACTTAGACCTAATCATATTTGAAGTTGCATGTATTGCGATTGCTCATCATTAATGCCGATTTGCGCAATCACAAATATATTGGAACACTCTATCTGCATATAAAGCTATTGTTCAAACAGTGCTGTAATGTAAAATTACTTACAGTGATCAGGAGTTCTTCCTCTCATTTGCGAAAGTTGCTGCCAACCATCTTCTCCAGTCTCAGGAAATTTCTGGCAGTATGACAACTAGCAAAACTAGGCCACACCTGTATCGCGCATGCGCATTACGCGCATACTGCATTGCCGATTTCGCAATCAAGAAAACCATCTTGAATTCTCGAAAATATGACAAATATTCTACCGAATATTCCCTCAATATTGCAAATTCGAATATTGCCCCCTGCTGCTCTAAAATGGCCAGAGATTTTCCTGGCCTGCCGCCAGTGTATTTGGCAACGAATCGCGGTCAAATTGAGCGGTGTTAGCCACTGATCGGCCTGTGACCGCAGAGCTGAAAGCAGTGCAGGAACAGTGTGGCTATTGGCTTCCAGGCCGCAGCACAGCATGGCAACATCTCACCTGGGACGTCAAATGTTCTGAGGAGCTTGGGAGGTGCAGCGGAAGAGGCGGTAGCAGTGGAAAAGGAGGAGTCAGCCAAGGAGGAGACGGAGGAAGGAGAAGGAGGAGGAGGAGGAGAAGAAGAGGCAGGCCCGCATGCAATCCGTAACACCAAATCCACACCAAATCCACACGGGAGCCACGGGTTACATGCTTGACTGCCGTCAGAAGGTTCACCCAGTGGGCAGTGAAAGTTATATACCCTCCCTGACCGTGTTTGCTAGACCACGTGTCTGTGGTCAGATGTATCTTGGCACCGACACTGTGTGCCAGAGATATATTCACTTGCTGCTGAATGTTGCCATATAGCAGCCATATAGCTCTGGGATGCCCTTCTGGGAGAAATATTTCCTTCTGGGGACCTTCCATTGCGGTGTGCCAATGGCCAAAAAATTTCTAACGGCCTCCTAGTTCACCAGTTTATATGGCAATAGTTGGCGGGCTAGCAATTCTGACAAGCCAGCGGTCAGCCGTTGGGCAAGAGGGTTATCTGGCATCATCAACTTTTTACGCTCAATATTTGGTAGAAACAGGTATATCAAACCCCTTAATCAGTATTTTGTGGAAGCAGGTATATTGCAGGCCTCAATCAATATTTGGTGGAAACAGGTATATATCGAACCCCTTAATCAGTATTTTGTGGAAGCGGGTATATCGCAGGCCTCAATCAGTATTTTGTGGAAGCAGGTATATTAAACCCCATAATCAGTATTTTGTGGAATCAGGTGTATTGCACCCCTCAATCAATATTTGGTGGAAGCAGGTATATTGAACCCCTTAATCAGTATTTTGTGGAAGCCGGTATATCGCAGGCCTCAATCAATATTTGGTGGAAGCAGGTACATATCAATCCCCTTAATCAGTATTTTGTGGAATCAGGTATATAGCAGGCCTCAATCAGTATTTGGTGGAAGCAGGTATATCAAACCCCTTAATCAGTATTTGGTGGAAGCAGGTGTATCGCACCCCTCAATCAATATTTGGTGGAAGAAGTTATATCGAACCCCTAATCAGTATTTTGTGGAATCAGGTATATCGCAGCCCTCAATCAATATTTTGTGGAAGCAGGTATATAAAACCCGTTAATCAGTATTTTGTTGAAGCAGGCATATCAAACCCCCTAACCAGTATTTTGTGGAAGCAGGTATATCGCAGGCCTCAATCAATATTTGGGGGAAACAGGTATATCGTATCCCTTAATCATTATTTTGTGGAAGCAGGTATATCGCAGCCCTTAATCAGTATTTTGTGCAAGCAGGTATTATTTATTTATTTTATGCACTTATGTAGAGCTACTATATTCCCCAGCGCTTTACCGACATTAGCATCCAGCTGTCCCTAATGGGGCTCACAATCTAAGATCCCTATCAGTATGTCTTTGGAGTGTGGGAGGAAATCGGAGTACCCGGAGGAAACCCACGCAAACACGGTAAGAACATACAAATTCCATGCAGATGTTGCCCTTGGTCAGTTTGAATACGACCAAGGGCAACATCTGCAAGGCACTAATGCTAACTACTGAGCCACTGTGCTGCCCAGGTATATCAAACCCCTTAATCAGTATTTTGTGGAAGCAGGTATATCGCAGGCCTCAATGAATATTTTGTGGAAACAGGTATATCGAACCCCTTAATCAGTATTTTGTGGAAACAGGTAAATCGCAGTCCTCAAACAGTATTTTGTGGAAGCAGGTATATCAAACCCCTTAATCAGTATTTTGTGGAAGCAGGTATATCACAGGCCTCAATCAATATTTGGTGGAAATAGAGATATCGAACCCCTTAATCAGTATTTTGTGGAAGCACGTATATCGCAGGCCTCAATCAATATTTGGTGGAAGTAGGTATATCAAACCCCATAATAAGTATTTTGTGGAAGCAGGTAAATCGCAGGCCTCAATCAATATTTGGTGGAAACAGGTATATCAAACCCCTTAATCGGTATTATGTGGAAGCAGGTGTATTGCACCCCTCAATCAATATTTTGTGGAAACAGGTATATCGAACCCCATAAACAGTATTTTGTGGAAGCAGGTATATCACACCCCTCAATTTTTTTTTTTGCCACAACAGTTATATCACACCACCCTTTTTATTTGGGGCAACAGGTATATCGCAGCCGTCAGTCAGTATTTTGTGGAGGCAGGTATATCACACCCCTCATTCAGTTTTTTTGGGGGCAACAGGTATATCACACCCATGGCAAATAATTGTTCCAATAGTGCATGTCCCTCTATATAGCTGCAGTATCGCAGCAGAACCGCACACAACAACTGCACAATACAAATGCACTATAATATACTTTCTATGTTAGAAAGTATATTATAAGTATATCACACCCCTCAGTATATCACACCTTTCGATAGCACACCAATGCTAGTCCTTAAAACGACTTTTGTGGCCTTATTCGCTAGCGTTTGGTGTCCCTAACAGTCTGTCCCTGCTTCACAAAGCAACCTCTCCCTACACTAGCAAAACACTGAATGTAAAATGGCTGCCAGATCGGGTTCTGTGAAAGGGTGGAGGTGTGTCCATGTGCTGAAACGTCTCAGTTGGCTGTCCTGTCCCACCTGATGGATGTGTCATGGGGCAAAGTTTGCCGCAATGTAAAGGAATATGATGCCGACGGACATCGCCATATGTTCGCATGTTCGGCGAATCGCAAACGCGAAAAGTTCACTGCGAAACGACTGCCAGGTGAACCGCGAGGCCATCTCTATCGATAAGTCTATGGTCAGACACAGTCAATTTGTTGCAAATTGTTGATAAAGATTCTGCACAGAAAACTTTGCAAGTGCAGTAAGGCTACTTTCACACTTGCGGCAGGACGGATCCGACAGGCTGTTCACCCTGTCGGATCCTTCCTTCCGCTATTTCTCCATGCCGCCGGACCGCCGCTCCGTCCCCATTGACTATAATGGGGACGGTGGCGGAGTTCCGGTGCAGCACGGCAGTGCACGGCGAAAGGCCGCCGGACTAAAAGTCCTGCATGTCCGACTTTTTAGTCCGGCGGCCTCTCACCACGAAGTGCTGTACTACGCCGGAGCTTCGCCACCGTCCCCATTATAGTCAACGAGGACGGAGCGGCTAAACGGCGAAATAGCGGAAGGACGGATCCGACAGGGTGAACAGCCTGTCAGATCCGTCCTGCCGCAAGTGTGAAAGTACCCTAACGTGAAATACGGTTCAAATACAGAATATGCTATGAAACTAGCCGTAAAATGCCCTTGTGTTACATGCAGGTTAAGAGGCAGGTTTCACATGGTCATTACCATACATAACTACCATATACAGCCCACATAATACCACCAAATAGTGTCAAAATAATACTACCATATATAGTCCACAAATTACCACCAAATAGTGCCATATACAGCCCACATAATACCACCAAATAGTGCCATATAAAGCACACATAATACAACCAAATTGTGCTATATACAGCACACATAATACTACTATATAGTGCCAAGATAATACAACCATTTACAGTACAGACCACATAATTTCACCACTAAGTGCCAAAAAGATACTACTGTCATATACAGCCCACTCTAAGGGCTCATTCACACGACCATATGAATGAGTCTGCATCTGTTCCGCAATTTTGCGGAACGGGTGCGGATCCATTCATTTCAATGAGGCCGCAAAGGATGCAGACAGCACTTTTAGTTCCATTCTGCGGCCCCGCAAAAAAGATAGAGCATGTCCTATTCTTTTCCACGATCGTAGACAGGAATAGGCATCGCACACGGGCAACATTCGTGTTTTCCGGACCTTCAATTTGCGGACCGCAAAACACAGCACGGTCGTGTGAATGCGCCCTAATACTAACATGTGCTGGGAAGAAAATACTACCGTATACAGCACACATAATACCACCCTATAGTGCCAAGATAATGCTCACATATACAGCCCAAATAATACCAACAAAAAACACCAAGATAAGACTATCATATACAGCACACATAATACCACCATATTGTAAAAAGATAATACTATCATATACAGCCCAAATAGTACCACAATATAGTACCAAGTTAATACTACCATATACAGTCCACATAATACCACCACATAGTGGCAAGCTAATATTGCCATATACAGCCCACATAATAACACCATATGGCGCCAAGATAATGCTACCATATAAAGCCCACATAGTGCCACAATATACAGCCCAAATAATACAATCAAATAGTGCCATGATAATACTGCTATATACAGCACACATAACATCACCATATAGTACCAAGATAATACTTCCATATAAAGCTCAATTCACATGGTACTGTACATTTTTGCAATTTTTTTGTGTGGCATCCCCATTGAAAATCAACTATAATTTTACCATGAATTTAACCTTAAAGGGGTTGTCTGAAGATTTAGGTGATGTGTCTGGTTGGTGGGGGGGTCCAAGCTCTGGGACCCCCACTGATTACAAGAAGGGGGATCCTAAGTCCTCTGTATGAATAGAGCGGTGGTCGAGTAAGTGTGCTGCCTCCATATCCAAGCAATGCACTCAACCTTGGCTGTCCAACAGATATGGATGAAAAAGTGCAACACTGCTGCCCCATTCAATGCTCAGCTGGCAATAACTCTGGCCAAGGAAGTGTGATCTGGAGGAGACATTCCTGGGAAACCTTGGGCGAGCATTATCCTGCTGAAAAATGTCAGATGGAAGCCCTGCCATAAAAGGAACACACATGGCCACAGGATGTCCTGCACATATCGCTGACCTGTTATTGTCCCTCGTATCACTACTAGGGGTGACCGACTGTCGTATGCGATGGCCCCGCAGATCATCACACCAGGGGTTGGAGCAGGTAGGATTGAAGCTCTCACCACGAGGCCTCCATACAATACCCCAACAGATGCCAAACAGTACCAGGATAGCACTCCACGTTTCTCATTCACTACACCACTGCAAATGAAGGCTACTGCTGTCAAATAAAGGACACATAATGGGCACCATGAGACCAAATTTCCTTCTGCTAAGGACCTGGAAATGGTCCAGGCAGAGACAGGGGGTGTAATGAAGGTGCCATCAGTGCCTGGTAGGTGGACAACTAAGCCGCGGGAACTGCTCATGCTTATTAGCAGTGGTCCATCTGGACTGTCCAGAGCCTATGTACATGTCTTCACCTAACCACTGCACCCAACACCTCCCAACAACGAGGTCAGAACATTGAAAAGGCCATCCTGCTTCTCTCAGTCCAATGATGCGCCCCCTCGCAAAGTCTCAACTGGGCAAAATGTCTAGCAATCAACGATCTCTCACCAAGAGGTACACTACCCAAAAGTAGCCTCTGAGAGCCTTTTTATAGGACAGCGGGATTAGCACTTTTACCCCCTCTTATGGCAAGACCCAGTGTCTGTCAGTCCACAGATACTGTACATAACCGCATGCTGACTTTGGCAGCAATCCAACATTTCTATCTGGGCGGTATTTTTTTGTTCAATGAGTGTAATAATAATAATATAAGAAATATATATATAATGGAATTCTAAAGTAAAAGTATAATAAAATAAAAAAAAACAAGCAAGTTATTTCCGTCATTAATATTCACTCGGCAGCTATTGAACAGGATTTTCTTTAGGTCAGACTATACATGAGTCTGAGCGTAGGACACTTCCTGCGGCAGGAACACCCCGCTCATTATTACTGCCTTGTGCGCGTCCTATTGGATGGATGAACTCAGGGTTAGCAGATAATGTTATCGTGGTGAAAACAGTTTCGTATGACGCTGACATTAAAAAACAAACTTTGGCGAGATCAAAGCCTCGTAGTGTGTCCAAGTTTTGACTGAACTTAACTTTCTTTCATTTTTTTTTTTTTTCTTTTTGGAGTAATTGCCGAGACTTTAGGAAAACATGTGAAATATTTTCAACACTGAGCTACTGGCTGCTCAGATCTCCGGATTTCACTGTAAACATCTTACGAACGTTCCTACTAAAAAGGTTATATAAACAGGAGAAAATTGCTCTCCTTAAGTGCACGATGTAGGCCGCGCTCAGTGATGTCGGATTAGTGCAATGAAGCCCGGCTGATAAGGTCTCTAATTTCTCGTCTAATTGGCAGTCATACCATGTTCCGTCCTGCCGCAACACAGATGTCTACTAAAAACATTCTAGACTGTCGTGGACAGAATATCAACCGCTCAGCTACCAAATAGGAGGCCGGTGGTAATTTTAAACTGCAGCTGTGAAGGAAAATAAATAGAGATATGATAGTTTAGCTGGGTACGAGAAGGAACAGAGGCCGCTAAAAATGGCGTCGGTGACGGGACATTAAAATTAATTCAAAAATTGTAGCTGAGAAAAACAAAAAATAATTACGGTCAGGTTGGAAGTGAGAAATATAGGATGATAATAGAGCGAAATCAGCCACATCTACTCTATACCCCTCGCACATGTTCACTTAAAGGGAATCTGTCACTAGCATATTAGCAAAAAAATTTTTTTTATGAATCCATGTGTAATAAAGTACCTTGTTTCCATATGTCTTGTTTTTCTACGTCTTGTCATTTCTTAAAAAAAACGCTTTGTATGATATGCAAATGAAGCTGTAAGGAGCCCAGAGGGGCGGTATTCTTTGTCCACGGTGCCCAGGAACGCCCCTCTGAAGTGCCGTGCCCGCCTAAATTTGAAAACTAAGAACTCCTCCAAGTTAGCCTAAATCGCCTCCCAGAGGTGCGGCTAAGTGCTCCCCCCCAGCGCCGCGCTCTGCGGCAAACACCCCCAATCCTCATCTCGCCCGCATCCGAAATCCCGCGCAGCGAACACGTCACTGGGATCGGCGCATGCCTAGTGACGCTGTTGAAGCTGTTGCCCTCAGTCGTCTTATCATCGCGCAGGCGCAGGCAATCGCCGGCACTGCGCTTGCACGGGATTTCGGATGTGGGCGAGAGGAGGATTGGGGGTGTTTGCCACAGAGCGCGGCGCTGGGGGGGGAGCACTTAGCCGTGCCTCTGGGAGGCGATTTAGGCTAACTTGGAGGAGTTCTTAGTTTTCAAATTTAGGCGGGCACGGCACTTCAGAGGGGCGTTCCTGGGCACCGTGGACAAAGAATAACGCCCCTCTTCATTTGCATATCATACAAAGCGTTTTTTTGAAGAAATGACAAGACGCAGAAAAAAAAGAACAAAACATATGGAAACAAGGTACTTTATTACACATGGATTCATTAAAAATTTTTTTGCTAATATGCTAGTGACAGATTCCCTTTAAAGAGGTAATCTGAGATTTTAGTGAATTATGGAAGATACCGATCAGTAGCTATCACGCCATGTCGTGGTGGATCCAACGTTCTCGCAACGTTCTTCAGTCGCTCGAATTGAGATTTTTCATGGTTCACCAAATGTGATTCAAAATATTCCTGTTGTTATAGACAGATTTTACTTTAAGGCCTCTTGCACACGGCCGTGTGTCCCCCGTGGCCGTACTGCGGCACGCATACGGCGGGTCCGCAATACACGAGACACCGGCCATGTGCATTCCGCATCACGGATGCGGATCCATTCACTTGAACGGCTCCGCAATTCCGGAGATGCGGAACGGAGGCACAGATTGGAACCCTACGGAGTGCTTCTGTGGTGTTCCGTTCCGTGCTTCCGTTCCGCATCTTTTTGTGGAACGGACGGATCACGGACCCCATTCAAGTAAATGGAGTCGCGATCTGCATGCGGCTGGCCCAGGGTCGGTGCCCATGCATTGCAGACCGCAATTTGCGGTTCGCAGCACGGCCACTGGCAGCACACGAACCTAAGAGCTGCAGTTTGTGCTCCAGAGCTGCTCTTCAGACAGCTGTAGATATCAGAAGACATTTTGGAGCGACACAGCTTGCTTTTTGGTCACCTAGTCACCCACCTGACGCAAGTAAGCACAGACAATGCTCAACTTCTGTGGTAGCAGATCCCTCTGCCGCAACGACCTGCTAGATTTCGCCAGATTTGGCATCGCCGAGTTCTACAGTTCTCCACCAGATCCTCACTGACTACAATAGGGTACAGCGATGATCCGTCCGCTTTCTGGCATAGTTTCGGACAGACAGAAAACGTTGCATGCAACAGTTTTTGTCCAGCTGTCAGCCGGTATTTCTGCCAGATCAGGCATGCCGGTCATGTGAACATAGCCTTACTGTCCTTCTCTTCTTTACACGTTGCAATAATTTGAACTATTTGAGTACTTTTGGTTGTCACATTCGAGCATGGCAGTGAGTATCGAAATCACAAATCTATGATTTATATCACAAAATCACAGGGGCTGATTTTTCATGAGGGGATTTCTAAAGTCTGTTTGAGTTTTGTCTATGTTGCCGAAATTTGCATCCAATTTGCATCCAATTTATCAAATATCACCTGTAGTTTGATAAATTTGCTGCATTGTTATAAATATTATGTTTGTCTAGCGATGGAAGTCCAGTTTTTACACCATCCTCCTACTGGGGCGATAGTGAGCCATTTTTTGGCAAATTTTTGAAAAAATTTCAACTGATGTTGAAACTACAACTACGTTTGATAAGGCCTCATGCACACGACCGTTGTTTGCTTCCGCGTCCATTCCTCTGATTTTAGCGTTTCAGGTGCGGACCCATACATTTCTATGTAGCTGTTGAAAATGCGGATAGTGCACCGTTTGCCATCCGTGGTTCCAGTCCGTCAAAACAATATAACCTGTCCTATTCTTGTCAAGTCAATGGGACCGCAAAAAAATGCGGAGGCACACAAGATTGTCATCTGCGTCCGTGCGTCCACGTCCGTTTTATTCCTATCATTTGCATGGCAAACCTGTCTTAGACTTTCGTTTTGCCTTCCTTTATGTCTGGTGGTCCTCCAAAAATAAAGGAAGACACACGAAAACAAAAACGGAAACGGATCACGGAACAACAGAACCCCATTTTGCGGAACGGAACACAACAACGGTCGTGTGCATAAGGCCTAAATCTATTAAAAATACTGAATCATCTTGCTAATCCACTTTTCCACCTACTTTTCAAAAGTGGCCAACGTGGCATAATTATCAAAACAAGTTGCAAAAGTTAGTAAACTTGCACCGACGTATTTAGATGTAGGATTTTCGGTGCTCTTTCACACAAATGTATTTTTCTTCCGTTTCCATTTCTTTTTTTTTACAGGTCCGTATGCAGAACCATTCATTTCAATGGGGTTTTAAAAAAAAAACGGAAAGTCTGCATTCCGTGTTGGTATGTCTGCATGTCCATTCCGCAAAAAAAAATAAAAATATAGAACATGTCCTATTCTTGTCGATTTTGTGGACAAGGACAGGCATTGTTACAATGGATCCGCAAAAAAAACGGATGCAACACATGGAGGTCACACGGATGCCATCCGCCTTTTTTGCGGACTGCTAAATAAATACGGTTGTGTGCATGAGCTCTTATACCAGTTTTTGGATTTTAAAAAGTTAGGCACGCCCAAAAGTTGCAGGAAAAAGTTGCAACTTTTTGTGATCTGATGCAAGTTTCACCACTTGTACTAACGTCTTACGCAAGTTTTGCCACTTGGACTTACTCAAGGGTTATACTTAAAGATGCATCAAATTTATCAAACAACATTCAACATTTGATACATTTGGTGCAAAAAATGGCAACGCAGACTCCAGAAAAACTGACTTAAAAAATTCCCCTCATGATAACTTCCTCCCGCTGAGCCCGTGCAGTACAATTTATGGGAAATATACTTTATATAAGTATCGCCACATTCCCTGTATGCTTTATTATTGCGCCTTTGTTTGTGGAGATAATGAAACACTTTTTATGTTACGGTTTACTCCATTGTGCGCGGCTTGTTTTTTGCACATTGCGTGTCAGGGCTTTGTAGCCGTTCCAAGCATTTACAAGCATTTGTCTTGCTCTCGTTCCAGAACGCATATTTGACTCGCGCTCTACCCTTTATATCATGACGAGATGCTGAACGGGGCATGTGCATAAAAATCTCACTGCCATGTGGTCTCCATCATCAAAATTCCTTCTGCATTTGGGAACGTTGCTTCTACTATTCAGAAAGCTATTAGGAGCCGCCTCGAGAGTTCATCTCGTTTTTTCCCACAACTTGCTTCTATCTAAAACTGTTCTGCATCAGAAACGTTGTCGGCAGAGATTTAATAAGATGTCCTGGCCTTCTATGTGCATAGCTCTTGTGACGAGCGCAACTCTCCGTGTCTTCAGCATAAGGGACACCTGGTGGCCGCCTGTGTCATTGCATCAAAGAATGGTTTAACCCCTTAAAGGAGCGATTTCCATCACTGAGTGATATGGCACGTGACCAGGCCAGAATTGCGGTGGATTTTCCGTCCAGTTTTGGACAAAATTTGAGCAAATTTCATCCACATTTTTTTAAGATTTTCATAGGAAAAAAAAAAAATTGGAAGCAAAACCGCTCTCCACCTGCCTCCCACAGATCGCTACATGAAAAGGCAGCTCTCACCTCTACCCACAGTCAGGTAAGTATCGGGAACATTTGGTGCATCAGCCCATGCAATGCCTTTACTTTAGAAGCACATTGGCAAATTTTAAGCCACACCCTTTCTTTCTAAGCCCTGCCCCTTGGGTGCAAATTACGCAAGAATTCGGGCATATCCCGCTAAGTATATCTCGCAAAGTGTTTTGCAAATGTAATTTAGTCTTGCTTTACGAATGTTATAATCTTTTATATTCTTTATTGTTATTTTTTATCATTTAATTTTATTATATTGAGATCCAAATGCACATGTGTCAAGGGGGTCAAGCACAGAAAGAGACCATCAAGGCGAAACTCGAGTCAGGGCCCGGTGGGGAACCTTTAGCACTTGTCTGAGGTTCTTATTTGTACTATGCCTTTTTATCATTTACTACGATATTGCTCCTTTGGATGTAGGTGTTTCTTTCCTCCCTGTTGTAGGGAACTTGGTGGCTCGGGCCCAGGGGTGCACCACCACTGAAGCCAGGTGAGGCGGTCGCCTCAGGCAGCACCAGATAGGGGCATAAGGGGGGTCAGCCAAAGAGCCAAGGGCTGGAGGGAAGGGGTTAGGTTAAGAAATTGGCATTGGGGGTTGGGGGGACACTGTTTCAGTTTTTGCCTCAGGCAGCAGAAAGGCTAGGTGCACCCCTGCTCTGGCCATGACGAAACTGCCTCCTGTAGCAATAGTGATTTCAGAAGTGCAACGTGTTCCGGAAATTCCATGATTTGGAGCATCATTTTGTGGAGAATAGTGATTTTGTAACAGCAGCTGCTGTGCACCGCTGTTCCCCTGCTTACCGCCGCTTTCCCGGGCGCCGTGTTCAGCGGTGATCTGCTGCCAGTGCTTCCAATTCACCGCTGCATTCCTGGGCTCTGTCTGTATAGGTACTGTTGTTCTGGGATCCACTCCACAGTTTCCACTCAGCCCTGGCCAAAGCATGCTTGCTGCTTATTCCCTGCAGAACTTACTTAAGGGCCGGCGCGCATCACTTCCTGTGCTGTATGGGTTAGGTCATGTGTCCTCGCCAACCAATCCTAGCCCTCCTGCAGATATGTAAGTGGCTCAGCCCCCTTCCCAGATGCCTCAGTGTCAAGGTCCTTGTGTCCTGCTAAGGTTGCTGTTATCTCTGCTTGTGTTCCTGACTCATACTTGTATTCCTGGACCCTGCTACCTGTTTGATCCTTGCCGGCTTGCCTTGACTCTCCTGTTGCCGACCCAGATTGCCTGACCTGTACCTGTGCCGCCTGCCCTGACCTTTTGCCTGTTTGACTTCGCCTCTGCATCATCCTATGGTCCTGCACTCTTGCTCTTAGTTACGACGCCTGGTACCTCCTGGTCGGCCTCGACCAGCTGCCTCGTGTGCCTATCCTCCTCAAGAGGTAGAGACCTGGTGTTTCCCTCGGGAAAGTCTATCCCCAACATCAGGGGTACTGTGAAGATCAAGGGGTTCACTTAGACAACGCCCTTAGCCCCTCTAAGGGCGTTGTCTAAGTTGAGCCTATATTCTAGTTTTTTCAGCTCCCAATCACCTTAGAAAACCAGTAACGAGGCACAGTGGGTTCACACCCGCTGGTTCGTGACAGATTTTATCCAACCATTACTGGTTTTCCAAGGTGATTGGGAGCTGAAAAAACCTAGAATATAGGCTCAACTCCAACTTTATAGAGCAGGTGGACCTCCTTCTAAGGTTTAGAAGCTTTGCAGACCTTCGAGGAGAACAATGCGTGTGAAACTCGTTGCAAGCACTGTTTCTGGCCTTATGCTTGCCAGTATATACGGTATCTAAAGACAGTCTCATAGGACTGCTTATTGGCCGGCACTGTTTATGGTGGGCACTCTGATGGCACTGTTAAAGAAGTACTTGTCTTCTTGGTGTGTCCTTTGAAGGGGTTATCCCATGATTAGTAGTGATGAGCAGCAGGGGTCATATTCGAATTCGCGAAATTCGAATATTCGTTATATTCTACAATTTTTTTTACTTGAAAAATCGGCAAGGTAATGATTGTGTAATATGCGAATTTTCGGAATTCGAATTTTCGGATTCAAATTTTTTTATTGCAAATTTTTCAACTTACAACTATTAGACAAAGAAGATTATAGCACTATATTAGCTAAATTGCTCTATATTCGATTTTTTTTTGAATATTCGATATATTGCTATAACTTAGTTTTTTCGAATATTCGTAATATTCTAAAACAAGAATATATAGCAATATAGCGAATATTCGAAAAAAACGAATATAGAGCAAAATTCGCAAACAACACTACTCCTAAAGTCGAGTATATTGCAGCCTTCTTATTGGCCCACAAGCTAGAAGCAGGGAGGGATCATGTGTACTGATTAAAAAAAAAAAATAGAATAAAAAAAAGGGAAAAAATTAGAATATTAAAAATTACGAATATATATATAACTATATTCAAAATATTCGCAACTTTTCGAAGTACCTATATTCGCGATAGAAATTCGAAATTCGAATATTCGTGATCAACACTAATGATTAGTGTAAAAAGTGAAAATCAGACCTCCTAAAGGACATAACAATCTCTTTCTAATAAAGTTAGCCCCACATGTCTCCAGAGATCTCCCTAATCTTATTATTCCAATTGCTATGCTAGATTTACATCAAGCTGGAAGCTCATGACTGTGCCCTTTCTGTTGCAGCTCAGGGGTGTGTCCTTTCTGCTGCAGCTGAGGGGATGTGTCCTTTCTGCTGCAGCTCTCTCCCTGTCACAGCTTTGGAGGCAGCTGCAGGACGAAACTTAGCACGTGTGTCCACCTCAGCGAAGTGGATAGAGAAAGAAGAGAAAAAACTATCAGCAGGTGGAGCTATACAGATTACACATTTTATTGAATAACTCAGTGGCTATGCTAAATTTTTCATTGCATGCAATTATAAAAGTGCTGGTTCCAAAACTGTGGAATATTTTTCATGGGATAAAGTCTTTAAAGGGGTTTTCAGTTATATTTTTATTGTTGCCCTTTTCCCTTGGATAGGTCATCAGTATCTGTTTGAACAGTTACTTGTGCTCTCCTTAGTGCCACTGCCTTCTATCGGCTGACCAAGCACAGCGTCGTACATTGCATAGTGGCTGTGCTTGGTATAGCAGCTCAGTTCCATTGATTTCAATGGTTCTGAGCTGCGCCTAGACCATGTGACCGATGAACATAACATCATGTGGCCTGGGGAAAGCTATGAGAAGGTCGCAGTACTATTGAGAGAGCCAGTGCCTTCTCAAAGTTCTGATCGGCGGGGTCCACCACCAATCAGATATCAGATACTGATGACCTATCCGTTCCAGAGGATTATTTAGCACCGGTCCATGAAAAGCTAGCGGGCCGTATTACAGCTCTGTATAACTTGGATGTTGGACAAGGATGAAGAACTGAGCAGCTCGATCCTCGCACTAGACTTGTCTCACCCTGGCTCCTCCGGCATTTTACATTACACAGGACACACTGAGCAGATAACACAGAGTCCAACTTAATTAGCGCAACCATCCAGATCTGCAATAATTGTCATTATCGCTTTGAATCATTATTCTTAATAATCATAATAATTTCCACCGCTGATAAGGAGACGCGATTCCTCCAGCTGTATAGACGGTGTATCTGGCAGGATATGTAATGTGCAGTATATGGCCTTCTCCAGGACTGGAAAGGATCATCTCATTCCTCCATGTCACTGAGAATCAGGAAAATGTACAGTGCTTTGCTCATTGACCCTGCAAGAGGTGTTCTTCTCCAGACTGATATGAGGCTGTTTTATTTCTTCTATCCTTGTCAGATAACTGGAGTGTCTGGGCTTCCCAGTGTATGTGCACAGAGCAACTAGACCAAGATGTTCCCATATGAGTATATATTTTTTTCTGTAGATATCAGTATTATAGCAGTAATATTTTAGTTCATAGGGGGAAATATTACAATTGTTAGATTCTTGTGCATAGGAGCAGTATTATATCAGTTATATTCTTCTACATAGGGGGCAGTATTATAGCAGTTATATTCTTGTACATAGAAGGCAGTATTATAGTAATTATATTTTTGTACATAGGAGGCAGTATTATAGTAGTTATATTCTTATACATAGAAGCAGTATTATAGTAGCTATACTCTTGTACATAGGAGGTAGTAGTATAGTAGTTATATTCTTGTACATAGGAGCAGTATTATAGTAGTTATATTCTTATACATAGGAGCAGTATTATAGTATTTATATTCTTGTACATAGGAGGCAGTATTATAGTAATTATATTCTTGCACATAGGAGGCAGTATTATAGTAGTTTTATTATTGTAGTTAGGAGGCAGTATTATAGTAGTTATATTATTGTAAATAGGAGCAGTATTATAGTAGTTATATTCTTGTACATAGGAGGCAGTATTATAGTAGTTATATTCTTGTACATAGGAGCAGTATTATAGTAGTTATATTATTGTACATAGGAGCAGTATATATAGTAGTTATAGTCTTGTACATAGGAGGCAGTATTATAGTAGCTATATTGTTATACGTAGGAGGTAGTATTATAGTAGTTATATTCTTGTACATAGGAGGCAGTATTATAGTAGTTATATTCTTGTACTTAGGAGGCAATATTATATTAATTATATTCTTGTACACAGGAGGCAGTATTATAGTAGTAATATTCTTGTACATAGGAGCAGTATTATAGTAGTTATATTCTTGTACTTAGTAGGCAGTATTATAGTAGTTATATTCTTGTACATAGGAGCAATATTATAGTAGCTATACTCTTGTACATAGGAGGTAGTATTATAGTAGTTATATTCTTGTACATAGGAGGCAGTATTATAGTAGTTATATTTGTGTACTTAGGAGGCAGTATTATAGTAGTCATATTCTTGTACATAGGAGCAGTATTATAGTAGTTATATTCTTGTACTTAGGAGGCAGTATTATAGTAGCTATACTCTTGTATATAGGAGCAGTATTATAGTAGCTATACTCTTGTACATAGGAGCCAGTATTATTAGTAGTTATATTCTTGTACATAGGAGCAGTATTATAGTAGCTATACTCTTGTATATAGGAGCAGTATTATAGTAGCTATACTCTTGTACATAGGAGCCAGTATTATAGTAGTTATATTCGTGTACTTAGGAGGTAGTATTATAGTAGTTATATACTTAAACATAGGAGGCAGTATTATAGTAGTTATATTCTTGTACATAGGAGGCAGTATTATAATAGTTATATTCTTGTACATAGGAGCAGTATTATAGTAGTTATATTCTTGTAAATAGGAGCAGTATTGTAGTAGTTATATTCTTGTACTTGGAGGCAGTATTATAGTAGCTATACTCTTGTACATAGGAGGTAGTATTATAGTAGTTATATACTTATACATAGGAGCAGTATTATAGTAGTTATATTCTTGTACATAGGAGGCAGTATTATAGTAGTCATATTCGTGTACATAGGAGGCAGTATTATAGTAGTTATATTCTTGTACATAGGAGCAGTATTATAGTAGTTATATTCTTGTACTTAGGAGGCAGTATTATAGTAGTTATATTCTTGTACATAGGAGCAGTATTATAGTAGCTATAATCTTGTACATAGGAGCAGTATTATAGTAGCTATACTCTTGTACATAGGAGGCAGTATTATAGTAGTTATATTCGTGTACTTAGGAGGTAGTATTATAGTAGTTATATACCTTTACATAAGAGGCAGTATTATAGTAGTTATATTCTTGTACATAGGAGCAGTATTATAGTAGTTATATTCTTGTAAATAGGAGAAGTATTATAGTAGTTATATTCTTGTACTTGGAGGCAGTATTATAGTAGCTATACTCTTGTACATAGGAGGTAGTATTATAGTAGTTATATACTTATACATAGGATCAGTATTATAGTAGTTATATTCTTGTACTTAGGAGGCAGTATTATAGTAGTTATATTCTTGTACATAGGAGCAGTATTATAGTAGTTATATTCTTGTACATAGGAGGTAGTATTATAGTAGTTATATACTTATACATAGGATCAGTATTATAGTAGTTATATTCTTGTACTTAGGAGGCAGTATTATAGTAGTTATATTCTTGTACATAGGAGCAGTATTATAGTAGTTATATTCTTGTACTTAGGAGGCAGTATTATAGTAGTTATATTCTTGTACATAGGAGCAGTATTATAGTAGTTATATTATTGTACATAGGGGCAGTATTATAGTAGCTATACTCTTGTACTTCGAGGCAGTATTAGTGTAGTTATATTCTTATACATAGGAGCAGTATTATAGTAGTTATATTCTTGTACATAGGAGCAGTATTATAGTAGCTATACTCTTGTACATAGGAGGTAGTATTATAGTACTTATATTCTTGTACATAGGAGGCAGTATTATAGTAATTATAGTCTTGTACATAGGAGGCAGTATTATAGTAACTGTGTTTGTGTACTTTGGGGGAAATGCTCTCAGAATATATTTTTCTGTGTAAGTAGACTGGCTTCCTATGACCAAGGCTCCACCCTCCGTCTGCCACAGATGTAGTTCTCACTTTCATACTGTCTCATTTAATAAATATTGCACATTCAGTTCTCTTCATTAACCACATGTGAGTCATTTTCTTTGCAGCTGTAATGTATTCTAAGATTTCAGGCAGGGCTACAAGTAGGATTGAAGTTTTGTATGTCTGATGATATTACATGCTAATAACTTGAAATGATCAAAATTTACATATGTGTTCAGTGCTCTGGCAATTATTACTGCTGTTAAATGTTTTGCCTATTATTGTCATCTAATCAAAAATAATCAAAGTGGATTGATGCTCTTCAAATCCTAAATGTAGTAAGGAACTTGAATTAAAGTCAGGAATAGCCAAGAATAATCAACAGAATGGGAGTCAGGATACAACAAGCCGGATGATCAAACATCAGCGTATCCAGAAGACAAGTCAGGAGTCAGTTAGTTCCAGGAGAAGAACCACAAGAAACAGACAACAAAATTTAAGAGCAAGGAAGGAGTATAATATGGGAACATGCAAAAGTTATAATCTGAGTCAGGTCCAGACTTAGTGATAGTAGTGAAAGTATATTGAATTTAAAGGGAACCTGTCACCAGGATTTGGGGTATAGAGCTGAGGACATGGGCTGCTAGATCGCCGCTAGCACAACCGCAATACCCAGTCCCCATAGCTCTGTGTGCTTTTATTGTGTAAAAAAAAGCAATTTGATACATATGCAAATTAACATAAAAGAGTCATATCTTACTTGTGTGACCAGAGAAGAGTCATATTTTCAAGCTCTGACGCATCTCAGGATAATTTGCATATGTATCAAATCAGTTTTTATACACAATAAAAGCACCCAGAGCTATGGGGACTGGGTATTGCGGATGTGCTAGCGGCGATCTAGCAGCCCATGTCCTCATCTCTATACCCCAAATCCCGGTGACAGGTTCCCTTTAAGAGCCGAACATGCATCCAGAAAAAGTGAACTTGGCTTGATCGGTAGAAGACAGAGCCAACATTGGAGTGGAGGAGACATACGAGTGCTTAGCTACTTGATGTAGGGAAGAATTTCCAATCACCCTTGTGCCATGATCCAATCCACCTTTTAGTAAAGAGTCTAATGGGAGAGGAGGGTTTCCAGAACAAGATGGGAACTTAATGTTGGGTTGGATACCACTTGCCTATATCCACTTTCTTTATCAATAATGTAAAAATATGATGTTCTCCTTCTTAAAAAAAACTGGAATATTCCTCAGTATAATGCCTCCTGCACACAACCGTTTCTTTTTTTGCGGTCCGCAAATCGCGGATCCGCAAAAAACAGAAGCCGCCCGTGTGCCTTCCGCAATTTGCGGAACGGGCGGCTTATTGTAGAAATGACTATTCTTGTCCGCAAAACGGACAAGAATAGAACATGTTCTTTTTTTTTTGCAGGGCCACGGAACGGAGCAACGGATGCTGACAGCACACGGAGTGCTGTCCGCATATTTTGCTGGCCCATTGAAGTGAATGGGTCTGCATCCGAGCTGCAAAAACGGCGGCTCGGATGCGGACCCAAACAACGGTTGTGTGCATGAGGCCTAACTTGAGATTTCTTCCTATGCAATGTAAGCTAGGTGTGATCAAAGACACCAAGATGATGATATCATTAGGACTTTACTTGACAAGATAAGGAAGGTCCATGGTGCTAATATAGAGTTGAGATGGTTCACAGAAGGATCTGTCAAATGCCTGTGCCCTTATCTGGGGCCCTCACACAAAGCAGATAGGCTCTATGTTTCTGGTTTAGTTGTAGGAATTAGAAAACACTCCCTGAGATTACAATAAACCTTGTTGTAGGACTCATTACATTATCTCGCTGTCCAATCATTAACCACTTGATTAGCTGCCACCAGCTCATAGAAGAAGATGCCCTAGGGTGTTGCTTACTTAACATGTATGGTTGGTCAGCCAAGCATGAAGACCACAGTGGTTGACCAAATGAGACTCCTATAGCTTTTAACGGTTCCTTTAAAGTGCCTTAAAACAACTGGAAAAAAAAATTAAATAACAGAAATTGTTTTTGGAGAAAAAGAATTGTTGAAGAGTATTTTTTTTCTATTTCATTACATATAGTAAAACTCTCCAATCTTAAATCCATAGATTTATATGTTCCTGGAATTCACACTTTGTTAATAGTTCCCTTGGATTGTAATATACTCAATAAATCCACTTTAATCATTTTATAATAAAGTCCTCTACATTTTGCTCCAAAGATTTTCTTATAAAATATTTCACATTTTTTACAGAGGTGTTTTATATATTTTTACTTCTAGTATTCTCATGGATAGCAGTGTACAAATTACCGTAGAAGGGGAAGATATTTTTGAACAATTTGGAAATATTTTTTCCTGGAGGTTCATGATTTTTTTGTTACTTAAAGTAACATCATTTGTAATTTTTCATAATAATTTGAAATGTTATCATCTTTTTGTATCAGATTATTTTTATTTTCTTTATGATTAAAGGCGTACTCCAGTTATAACAAGTTATCCTCTTATAACTTTCAGATTGGAGGGGGTCCTACCCCTGGGACCCCCATTGATCACAGAAACAGGGGCCCCATACCCTATGCAGCTCTCTTAAAAGGGACAGAGCGGCTGGCCACTCCATTCATTCCTATGGAAGCCACAGAGATAGCCAAGTCCAGCGCTCAGCCGCCACTCCCAAAGAAATGAATGGAGAGGCGGTTAACAGCCGTTCCGTCCATTTCAAGGGGGCTGCACAGGGTATGGAGCCCCGAATTCTAGTGATTGGTTGAGGTCGCAAAGGTAAGTCCCCCACCAATCTGATAGTCATGTCCTATCCTGTTGATAGGTGATAACTTGTTATAACTGGAATACCCGTTTAAAGGGTTTCTGTCACAAGAGTTTTCACTATTAAACTGGCTGACATATTAGCTATTCTTGTGATTATTCATGCCCCCATTACTGCAAAATTTTTACTTTTAGAATATGCAAACCCTTTAAGCATTATTTATAATTCACACTTTTTTGGAATGTACTAGCTTTAGATTTTAAAGAGATTTTCTGGGACTATAATATTGACAGCCTATCCTTAGCATGGGCCATCAAGGTTGGTGTAGAGACTGACTTCTGGCAACCCTACTGGTCAGCTGACTGAAAGAGTTGCGATGCTCTAGAGTTTATTTTCTGGTACAACCATTAGCTGACTGAAGACTCCACTCCATTTGATGGTTTTGGCCACTACCAAATATACGGCTCTGTGCCTGGTAAACAATGAAGGAGAGAGATACTGTGATCAGTAAAACATCCATAAAATTGCTCATAGTAAAACAGTGGTGTAAAAACAGATATCCCTAGATCTCTTTGATATGGGTAATAGGCTTAGTCCTCATACACCCAGCAGACATACTCTGGCCTGTAGGAACTTATGCTTCCATTCATTTTTGTTTTTGCTTCTTCTGGATCCACACCGCCTTCACTTTGACCATGTTAATACATTTTCTCCACCTTACAGCTGAGTAACCTGTGGGTTCACAATTAGTACTGAGCGAATCGAAGCCGAACCAATTGACTTCGATCAGAATTTCAGGAAAAATTTCATTCACCACAATGCCAAATTTCCTTGCGCTTCATGGTAACGAATACATTTTTCCTGAAATGGCGTAAAAAAAAAACTCGCCTCATCCATTTACGCGCGAAGAGGCATCTTGATTGCAGAAACCGTGCAAAATCTCACGTGGGGTGATGTATGAGGTCATCATGCCGACATGCTGGCCAGGTGCGGCGACGTCATCAGAGATGACGTCAACATGTCCGTCCAGTGTTTTGTCTTCAAACAAGATCGCCGTGACGGCCTCTACACAAGGAAATGGATAAGGTAAGTATTTTTATTACCCTCATTGACCCCTGAAAGGCCAAAATTGTAGCCTCAGATGCTGTGATCAGTGATGAATGCAGCATCTGAGGGGTTCAATGATGGGGGTGGCGCAATCGCCATTCCCCGTCATTGTGCCCGCTACATACAAAGGAATGTACAGACCAAGAGTCACCCAATGTTTCACTGATCCTTTTTCCCCTGGTGATAAGCAGAGTTTTATCCATCTTTTTATGGAACCAGCCATCCCTAATTAGATGATCTGAATGTGCATCTATATGGCAAGGCAAGGGATAGATCACTGTTGGTCAATCCAAATTTTCAGCCATCAGTTATCTCATAATTATGATGAACTTTAGGACTCTGGACTGAGGGCCTATTTATATGGCCCAGCATACAGGATAATGATTGTGAATGAACCAGTCGTTCCTGGTCTTTGCTCACTCGTTAGCTGCGTTTACATGCAGTAATCATCCCCTATGTATGGGGATGAATGATCATTACTGTGATCATTCATCCCCCTACAAATTCATTGTTTGATAGCATGAGGAGATGTGCTGCTGACAAACGATGAATTTAGGCGTCTTATGAAGGATGACATCACCCAACAAATGAGCGATTATTGGGAACAGAATTTGTAGGAATGTTCATGCCAGAAAATTGCTCCGATCCTCAACCTTTATAAAAAGGGCTTTTCATACGTCAGTTGGCAGATTTTATGAGATTTTTCTTGAATGCTTTATTGGAGGTTTAATGTGTTGATAATTGAATGGAGCACCTACTGTTGATGGACACTGAAGACCGAGCAGATGATGTTGTAGACCGTTTATGTCCAGGAAAGCTCTATGTTTATCTGGAGTTTGACTTCTTCATGATTGTTTATTTGCCCATCACATCTGCTGAGAGTTTGTTGAAAGCCCGTACAAGGATTCCAGTCAATTACCATTATCTGACACTACAAGACCCATTAACAAGACCAAAGGATGAGACCAGGCAACCATATCTATAGTCACAAAGTGGGTTCTCGTTCTTATTTATCTATATTACCATGAACAAATAGATCTAGTTTTATCTCTCTCTCCAAAGGGCATCTCAGAACCTTTATCTGGAAAAGAACCAACTGTCCTTTACACCCTGGCTTTTTCCAGGTTCTTCAGGATCTTTAGAAGGGCCTAACTGGAGGGCCACTGAAGGATCTTATATTAAGGCTGATCATCATGCAAATGAACGTTACTTCTGCCCCATCACTGCCCCATGTAAACATTCCACCCATCAGCTGGCAATTGAGCAAATGTTCATTTATCAACTGATGGGATCTTTCACGTAGATACAAAAATGCTAATTTGGTGGCAAAACAACTACTGCATAAGCAGAGGATGTACTGCCCACATAATGTAAAGGGGATTTTTGCAGTGACCGTTGTTCGAGTAACATCTGTAAAAAGCCTTCCCCAGTGGATATCTCTTTTAGTAGGATGGATGGATGAATAAAAATGAGTTAAACTTGGGTTATATTTTATTATATGGATTTACAATACTTGTAAAAAAAAATATCAGCTGCGATATACAGTTTTGATTAGAAAAATTTACTTTGAATTGTGTTCATATTACTCTTGCTTAGTCTAGATATATTAGAAAAAAAACTTAAAAACTTAAATCTTTAAGAGAAAGATTGGAGGAAAAATAAACTAAATTCCACCTACTATTTATAAATCTGAGCTGAATATAGACATAAAATAGAAAATATCCATAATAGCTACACATCGACCACTGAAGGGTGACATGATATTCTTGGCCGAGAATCGGCTTCAGGCGGACCAAAAAAAAAAGAGCTTTTCTGATCAACTTACCAAAGTTGGTATTAAGGTGTTGACAATTTAATATCTCGCAGATGGGGCTCTTGACAGATTATTACACGGTGTCTGTTTCAAAATAATTCAATAATAATATTTTCGACTTCCGTAGATGACAGCATATGCCATAATTTCATTGTAAGGGGAGGTTAAATATGTAAAAATTTCTATGTCTCACAGATGACTGTCCAAGCCCACCTCTGTTTTTTGGAATCATAAAATTCCAGATGGGTGATCCTTAATGCCCTTATATATCCAAAAGAAACAAACAAAAGTATCGAAGGATTAAGACGTACAGAGCCCAGAACAAACTGGGAATGAAATGGAACAGAGCATAACAGTGGTGCGTCTGGCAGACAGATAAGTCTATACCACGATTGACTGATCGCTCTCCTCGTGCTTTTAATGGTGATATAAATTTACGCGTTTCCTATCCCAACTGTAAACAATGGGGATCTTTACTCTTACTGTAAAAATCGAACAGTGCCTTACGACACCTCTGTGTGTATCCGAGGAGGCAGCAAATGGAGTCTATTCACTTTATATACTCCTAATGCCTTAAGGTGATTTGTATATAGCACTGGTAAAGCTGAAATGAGTGAAGAAAAGAAGAAAAACCTAAAAAAAAATCCACTACTAAAATATTTAAAGGGGTCATCCGATAATTATTATTGACGACCTATCCTCAGAATAGGACATCAGTATCAGCTGTTAGTGTTCCATGACCGCCGCGGCCTCTTCATAAGCCATGTGCTGTCACCATACATCGGTCGGGTGGCCTAATTGAAGTGAATGGGGCTGAGCTGCAATACCAAACACAGCCACTATACTATGTATGGCAGGCATGCTCAACCTGCGGCCCTCCAGCTGTTGCAAAACTACAACTCCCAGCATGCCTGAACAGCCTACAGCTGTCAGACTACAGCAGGGCATTGTGGGAGTTGTAGTTTTACAACAGCTGGAGGGCCGCAGGTTGAGCATGCCTGATGTATGGTGCTGTGCTTGGAAATCTGCCAGGAGCCGGCTGCACTGCCCAGAGCTCCGGGGAACGCGGTGGCTCCCTGAAACAGTTGATCAGCGGGGTGCCAGGTGTCATATAGGATTGGTCATCATTATCTATCCCTCAATAACTCATTTCATACTGCATCAATAAATGATATTTGAATAAACAATTCATAGGATTGAAAGGAACTCTCAAGGCAAAACCAATATACCGTGTTATGCCCAAAAAAAAAAAGGTTCTGCGGGGGCGGAGCATGACACAGGAAATCAAACAACCCCCAAAGAGAGAAATATTGTGTCATGCTCTGTCCCCTGCAATATATATAATATAGTGTACCAGTTTTTTGTCTGGATCATCCCTTTAATTTCACTGGGGTTTTTCTGACCACTAAGAAAATTGCTTAGTACGGTATATTCAACATGTCATGTAAACTTGGTGCAGATACCAGGAACTTGTTGTCACTGTCCATAGGGACAATCGCTGTGTTCAGTGATTGGCTGCCACGGTCACATGTACATGGATAAAATGTTATACTCCAAAGCAAGAGGACACGACAGGAACCATGGTACAAAATGTTTAGGAGGCATTCCTGGATTAAAAATATTTGCTTTATAGGAAATGAAAAAGACAGGTATTATTTTATACAACAGGATCAACAGGCAGTGTGCCTGGTTTAGTAGGGTTGATCCTGATGTTAAGTGCTCTCTTACGGGGTTGTTTGAGATTTTTTTTAAAGCGTTGGCTTTCATCTGCCACTGTTATCAATTGGCTGTGTCAGGGGATTGCAGTTTAGCCCAAAATGGAGTAAGCTGCAGTACCAGACCAAGCCCATGCAAAAGAGTGGCGCTGTTTCTGAAAATGAAAGCAGGCTCCCTTGTGTTATCTCATACAATTCCTGAGTAGCAAGATAAGAGAAAGTGTTTGGTGTTTGTAGCAGGAGTGTGAAAGACGGAGGCTCCGGCTGGATGAAAGGCAGAAGAAAAGTAACGTATAAGTGTAGACAGTAGATGTAGGAGACTTCTGAGGAGATAATGTGCACGGCCCCTACCATTGCTGAAAAGGCCCAGATAATCTGGAGGATGGAAAGTGGTGAAAATCCTACATGGAAAAGTAAAGCAACTGATGTCATCACTGAGAATTCTTCAAATTAAAAACTTTGGAGGATTCACCAGACCACAAGCTCCAGACGGGAAAAACTTCAGAATTCTGGTCCATAATCTCCAACTCCATTTACTTCTTCTACTATTGAGATAAATAAGAAACATCTGCAGTCCTGGAAGCTGGAGGAGATCATCAGTCCAGGGGCACAGACTGAAATAATAGGGTCCCGTGGTGAAATCCAGAATAGGCCCCACCATCTAAGGGCTCGTTCACACGACCGTATGGCTTTTTCAGTGTTTTGCAGGTCGTTTTTCCCGGATCCGTTTTTCTTTTTTTTTTTTTCCAGTAGTGTTTCCAGTTCCATTCCGTTTTTCCGTTCCATTTTTCCGTATGGCATATACAGTATACAGTAGAAATAGAAAAAATTGGGCTGGGCATAAAATTTTCAATAGATGGTTTCCCAAAAACGGAACGGATACGGAAGACATACGTTTTTTTTGCGGACCCATTGACTTGAATGGAGCCACGGAACGTGATTTGCGGGCAATAATAGGAAGTGTTCTATCTTTCAACTGAATGGAAATACGGAAACGGAATGCATACTGAGTAATTTTTTATTTTTTTTGCGGAACCATTGAAATGAATGGTTCTGTATATGGACCGTATACGGAATGCAAAAAACTACCCGTATACGGAACGCATAAAAACATTCGTGTGAACGAGCCCTAAGGCCCCTTGCAGACGAGCGTATCCGGATTAGGTCCGGATGCGTTGCATCTGCGATCAGGGAAAATTGTGCGAGTAGGTATACAAATGCAGTCAGTTTTGATTGCGTTCCGATGTTCAGACTGTAGTACCGAGACCCGAACCCAGAATTATTCACTGAAGTTCGGGTTTGGGTTCGGTGTTCTGTATATTTTATTATTTTCCCTTATAACATGGTTATAAAGGAAAATAATAGCATTCTTAATACAGAATGCTTACTAAAATGTAGATTTAGGGGTTAAAAAATAAAAAAACATTTACTTACCTGTTCCAATTGATCGCGCAGCCGGCATCGTCTTCTTTCTTCTTCTTTCAGGACCTGCAAATAGACCTTTGGTGACGTAATCGCGCTCACCACGTGGTGAGCGCAATATGGCGTCACCAAAGGTCCTTTTCCAGGCAGGTCCTGTAAGAAGAAGAAGAAAGAAGACGAGCCCGGCTGCGCCATCAAGTGGATGAGGTGAGTTACATTTTTTATTTTTAACCCCACAATGGACCTTTTACTTAGCATTGCTTTTAGAATGCTTTTATTTTCTATTATAACCAAGTGATGCGTGAAAATCACCGCTCATCTGAACAGCCCCATTAAATTGAATGGGTCCGGATTCAGTGCGGGTGCAATGCGTTCACCTCACGTGTGAAAGGGGCCTAAGAGACAGATCCACCAAACGTACTAGAACTTTACAGTTAATGTCCACCACAACTTCATCATCTATCTCTATAGGGGTCAGTGGTGCATTTTTCGCTCAGAGGGGGACATTTATTATATTCTGCCATCAAAAGTAACAAAATTTGGCACATGCCCCACTTGGGCTAAATTATGGAGGGTTTCAGCCTTACTTGCCACTTTTCTAAAAAGTGGACGGAGTGGGTAATGGCTCAGGTCATGGCCCTTTTATTATGAGCTGACGTAGATTATACCTGAAATCTACTGCTCCCTTTCAGGTGCGGATTTTTGTTCTGGCGCACAGACCTGCACAGATGTAACACAATTATTAAGATGTGAGCACCTCTGACTTCAGCAGGGTATAGATGAAGACGGGCGTGTAAATCCCATGTATCCTATGGATCTGATGATCCCTGCTTCCTGTACTGATCGAGATAAATGGTAAAATTCTAGCTGAATCTCCCCTTTCAAAAAAGAAAAAGAAAGAAAAAAAAAGAAAAGAAAAAATATATACTGTGAATGTAAGCTTTTCTTTTTTTCCCGAAGGATAAACTTAAAGGGATTCTGTCACCTGGATTTTAGCTACCGAGATTTTCCCATCACTACATCAGTCTCCACGATTTAGTTTAAAATATACTAGTCTTACCCCCAGCTGTCTTGTCATTTAGGGTAAAAATTGCTTTTATTAACATGCAAATTACCTCTATAAGGAGCCCAAGGGGATGTTCCTCTGTCCGTTGGAGCCCAGACGCGCCCATTGTCTCGGAGCCCAGCACCGCCCCTCTTATTATTCTCTCCTTGCTTATTTTTTTTCCAGTGCGCTGTAATCTCGCGCATGCGCCCTGGTTACACTCACTGGTCCGGGCCTGCGCGATGACCTGTCAGGTGAAATTGCGCCACTGAGCTCTTCCTTTCTGGGTTGAGCGGCAAAGTGCGTAGACAGACGGCGCATGCGCGATTGCTTACGTGAAGCTGCTGCCAAGACACTGCGCAGGCCCGGACCATTGTAACCAGGGCGCATGCGCAAGATTACAGCGTACTGGAAAAAATTATAAGCGATGAGAGGAGTGAATAATTAAAAGAGGGGCGGTGCTGGGCTCCGAGATAATGGGCGTGACTGGGCGCCAACGGACAGAGGAACATCCCCTTGGGCTCCTTGCAGAGGTAATTTTTTTACCCTAAATGACAAGACAGCTGGGGGTAAGACTAGTATATTTTAAACTAAATTGTGGAGACTGATGTAGTGATGTGAAAATCTCGGTAGCTAAAATCCAGAATCTGTCACGGGTGAAGTTGCAGATAGCTGGACCGACTGGCTTGATCCCAAACTAAGGAGCATATAGGTGAGCCCTTTAAAACTCTAAGAGCTCTCCCTGACTGCTATGCACATGCAAGGGTCTCAATGGTAGACGATTGCATGCCCACATAGCTAAGGCTGTGTGACACCTGAAAACCCTATAATAGTGAGGGGAGACGACCACCGGCTCCCTGCACTGAATACAGACGGAGTCAGGGTCACCTAGAATCAAGCCAGCAAGGAAACACAATAAAGGAAAAGACTTATCCGAGCAAACAGCCGCAGCAGCCTCCAGCAGTGAACACTTCATCCAGGAAGTAGTATAAACCGCAAAGTGAGGCAGTATGGGAGGGAATATAAAGGAAGACGATTAGTCTAAATAAGTGACACCTGGCAGAAGGAAAGGAGCTGACAAAGTGAAATCAAAACAAAGAACATCATACAAGAGGTAGAGAAGAACGTCTGTCAGACATTCTCACAGAAGTGGCAGTGACAGAATCCCTTTAAGGATAAGGTATTTTCAGTGTCAAAATTTTAAATTACAAGAGTTAATCCATTAAGAGCATTCATAAACTATTAATAAAATAGCATAAAAAAGCAATAAATAAATAACTAAATATATATAAATAAACAAATCAAACTATTTGGGCACTTGCCTCTCCCTAACAAATGTCAGCCAAGTAAAAAATGGCCGCCACTTGCTTTATTCACAGGGGGTATATGCTTATTTTTGGTGTGTTCACTGTGTGTATAAAAAGCAGAAAAAGGCAACAAATTAAGAAGAAATTAACAAGGATCCAAAAATTCTTGTGGTAACCGCACAGTTGTTAGGATTGACAAGGTTATTATGAATGAATGGCCATTAGAAGTGTCTTGTGTGGGCACATTAAACTCGTCTATGTCTCGCCAAACATTTTCCTGTTAAACCTTCATTTTCATTCACTAAAATCTATAAGAAAGTTGTCAGTTTTGTACCAGATCCAGAACCATTTTCCACCGTTTGTGGAATTCCAGCAGTCTATGCCATCGTTTTGAAGACTCACTTTTTGCCATAGGCAGCGGAAAACTGGTTGAGTAAAATTTGACCAAAATTGGCTGTAAAAGTAATAGTCAGATCTGAAGGAAATTGGTTTGAAAGTTCTGATTTTCCAATTAAATCACCTTAATAGACCCTGAAAATACTCGGAAAAATTGAAGAAGGGATTTATGATGAAAAATAGATGAAAAATTGCTTGCATTAAATATATACATGAGAAATACACGTTATATCAGATGCCGGATTAGAATGATTTCATACCACATTTGGGCCATAAATCTGATTCATATGCTTGGTATATTGAATACTGTAAGGTGTCTGTAGATATCTATGTGCAAAGATATACTGAATAACATAGTCTGTTACACCAGGGCACCAAACAAATACCATAATGCAATGCAAAGTTCCCCCAGCAGTGCCAAATACTTACCCACTACAACCAAACTAATACCATAGAGCAGTTGAAATGGCATTACCAACAGCAGTGAACAAATACCACATTGCAGCACAATATACCTACACCGTGCCATCAAATACCACATTGCAGCACAAAATAGCTCCTCAGAGGCATCAAATACCATATTGCAGCACAAAAAAACTATCCAGCGGCATCAAATACCACATTGCAGCACAAAACAACTATCCAGTGGCATCAAATACCACATTAAAGCACAAAACAACTCCCCAGAGGCATCAAATACCACACTGCAGCACAAAACGACTATCCAGCGGCATCAAATACCACATTAAAGCACAAAACAACTCTCCAGCGGCATCAAATACCACATTAAAGCACAAAACAACTCTCCAGCGGCATCAACCAAATACCACATTGCAGCACAAAACTACTCCCCAGAGGCATCAGAGACCACACTGCAGCACAAAACAACTCTCCAGCGGCATCAAATACAACATTGCAGTACAAAACAGCTCCCCAACAGCATGAAAGACCACATTGTTGCATAAAACAACTCCACAGAGTTTTTTCAATTTGTCCATAAAATTTTTATCTGACTATAATTTTTGCTTAAATTTGCCCAGGAAATATTACCAAAAAGGAAGTTAAAATGGAGACACACTATTGCACCTAGAATAAAACATTAAGCCGCTTTACCGCAATAGGTATGATTCAAAATCTCCTAATATTATGTGTCTACAGCTTCTGTATAAAGATATGTGTTTCCATGGTGACAGACTGCAAACTAACCTTGTGTAGTCAGATTGTGAAGTCACACTCTCTTCTAACGGTCCCCTGCTTTATGATAACAATCAATTAACAAGGACTTTGCCTGCAGGAATACACCACACAGGGCACGCCCATCGGTCTGCCTGGAAGCTGCATACACAAAACAGTAGGAGATTTTTAAGCAAAGTCATTTGCAAAGTTGCTTCATTTCAAATTTTATGCATTATAGCAATTTCAAAAAATGCATTATATTAGCCTTTCTCTAACTTTACAACTTTTAGTTTTTTTCTCTACGTCCCCATATAGATCCCACAAACACACTAGAACAAGTTAGGGTCCATTCACACTTCCGTATGTGTTTTGCGGATACGCAAATTGCGGATCCGCAAAACACAGACACGGGCAATGTGCGGTCCGCTTTTTGCGGACCGCACATCGCCGGCACTCTCATAGAAAATGCCTTTTCTTGTCCGCAATTGCGGACAAGAATAGAACATGTTCCAGTTTGCGGATCCGCAAATGCGGATGCGGACAGCACATTCCAACCCCATTGAAAATGAATGGGTCCACACCTGTTCTGCAAAATTGCGGAACGGATGCAGACCCATTTTGTGGACGTGTGAATGGACCCTTAAGCGGATTATATATGTGATCCTACACAAAATGGCTGCTGGGCCGACTCTAAGTTCTGCAGCTATGCAGAATATCAATGCGTGCACCAGATATTATGAAATGAGATCTTGTGATTCATAGTGAATTCCCTCAGTGTCACCTCGGCAATAAGCACAGGATATGTTAAATTTTGTTTATAGGCAAATCTGATGGTTATTAGGTGACCGCAGTACCCAATACGGCATCACCCTCCTCTTCTCAGCTCGGGGGAATGAGGAACAGATGTGCGGAGGAACGATCAATGCCGCTTGTTCTCAATGACTTATCTCATAAAATATTAACTTGGAAGACTGCTGAGCAGCTACAGAAGCAGACAACGAGCAAGGAGATGAGTGAGACATAACTGAGGATAAATGGTAACAAAAAATGTATATATATGTTTTTTTTTAAATAAAGCTATGAAAGTTTTGGGGGGTCACTAGTTGAATCCCAAATTTTGAGGGACTTTTTGAGTACATTTTAAAGCAAGTGTAGACAGTTCTTCCTGGTACGCTAGGCATGCGTACCATAGAAACAGACCATGTAGCTGTTATGGGGCCCTTTGGACGGGGGCCCAGCTCTGGTTGTTCTCTTCCCTTTGACTATTGGGTGATAAGAACCTGTGCAGGATTATCTTCTCAAGAAACTGTATTGTTAACAATCAAGAGGGTGGCAAATTGGTCCAAGGGTCATGGAAAGCGAGTGGATCTTCTGTTCTGGATAGGAAAAACTTTGCACCACAATGGGAGCCCCAGTGTGATCTTTGCTGTGGGGCCCCTATGTCCTGTCTGTGCCACTGTCTTGTACTCATGCTTCTTTCTGTTAAGTTGGAGGCAAGGGATCTCAAACATGGCCTACTCAAGTATAATAAAAAATAAGCAATGAAGTCCACACTGTCTTTATGTGGCTTGGAGGGTGCAGCCATCTGTAATTCCTCCTCTCTTGTAGGCTCTCTGTAATGTTCTAAAACCTCCTCAGTCACCAAATATCAATCTAGAGTAAAACAGTAAATAGAAGACAGGAGGAGGGAGGGGAGGGAGATGCAGCTGCAGTTTCTCTCTTTTTGTTTCTATGGGACTGCATGATGTGAGAGGGATGCAAATTTGGGGAGTCATCTCATTGGAGTTTATGGGAGGAATCTGTGGCTGATACAGGCTGTTGGGGCTCACCTGGATTGATATGGGGGCATCTATGTCTGAAACAAGCTGAAACAGAGCATCTGTGGCTGTAATAGATCTTTAAAGGATATCATCAGAGTTTGGCATGCTGAGAACCTCATTAGCAAGCTCTCAGATACAGTGGAGTATAGAATATAATAAAACTGGTTTGGCTGATTTAAGCTAATTTGCATACTTTGCTTCCAATAGAACATTGCCTGAAAAGAAGTCTCCTTTAATCCGCCGGGTCTCTTCAATGAGATCCAGTAACTCCCTCTCTGAGCTGAGCCTCAGACATCTTGACCAGCCAACAAGTTCCTTGCTGAAGAGCAAGAACCCCAAAACATTGGTCTACTCTACATGAAGGTAACTCTTCCTTTTTAAGGAGTCTGAGGTTTTGCTGATGTCAGCAATTTAAATTTTCAATGAAACAAAGACTGAATTAAAATAAAAAAGGTTCTGGCCAAATGATGGGTTTCTTGGCTTCACATATGGTGAAGTATACAGATTAATGTAAGCCATTTTTCATTTGCTACCATAGATAACATTCTGGGGGACTTGCGAGTGGCAGGAATCCATCTTGAGCTGCTTTTCGTCTGCGTGCCGGAGCTGTTAAATTGATTTGAGGGCAGCTGTCCAAAGATGAAGGTCAGATACCACTTAAGCATCTTGTTCAAGGATTTTTAAATGTTTTTCTTGGAGTACGGTCAATATGGAGGCAGACATGGGGGTTTCAAGTAATGTTCTAACACTTTTACAAGTGAAGTCTATTGGTTTTGTAAAGGTCTTCTTCTCGTGAAAGTTTTGAGTTTCAATCGCATCTTTTAACTTCTGCTGCTTGAGTCACACTAATACAACAAATTTTTGGTTTGGCTGAAATCCAAAGTATGGGATATTTTAGTCTACAGTTTAAGCCCCTTGATATCTGTTACGGCACCTCTCATTATTATTATTACTATCTGCACATGTCTCCAATCTAAAATGAAGTACATTGTGCGATGGAGTGAAATGTAAAAAGGCTTTAAAAATAGTGGGGTTATATGTGTAGGGAGAGTCAATCATGACCGACAAATATAACACTAGTGGTGATACTGCTATATACCTCCAAACTAGGCATGAGCAGTTCCTCAATGTGGAGTTATTTCAGTCAGCATAAGATGATGGGCAGTTGGATTAGACCATGAGTGTACCTTGATGATCTCAGATAGGAGAAGGATCATGGACTATTTTTGTACCTTGATAATCTCAGATAGGAGAAGGATCCTAGACTATGATTGTTCCTTGATTATCTCAGATAGGAGAAGGATCCTAGACTATGATTGTTCCTTGATTATCTCAGATAGGAGAAGGACTATGGGCCATGATTGTACCTTCATGATTTCAGAGAGAAGGACCTTTGGCTATGATTGTACCCTGATTATCTCAGATAGGATAAGAACCATGGGCTATGATCGTACCTTGATGATCTTAGACAGAAGGACCATGGACTAAGATTATACCTTAAGGATCTCAGGGAAGTGCTAAAATTGTCCATACACATTATATCAATTTCAGCCAAATCTCACAACTTCAGTGGAATAGACTGATCATCTAATGTGTATGGGACCTCCCAACTCTCCCACAGCAGCAGATATTGGCGGAAAGAAGGATTCTTTTGTTCTCACAAAAGCCAACATTAGAGGTGCCTGGCAGCAACTTACTTCTCCTCCCTACATTCAGAAAACATGAATGCTCATCTGAGCCAAATATGCATCTTTATAGGGTATTCGAGAAAAATACTGTAGCTTGCAACAGAATGCCAACAGCCATCTGAAGTGTATGCCATCTTATGGACTATGAGTGTAACTTAATCCCTTCCCGACATTTGATGTACATTTATGTCATAACGGCAAAGGCAATGAATGGAGCCTTCACTTGCCATAAAAGGTGGGTGACAGCTGTATTATGCCCACAGTGACTGGGATTGGAGATAACACCAATCCCCGTCATTTAACCCCAGAGATACTCAGTTTGGTTTTCTTGTCTCTGGGTCCTGGCACCTGACCGTGCTGTTCATGTTATTAGGGTCAGTTTTTTAGATGAGGCTTTTTCATAGGGATATCTTCAGAAACAGTGACAGTCTGTGGTGTTTAGTTTGAAGGTCATAATTCTAGCTAGAGTCAATTATTGTATGTTTATTGTCCCTGGTTATCTTCATCCATCTGCTCAAATACCTGACTGTCATCTTCATCTGTCTGCTTCATTACCTAGCTGACATCTTCATCCATATATGACTTCATCCATTTACTCACATTTATTTGCTACTTTCCAATGTGCTTCATAATATTCTTGCAACCATCCGGTTGTTATACAATTTGGCCCTGTTGTAAATTCCTTAAGGTATCAGGGAGACATTGTTAGGGTGACTACTACAGATAAAGTCCAGTTCTGCAGTCTTATGAACAATCGGCACCATTAAAATAAGATCTTATTGATGACATGGCCTGTGTGAAAAAATGGTAACTACATAGAATATCATGTGTAATTAATAGTACTATTCTCTGTAGATTGTGAGATGGTTGGCCCAAAAAGACTCAATCCACATTGCTTTGCAATTGTAGTTTCCAAACGCTGCCATTATCTAGATGTTAGAGACCAAGTTGCTCTGAACTTCTGCAATTTGGTTCATCATAAATGACCTTTTCTTCTTCTTATAAATCTCAAATGAGATTAGAGAAAAAGTATATGTAATTGCTGACGAAATCCAAGGGTTTTGAGTTCAGATTAAAATCTCCTGAAATTACCATATCCTGAAGAATGAAGTTCTTCAGCAGTTCTGGGGACAATCTCTGGAGTAATTTACTGTCCTGCCAGGATTTATATGAACGTTCTGGTGCATTTATTAGTCAAGTAATAATTTAAGCTGCTGAATTTGCATATTTTTAAGTCAAATGTAGCGTAGATGATAAATATTTTAGGTAAGCCTCCTTTGCAGATTTTCCAGAAACTGTGCACAGATTTGGGCATTTATGGAGGAAGCTGTAGACCACAGCTGGCTGGGACGTGCTGTTCTGGGCACTTTCCTCACATCCACAGATATTCTATTTATTCTGTGCTGCACGTAGATACTTTGCCTTTATGATAGATTTTAGGCAATGGTCATCAATTTTTATTTGAAAATGATGAACATTCGTTTGGTGACTGGACGGGAATATTCTAGTCTAGGTGCAAGGTTCCTAAATAATACAAGAGATACACAATCACTCACTACTGCCGCAGGCTGGAAGGTGGTCGAACTAGACTCTCCATCTATGTACCACAAAATATTAAATTTTAGAATTTTGTATTTTTTTTGCTTACATTTTCCATTCATGTCAATCCCTGTTCTGAATGGTTCTTCTACCAATGTAATTTCTCACACCGTGGGCCAATTTTTATGGAAACCAATTGGTCTATCAATATGTGTTTTTGAGCTTGGGAAGAATCTGGAGAATCCTTAAAAATCCCACCAAACATGGGGAGATTCAAAATGGGGACCCCAATACTGCAAGACAACAGTGCCGTCCAGTCACCCACTATTCTTGACTGTGTCAAGGATGTAGAGTGATACAGAACTTCATGGAACAGGAATGAAAGACCTAGAACAGATCTTCAAGAGTAATGATGTATCTCTAACTACAAAGGTTAGAATTGTCCAGGTTTTGGCATCATCTGTTCTTCTGGACAATAAATTAGAGGGACCTCAGAAGTACTACCCACCCTGTACTCCTCTTTCCTAATTAAACCGTGCTTCAAAAATTACTTCCAAGTCTCGCTCATAGGGACCATGTATGGATCTTCACATGTATCAGTTACACGTCATGGAATTACTTGTAAATAACTTTCACAGGATGTGACTTAAAAGTCCCACTCACTTATTCACGTGTTAGAATGGTCTTCATATACATGGCAGTTGGGCCAAATATTATAATCTAATATTAAAACTTATGGAAAGAAAAATTGGAATAGTTTTCAAAAGCTCATTGGAAAATGATAGCAGAAAACTGATTGGTTGCCATGGCCAATTACTACTCAACTTTTTCTTCTTAATACTCCACTTATATTGGCAACTATTCCACTTTTCCTTGGCAACCACTCCACCTTTCCCTGACAACTACTCCACTTTTCCTTGACATCTGTTCCATTTTTCCGTGACAACTACTCCACTTCGCCTTGACAACTACCCTACTTTTCCTTGACCACTATTCCACTTTTTCTTGGTAACTACTCCACTTTCCTTGGAAACTACTCTACCTTGAGTTGGCAACTACTTCACTCTTCTCTGACAACTATTCCACTTTTCCTTGACATCTATTCCACTTTTCCTTGACATCTATTCCACTTTATCATGACAACTACTCCACTTTTCCATGACAACTACTCCACTGTTCCTTGGCAACTACTCTACTTTCCTTTGCAACTACTCCACTTTTCCTTGACATCTACTCTACTTTTTCTTGGCAACTACTCTACTTTTCCTTGGCAACTACCCACTTTTCCCTGACAACTACTCTACTTTTCCTTGGCAACTACTCCACTTTTCCATGGCAACTACTCCACTTTTCCATGGCAACTACTCCACTTTTCCATGGCAACTACTCCACTTTTCCATGGCAACTACTCCACCTTTCTTTGGCAAGTACTCTACTTCTTCTTTGATTCCCCCTATATCATGGATGTCAAACTCATGGCCCTCCAGATGTTGCAAAACTACAACTCCCATCATTCCCTGATAGCTGTAGTATGCCCAGGCATGATGGGAGTTGTAGTTTTGCAACAGCTGGAGGGCCACGAGTTTGACATCCCTGCCCTATATATTTAGGTGATAGTAGCTTTCATTGTTTTAAATTTGATAAATGTGCCTCAATATCCCTGTGACTGAGTTGACATGCCAGAACCCAGGACAGCTGGCGATGTCATGGGGGCACCACAGGAGAAGAGCTTAGGGCATTAGACCCATAAAAGGGGTCTAACGCCTGAAGCTCTGTATCTACATGCCACCACAGAGTGGTTTACTGACCCCTCCTGTCCCACCCTTTGTCCCCTAGACCACTGGATATGGAATTGCATTATATGTTGTTTTGTTTTTGAATAGCTGGATCGTTCTTCCTATAAGCAAGAATTCCGTGTCAGCTGCCAGAAATTCACAAGACGTGAAGACAAACCTGGGGAATTGCCTCATGGTCTTTATGTTGATCAGATCTAGTCATAAATACATTATTTAAGGTGGAATTCCTCTTTTATACTCTGCAGGTCCATCTAAGAACAGAGATGACATCAGTGCGTGCAAATGAAGGAGTCTGTCACTCCAATATGTTTATACGGGAGGTACATACATACATATATAGACACATACATATGTTAAAACATCCAGAGCATGACACCCAGAAGACCTTGGCTTCCTTTTTCTGAAATTAGTGAAAAATGTAATAAAAATGTACATATCTCTGGGGCCTGCTTAAGAGAAGGACAACGCAGCAAAGGAAAATATAGAAGAAGGATGTAAGGGATGGATGGGACATAAATATGGCAAACAGATGCTGCTATTTTTGCCTTTCTGCCATTAATCACTCCCCAAAGACCAAATAGTTATGTTTTCAAGGGAAAAAACCTGATATTAATTTGCCATGTATTTCCTTCAAATTAAACGTCTCATTGCATGCACCACATGCTGCACCGGTCAGAAGAACGCAATAATCATTTGACAGAAGATGCGACTGTCCATCAAACCTCGACAACCAGTAAAGACAACTTAACCTGTGGCTTTAGGTCCCAGTATTGTGCACTGATTCATTTTTCAATGTATGGTTAGATCAGATGGAGCTCAGTGGGGCCAAATCCCCTGCAAAGATGAAAATAATCATATTCTGACTGCCTGCAGTCACCACCAGGGGGAGCTCAAGAGTTTATGGCATACTGATTGAAAATATGCTTCATGGCTTGGGGTGTAACAAGTAGTTTTAGGACCTTGTGGTAAAACATAGGATCTGACGTTGGTCAACTATGGCTTCCTTCAGCAGCAAGTCTGTTCAGAATATGAAAAATGTCAAATATTTCAGTCTCCACTCTGTCCTCTACGGCTTTTCCTTCTTTCCTTGGTAACCAGAATTCCTATTTATTTCACAAATTTGATTCATAACCGCAGGCCTACAGGAGTGTCAGATGTCATCCCTGGTTGGGCATGATGGAGGGCTAACATTTCATTTTATAATCATTGGTGGGGTCCAACAAGCAGGAGATTTTTAGTTTAGCCAATTAGTTATTCAATAAAATCGATCTGTATGGCGCCACCTGCTGTCCTCTGTTCACCTTAGTAACATCATTGAGGGGCATGCTCAGTTGGCAACTGCCACCAGCTGTATCTACTGTTAGAAGCTGTGACAGTTACAGGGAGAGAGCTACAGCAGAAAGGACACAGCCCCTGAGCTGTGATAGAGATAGAGATGCATCAGAAAGGGCACACCCCTGAGCTGTGATAGAGCTAAAGCTGCATCAGAAAGGACATGCCCCTGAGCTGCAGCAGTAAGGATACGTCTTCTAAGCTGCCATTCTGAAATTAACCTAGCAGAGCAATTGGGACAATGAATTGAGATAGATCTGGTTCCATGTGAGGTACGGGGCTGGTTCTAGCTTTGTTAGATTCCAGGTGTGACCTCCCACTGCCTGGCAAATTTGCTATAATTTACAACAGAAACGGGGGTAAATTATAGCTGGAATCAATGACTTTCTCAGGCACAGGGGACCAAAGATATTCCTAATCAATAGATGAGGTCTATCTCACTCAGCGCAAAGTAGATCAAGACTGGCGTATGGAACACAACTCTTGATAAATTCCCCCCATGAAGTACTTTCCATCCACCAAAGACGTGCACTTTCCGAAGACCAGTAGTTTTGATAAATTTGGTGATATTTGCCCCATTCTTGCCGAGCTTCATGCCTCTTTACATGCATACTAAATCTCCTCCGATGTCTTCTAGCATTTTCTATACAGCAGGTGTCCTGAGAGGCTTAGATTCCAGTCCTATGGCCCTGGAATCCCTCCCACCCCCATGGGGGGACCATGCAGCCAAGTGATAAAAGTTCTCCTCTGGTGTTTTCTCATGAGAGCAGAACTTAAACCATTTGACACTTAAGACGCAGGTAAGAAATGTCTGCGCGGTGTGGAGTGATGGAACCAGGTCCATCTTGGGGAGGGAGGATGTTTACTTCCTGCCCGGAAGAAAATAAGTCTCTGTTGTCCTCTCTGAACTCCCTCTGGACGACTCTGAGGAGAATATCCTTCAGTGATATTTGTTTAGATCCCTCAGCATTTCCTCCTCGCAGATCGTCTTCATTTTGATGTGACAAAACAGATTGTGGCCGTTTCCTCCACTTCTGCTGCACTTTAACCTTCTTTATTTCTTTCCTCAAAAGTGAAAATTGTCTAAATCCCCCAAATTAGACTCTAGAATGTTTGAATCCGTCAATGGTCTTCATCTCTTGAGTTATTTACAATTTTATTCAGGTTTTCAAAAAGTGACAACCGCTTGTCCATGACACTACTTACTGTATAATAGGTTGGCTTGGCACACAGCTTTCGCAGAATGATGAGGTCTGGTCAGGGTATGGTCTTTGGTCTAGAAAAATTTAGCAGTCTGCTCTGGATTAAACCATGTTCCATGGCAAATCATGGCCAACAATCACCACCTCATGTCAAGCCCCAGCCTGACAAATGTTCCAGTGTTGGCAAAAATGCCTGATGGACCTTATTATAATGCTCTATTCACCCAACGGAACCCATTGAAAATGGGGTGGGGTTTCCGTCATGATGTCATGTGCAACCAATAGGCTTCGGTGAAGGGGTCAACTAAATGAACGGTTGTCCACCCAACATATCATATTAAACTTCAGGGACCTAGGGTGTTCAGGTACATTGTGAATCCCCAGCTTAGGGCACCAAGAGAGCTTGTCCTGCCCTGGTCACTTGCAGTAGCATTAAAGTTGTGTTCAGTCCATGTTTTAGTGATATGTTTTGGATGAAATGGATGAAACAAATGCTATACATTGTACAACAAAAAAAAAAATATGACGTGTCCATCCAGGAGACTTTTGAGGTCAACACATGTCCGGCGAGTTACACTATATGATACCTCCAAAAAAAAGTTCTCCATATGTGAACCAAACAAGTGAATGCTAAAATGTCCAACCTTCTGACCTAGGTTGTCCCACAGGAACCTATTGAAATGTTACAGTATACTTTGTTGTAGTTTTTTATATACCTTTTTTAAATATATGTATATGAAGGACAGGAAATCTTCAGATCCCAATGTTATTTCACATTTCGCTCTTACCAGTACCATTTTTATTAGAGAGGGTTGTATGATTTTGAAAAAAAAATGGTTGCTTTATTCCAAAATTATCCAGAGTCTTGTCCAGAGTCTGCATCTGATATTACAGCTCATCCCCATTTCTGGACATCCTTTTCAGAAGCTATAAATTATAAGTGAATCAAGATAAGCCACATCCTGAGGACCCTGGCAGCTTAGATGAGCATGCATGTTTATGAGGATGTCGGGAAGAATAGCTGACGGCTATCTAATGTGTATGGGTAGCCTAAGTCTATCTAATGTGTATGGGTAGCCTAGGTCTATCTAATGTATATGGCTAGCTTAAGTCTATCTAATGTGTATGGGTAGCCTAAGTCTATCTAATGTGCATGGCTAGCCTAAGTCTGAGGACCATATCATGCCCAGTTAGAAGCAACTATCACATGTCATTTCTTTTATTGGCATTAGTGTATCAAAATACTAAGCCAAACTTGCCTTTGTGCCTGATTAACTAAGTCAAGTTCAGCCTTATATTTTGATACAGTAATTTATGCCAGTAAACAATAAACGAACTTATGTGTGATACAAGCGAGTCGAAGTAAGTCTCACGATATTCGCAAAAACTTCGGAAAGTAAGTCTCCGGCAGGCAGTTCCGTCGCCGGAACTGCCTGCTGAATCCGTCAAAACGTATGCCAACTGATGGCATTTGTCAGACGGATCAGGATGACAAATGCATTGAAGTGGTTGGGTTGGGTTGGGATTTGGACCTTCACCCATCAGAGTGGTTGGGTTGCTGGGATTTGGACCTTCACCCATCAGATAACCTAATCCCGAGGATAATCCATCAATAATAAATCCCTTGAAAACCCCTTTAAAGGGATTGGCCCATCTGGGAGCGTGATGGCAGATAACTAGGATGGGGCCCACTCCTATCTAGAGAATAGGGTCCACTGAAGGAGAACACATCACACATTGCTATGGGAGTTCCAAAAATAGCCAAGCGAGCGCGGCCACCTTTCACCACTATAGGACTGCCTATTTTCAGATGTCCCATAGCAGTGGACAGAAGGTTTTGTTCTGGAGATATGCGCGGGTCCCAGATGTGGACCCACACCTATCTGACATTGATGGCATATCCTAGTGATATGCCATAAATATCCCAAATAGGAACAGCCCTTTAATGGAAAAATTAGGGCTCATGCACACGACCGTTGTTTGGGTCCGCATCCAAAAAGAATTTTTTGCATCTCGGATGCGGGCCCTTTCACTTCAATGGGGCTGCAAAAGATAGCACTCCATGTGCTGTTCGCATCAGTTGTTCCCCCACAAAAAAAATAAATAGAACATGTCCTATTCTTGTCTGTTTTGTGGAGAAGAATAGGCATTTCTATCATAGGCCACCCATTCCGTTCCACAAATTGCGGAACGCACAATGGCGGCATCTGTGTTTTGTGGACTGCAAAACACAGCTCAGTCGTGTGCATGAATCCTAAGTATAACCCCTTAATATAAAATCCCAGAAACCCCTTTAAACAGTCCTTCAATACCGAAAAAGTGAGGATCCTTTTAATAAATAGAAGCTAAGAGGGCAATAGACATAACTGAGAGCTATGGGCAAAAATCCTACGTCTTCTAAAACATTTATTGCCCGAAAAGTGACATGGAGCTCATTAACAAGACGGATGTAATTAGCCGGCCCTCTGCCCGTCAATGTCCATGTCCTTAATTAAGCCCTTCAGTCAACTTTATTTGTTTTAACAGCCCAAGGGCCAAAAAGTATGTGATGTCCACTTGTGTCCAGGCCCCTTTAGTGAAACAAATTAAAGTCACAGTCGTCCTATCTGAACTGTGGGATGATGCCTGGCTGTCCCTCCTCCCTACTGACATTGAGTAACAGGCCATAACGCTGCAGTGTTTATTTACACGTGTAAATGTTTGATGGGCTTTAACCCTGTAAACCTGGAGCTGATAAGGCCTCATGTATCTGATCAGTGTCAATAGGAGATGGCCTGCAATCACCAGTGGTGCTCATGGTGGTCCTGGGCTGCAATGACAAACACCAGACAGATTTAGCACTTCAATAAATTTAAGGAACCAAATCCAATTACCCAAGTTTCAGCATCTAAAGAAGCATCTTCAATTACTCGGCCACAGACCAGGGCTGCACAACGCTTTTCCTTCTGGCCACCCACGTTCTAGGCCTTCAGAACACATTCCAACATCCTACGTTACATTATTTTAACCACTCGGCCGTCCTATAGCTCCCTGTACTGTAATTGGCACGGTGCGACGCACCACCCAGATATTCAATTCAAGGTGGGTTCTAAGTATTTAGCCTAATAATATGTTAAACTGGTTCTGATCACCCCCTTGTTTTACGCCTCCCCCCGGTTTAACTCTCCGTAGCTTCGACCCTTGCTGAATCTCAGTTTTCATCATGCTCAGATTACTATGGATGAGCACGCTATGAAGGGACAAAGTAATCCGACATCATGGACATACAGAGTGAGCAGAATTTTGTTTCTGTATGTCTGGGGGGGAAGATTTAGCATAAAGGGAATTTTTGAAATCCGTTTTTCTTGAGCCCGAGCTGCCGTAATCTGCGCCAAATGATAAATTTGATGTATCCAAAGTTTTGGCTAGAGAGGTTACTCTCTGGTGTAATTTTTCAACTTTTTGGAGTTTTTTTTTTCAAGTCGCAGAAATATATCTGGAGTTAAACAAATTAACATATCAGACCACACCCACTTCACACCCACTTTTCAGACATGACGAGAGCAGTGTAACGGCAAAAGTCAACGATTTTGGTGCAAAAACGGGAATTGAGCCAATTTTTCTAAGGCCAATTTTTCCACCAGAATTCTGCCAGAATTGGAATGATGCAGTTTCCCACCTGATGTCCTAACCTAGACCCACGGAGGATTGAAAAGGTGGAAAAGTCATGATAAAGTTGAATCTCCTTTTTAGGGACATTTATGGCTTCCTTCACACACACAGCGGAAATTCCGAAAACTGTCTTTGTTGCCCATATTAACCAATCAGAGCACAGCTTTACTTCCAGTAAGTCTACATACAGGATTGGTCTCTTTAAGGAGATTCAGCACCCTACCTAAGCCAAGAACAGCTGAAGAATTCACCACACCTAGTGGATGTCGCTCTGTGCAAAAAAAACACCACTAACCCAAGAAACGTGATAAAGGCATAGTTGTCAACAGTACAAAATTTGCAGGGACTGTCCATCATTTCCAAAAACAGTCCCTGCACATTTGGGCTGTCCCTGGCCAAACATGGGTTGGGCTTGTGTACGTTCCATCCATGAATTAGTTGTTCTGTCCTGTTTGTCAGCCTTCAGGGTCTATTTGTCTCTAATTTACCAACTGCAATGCTACTAGGTTTGCAAAGGTAAAAAAAAAACTTCACAAACAAAAACTCATTCACTAAGCTAAAGGAAGGAATTCCCTAAAAAGAAGATAGAACATTGTGAAAAGAAGCCATTCATATAGTTAGGAGCATAAGAAGTCCACCTCCACAGGACAAATAACCCAGAGGTGTAGTTATAGGAAGTACAGAGGTAGCTACTGGGCCATGTTACCTGAGGTGGCTACTGGGCCCTGTTACCTCAGGTGGCTACCGGGCCTTGTTACCCAAATGCCATATAAGAAGACACCAATGATGGTAGGTGGAGGCCCAATTTTGCAGAAGAGCCCAGAATCTTGTAAGTGCAGTGGTGAGGAGATGAGTCCTGTGATTTTACTGTGACTCGCAGGATATCCTGTGTGGCTACAGAGCTCTAGCCTTAAAGGAGCAAGGTGTTATATCTAGGATGGGTTTGCGTAGGTGGTGTACTTCACCAAACTCGGTGTCATGCTTTGTATGCTCAGGCCCTGCTTAAACCTGTCCCATCTGGACACCTAAGGCATATCCTGTCATAAATGTCTAATAGGTGCAGGGGGACCTCTGGGACCCACTCCTATCTCACGAATAAGGCCCCATCTTGCACCGCTGAGTAACTTCTATGGTAACCAAATTCGGCTATTTTTTGATGTCCCATAAAAGTGAATAGACAGTACCATATCATGTACGGACACTTCTCTATTCACAGACACATCAGATGGGGCCCCTTTTTTGAGATAGGAGCAAATTCTAGAGGTGGGAGCTAAAACTAATGGACATTTATGGCATATTCTTGGAAATGGGACAGACGGGACAACCCCTCTCAGTTCTACCTTTTATCATACAGAATCCAATAGAGCACGAATTAGTTGTCCAAATCCTTCCACAGATAAAAACTTTGAAAAAAACTGGAGGACTGAAGAGTCTTTGTCGTCCCCTATGCAGAGTTGTAGGCACTCTGTGTACCACCATATGGTACCTTTCTACCGTTTACAGAGAGGCATAAGTTGAAACTCCTGGTTCCAGATTTACATTTATGAGTGCCCCATCTAACGTGTCCCTTTTATAAGACTGGTGTCTTCCTATATGGCAGAGGGACCTTTGAGACCCCTAAAGGCTTTGTGCCCAGATGTGGCTTCTACCTCTGAACCCCTATAGCTAAGCCTCTGATCATACAGCATGCAAGAAAACATTCCACAAGGCAAACGGCAGTACGTTATGGACCTGTTGACCTCCACAGGTTTCCATACAGTACAGATCCATAGCACGGCCATGTGCGTGATCCTTGTGCTTGTTTTACATCCTGAATTTTATGTTCCTTCATCCTTTTCTATTACATTTTTCTCTTATGACATAAAAAACAACAAAAAAGAGCCAAAGACGTCGCTGTGAAAACCCAAGCTTTTGTATTAGTTTTGGTCTTTAATCCTGTGGGTTTTAGTCTCTAGTTTCAGGTTGTCCTTCTTGAACTTTTTGTGAGGGTGCATTACTGACACAAAATAAAACATCTGAAATCCCCCAGCAAACCACAAAGAGATATTCAGCATTATCATCCACGATAGATGAAATATCCCTCAAATCCATACTCAGGCTTTGTTACAGCCGTACGATAGCAGAATAGTTTACGGCTGTTGTGGTCATGCTCTCAGTTCACCGTTTATTTGTTTGGCAAAGGTGTTACCCTGGAATGTGCATAGTTTTGGGAAATTGTGAAATAAAACAAGGCAAAATCCAAGACTTGTGTTTACAATATGGTGGGAAATGAAATGTAAGACTTAGCAGCAATAGAATTTCATACAGTATTTTATTTGGCTCCGTGGGCCCTTTATCTATCGCTGGACATTCCTTGGCTATGGGCTGAAGTTTGGAGCTGGAATTCCCTCTTTGGATGGAAGGTTAGGGAATATTCATCTCTGTTTATATCATGCTGTCACTCTAATACTAGGTAATGGCTATGTCAAATCATTGTTTGGACTGGAACTGGATCGCTACATTTTTTAGTCACACAATATGGAAGACTCAGTTCATGGAGACATCACCTAGAAGTTTCAGACAGCTCTAGATAAATGAATAGCACAGGTAAATGTAAGAAACTACAGTATGTGATCTTAGCAGAGAAAATTGCCTTGTTCTCCACTTATCAGCTGCTTCTCCTGACCCCCATTCTAAACTAACTTTCTTTCTGAAATTTATAAGAAGTCCATATTGTGAGACCAAGACGGACTGCCTGCTTACTGAAGGATCAGATTACATCATGCCATGTGAGACCTTATTCACACAGTCAGTGTTCGGTCAGTGATTTCCATCAGTGATTTTGGGCCAAAACCAGGCACGGGTCTAAACACAGAACAGGTGCAGATTTTTCCCTTATACGTTATCTCTGTGTAGGCTTCACTTCTGGTTTTGCCACAAAATCACTGATGGAAATCACTGACCGAATGCTGACTGTATATTTAATGCATATGTCTATGGAGAGGAAAGGGGGGTGAAAGCTGAGAAGAAGTGCAGAGAGAAGCTGAGAAATGATTCAGCAGCAGTGTTATGTATCATCCGAAATGCTTTATTCACATCTATACTGCTCAGTACTCCTCTATAATGTTCTATATGCTGCTACTAAGTAAATATGAAAGAGCTATGGAGCAGAATCTGCTGTCACTATGTGTATTCTGTGTGCAGTTAGTCTCTACTTGCTAGCTCATTAACAACTGACTGACAATTATATATGTAGCATGCAAAGGAGAGGACTGCTAAAATATTCCAGATACAAGCCACATAGTGGCCAGCTAGTGCTATCACTCATGTACGCACACATGGGCAGCTTATTCTGAAAAGTTACCTGAAAATGTAAAGTAGCTATGCTTTAACTATAGACTGACCAACAAAGTCATACCCAGCCAAAATAAATGGAAGTGCACTGAGGAACAACACAGATCACATTCTATGGAGAAAGACCATGTGGATCATGAAGACAGGTAGTCCTGGTTAGTCACATCCCACTTACTACTGGGTGAGGGGAGCCTATTGAGGACTCTTTTCTCTATAAGAACTGCATTGTTAGTGGACAGATAGGAAATACCATATGCTGCAAGACCCCTCTAAATCCATTGCCCTCTAATGATAATGAGGTTACTCTGCTTATATTGTTCCAGTATATACAGCAAAGCTCAGAAAGCTGTAGAAAACATGAAATATTATGACTAGTCTAGCGACCTTTGTGAAAAAAAAATTCAAGATGACAAGTTCCCTCAAGAAAGAAAAGAAACAACACAAATTACATGCTATAGAAAATGATCTTATGGATGCTGGAGAAAGGTGGCACAGTCCTGTTTGGTCCCATACCCTTTCCTTGTGAATAGCTTAGAAATAACTTAGGCTGAAACATTTTTTGACTGTAATAATAGTGAGATAATTCTGCTCATTCTGTCCCAATCTATACAACAAAGCTCACAAGTGAAAATATGAAGCATCAGTCGTATTATGACGTACTCGTGATCATAACTGGTATGAAAACTGGAATATTTTTTAGATTTTTTTGTGGACAGTAACAAAAATGCAAAATATGTCATTTTCTGAATATATAGCTCCTTTAAAGCTGTAGGTTCAAACATTGTTACTATTTATTTAAATAGTTATCCAGAACTAGAATGTTGATGACCTATCCATAGGATAAGCCATCAATGTGACTCGTGGGGGCCTGACTCTTGGCACCCACGCCAATCAGTTGGCTAAAGGGACCCCAGTGCTCCAGCAAATGCCACATCCCTTTCATTTTTTACCAGGAACAGCACCATATTTTTGGTAGTGGCCATGCCTGGAATTGAAGTCCACTCCAAGTCCATTGCAATCTAGTGGTTGGGACTTAGGCACAGACATTAAACAATGAAGGAAAGCAGGACTCACTGGACCCTCACAGTCTCTTCAATCAGTTGGATGGTGGGGGTGCCAAGAGTTAAGCCCCCAAATATTTGATAACGATGGACTATATGAAGTGTAAGCCATCAGTTCTCCAGTCATGGAGAAACCTTAATTTATTTAAAAAAAATTGTACACACACAGTGCCCTCAGATGCCCCCTCTCTCCACACCTAGGCATAAGGCTCTTTAACATGGAATTGCACAAATTAATTTCTCCGCTGACGTCCAGTAGCATTTATATCATCACATATTATGGGCTTATTTGGTATTCGGCGCCACCCATCACCACAACTCATGGATCATATTTTGGGAGAAGGTCCTGTTGGCAGGTCTACTGGTGCGTTGGCAGAAATATTTGTGTCTTCTGTATATCCCTGCCTAATTGGTCAGATGAACGTTTTTCGACTTTCTAACAAAACCGGCTTTTACCTATGATTTAATAATCCTAATATGGGTTTCAGGGGGAAATTGCTTTTCTAAAACCTCAGATGACGAGAGATGTTGTGCAATATTGTGATTTATGAAAAATCCACAGAGTCAATTTGCCAGAAGTTCTCGTAAACGAGGCCCAGGTATAAATCTTTCTGCTTCCTCTCCATCCAGGATTTGTTTCATAAAACATATTTCTTTTCATTCACTGAAGTAGAATTAAGGACGGTCAGACACAGATCTATTAAGCAGCTCCGGAGATTAGGTTTTCTCGAAGCATAGTTTGAGAATTGTTTGGGGACTATATACTAACATGATGTGGTCGGAATATACGGCCGACAGCTCCAACATTTTCCAAAGCAGCTGCAGCCATTTCCCCATATCAACATTCAGTAAATAAGACCATTAGTCAACCTGGCTTCATGCATTTTATACCTTTTTAGGGTGTTTGCATCTAATTTTTTTTAAAGGGACACTGCCATCAACATTTTTTGTTACATATTAACTAGCGTATATATAAATATCGTATGCATTTTTTTACTAAAAAAATAAAATAAACAGGTGGTTGATTTTTTGGATATAGTTTTTTAAAGTCTCTCTGTGTATTCTACTTCCTGCCCTGGCTCTTTAAAGGGGTTCTCTGGAAATTAAGAAAATGAAAATACTTAAATATTACTTTATTATAAATATATTTCTAAATACCTTTCATTAGTTATATTGGCTCATTTTGTCTGGGGAGAAATCATTAGGGGAAATAAAATGGCTGCCGTCCTATTAGTACACACAAAATCTGTCCTAATCACACACAAAAAAAAATTGTTTACTATAAATATTGCGTTTTAAAAAATGCTCCTTTCTAATGGAAGTGTCAGAGGCCTTTTGGGGACTGCTTTACCAGACCCCTGCACCGTGTTGTACTGGTTGAAAAACTCATACTCATGTGCTCCCTGCCTCTCCATTCAGTGGTCTGTCGATGTCCATCGTGGAACTTCTGGAAGTACGGGGCCACAAGCACCGATGCAGCCAAAGACTGGCCTCAGCAGTGAAGTGTCCTGTGGCAGGTGGTCACTGCTGGGTCACATGTTTCCTGGGGACACATAACTACTAAGGCTAATGATTAGCTGCATCCGTGCACATGGCCCCATCCTTCCAGAAGTTCTGGAAGACCACAGAAGGGAACCAGGTGAGCAAGAGCGGAGAGGCAGGAAACAGGTGAGTATGAGTTTTTAAACAACCTCTTTAGGCATGCAGAAAGTGTGGAATTTAAATATTGTGTTTGCCCATTGAAGGGAATTGTAATGTAAAGAAAAACTACAGGGAGTGCAGAATTATTAGGCAAATGAGTATTTTGACCACATCATCCTCTTTATGCATGTTGTCTTACTCCAAGCTGTATAGGCTCGAAAGCCTACTACCAATTAAGCATATTAGGTGATGTGCATCTCTGTAATGAGAAGGGGTGTGGTCTAATGACATCAACACCCTATATCAGGTGTGCATAATTATTAGGCAACTTCCTTTCCTTTGGCAAAATGGGTCAAAAGAAGGACTTGACAGGCTCAGAAAAGTCAAAAATAGTGAGATATCTTGAAGAGGGATGCAGCACTCTTAAAATTGCAAAGCTTCTGAAGCGTGATCATCGAACAATCAAGCGTTTCATTCAAAATAGTCAACAGGGTCGCAAGAAGCGTGTGGAAAAACCAAGGCGCAAAATAACTGCCCATGAACTGAGAAAAGTCAAGCGTGCAGCTGCCAAGATGCCACTTGCCACCAGTTTGGCCATATTTCAGAGCTGCAACATCACTGGAGTGCCCAAAAGCACAAGGTGTGCAATACTCAGAGACATGGCCAAGGTAAGAAAGGCTGAAAGACGACCACCACTGAACAAGACACACAAGCTGAAACGTCAAGACTGGGCCAAGAAATATCTCAAGACTGATTTTTCTAAGATTTTATGGACTGATGAAATGAGAGTGAGTCTTGATGGGCCAGATGGCTGGATTGGTAAAGGGCAGAGAGCTCCAGTCCGACTCAGACGCCAGCAAGGTGGAGGTGGAGTACTGGTTTGGGCTGGTATCATCAAAGATGAGCTTGTGGGGCCTTTTCGGGTTGAGGATGGAGTCAAGCTCAACTCCCAGTCCTACTGCCAGTTTCTGGAAGACACCTTCTTCAAGCAGTGGTACAGGAAGAAGTCTGCATCCTTCAAGAAAAACATGATTTTCATGCAGGACAATGCTCCATCACACGCATCCAAGTACTCCACAGCGTGGCTGGCAAGAAAGGGTATAAAAGAAGAAAATCTAATGACATGGCCTCCTTGTTCACCTGATCTGAACCCCATTGAGAACCTGTGGTCCATCATCAAATGTGAGATTTACAAGGAGGGAAAACAGTACACCTCTCTGAACAGTGTCTGGGAGGCTGTGGTTGCTGCTGCACGCAATGTTGATGGTGAACAGATCAAAACACTGACAGAATCCATGGATGGCAGGCTTTTGAGTGTCCTTGCAAAGAAAGGTGGCTATATTGGTCACTGATTTGTTTTTGTTTTGTTTTTGAATGTCAGAAATGTATATTTGTGAATGTTGAGATGTTATATTGGTTTCACTGGTAAAAATAAATAATTGAAATGGGTATATATTTTATTGTTTTTTGTTAAGTTGCCTAATAATTATGCACAGTAATAGTCACCTGCACACACAGATATCCCCCTAAAATAGCTAAAACTAAAAACAAACTAAAAACTACTTCCAAAAATATTCAGCTTTGATATTAATGAGTTTTTTGGGTTCATTGAGAACATGGTTGTTGTTCAATAAAAAAAAAATCCTCAAAAATACAACTTGCCTAATAATTCTGCACTCCCTGTATGTTAAAGTATTTGGCAGGTTCCCATTCCACATCTGCCTGGGGTGTCTATTTAAGCTCCAAATGTAAGTTGCCAAGATTCTCCTTAAAACAGGGATGTAACAATTGCAGGGTGTTCAACCAAATGGTTCCAAAGAGCAAGAGAGCAATGACTCGCCAATGAGTACCGCCTATAGTGCACTGAAGAACATATTTGCATGAAAATAAAAGAAAAATAATAAACTTTTCTCAGGACTAGAGGACCAATTTCTTATAAGAAAGGTATGGATATCTTTCAGGGGTACCTTTTTCAGGTAAGAGACTCCCTTTAAATCTGCTTAGGTAAAGAGGTTTTCCACTTTGGATATTCCCTACTTATTAAAAGGATCCCTTGACAAAAAACAAAAAAAAATATTAGCGAAAACCTGGCAGCAAGTGTCCTGTTTCCTTACAGCGCCTCCACAGGGGAAATGAAGCATTGCACAGTGTCCATTTCAATTAGTGGGTTGTTTGTGTAATTCTGGAGCGAGAGATAGCCTTTGTAACGTTCTCCAATTTGGTCAAGAGATGAGCTTAACTGGTTTTGACTCAACTTTCCCAGAAGTAGATGTTACTAAGAAAAAGTTTGATGGAATTTTTAACAATTTATAGTTGTGTATAGTTGAAAGAGGGAATTTCTGCTTTAAAACAAGTAGGGGTCTCCTTGGCCAGAGTCAAGATTGGTGACGCGTCTCTCACTCTGGAGGACCTGTCGTGTCCTGCATTACAGAGACATCCCATTAATTTGAATGGACACAGTGTAATGCAAACTTTTTCCTGCGGTGGCGCTGCAGGGAGATTGAACACTCACTTCCAGGTTCCCCTACAGATAACAGCTGATCACTAGAGGTCCTCAGAAGGGGATTTTCGTTTGGCCAAGGGATCGAATATTGTATCGAATAGAGATTGTCCAAAGGGAAGAACTCCTTTAAAGGTACACCGCATATGATGAGAAACTCATCACAGGTATAGTAAACTAAAGCCTCTTTATAATAGAATTCAAATGAATCAAAACCTATTGTATAATAGTCCTCCAAAGAATGCCATTCATTACAGACATCCTGTTATGAACCCGCAGACATGATGAAGGGTGTGTATATTTTTGCAAGTCTAGCGATCAGACTTTAAAAATAGTAGAGTCTGAAAACACATGTAATTATTTACAGAACAGAAGAACTTCCCCCATCGGAGCCACAAATCTGGTGTAACAAAATCTAAATATTTAATGGGCTCATTGTAAGTGCGCGGCTATATGTAGACTTTACCGCTGTTGGATTGTCATCGTAACACATCTCTTAGGTCCTGCTTGTCAAAACAGCATACGTCTTATCTGGAGGAAAGTTATGCCAATGTAAAGGAGAGGCACCCTGCCCTGTAAAAGGAGGGCCGCCAGTTGGGCATCATATCAGTTTACTGCTCTATGGATTCCCTTCAACTTTAAAGGGAGTCTTTCACCTAATCTGAGCATTTTAGACCGCTCAGATCAGGTTATAGACTCTTTGACCCTCATTACAATCGTACCTTTCTCTTCTGTGTCCAGTGGCACCAGAGGACGGCGGGCTGGGAACTCTGCTCACTGCTCTGCTCATTATGGGCATAGGAACAGCTTTTCATATTGCGCATGCGCCGGCAAACTAAAGACAGCCGGCCGGCGCATGCGCAATATGAAAGGATGTTCCTCTGCCCATAATGGGCAGAGCAGTGCGCAGATGCGGGCCAGTTCCCAGCCCGCCGTCCTCTGGTGACGCTCGTGACGTCCGCCGGCTGGAGGTGTGTTTTTCTGGGCACATCGCCCAGTAACGCCGCCCCTGGGCACCTTCAGAAGATCATTTGCATAAGTTTAAAAAGTTCAGAGACACTGAACCTAAGGACTATGGTCTCCATTGGCCGAAAAGAGGAATCCAAGCTATTGTTCTCTCTCCACTGCAGTCTGGGGAGAGGTGGCTTATAGAGATCTTCAGTCAACTAGTCATCCAAACACCCATGATCTTTACTTCATGTCCCATCTCCAGTGCTTTGTGGTGCAGAAAGGAGTTAAAGATAAGATGTCTGAAAGATGAAACTTAATTGCAAAATTAAGCATGCCCTTTATTAGATGTTCTGTCACTAAAGAAGATTCCTGGCCTTTAGGTCCACTAGGAAGGTTACCAGGGTAGCACTTAGGCTGGGCATACACACTGGATCATTGACGGCCAATCCCAATGATTTCAGTAGGACCAGATAACCATCTAATGTGTATGGGGGCCTCCCAACCCATACACAATCTTAGATGTCAGAGAAGATAAGAACCGGGCAGATGGATTTCAACATGCCCAATCTTATTGTTTTGGTGGAGTTAAGCCACTGCTCAGAGTAGTCTCCCTGTTCAAGACACTAGAATGCTTGGATAAGCCAAGAATGCATGTGCATGGAGAAGTTGGGGACAGATAAATTCGGCCGACAGCCATCTAATATGCATGGCCAGCCTTAGACTCAATTAAACTATCTGTTTCTAAAAAGGAAATCTAACATAAAATGGAACATTTCTTTAAATCCAGGGGTCTTCATTTGAAGATTCAACTCTATGGACCCTTATACAATTCATGGAACATTCCTTTAAATCCAGGGGCCGTCATTTGAAGATTCAACTCTATGGACCCTTGTACAATTCATAGGTACTGCTTATTTGCATATATCACAAGAAATAATCCACTGGATCTTAATCTGTAGATCATCATACTCATGTTGTACATTATAATAAAGATTATCTGCACATATCCATCCTTCAAACATTATGTCCTAACTAATTTCATAAGTTACCTTTATAGCAGCTAGAATTCTAGATTTTAAATGCTCTAAATAGCTAGTCTTGGGGTTAAAATGTAACATCCTGTCCACTGGAGGGAGATAGGGAGATGATAATATACCATGTGAACATTAAATAATAAAACAATATACAATAAGCTCCTGAGCTCCCTCTAGTGGTGGCTGTAGGCAGCAAGAATTTTCTCGTTTAAAGGGGTTTTCCTGGACCAACATTTTGATGACCTATCCATAGGATAGGTGATCAATATGAGATCGCCGGAGGTCCAAAACCCACAACTCTCAACGATAAGCTGTTAGGGTTCCAAAAAAAATCTGTAACTCCATAGCGCCATGTACTGTTTAGTAGGCGTTCTTGGGTAATGCTCCTATTCCAATGACTGGAAGTTGAGCTGCAGTACCAGAGAATGGCCACTACACAGTGTCTGGTGCTGTAGTGTTCTGGCTCCATACACTACTTCCTGCAGCTAACAGCTGATCGTTGGGGGTGCCAAGAGTCAGACTCCCACTGGTCTCATATAGTTGGCCTCACGTATGGATAGGTAATCTATATATTAGTCCTGGAAAACCCGTTTAACTCTGATTTGAATTCTGTATAAAAAACTGAACACGGGCTACTAAAAAGTTATAGCAATAAATAAATTAGCACAAAAGGTTGGACTTGACAATAACACGGTACTAAAAAGTGGAGATTCCCTTTAACCTTCCCGCCATAACCGATCCCTTTAATAATTCATCTGCCCAACTCAAGATGTCATGCTTTATTGTTGTCCGTACAGCAACATAGATCTTCTATTTTTTCCTTTCAAGCAAAAATAGTTTATTGCATTTCCTATTCATTTTTCAGCTGAGAACCGAACCCATAAAATGAAGTCTGAATACAAAAGGAAATGGAACAGTGGAAGGGCGCAGATTTTATTGTCCATAATTTTATTATTTTGTAAACCCTGAGTAGGTGTTCATGATTTTTCACTGTATATAAAACCTTGATGTCCTGCGCTGCACTCAGCCACTAGTGTCTCATTGTTAGAGTGATACATGATGGGGAGTGTAATTGAGAGGTATGTGGTTGTAGCTGTTATCACCATTGCGAGCAGGTTATCGAAAACCACCAGTAAATATAAATGTTTCAGTTCTCGTCTTCTGCCAAATTCTCAGCAATTACATTCAACCATTTCTAAACTCCAATAGGTCAAATATCCCTAACTATGCATATAAGTCTGCTTGCACAATTTCACAAAATAAAGCTAGGTGATGATAACAAGAAAACGGCTACTATAATACTGCCTCCTATGTACAAGACTAAAACTACTATAATACTACCTCCTATATACAAGAATATAACTACTATAATACTGCCTCCTATGTACAAGACTAAAACTACTATAATACTACCTCCTATATACAAGAATATTTCTACTATAACACTGCTCCTATATAATAAAAATATAACTACTATAATACTGCCTCCTATATAATAAAATATAACTACTATAATACTGCCTCCTATATACAATAATATGTCTACTATAATACTGCTCCTATGTACATAAATATAACTACTATAATACTGCCTCCTATATACAATAATATGTCTACTATAATACTGCTACTTTGTACAAGAATATATCTATTATAATACTGCTCCTATGTAAAGAATATAAATACTATAATACTACCTCCTATATACAAGAATATGTCTACTATAAGACTGCCTCCTATATAATAAAAATATAACTACTATAATACTGTCTCCTATATACAATAATATGTCTATTATAATACTGCTCCTCTGTACATCAATATTACTACTATAATACCACCTCCTATATTCAATAACTACTATAATACTGTCTCCTATATAGAATAATATGTCTACTATAATACTGCTCCTATGTACATGAATATAACTGCTATAATACTGCCTCCTATATACAATAATATGTCTACTATAATACTGCCTCCTATATAATAAAAATATAACTACTATAATACTGCCTCCTATATACAATAATATGTCTACTATAATACTGCTCCTATGTACATGAATAGAACTACTATAATACTGCTCCTATAAATATAACTACTATAATACTGCTCCTATGTACAAGAATAAAGCTACTATAATACTGCTCCTATATAATAAAAATATATCTACTATAATACTGCTCCTATGTACAAAAATATAACTACTATAATACTGCCTCCTATATACAATAATATGTCTACTATAATACTGCTCCTATGTACATGAATAGAACTACTATAATACTGCTCCTTTAAATATAACTACTATAATACTGCTCCTATGTACAAGAATAAAGCTACTATAATACTGCCTCCTATATAATAAAAATATATCTACTATAATACTGCTCCTATGTACAAGAATATAACTATTATAATACTGCTCCTATGTACCAGAATATAACTACTATAATACTGCTCCTATGTACAAGAATATAACTACTATAATACTGCTCCTAAGTACAAGAATATAACTAGAGATGAGCGAATAGAACCTGACGAAGTGGAATTTATCAGAATTTCAGAAAAAAATTGATTCGCAATGAATGCGAATTTCCTCGTGCTTCGTGGTAACGAATCACAATTTTTCCTAAAATGGTGGCCACACGTGTGAGGACTGATGACATGGGGCAAGGAATTCTGGTAAGGCGGGATGGCCCATAATGCCATGCATGCAGCCAATCAGCAGCCAGCCAGCCCTGTGATGTCAAACCCCTTTAAATACGGCAGCCATCTTAGATTCAGACATTTTCCAGAGTTGTGAGTGCAGAGACAGACTAGGCACTAGGGAGAAGGCGCTAGGGACAGCAATTCGAAAAACCTCATTATGAAAAAAAATACTTAAAACATGATTTAAAAGTGCAGGGAAAGGATAGGGAGGAATCATTTCACAGCATCTTAGTGCAGGGACTACGTCAAAAGGCGCTAGGGACAGTGCTAGGAAAAAACTCATTGCGATTAAAAAGCTATTTACAAGTGCAGGGAAAGATTATTTGGGGATCCAAATAGCCATTTATACAGCTCTGTCATTCCAGCAATTTGTTCTTGGGGTGCAAGTGCTATGTTGAAAAGCCTTTAGTGGCTTATATCTGAGGAAAATATAAATATATATATATACGCCGTTCACTTCTGCAGTAATATTTGGTGAAAGCATTTAGTGGTGTATTTCAGTAGAAAAAGAAAAATATATTCTCAGTTCACTTCTGCAGTTATTTGTGGCAAAATCGTTTAGTGGCCTATTTCAGTATAAAAAGAAAAATATATACGCACTTTACTGTTGCAGTTATTTGTGGCCGCAACTAGCAGAGTTTGCCCTGGAAAAGCTGTCCTGCCAGGCCAGTAGTGTGGCATCAGAGCGGGTGTTTAGTGCGGCGGGGGCCATAGTTACCCCAAGGAGAACTCGCCTGTCCACCCAAAATGAGGAGAGACTGACCTTTGTCAAGATGAATCAGGCATGGATCAGCCAGGATTTCCACCCACCAATGCCTGATGCATCAGACTAGATCATCCATGCCGCCTCACCCAAACCTTGAAAAAAGAGACCGGTTTCTTCTGGCTACCTGCCTCAGCTACTATTCTGATGCTGTCACCCACTTGATGCCACACATCTGATGCCGAGTGCTCCTTCTTTCACCCACCTTCGTCAGCGGGTACTGATATTACCACACACCGCCCCACTCTGTCACCGGGTCACTTTGTGGTCTCCTGATGCTGCTGCTGCCATCTCCACACTATGTCACCTTCACACTCTGTGGTATCCTGATGCTGCTGCCCATATCCACACTATGTCACCTTCACGATCTGTGGTCTCCTAATGCTGCTGCCATCTCCACACTATGTTACCTTGCCACTCTGTGGTATTCTGATGCTGCTGCCATCTCCACACTGTCACCTTGCCACTCTGTGGTATCCTCCTGATGCTGCTTCTGTCGCCACCTCCAGACTCGGACATTGTGCTATTCTGTGGCCTCTTCCGGATGCTGCTGCTGCCACCTCCACACTCTGTCATTGTGCCACTCTGTGTCCTCCTGATGCTGCTGCCACCTCCACACTCTGTCATTGTGCCACTCTATGGCCTCCTGATGCTGCCGTCACCTCCACACTGTCATTGTGCCACTCTGTGGCCTCCTCCTGATGATGCCACCACCTCCAGACTAAGTTATTGGGCCAATCTGTGGTCTCCTCATGCTGCTTCCACCTCACCACTATGTCATAGGTCCACTCTGTGGAGTTTCTCATGCTGTTCCCACCCTCCCCACTTCATGACTGGTCTACTATTTTGGATTTCGGCCTGGCTGACATCATCATTTATTTGACCTTTTTTCTAATCTGTCAGAAGGAAGGAAAGATGAGACGCACAACGGATCCTGTCTGTGTAGCAGCTGTAAGGCCTGTATGTCCCATCAGAATTGGCTTATAATTTGGTAACCAAAAGCAGGAGTTGGTACAAAACAAATATTTTGTTCACGTGTCATCTCTGTTTTGGATCCACTCCTGTTTTTTTGGGCATTAGCAATACTGATGGATTACTGACCAAATGCTGACCGAGTGAAGGTGGATGCTCAACAGACAGGATCCGTTTTTTGTGGGTCATTGTTCTGACGGATCAGAGGAAGGGCAAAATAATCAGTGACGTCAACACAAACTTGCTGCTGACACCCTCTCCACTCTGTCGGGGGGCTCTACTTGCATAAGTGTTTAATAGAACAGGTTCTGTAGACATCTATGTGGAATCAGCTGACGACGGTGTAAAAGGACTGTGCATCTTCTTGACGCTAACATCCACCTGTAAGGCTGAGTTCACACTTGAGTTATTCGGTCAGTTTTGGCCCCGTGACTGCCCAAATAAGTGAAGTGTGCAGTGATTCTAAGAGCGACGCCTGTCATCTGCATGTCATACTGACTCACAGTATTATTTCACTACCACAGCAGACTGCATGTTACTACAAGGCACAGTGTTCTACACCATTATAAAGGCTCTCTGCAGCCAGAAAATAGCTGTTTTTTTACATAATTTTCCACAAATAAATCGGCGAATCGAACTTTTGAATAATTTGCTCATCTCTAAATATAACTACTATAATACTGCTCCTATGTACAAGAATACAACTACTATAATACTGCTCCTATGTACAAGAATATAACTACTATAATACTGCCTCCTATGTACAAGAATATAAATACTATAATACTGCTCCTATGTACAAGAATATAACTACTATAATACTGCCTCCTATGTACAAGAATATAACTACTATAATACTGCCTCCTATGTACAAGAATATAACTACTATAATACTGCTCCTATGTACAAGAATATAACTACTATAAATACTGCTCCTATATACAAGAATATGTTACTATAATACTGCTCCTATGTACAAGAATATAACTACTATAATACTGCTCCTATGTACAAGAATATAAATACTATAATACTGCTTCTATGTACAAGAATATAACTACTATAATACTGCCTCATATGTACAAGAATATAACTACTATAAAACTGTCCCTATGTACAAGAATATAACTACTATAATACTGCTCCTATGTACAAGAATATAACTACTATAATACTGCCTCCTATGTACAAGAATATAACTACTATAATACTGCTCCTATGTACAAGAATATAACTACTATAATACTGCCTCCTATGTACAAGAATATAACTACTATAATACTGCTCCTATGTACAAGAATATAACTACTATAATACTGCCTCCTATGTACAAGAATATAACTACTATAATACTGCCTCCTATGTACAAGAATATAACTACTATAATACTGCTCCTATGTACAAGAATATAACTACTATAATACTGCTTTCTATATACAAGAATATAGCTACTATAATACTGCTCCTATGAACAAGAATATAATTACTATAATACTACCTCCTATGTACAAGACTATAACTACTATAATACTGCTCATATATACAAGAATATAACTACTATAATACTGCTCCTATGTACAAGAATATATCTCATGTAATACTGCTTCTATTTACAAGAATATAACTACTATAATACTGCTCCTATATACAAGAATATAACTACTGTAATACTGCTCCTATGGACAAGAATATAACTGCTATAATACGGACTGCTATATACAAGAACATTACTACTACTACTACTACTACATGCATATATCTGCTATAATACTGCCTCCTATATGCAAGAATATAACGACTCTAATACGGCTCCTATGTACAAGAATATAACTACTATAATACTGTCCCCTATGTGCAAGAATATAACTACTATAATACTGTTCCTATGCAAAAGAATATAACTACTATAATACTGCCTCCTATGCACAAGAATATAACTACTATAATACTGCTCCTACGTACAAGAATGTAACTACTATAATACTGCTCCTATGTTCAAGAACATGGCTACTATAATACTGCTCCTACAGTATGTTCAAGAATTAGGGATGAGCGAATTTCATACTTTGAAATTCGAGTTCAGGTTCGAGTATAATTACTATAATACTGCTCCTATGCACAAGAATGTAACTACTATAGTACTACTCCAATGTACAAGAATATCACTACTATAATATTACCCCTAAGTACAACAGTATAACTACTATAATACTGTTATATACTATACTTTGCACTATTATTGCACTATACAAGGCAGTTTTACAGTAATTATATTCTTGTACATAGGAGGCAGTGGTATAATAGTTACTGTATATTCTTGTACATAGGAGCAGAATCATATTAATTATATTCTTATACATAGGAGCAGTATTATATTAGCTATATTCTTGTACATAGGAACAGTATTATAGTAGTTATATTCTTGTACATAAGGGGGCAGTATTATAATATTTATATTATTGTACATAGGAGCAGTATTATAGTAGTTATATTCCTGTACATAGGAGCAGTATTATAGTAGTTATATTATTGTACATAGGAGCAGTATTATAGTAGTTATATTCCTGTACATAGGAGCACTATTATAGTAGTTATATTCTTGTATATAGGAGGCAGTATTATAGTAGTTATATTCCTGTACATAGGAGCAGTATTATAGTAGTTATATTCTTTGACAATTTTCTTTTTATTGAAAATATGAACATCAAAGCAGATCATAAGTGAACAGTTCTCACAGTTCGCCACGTACAGCATAAACGCCACAAGCCGCTGTAAGAGAGCGGGATTACAGCTCCATGGTACACACAAAAATATTCATCAAGCAGGTAGTAAATAATCACAGTAAAGACATAAGTTCTAGGTCCGACCTGCAGGAGTACCTGCACATGGTTCAAGGCATCATCAGTATCGCAAAGTGATCCACTTCTTTAATAACATTAGAGATTAAGGAAGGAGGGAGGGTGGAAAAAATAGGAAGGCCGGAACAGGGTGTAGGGAGAGGAGGAAAGGAAGAGCAGGGAAGGGAAGAAACTGCAGGGAGGGGAACGAGAACAAAAACCCATCCATGTGTCCTGTATATCTAGCGCCTTGAAAGTGTTTCCCAGTTTGGTGTCCTATCACTAGGAGCGTTTAGAGAAATCCTGATCGCTACTTTTATAAAAACGATCTATCAGGAGAGAGAAAGCTCGAAGCCGACTCCATCAAAGACCTATCGGTGTGTCCCTAAATCTCTTGACACTATCTAATGTACACTACTCGACTCCCCTGAACAGGAACCAAGGGGTCCACATTTTCACAAATTTGTTGTGGCTCCTATTCTCCCAACTCGCTAACTCCTCCATCCGACATATATGATCCACCTTATTTAGCCACGCCTCTACTGTGGGAGGATCTGTGCATAGCCACATCTGCGGAATGAGTAATCTGGCTGCTTGGAGCAGTTGTGTAATCAAGCATTTTCTAGAAGGCGAAAAAGCAGGAGTTGGGAGCCACAGAAGCACAAGCGAGGGAGTTACTTCAGTGGAAACCTTTGTAATATTCTTTATAGTGGACAAAACCCCTTCCCAATAAGGGCGAATCTTCGGGCACGACCATAAGATGTGGGACAACGTTCCAGTGCCCTCCAAGCATCTCCAACATAAATCATCCTGCCTCATCCCTCTAATGAACAATTGCTTAGGAGTCCGATACCACTGGGTAAGGACCTTGTATGAATGCTCCTGAATCCTAGTGCATCTAGAGAACCCGTGTGAATGTGCGTGCATACGCATCACATCTGTCTCGCTCAAATCCAGATTCAATTCAGTGGCCCAGTGCCTCGCATATTGCGGCATTCCAGGAGAGCGGGGACTAACCAAGGCCAAATAACACAAGGATATCAGCTTGCGAGGGACGGTCTCGGACACCAGGAGTTTCTCAAACCACGATTGCGTCAGGCAATGTCTGTTATTCCCTATGATTGGTTTGGAAACAGAGTTAAGCTCAATCTGCTCCAGGAAATTGCATGATTGCAGTAATGAGTGTAGGGGATGATCCCCAGTCAGAGCCCCTGAGGACAGGTTCAAGAACTCTTCTGTTTTATATTTACGTAGCTTAGACCAAACTGGCGCAACCTGTCTCGCTTTTGGGCGTGCGGCAAAGGGGAGTAAATCTGCTGGCATAGAAGGCGAGGGATTATTCAACAGATCAAGCGTCTTGTTCAGTTGCTGAATCACTGAAGCCGTGCCCCCTAGTAAGACCTGCGACCTAAGGTTAGAAGTATTAAGTCCCCATAGTCCCGCCCTCTGCACCGGAGAAAGTTGGGCAAGCTCCATGTCGCTACCCCAAATACGGTACTTAGTGGCATGTAGCTGAATCCACCTCTTCAAATGTATTGCTTGGTAATAAAGATGAGCGTCCGGTAGTCCAAATCCCCCCGTATTCCTCCTCTGAACCAGTCTGCTATGGGCTATCCTGGCAGTCTTCCCTCCCCATAAAAACGTTCTAAACAGTCTTCTAACTGTACCAAAAAAGGACATGGGGAGAAAAATGGGCAGCATTTGGAGAACATACAGGAGCCTGGGCATGATGAATGCTTTTAAAAGGTTCTTCCTACCCATCCAGGACACATAAGGAACCTTGAGTGAGTGGAGTTGTGTCTGTATATCCTTCAATAGGGGGCTATAATTCAAAGGAAAAATCTGATCCAGACCAGCCGGGAGTTTGACACCTAGGTAAGAAAGGTGGGAAGTCATATAAACGGTGTTGTATCCTTTAAGATAGACACCGTATTTTTGGGCGCCGAGACGTTCATAGCTTCCGACTTTGTGTAGTTGGCCTTGAAATTAGAGATTCTCCCATATTGTTTAAAAAGGGATAGAAGATGCGGAAAGGCCTCGACAGGGTTGGAAAGCATTACCAAGAGGTCATCCGCATATGCGGCGGTGACAAAGTCTTCCGAGCTACCGGTGACCTTAATGCCCTTAATGCCGGAGTGTTCTCTAATAGCTTGTAATAAAGTCTCCATCACCATAATATACAAGGTGGGGGACAGAGGGCAGCCCTGGCGAGTCCCATTCGTGATTGGAAATGGCTGGGACAGAGTCCCATTTACCCGGATACGAGCACTGGGATCGCTGTAAAGGGACATAATAGCATCCTGGAACCTCTCGGGGATGCCGAATTTGTGCAATGTTTTTCTCATATAGCTCCAGCTCACCCTGTCAAAGGCCTTTTCCGCATCCACACCCAGCAGCACCAATGGAGTACCTCTATTCTTGGCCAGTTGCATTGCTGAGATTACTCTGCATGAATTTTGACAACCCTCGCGCCCAGGCACAAACCCCGACTGGTCTGGATGGATCAACCTAGGTAAGAACGTGGCCAGGCGAGACGCCAGTACTTTGGCCCACACTTTTACATCTACATTGAGGAGCGAAATCGGTCTGTAGCTACCGCATTGACTAGGATCCTTCCCTGCCTTGGGCAATATTGTGACTGTCGCCTCCAGAGACTGTTTGTGTAGGATGGCTCCTTCTAACAAGGCATTGCACCAAGTGGTCATGTGTGGAACTAAAAAAGGTGCAAATTTTTTGTAGTATCCTGCGGAGAACCCGTCCGGACCCGGGCTCTTCCCTAAAGGCATAGACCCTAAAATGCTAGATAATTCCTCCCCAGTCACCGGTGCAAGGAGCTGTTCTTTCTCCTCCGTCCTGAGTGTCGGTAGGGTCAGATCCGCTAGAAACGTATCTGCCGCCTGCGCTATATCTACCTCTGAGTCGCCTTCTGCGCATTTTAGTCCATATAGATTGCTATAAAACTGCTGAAATTCAAATGCAATGTCCGAAGTTTTATGCTTCAGCTGTCCCTGATTATCCCTAATCCCATGAATATATGATGCATCTTTCCGCTGCTTGATAAGCGAAGCCATGAGCTTAGTGCCTTTGTCTCCGTGCGCATAAAAGCGATATTGGGCACGTTGATAGGACTTAGCGTGGTGATAATTGAGATGGTCTTTCAGCTTTATTCTAGTTAATCTGAGTTCCTCTTGGGTCTCAATGGACTTTGACTTTTTATGCAGGGACTCTAGGGTTGAGATTTTATCCAGCAAAGAACGGAAGGTTGCAAACCTCTCTTTCTTCTTCCTGCTACCCAGGGCTATCAGCTCGCCTCTAATGACCGCCTTGTGAGTTTCCCACACAGTGGCAATGGAAACGTCATCCGTGATGTTCTCCCGAAAGAACTGTTGAAGTTTAGTTCGAATATTCCTCACGTCCTCCTCACCATCCAACAGAGTCTCATTGAGCCTCCACTGCCTGGCGCGTTGCGGCAATTCCGAGAACACCACGGATGTCGTCACTGGGGCATGGTCAGACACAGTCATAGGGTCAATGGTTGAATTACTCACTAGCCCAGCATGACAAGTAGAAACGAAAATATAGTCCAGTCTGTTATATACCTTATGTGGGGCCGAGAAAAATGTATAATCCAGCTCTGTGGGATGAATCAACCTCCATGTGTCAATTAGCTGGGTTCTAGCCAGGAGTTTATTAATCCTACTCAGAGCTACATGGGTTAGTTGTGAGGAGTGGTCCGATGCATCCACTAAGGGGTTTAGGGCAACATTTAGATCACCTCCCACCAGCCACACACCCTCAGCAAAAGAGGTCAGCGCCTGCAAGGTCTTTTTAAGCCATGGGCCTTGGCCCCTGTTCGGGCTATATAAACTCGCCAGTGTCACCAGAACCGTCCCAAGCTTACCTTTGACAAACATGTATCGGCCATCTGGGTCCGCTAAAGAAGCAATGAGGGAGAAAGGAGTCCCTTTAGATATGGCGATCCCCGCACCCCTGGAAGCCTTGACGTGAGCGCTGATGAACCAGTGCTGAAAGTAGGATTGAGAGAGCTTAGGAATATGTCCTAATTTAAAATGCAATTCCTGAAAAAAACAAATATCAGTGTGTTGTTTCTTCAGCAGTCGGCTCACCTGTGATCATTTCTGAGGGGTGTTAAAGCCTCGCACATTAAAGGTGGTACAATTAACCGTAGCCATCAGTACTTCAAGTGACATGGGAACACATATGCATTAATAGGACAAGACATGGATAGGTAAACTGGGTGAACAAAACCAATAGAAAATCTCCAAAGGAGGCTCTGGTGCTTTCCCGAGTCAGGCGCGGCCCCCCAGGGCCCTATCGCCAGAGTAGACAGAGTATGCAGAGCGCCGAATATGAGGAGCCCACCCGAGGCGGGAAAACACCAGAACAAGACATAGGGGCCTCCCATAGCCATGTGAAAGCAGCCCAAACGTGTAACCACAGTCGGTGCTGCTCCCAATGCCACAGTCTAGCACCCCAACCTCTATAAAGCGTGCAAATGTAAATTACATACGTAATCCCTTCAATCCTTTCCTCAAATGTACTAGCCCCACCATAACCATACATTCGCTATAATTATAGTTCAAAACATCATTAAAGTAACCTGACAACCCCTAATGCACTTAGAGAGGCAGATATCATTGGGTAAACAACAATGGCAGTCGTCTCGGCCGGTCCCATCCATTACGCAGCAAACGAAAAATGTGATAATGAACAGAAGTCCCGCCAGACCAAAGGCGCTCCTCTACCAACGGAACCCAGGAGGCCTTTGATTAAGAGAGAGTTATACAACCTGCCGCAACAGTTCAGGTGGTTCTTTGCTTAGCCCCCGGGCCTTTCCTTGAGGGGACTCTGGTCCATCTGGAACATTCCGGCAGCTCCGGTAGTGGGACCCCAGTGTCCGCCGATGGCAGCCATGATGGTATCACTTGTGGCGTAGTATTCAGCAGCTCCCACGCCGCCGGCAGGTCACTGGGGGTTCGCACGGTGCACCTTCTTCCTTCTTTGGCAAAGGTCAAGCCGAAAGGAAAGAGCCATTTGAACGGGATTCTGTTCAGCTTCAGTATCTCTGTAACCGGGCGCAGGGCTCTCCGTTTGCTCAGTGTAGAGGGTGCGAGGTCCTGGAACAGTAGTACTTTAGCACCGTCATATTTAATGTCCCCTTTATCTCTAGCTGCCTTAAATAGAGCCGCTGTATCTGTGTATCGCAGGAGGCCACAAACCACATCTCGGGGGGGGTCCCCTTCTTTAGGCCTGGGACGTAACGAGCGATGTATGCGCTCAATTGCGACTGTGGAAGCAGGCTCCGGGCCCAGCAGGATTTCAAAAATGGCGGTCGCGGCCGCAGGCAGATCATCATGGGACACTGTCTCCGGGATGCCTCGGAACCGGATATTTTTCCGCCGGCTCCTATTCTCCTGGTCTTCAATCAGGGAGTATGCGTGGTCCAGGGAGGACAGGTAAGCGGAGGAGTTATCACCCAACACGCGGGCATGCTCCAACATGGCGCTTTGCGTCTGCTCTAGCTTCTCCACTCTGTGGCCGATATGCTTCACATCTCCCTTGATCTCTGTCAGCTCTTGCAGCACAGGGTATAACGCCGAAGTAAGCGCTTCCTGTAGAAACTTTTTGGAAATAGGCTCCGGTGCTTCAGCCTGTGAGCTCCGGGAGCTTTCTGCATAAGGGCTGTCTGCTCTGTCAGCGTCTTCAATACCCTCATCCGGGTCTGTCGGCGCCATCTTAGGCCGCTCCGGTGCAGTAGATGTAGGCTTCTTGTTAAAGTATTTCTCCATGTCGGAGGGTCCTTTATCTTGTTTAGGAGAATCAGTCTTCTCTCTGGGGGTGTATCTGCCAATTTTCACCATCATAGCTTAGAAAGGGTGCGAAATAAACCACTTTATAGGGTCATGGAGAGGAGAGCTCTTCTCACATGCGGCCGATCAGGACGCCGGTCAAGCTCCGCCCCTATAGTAGTTATATTCTTGTACATAGGAGCAGTATTATAGTAGTTATATTCCTGTACATAGGAGCAGTATTATAGTAGTTATATTCTTGTACACAGGAGCAGTATTATAGTAGGTATATTCTTGTACATAGGAGCAGTATTATAGTAGGGATCGACCGATATTGATTTTTTTAGAGTCGATACCAATAAACTGTGAAGTTTCAGGCCGATAGCTGATAATTTATACCGATATTTTATATCTCATAATATATATTATATTAGTTGGTAGTCACTGAGGTGGTGGAAATTTGCATTTGGCACTTGTATATTTTAAATGTAAATTATAATTTAATAAAGCCCATAGTTGGTAGTCAATTTATAATTACATTTACATACTAGTGCCAAATGCCAATTTCCACACCATCCCCCCTCCTCACTGACTTTATTAACCCCTATCAGACCTCAGATCAGACCTTTATTAACCCCTATCAGCCTGACAGCGTGCAGCGTCAGGTCATAGTGCGCGCACTACGTCCTGATGCTGTACGGGGTCAGGACAGTGTAGTGCCGGCCCCTTTAAAGAAGACCAGGGAGGGTGAGTATCGGAAGTGCTTGCTGCGCTTCTTCCCCACTCCCGATGCATACTAGTGCGCGCTTCCATAATGGAAGCACTCACTAGTATTTGCTTTATAGGCATTATCGGTATATCGCCAAGGTTAGATGCCGATACTGATAATGTACAAAATCCTGAATATCGGCCGATAATATCGTTACTTCCGATAATCAGTCGATCCCCATATTATAGTTGTTATACTCTTGTATATAAGAGGTAGTATTATAGTAGTTATATTCTTGTACATAGGAGCAGTATTATAGTTGTTATACTCGTGTATTTAGGAGGTAGTATTATAGTAGTTATATTCTTGTGCATAGGAGCAGTATTTTAGTAGTTATATTCGTGTACATAGGAGGCAGTATTATAGTAGTTATATTCTTGTACATATGGGTAGTATTATAGTAGTTATATTCTTGTACATAGGAGCAGTATTATAGTAGTTATATTCTTGTACATAGGAGCAGTATTATAGGCGTTATATTCTTGCACATAGGAGCAGTGTTATAGTAGTTATATTCTTGTACATAGGAGGCAGTATTATAGTAATTATATTCTTGTACATAGGAGGCAGTATTATAGTAGTTATATTCTTGTGCATAGGAGGCAGTATTATAGTAGTTATATTCCTGCACATAGGAGCAGTATTATAGTAGTTATATTCTTGTACATAGGAGGCAGTATTATAGTAGTTATATTCTTGCACATAGGAGCAGTATTATAGTAGTTATATTCTTGTACATAGGAGCAGTGTTATAGTAGTTATATTCTTGTATATAGGAGGCAGTATTATAGTAATTATATTCTTGTACATAGGAGGCAGTATTATAGTAGTTATATTCTTGTGCATAGGAGGCAGTATTATAGTAGTTATATTCTTGTACATAGGAGGCAGTATTATAGTAATTATATTCTTGTACATAGGAGGCAGTATTATAGTAGTTATATTCTTGTACATAGGAGGCAGTATTATAGTAGTTATATCCTTGTATATAGGAGGCAGTATTATAGTAATTATATTCTTGTATATAGGAGGCAGTATTATAGTAGTTATATTCTTGTGCATAGGAGGCAGTATTATAGTAGTTATATTCTTGTACATAGGAGGCAGTATTATAGTAGTTATATTCTTGTATATAGGAGGCAGTATTATAGTAGTTATATTCTTGTGCATAGGAGGCAGTATTATAGTAGTTATATTCTTGTACATAGGAGGCAGTATTATAGTAATTATATTCTTGTGCATAGGAGGCAGTATTATAGTAGTTATATTCTTGTACATAGGAGGCAGTATTATAGTAGTTATATCCTTGTATATAGGAGGCAGTATTATAGTAATTATATTCTTGTATATAGGAGGCAGTATTATAGTAGTTATATTCTTGTGCATAGGAGGCAGTATTATAGTAGTTATATTCTTGTACATAGGAGGCAGTATTATAGTAGTTATATTCTTGTATATAGGAGGCAGTATTATAGTAATTATATTCTTGTACATAGGAGCAGTATTATAGTAGTTATAGTCTTGTACATAGGAGCAGTGTTATAGTAGTAGTATTTAATAGATACAGTATATTCTTGAACATAAGTTTCAGTATTGGTCACATGTTTAGGCCCTGGCAGTATGTCTTGCTGTTGGCGCCACATTTGCTTGTACCATCCTTATGGCAGTGAAGTGATAAAAGGCAGGCAGTGATTACTCTTTGGAAGCATGAAATGAGTGAGATTTCCTTCCCTATAGGAATGTCTGCATCCCATTGTGTCTTTAAGGTCTATTTCCCCTCCACGTAGACCTTGTCTTTCAGTTCTTAAGGAAACTTAACACCTGAGAAAGATAAGTGATTGGATTCTTGGTAGTAGTTCACACAAGTTTTCAGTGGTGCATCCTGCGCCCCACAATGGGTTTATAAGTCACCTTAGCTTTCAGTGCCATGCTGGTGACTGCAACATACTGTTCATATGTACCGTAATACAGTGGTTCAATTGTAATACAATGACAAGTCGAACCTTAGTCATTTGTCCAGAACAAGGGGTTAGGCAAAGTAAGAGCCATAAGAGCAACCCTGATCTGCAGTATTCATCCTATTAAGGGATATAATATTCATCAGTCAACCCCTTTAAAGTGCACCTATCAGAAGTATCAACCTTATTAAACCAAACATACTGTCTGGTAGGGTTGATTCTGATGATTAAAATGATACCTGTCTTGTGAAAATCAGTCGTGGAGTTCCTAAGAATAAAAGACCTTTATTCTTCATGCAGCTGAGAGCTCCAGTGCACCAAGGGGAGTGGCCAGGCCTGGAGGTGCACTGAGTCGGGCCTGAGCTGAGGGCTCCAGTGCACCAAGGGGAGTGGCCAGCCCTGGAGGTGCACTGAGTCGGGCCTGAGCTGAGGGCTCCAGTGCACCAAGGGGAGTGGCCAGGCCTGGAGGTGCACTGAGTCGGGCCTGAGCTGAGGGCTCCAGTGCACCAAGGGGAGTGGCCAGGCCTGGAGGTGCACTGAGAGGCTAGGCCACACCCCTTGGTGCACCTAAGCCCTCATTTGCAGAAAGAAGAAAAGTCTTTTTTTTCTAATGATTCTGAACACACTGCAACAGGTATCACTTTATTCAGCAGGGTCAACCCTACTTGCCTGGTTTTATGAGGTTGATCCTGCTGATAGGTGCACTTTAAAGGGGTTGACTGATCAAGACAGAATCTTCCCTATTAAAGATGATCCCACCATCAGCGGATTACTCAGCAGGATCAACCCTACCAGGTAGTATGCCTGATTTAATAGGGTTTTCATTGCACAGGATAAGCCACATCTGTTGATAAAATTGACACAGGTTACAGGATTCGATATTCAATATTCAATGCAAGAGCCCCCAAAACGGACAATTACTTCAATTGCTGTAGGACTCAATACACATCTGCTCCCGGACGGTTTTTCCTTTCCATTTTTTTCTTCCCACAAGGCTCAGCAGATTAACTCATTCCATATAGATCTTAGGACATGGCCGATTACACGACTGCATGTGTGTGTATAAACATGGGATTATAGATATATAGGGAGTGACCCTAAACAGACCCATAGGATCAGCGTAAACCAGAAATGCAGATAAAAATTCCAGGACTGCACAAATAGAGATTGGGAGTCTGAGTTATGGTCTACGAAAAGTGAATAAAAAATAAATAAATTATAGAATATTTTAAAAAAAAAATATTTAAATAAAAAAAAAATCCAAAAATATCCTTGTGGAGTCACCCGTTCCTCTCAAGGGAATAAAAAATACATTTTAGACCATTCTTATTTTTCAAAAAATAAGTCAGTTTTTGGAAAACTTTTATTGCAATCGTTTTCACCCCAGTTGCTCTCCTCGGTTTGGGGAAGTGTTTGATGACTTTTAGGTAATTAACATTCATTTGTAAATGGTTTGGTAATGAAAACAATAAAAAAAATATGTCCGTGCCACATAAAGATGTCAAACATCTCCTCGTGGCTGGAAACATCTGCCCAGCCGGCCCTCCTGCTTCTTATTTCTGTTCCACTTGTTAAATGAGGACAAACCGAAGATATCTGTCATCATGGTGAAGTTACAAGTATCTGTGAGGCGGGAGGGGGGCCGGAGGGCTGCCGGCCCGGCTTACATTACAGTGGGATTGAAGTGTCCGCACAGTAGGAAACTGTATAAATCAACAAATGCTACAAAAACACAAGCGCCCCGGGTAGGTCACAGTGTTCTCCTTCACCTGCTCCTGCAGCTTGGGGTTCATGATTTCCCCCTTATCCCAGGAAAATCTTTTTCTACAACAAAAATACAATATGTGAAAACTTAAACCATGGGCAACTGGGCATTTTTACGAAGTTCTTCTTCACTATTTTTTGGGTGTAAGAACCTTCACCGGGGACCAAGAGACCGGCCTTCAAACCCACACCTTCCAGAAGCAACCAAAATCTGTAACATTTTCCCCAATATATCAAGTCATTTATAGTACTGGACTATCAGGCCCACTCATGCACGAAGATTCAAATAAAACTGCAACCTGTGCTAGGTATCTAACTAACATTTCCAGTGGACACTTGTGACCGACCTATCTTTCTGGTGGACACCGGTTGAGCTATGAACCCTCCCTCTTTGATGCTGGGTTCTCTAACTAATCCCTTATAAGATACCATGTACCCTACTTGACCATACCTTCACTGGAAACCATGTAAATGTGTGGCACCTCCACCCCTAAACAGAGAAATTTTGGGGTGGATACCTCATTCCTGTCAAGAGCACATTGTCCACCACAATGGTCGATGATGTTGGGCAATAGAGTTGAGGTAAGGGCTCTGCCCAGACTCATCAAGTTTTTGAATCATGATAGGGGGGGTGGTAAAAGGCCTATTTTCTTCACTACCTGGTACCTTCTTCTGCTCCACCACTATGGGGAATTATTTTGTACAATAGAGTTGAGGTAAAGGCTCTGCATAGACCTGTTAAATTCTTGATGAGGCTGAGGGGTAAATGGCCTAGGCCTTTCAATTTCTGGGACAAACTCTTGGTCCACGTTAAGCATTGTTGTTGGGCAATAGGTCTGAGGTCATGGTTTTGTGCAGACTGGTCAAGTTCTTCCACACATAAATCAGAAGACTATTTTATAAGGACTTCATTTTGGTCACATACTGTGGGCCATGTGTCAAGAAAATTGCCTTCCACAATGTATACTGTTGCTGGAAAAGAAGACCTAAATAATGAGAAATTGTTTCAGATAAATATTCTACCACTTTGTCCATATGGTAAAGAGTGATTCATCAAGTTCCCACAGTTCAATGACGACATGCTTTACACCATACCAGCCAGCACTTGGCATTGTGCAGAATGATCTCAGGCTTGTGTGTTTCTGATTAGCCATAAAAACTTCATCCATATGCTGCTTTACATTCTGGATATGGTTAAGGACTTGTGAGGGACCTCAGTGACCAGTGAGTGGGACCCTTAAGTGATAGATTAAGCTCGATGTCTACCGAAACTTCTGCATATCAAAACAGAAGAAGTGAGCATGAATACAATTCAGTAATGGGCTTGGAATGAAATGTATTTGACTTGGTCGCCATGGACCTCCCATGCCCAGTGGGTCTTGGCATCTGCTCAGGTTTTCCTCCTGCTGATTCCAATTCTGGTTGGAACCCTGGGTGGATAATATTTTATGCTACATGTGTCAGTGCTTGGTTTTCAGATGCTGTAAACATACAATGGCAGTACCATCAGGGGCGAAACTAGAACTGACTGGGCCCCACAGAAAATTTTTGTACAGGCTACCTTCCCCCCCCCCCACACACACACACACACACACACACACACACTTACTTCATGGACATATGCTTACCACATACATGACCACACTCATGCATGCACTCACCATCTACACGGACACACTCATGCACACACTCACCACATACATGGACACACTCATAAACACACTCACCACATACATGGACACACTCATGAACACGCTCACCACATACACAGACACACTCATGAACACGCTCACCACATACATGGACACACTCATGCACACACTCACCACATACATGGACACACTCATGCACACGCCCACCACATACATGGACACACTCATGCACAGGCTCACCACATACATGGACACACTCATGCACACACTCACCACATACATGGACACACTCATGCACACACTCACCACATACATGGACACACTCATAAACACACTCACCACATACATGGACACACTCATGAACACGCTCACCACATACACAGACACACTCATGAACACGCTCACCACATACACAGACACACTCATGAACACGCTCACCACATACATGGACACACTCATGCACACACTCACCACATACATGGACACACTCATGCACACGCCCACCACATACATGGACACACTCATGCACAGGCTCACCACATACATGGACACACTCATGCACACACTCACCACATACATGGACACACTCATGAACACGCTCACCACATACATGGACACACTCATGCACAGGCTCCCCACATACATGGACACACTCATGCACAGGCTCACCACATACATGGACACACTCATGCACACGATCACCACATACATGGACACACTCATGCACACACTCACCACATACATGGACACACTCATGAACACGCTCACCACATACATGGACACACTCATGCACACACTCACCACATACATGGACACACTCATGCACACACTCACCACATACATGGACACACTCATGAACACGCTCACCGCATACATGGACACATTCATGCACAGGCTCACCACATACATGGACACATTCATCCACAGGCTCACCACATACATGGACACACTCATGCACCCGCCCACCACATACATGGACACACTCATGCACACGCCCACCACATACATGGACACACTCATGCACACGCCCACCACATACATGGACACACTCATGCACACGCTCACCACATACATGGACACACTCATGCACGCGCTCACCACATACATGGACACACTCATGCACACGCCCACCACATACATGGACACACTCATGCACACGCTCACCACATACATAGACACACTCATGCACACGCTCACCACATACATGGACACACTCATGCACGCGCTCACCACATACATGGACACACTCATGCACGCGCTCACCACATACATGGACACACTCATGCACACGCTCACCACATACATGGACACACTCATGCACACGCTCACCACATACATGGACACACTCATGCACACGATCACCACATACATGGACACACTCATGCACGCGCTCACCACATACATGGACACACTCATGCACAGGCTCACCACATACATGGACACACTCATGAACACGCTCACCACATACATGGACACACTCATGCACGCGCTCACCACATACATGGACACACTCATGCACGCGCTCACCACATACATGGACACACTCATGCACAGGCTCACCACATACATGGACACACTCATGCACGCGCTCACCACATACATGGACACACTCATGCACGCGCTCACCACATACATGGACACACTCATGCACGCGCTCACCACAGATATAGGTTTGGTTCTTTTTTAAGCTGAATGTGTACTTTAAGGCCTTTTACACAAAGTAAATCAGGGAGGTGTGCTGTCGGTGACCTCCACGGACCGCTCATGTGTTCATTGACTTCAAAGGCTATGGACACCATCAGGACATGATTGTATTTTACTCATTTTGGGCAAAACATTTTTTTTTTACTAGACCTTTATTAGAAATCTACAGCTATTTCTGAGATACAGGGTTAAAAATCTTGTCTGTTTGCAAGCTGTTAGTTTCTACTTTCTTTGAATCCTCTCAACTGACGTTTTATGTGTAGCTCTTATCTCTGATCTCCTGACCTCATAAACACTCAAAGTATATGGCTTGAATAAGTGTTTAGGAAGTCAGGAGATCAGAGAAAAGAGCTACACATGAGACATCAGATGACGGGTTTCAAAAAAAACTGAAACTGACAGCCTGCAAACAGACTGTTTTTTAACCCCTGGCTGAACATTTTAATCTATTTTAGCCCAAAATTAACAAAATGCAATGATAAAAAAAAACAAAAAAACTAATGTGTCCATAGTCTTTAATCTGTGTACTCACTCATGAGTGGTTTTCTACAGACCACTGTCCCTGGTGATACCACGGAAGTGTGTCCTATTTTGTCCAGCACGTTATAATTTATGGGTCTGTGAAAAGCACGTTTGGTCCCTGCTAAAAGATTCTGTGGAAATCAATTTTCAGCCTGGCAGTCTGAGTGGAATACAGATGACACACGGAATAAAAATCAAGGAACCACGGATAAAACGTGGATGAATCACGGCACAGATAGTATCACAGATAAACACAGACCTGCCATGAACATGAGTGGGCGAATGAAGCCTAATTTTTCTTTTAAAATTATTAGCCAAAGACCCGGATTGTTATCATGAAAGTAACACGCCGACCTCCTCCGCAGCCCGTTACTTACTACTCCCGTTGTCGCTTTGCTTAGAGAAATATCTTCCTTCGAAGAAAAGAAATGTAGGTCCAGCAGCGTCTCGTGGTAGGAATCGTTCCTCCTAAACTTGGAAATGTATTTATTTTAAAAAAAAACTAAATAGATTACATTTTATTAGAAAAAAAAAAGATGCTAAATTACAAAAAGTATTAACATAGACATCGGATTGTTCCGTGGACCTAGGCCATAAAACAAAGCGTGTTCTGTCCGCTCGCTCATTCGGACGTGTTTTCACAAGGACACCTGGGGCCCTCCATCACTTAAAGGGATGCCTGTCTTTTTGAATTCTTTCCATTCATTGTTAGATTTTCATTAAATATACAGAGCATTAACATACACCTGCGGCACAGGGAGGAGTGAGACCCCCGGCCCCCCGCCTCCCCCATAAGCTGTAATGTCACAGACACGTTGGGCTCCGCATAGCATCCCCCTGACTCAGGGACAAGATTTAATAGCTGCAAAGTGGATTTTCAGGACCTCAAAATGTCTGACAGGTTTTAGTGTCTTAGAATTGTTTCTGAATGAGGAAATCTTTCCAAATATTCTTTATTACATTGAGTGAGATGCAGGTGACAGAATGGGGGGGGGGGTCATATTTAACAGGTCCCCCAAAAAGAAGGGGTGCGTTATTACACATAAAATACATATTAAGAATGTTTTGAAAAATTATGGGAATAACTGATTGTATAATACAATAGATAGATAGAGAGATAGATATAAAGATATGTGATAGATAAGAGATAGATAGATAGATAGATAGATAGATAGATAGATAGATAGATATGAGATAGATAAGAGATAGATAGATAGATAGATAGATATGAGATAGATAAGAGATAGATAGATAGATAGATAGATAGATAGATAGATAGATAGATAGATAGATAGATAGATATGAGATACAAATAGATATAGATACAGATAGACTGATTGAAAGATAAATAGATAATAAATCCAAAGAACGATGCAGCACTACAACTTCAAGTGAAAAGGTGATGGATGACCCAATTTATTTCCCAGGCAGTGTTTCGGCCCACTCATAGATATTAGATAGATAGATAGATATTAGATAGATAGATGATAGATAGATAGATAGATAGATATTAGATAGAAAGATAGATATTAGATAGATAGATAGATAGATAATAGATAGATATTAGATAGAAAGATAGATAGATAATAGATAGATATTAGATAGAAAGATAGATATTAGATAGAAAGATAGATATTAGATAGATAGATAGATAGATAATAGATAGATATTAGATAGAAAGATAGATATTAGATAGAAAGATAGATATTAGATAGATAGATAGATAGATAGATATTAGATAGAAAGATAGATATTAGATAGATAGATAGATAGATAATAGATAGATATTAGATAGATAGATAGATAGATAGATAGATATTAGATAGATAGATAGATAGATACGGAGATAGATAGATAGATATTAGATAGATAGATAGATAGATAGATAGATAGATAGATAATAGATAGATAATAGATAATAGATAGATAGATAGATAGATAGATAGATAGATAGATAGATAGATATGAGATAGATAGATAGATAGATAGATAGATATTAGATAGATAGATAGATAGATAGATAGATAGATAATAGATAGATAGATAGATGATAGATAGATAGATAGATATGAGATAGATGATAGATCTGTTACTTTAAAATAATATAACAATATAAATAATTACAATTAGAATCGGTAAAACATATAAATACACACTGTTTTCTATTGCACATTTCTCAGCCTAGTGGATATTTTGTGTTTTTCCTTCTTTATGACTGATTATTGTTACAGTAATTTATTAATATTATTTACCCCCCGACGTTACTTGGGATTTTTATTTCTTAGATGTTTCTATTATTTCTTTCATTCACCTAACAAGTTAATAATATTTGACATGAAAGTTCAGATGGCGGTACAGGAGCTGCATTTCAGCGCTGTAGATCTTTGTGACACCTTGTGGCTAAACTACAGACATCCAGACATGGCGCTGTCTGAAGGAGGCCCGAGGCCGGGATCTCGTGGATCCTACAGGACACCCGTGTTATGTTACACCGGTAGCCCCCAGATAAAGCCGCCTTGTTCCTATATGGAAATTACTACTTAAAGAAGACCCCTCCCCCCTTCTGAGATACCTGTGCTTGAATTCCCCTATAATAATTACGATTTTGAATCAGTTTTTCTGATAACCCTACAGTACTATCCCTCTCTTATTCCTCTTGGAAATATTTTCAAAAACTGACCACCGGGTGTCACCATTCCCCTTGTGTGTTCCTATGCATTCCGCACTGATCGGGGGGGGGGCGTCAGAGTAGGAAGCGACACACCCACCTCAACTGGTGTTACCCAGCTTTGCATTTTCTAGGAGGAATAGCAGAGGAACGGCACAATGTAACGCTGTAAGAAAACAGGAGGGCGAACAGTTCCCTTGCATTTTCCGTAAAGCTGATACATATTAGAGCTAGGCTTCAAAGGCTACCCTCCAGAATGAAGGGCCCATATACAGGTCGGCGACCAGCGCATTCTTGAAAAGCCATTTTATTAGTCGTAAGCGTCCCGGATTCCAAAACGACTAATTGGAGCATCTGCCTTTAAAACCCGCTATCACCTCTCGACCCGTCGCTGCCAACTGAATAGCGGATTAAGATGTCATCCTCGTCTTCCCCTTTCAACGCGCTCTGGCACCCAGGGGGTTAATGAGCCCATAAAATCAGGTAGAAGACAGATGGAGAGTGAAATTCAAGATGCTGGAAGAGGCGGGGGGGGGGTGCTGGAAAAGCTGAATTTTCTCGAGAGATATCCTGTCCATCCGGGAGAGAAAAAAACTAAAAACTTTTGGGACTCCTTAAGGGAAACTCAATCATAGAAGTCATTTTCCCACAGCCCGTCGCGGGCCAGGCCTTTAATTGCAAATTTTTTATTTTTTCTCTCTCTCTCTGGTTAAGATATAAATCATTTATTAATTTATGATCTGCAGCGGACGTCATGCGAAAAAATGTTTTCCAGCGCTGGCGGCTCTCGGAGAGCTATTTCCACGGAAGGCTGAAAATATCTCCACCTTTTGCGTAGGCCAAAAGACCTAATTAAAGAGCCCCCGCCATGTGTTTTAAAACACGGTTATTAATGATGCACTTAAGTAGAAGCATATGTTGACTGATAGCAGAGGACAAGTGTGCGGCCGCCCTCCGGTGAAGGTTACGCACTGATAAAGGCCTCGCTCACGGTAGTTACCAGCGCGGCCGCCTACAGTCACCGTCCTCCACGTGGCCAGGAGGCACCTCGGTCTTCGCGGCGCAGCGATCCGCACCTACGCTGTCTAGCAGATGTTACACATTACGCTTTAATGGCGATATTGGAACTTTGCAGGAAGCGCCGAGGGGACGTCAGTCAAGTATTTCCCTTACCTCATATGTTACAGGAGGAAGATTAGCGCAGAAGACACGTTTATTGCTGCCCCGGACACAGTGATTGATGTCACAGTCTACCTGGGAGAGAGAGAATGAGCCACATACTTCTAATTGTACTTTGCATCATTTCAATAAAAAGATATTTAATTAAAAAAAATGTAGATTTCTTCCTTCACTGGTAAAAACAAGACTGTTCTATAGATAGAGATACTGTGCGTATTAAAGGGGATGTTCCAGACATTTTTTATATGATTATTTTTATTTTGGGAAACTGCGTATAAAATATGAAATACATTTACACTCACCTCCGATCCAGCACCATTGCTCCTTCCTCTTACCCAGGCTGCAGCCAATCAGTGGCCTCAGCAGTGTATGGCAGGAGACCGCTGCAGCCATGTACAGGACATCACTACTGCAGCCAATCAGTGGCCTCAGCAGTGTATGGCAGGAGACCGCTGCAGCCATGTACAGGACATCACTACTGCAGCCAATCAGTGGCCTCAGCAGTGTATGGCAGGAGACCGCTGCAGCCATGTACAGGACATCACTACTGCAGCCAATCAGTGGTCTCAGCAGTGTATGGCAGGAGACCACTGCAGCCATGTACAGGACATCATTACTGCAGCCAATCAGTGGCCTCAGCAGTGTACGGCAGGAGACAGCTGCAGCCATGTACAGGACATCACTACTGCATCCAATCAGTGGCCTCAGCAGTGTATGGCAGGAGACAGCTGCAGCCATGTACAGGACATCACTACTGCAGCCAATCAGTGGCCTCAGCAGTGTACGGCAGGAGACCGCTGCAGCCATGTACAGGACATCACTACTGCAGCCAATCAGTGGCCTCAGCAGTGTACGGCAGGAGACCGCTGCAGCCATGTACAGGACATCACTACTGCAGCCAATCAGTGGCCTCAGCAGTGTATGGCAGGAGACAGCTGCAGCCATGTACAGGACATCACTACTGCAGCCAATCAGTGGCCTCAGCAGTGTATGGCAGGAGACCACTGCAGCCATGTACAGGACATCACTACTGCAGCCAATCAGTGGCCTCAGCAGTGTATGGCAGGAGACAGCTGCAGCCATGTACAGGACATCACTACTGCAGCCAATCAGTGGCCTCAGCAGTGTACGGCAGGAGACCGCTGCAGCCATGTACAGGACATCACTACTGCAGCCAATCAGTGGCCTCAGCAGTGTATGGCAGGAGACAGCTGCAGCCATGTACAGGACATCACTACTGCAGCCAATCAGTGGCCTCAGCAGTGTATGGCAGGAGACCACTGCAGCCATGTACAGGACATCACTACTGCAGCCAATCAGTGGCCTCAGCAGTGTATGGCAGGAGACAGCTGCAGCCATGTACAGGACATCACTACTGCAGCCAATCAGTGGCCTCAGCAGTGTACGGCAGGAGACCGCTGCAGCCGTGTACAGGACATCACTACTGCAGCCAATCAGTGGCCTCAGCAGTGTATGGCAGGAGACCACTGCAGCCATGTACAGGACATCACTACTGCAGCCAATCAGTGGCCTCAGCAGTGTATGGCAGGAGACAGCTGCAGCCATGTACAGGACATCACTACTGCAGCCAATCAGTGGCCTCAAAGCAGTAATCAAAGCAAAAGGTGGCTACTTTGAAGAACCTAGAATATGACATATTTTCAGTTGTTTCACACTTTTTTGTTATGTATATAATTCCACGTGTTAATTCATAGTTTTGATGCCTTCAGTCTGAATCTACAATTCTCATAGTCATGAAAATAAAGAAAACTCTTTGAATGAGAAGGTGTGTCCAAACTTTTGGTCTGTACTGTATAGATAGATGATAGATAGATAGATGGCATGGGATTGAGCCAGTTCCATATGTTATGCTTCCATTCCATATGTATATGTATCTGTGTGTAGTGTATATATGGTGTATGTATATGTGAACAGGTGTCGTGACGCCGCGTGTCTGCCGTTGAGTAGGGAACCTGTTGTTAAAAATTTGAATCCCACCCCAGGATAGATAGATAGATAGATAGATAGATAGATAGATAGATAGATAGAGATATTAGATAGATAGAAAACATTTGCGTTTGTTGCGTTTTGGGGTCCATTTATTTCACTTTGCGGCTCTGAATTATTTTCTTTTCTTTTTTCCATAGGCTTCTGTATGAGACTTGAAAACGTTACAAATATAACAAAATTATTTAAAAGATGCCAAAAAGACTTATAAAAAAAAAAGCTATGAAAAATATTTGTAATTCAAGGGGATTTTTAAAGCATTTAATAACATTTGGAAAACTGTGTGTTTGAAGGGAAAAAAGCACCGCATGGTCTGATCCATTTGGGGAACAGAATTAGAGAGTTTTCCAGACCCCAAGAAACCTCTGACGTGAAGCTCGTAGCTCTGAAGACCCCTGTTGAATAATTTCTTAAAATCTTTAAAAAGCGACTGAATGTTACTTTTCTGATACGAAGCTCCAAATCCCCTGCAAAGAATATGCTGGCTGCCGCCACTAAGTGGAGCTCAGCGCTTCCTGCATACTGTTTAGATGCTGCTTTTATAACATTTTTGGGCTCCCCCCCCCCCCACCAGACCTGTGCAGAGAAGCACACTTACCTGCTCCCCTTTGCTCGGCTTTGGCTCCTTCGATCCAGCGTCCTCCGATCCTTGTTTGTAAACTTCTGGCACAGATGGGGGGGATTCACATGTGCCACTGAAGCCACTGACGGCGACGTGTCCCCCTTCAGAACAACCAGTATAAAATCTCAGAAGAATTCCAGCTGGGTTTGTGGAGGGCTTGTGCAGATAGACAGCAGCCAAACAGAACAGGCAGAGCTCAGGGATTTATGATGGTAAACTCTCGGCCATATCCTAGAGCTCTGTTTTTATCTCGGCCTATAGGATGTCACCCTTATCGTTTCCCCCGTCCTGAATCCTACATGAATCACTTTAATATAAGGCGCATACCGGCGGTTTTTATCAGCGGCAATATGTTATGTTTATGGCGGTAATAAAGAGTTTTCATCTTCAAGATATCTCTGAGACATGAGCGCTTTCTGTTGGATCCTCGTTCCCCGATGTAAACTCACGTGTTCCCTCATTAACTCAGCAGACGCAATGGCGGTCGGGGACGTCCATCAGAAATCATGAAAGGCTCCTATGGGAGCTGGCTGGCGTCCAGGTACAAATGTCGAAATAAATGGCTTATGATAAGACTCGAGTCGTCATAACTTCTGTTTGGTCTGAACGTTGCCTGTGTCTCCGGAAAGTCCGTGGTCTTCCTCATCTGAATTATAACCTGTCCGCTAACGTCTTAGTCATAAATGATCTATCTCGGCAAAAGTTGTTTTCCAGCTCGTAGATGGACTAAATCCAGGACAGTCCATTATCCAAGGGTCACAAGGTAGTCATCAACAGCCAGCCAGGTACTCAGCGAATTCCTAATCTGGAGGTCGGGTCAGAATTTGGTCAAGTTTTTAAGGAGGTTGAGAACTGGGCAGTTGCCTAGGGACTCTGTTTCCTAGGGGTGGGGGAGCAGAACAACCTTAGAATAGAGCAGAAAACATTTCACTCCACTCTCAGCTTCGGTAGTCAGGTAGATCAGAGCTTATAGGGGTATTTGGATACTTGGGTGTAGGTATTTTTTTTTTTTTTTTTAGCATCATATGGCGGTATTATTTGGACAATCAGTGGCTGTATTGTATAAATTCATGTATATGGCTAGCGGAGAAATTGGGTATGAAATTGAGGACAAGGTAGAGTGGAGAGAGGATATCTGTGACCAGGTCGGGTAGTGTAAGAGCCGTGGACTATGGTTATGTGATATAGTCCTCCTTGAATAAATGAGTGTTAATGACTAAGCTACGGCGGTATATATTATGACACAGTATGGTATTATTATGTAGGTACTGTGTAGCACAGTAATTATATATACCACTGTTATTTAGGCAACATATGGCAGTATTAATACAGTGCAGTGTGGCAGTATCATTTAGGCACTATATATCTCAGTTGTCTGGGTTTTTTATAGCACTGTTATGTAGGCAACATATGGCGGCATTATTATTTAGACATTATCTATCTGAATTCTTCGGGCATTATATTGCACTATTATGTAAGCAACATATGGCAGTATTATAATGTCACAGTATAGTATTTTTATTTAGGCACTGTGTATCTCAGTTCTCTGGGCTTTTGGTAGCACTGTTATGTAAGGAGCATCTAGCGGTATTATTATGGCACAGTACGGTGTTATTTTTTAGCCATTATTTATCTCAGTTCTCCGGACATGATATGGCACTGTTATGTAAGCAATATATGGCAGTATTATTATGGCACAGTACGGCATTATTATATAGGCATTATGTATCTCAGATCTCTGGGCTTTAAAGCACTGTTATATAGACAACATATGGCGGTATTATTATGCCGCAGCTTGTTCACCTGTTACCTGGTCTTCCTGAGCTAGCTCCAGGTGACTCCACAGATCTTAATCCAAGGTGACCGCTATACCCCCTCCCCCGCCCCATGACCACAATACAGAGGAACCATCATCAGGACTATAATTAAGCACTTCCCGATTTTCCTGGTCCATGGAACCAGTTTTGAGAAATGTCCTTTAGTAAGGGTACTTATGCGGCAGAGGAATCCGGCAGGCAGTTCCGTCGCAATCGGACGCAAACGGATGCATTTGTGAGACGGATCCGGATGCGGATCCGTCTGACAAATGCATTGCAATACCGGATCCGTCTTTCCGCAAGTGTTCAGAATTTTTGGCCGGAGAGAAAACTGCAGCATGCTGCGGTATTTTCTCCGGCCAAAAAACGTAAGAGGGACTGAACTGATGCATCCTGAACGGATTGCTCTCCATTCAGAATGCATTAGGATAAAACTGATCAGTTCTTTTCCGGTATTGAGCCCCTAGGACGGAACTTAACACCGGAAAAGAAAAACGCTAGTGTGAAAGTACCCTAAAGGGAGCGAAAGATGTTCTTAATTCTGCTTTACAAGGCGAGCAACTCCCAAGGCGTGAGACGGATCTGCTCCAAGACGAACGCCATGATGTGATTTCTCTGGGATTAGGTGCTTCTTAATAACCCATCTCATTTCTTAGCACTCTACAAATTCTCTAACAAAGCTGTTTTCTCAGCCTTCCCTCCACATGCGCCCATCCAACCACCAGAAAATTACTCGAAATTACATTTCCGTAGGTAAACATTATTAGCAAATCCATTGACTTAACCCCTCCCTGCCAGGGAAAGAGGGAGGAAATGGGGGTTTGTGCTTGTATCACTTCTTAATTCCGTAATGAAGGCGCCGGACTTTGTGATCATCTCCGATGGTGGGTGACGTCGTGATCAATGGGGAGAGGGGTCAGCGTGGCCGGCCTGTGGGCAGGGAAAGGGTGAGAGCTGCAGACAGGTCACTGTGTTTGGTCACTGTCCCTTTAAGCTCTGGAATGCAATACTTCATTCAAGCTAAATGAATGGTCTCCGGGGATGGGATCTCGCACATCTGTAGTGATTCACTGCAGATTTTAATGGGGCTTGGGCTTGAAATATAGTGGATGGAGACTGTGTCTGACATAGCATCTCGTGACCGAAAACGCAGGCCCGCGAACGATTCAGTCCTCCGGAGACCAGGACCAGAAAAATATAGAACATATTGCTACGTAAATGAAGTGCAGTTCACTTATATCAGTTGTGCCCGACTATATATGATGAAGCGGGCGTAATGATTATTATAGTATTTATTTTTTCACTTTTTATAGTTATTAGGCAATTAGTATATTTTTCTTAGTAACTTTTTCTGTCTCTATCCTAGAAAAAAAAAAATGCAAGCCCAGAATGGAAAGTGGCATCTTCCAAGAAAGAGAACCATCTCGCCAGCGCCACCTATTGGAAGTGTCTCCCTATGAGTCCAGATCCGACTATCGAACAAGCCTTGGGATTCGACAAGTGAATAAAGCCAGGCCAGATATCCATCCATAGAGAACTGTTTCGGGGTGTGTGCCCCTCATCAGTACGAAGATTATGACTGGCTCAGTGCGATGCCTTGGAAGAAGCTTAAGGAGCTCCAACCCCCTGTCTGAGCTGTTTCCAAGACATCGCACTGATCCAGGCAGAATCCTACTCTGTACTCATGAGGGGCATGCACCCCAAAACAGCTGTCTACGGATGGTTGTCTGGCCTGGCTATATTCCCTTTTCAAATCCCATGGCTTGTTGGATAGTCGGATCTTGACTCATAGGGAGCCACTTCCAAGAGGTGGTACAAGCAAGTTCTCTTTCTTGGGAGAGACCTCTTTGCATATTTGTTAACCATGAAGCATTGCCACGAGGCAATAATCTTGGTGACGTACTGTTCATCAATTGTTAGATGTCGTCTTGGTCTCATGATGCGAAAATGTGAACAGCATGATGAGGATTAAATACCAATTCTAATTGAACCAGGAAATTTATTGGGCGATTCATGGATCAAACACCTGTTGTGAATTTTGAAGTTAAGCTCCTTGTTAGAAAACAGAAAGTTGTGCAAAAAGTAACACAAAACATTGAACAGTTGGACTCAAATGTGCATTCAAAAGTTTAGAGAACCTGTAAAGTTTAGAGGTGGTTTTAGGCTTATCCTGGAATTTTTACCCACAAGCTAAATATCCCTAACTTTTTGTGAGCAATTTGTAATGTAAAGTGATGTAATGTATGTGTACACAGTGACTCCACCTGCAGAATAGTGAGTGCAGCTCTGGAGTATAATACATGATATAACTCAGGATCAGTACAGGATAAGTAATGTATGTACACAGTGACTCCACCAGCAGAATAGTGAGTACAGCTCTGGAGTATAATACAGAATGTAACTCAGGATCAGTACAGGATAAGTAATGAAATGTATGTACACAGTGACTCCACCTGCAGAATAGTGAGTGTAGCTCTGGGGTATAATACAGGATGTAACTAGGTGATTTTCCTAGTCTATGACGGAAAGTCATGGTTTTATTAAAGACACGGAGGCGAGTATTGCTATCTCCTTCTTTACTGTCCACCAATAGCAGCAAAGAAAAATTTTTTACATCACATAACGTAACCATAGTAACATCACCCTCCCCTCACAGTCCATATAACAGACGGCTCCTCCTCTCAATCCTCCTCTTTCTTTACGAGCCTGACACCATGACCGGAACCACCGAACACGAAACCGGAACCTGGAAACGGGAAACGACCAGCACGGAACCACCGGAACATCCCAACGAAAACCAGCAACTTGGATCACCGGATCTTCTTTTCAACGAAAGCCAACATGGCTATAACTGGAATAGGTCAATGGAGACCCGAAGCGAATCAACTTCCTCCTGAAAGCAATAGACAGGTTAAGAAATGGGCAGAATAAAACATCGCAAGTCAAACGCGATTCCGCCAGAATAAACATCTCGAATCGACACAGCATACATAGCATGCAAATCATACTGTAAACCACAGAAATACATAGTAAGGGAGGGAACCCCAGGGCGGGCAATACTCGCCTCCGTGTCTTTAATAAAACCATGACTTTCCGTCATAGACTAGGAAAATCACCTAGTTTTACAGCAAGACACGGAGGCTCCTATTGCTAAGTTTAAAGTTGAGCAATAACCGCAGAAAACAAATGAGGAGGCGGCCTAAAATAATACTCCCTGAATGTTGACGCCGAAGACCAGTCCGCCAGACGTAGGATATCCTCCAAACGAGCACCCGAAACAGCCAAAGCGGTAGCCGACGCGCCTCTAGCGGAATGAGCAGTAAATATGGAAGTATCAATTCCTGCCAACGACATAACCCACTTCATCCAGCGAGCCAAAGTAGGGCTGGAGACAGGACCAAACGGATGCCGAATGGACAAGAAAAGCTGAGGAACCGAAGACGACCGGTAAGCACGCGTCCGGGACTCGTACTCCTTCAAACAAGCCACCGGGCAAAGAGCCGGCGAAGAAGGAAAAGACGGATAAGACACCGACCTAATGTTGGTCTTCGTACGTCTGGAAATATTGAAGGTGACCCCCTCCGGAGTAAAGGACCTGGCGTCGTGATCAAGCGCTCGAACATCGGAAACCCGCTTGCAGGAAACAAGGCAAAAAAGAACCAATAACTTGGCCGACAACTGCCTCAAAGTGAGATCAGGGTTACCCGGCCAGTTGGACAAAAAGGACAAGACGACCGACACGTCCCAGGTCGTGGTGAAGCGAGGCCGGGGAGGACGAGACATGCGGGAACCGCGAAGCAAACGGCACACAGAAGGATGCTGTCCCGCAGGGACGCCCTCAAAACCCCGATGCGTGGACGAAATCGCGGACCTGAATAAATTAATCGTCCGATAGGCCTTCCCCGCCTCGAAAAGAGAAGTAAGAAAGTCCAAAAGATGAATCACAGGGGCCGAAACGGGATCCAAGTCCCGTTCCACGCACCAAACAGCCCAAGATCGCCAGGCTGCCCGATAAGATTTTCTGGTGCCGGGAGCCCACGCGTTGTCCAAAAGGCGTCTAGTTGCTTCAGAAATATCGACGACCTCTCCAGGCGTCCTGAGATTCGGCATGCTACCAGGCGCAGGGACCCGTCCGACAGAAGAGGGTGGTGAAAACCCTGAGGGTCCTGGAGGAGATCCGCCCGAGACGGAAGAAGAAGAGGAACATCGATCAGGAGACCCAGGAGAGACGGGAACCAAGCCTGAGTCCCCCAAAAGGGGACCACCACCACCAACTCGGCCAGCTGACGACGCACCTGCAACAGCATCCTCGGGATCATCGCGAACGGGGGAAATGCGTACATCAGGAACCCGGACCAGGACTGGAGAAACGCGTCCACTGCCTCCGCCGCCGGATCCGGACGCCAGCTGAAAAAACGCGGGAGTTGGGTATTGAGGCGTGAGGCAAACAGGTCGATCCCAAACGGACCCCAGTATCCGGACAACACGGAGAAGGTCTCTGGCGCCAGCATCCAATCGCTGCTGTCCTTCAGGTATCGAGAGCCCCAATCGGCTCGGCCGTTGTGAAGGCCAGGGAGATATTCCGCCTGAACCATGACCTCCCGGGAGAGACAAAACGACCAGAAGTCCTTCGCCAACCGGGCCAAAGTCGCCGAGCGTGTTCCTCCCAATCGGTTGATGTATCGCACGGCAGAGACATTGTCCATCCGCAACCGAATGCACGCGTGAGCCATACCACTGGTGAAACTCCGAATGGCAAAGGAACCGGCCAGGAGCTCCAACGCGTTGATATGCAGCCGAGTCTCGTCCACAGACCACCGACCGCCCGTGGAGATTCCATTGCAGTGGGCCCCCCAGCCGTGGAGACTGGCGTCTGACTCGATCGTGAGTTCTGGCTGGAGACCGAAAATCGCCCTGCCGTTCCACGCCCTCAGGTTGTCGATCCACCACACGAGCTCCTCCCTTGATTCTGGGTCCAGGATCAGAGTGTCTGCGAAGGAAGCGCCAGCACGGAGGTGTGCGATCTTCAACCGTTGAAGAGCCCTGTAATGAAGAGGGGCCGGGAACACCGCTTGGATCGAGGAGGCAAGGAGGCCGATGATCCTGGCCAAATGGCGTAGGGATAATTGCGGTATGGCGAGGGCACGTCTGAGTTCCTTGCGAATGGAGACTAATTTCGACGTGGGTAGAGAGAGGGAGGTCAGTACGGAGTCCACCGTAAAGCCCAAGAACTCCATCCTCTGAGACGGGGTCAAACACGATTTCTCGTGGTTGATCAGGAACCCAAGACGGGAGAGCAGGTCCGTCGTCCAGCGCAGATGGACCAGCAAGGTCGGGGCCGATTGATGCATGAGAAGCATGTCGTCCAGGTAGATTATGAGGCGGACCCCGCGACTGCGGAGCCATGCCACTACCGGACGCATCAACTTCGTAAAACACCACGGGGCCGAGGACAGGCCAAACGGGAGACACGTGAATCGCCAGATCTCCCCGTTCCACAGGAAATGCAGTAAGTCCCTGGAAGGAGCGGCAATAGGAACCGTCAAGTAAGCGTCCTTGAGGTCCAGCTTCACAAACCAGTCGCCCGGCAGGAGAAGATCCCGAAGTAGATGGATGCCCTCCATCTTGAAGTGGCGATACCGGACAATCGCATTCAGAGCCCGCAGGTTGATGACCGGGCGCATCTGACCCCCCTTCTTCTGGACCAAGAACATGGAGCTGAGCACCCCCCGTGAACCCCGCGGGGCCCTTTCGATGGCCCGCTTGTGGTAGAGGGAAAGGAGCTCCAGATCCACCTGGGCGGTGCCGGGGTGGGAGAAACGGGAGGTGGGAGGTGGGGCAATGAGGTCTGGAGATCCCACCAGTTCCACGTGGAAACCTTCCACCGTGGACAACACCCAAGGGTCGGACGTTATCTCCGCCCAAGCGGGGGAAAAACGACGGAGTCTGCCCCCTATGCAATGAACCAAAGAATCCCCCGAGGGGGGAGGACTTACCGTAAGGGCGTCGTGAAGATTGATTTCCTCGATAGGATCTGCCACGCCATTGTCCACCTCTGGCCGGGAAGAAAGGGGATGGGAACTTCTGTTCCTGAAATGCGGGACGTTGATGGTAGGAGCCTCTGCCCGCATTACGGGCTTGGAAATTGGAACGGCCGGACAGACGGCCCCTAGTACTGCCGGCCCTGGTGGAGACCCGTCCCTGAAACACTCTCCTAATGGAGGACTGGGCCTTATCTAGGGCCGTAAAAGCACCTACGAAGAGGCTCAGATCCTTAATAAAGGAGTCGCCGAACAAATGACCCTGGGCGTCTGCGCCGGACTCAGTAAGAGCCAGGTTGGCCAATTTGGGATCCACCTTAAAAAGGATAGACTTGCGTCTCTCTATTGACAGAGATGTGTTGGTATTCCCAGCGATGCAGATCGCACGCTGAACCCAGCCCCTCATCTCTTCCGGGTCAATCTGGGACCCATCCGATCTGGCGCTCTCCGCCAATTCAAACAACTTGGCCAGGGGACCAAAGATATCCAGGAGCTTATCTTGACAGCTACGGAGAGCTGAGTCCAGACCCTTGCGGGGGTTCCAACCCGACTTGGCCAGAAATTGGGTGACTTTGGGGTCAACCACGGGTGTGTCACACACCTTGTTAGGCACGATAGGCCTGGGGCATTCAGCCCTCATCTTATTGCGCGCCTCCTTACTAAGGGGGCGGCGGACCCAATACTCCAGATATTTCCCCACGTGATCTGCAGGAAGCCATTCCGCCGATCTGGGATGGTGGAGGACGTCAGGGTCAAACATGGGTTCTCCCAACGGGTCAATAAGGGAAGATGCAGGAACGGTTACAGAAGAGACATCCTTCACTTGGGAAGTAGAAGGGGTGGGGCAAGGGGCGTTACTGGGCCCCGAATGAGCCTCTTCCTCTGAACCTGCACTAGCTCCAGCAAATGCCTCCTCATCTGACCCAAGCTCGGCGTCAGAATCACTCATCAAATGCGCTCTAGTGCTTTTCCAAGACCGCGCCCGTTCTGCCTGGCGTGGATAGGCCCTTTTACGCGATCTATGCGCGTGTTCATGGGTGGCCGGAGGCGCACCAGTCAATTGGTCCTGTGACACAGGAGGGTTCACAACTGGAGGTTGCTGAGCTAAAGGAGCCGCAGGCTGCACAGGCCCTGAAGCAGGGTGGCCAGCCAGTGCCTGTGCTATCGACTGCGACAGCACAGAGGACATTGAGTCCATCGCAGCAGAAATTGCGGCAGAGACAGAGCGCTGCAGCGCTACTGCCTGGGTGTCATCCATAATCTGAAGATCCCTCACAGGGGATGAAGGAGCTGCAGCCTCAGGGGTAGGGTCTGAGAGCGGCATGGTAGGGATGTAGTAATATATATAGGGTAACTGCAGGGACCGCTAACTAGCCTCAGGGTCTAGGAGGGAGCCGGGGCAAGAAGCTGAGGGTAGGCAAGCTAATGGGCCGACAGCAGGGCAAGGAAGCAGGGTTAGTCACCCGTCAAACCGGAGCTCCGGAACGATGCGACCGCACAGCCGGAGGAATGCGACGAAAGAAAATGGCCGCCGAAGTCTCACGAGACCCGGCGGCAAGCACTGAACTAAAACCAAAATGGCCGCCGAAATCCCGCGAGAACAAGCGGGAGGCGGCCGAAAAGGGGTACCAAGATGGCCGCCGAGATCTCGCGAGATCTCGCGGCCATAGAGAAGACGGTAGCGCGGGAACGAAGCGCCCGAACAGGTAAAAAATCCACTGGAAGGGGGACAGAGGGAGAACGGAGACACCGCAAGCGGCACAAAAAAGGGGGGAGACCGAGGGATCAAACCATAAACCACAAATAAGATAAATAAGAGAAATACCCCCAGAAATGAAAACGGCCCCAGGGTAAGAAAACCCCCATGAGGCCACAACACAATAACTGCACAGGGAACGTGCAGAAAATCCCAAACACGTTAAAATAAGCCAAATCCATAGAACAGGCACAATTAGATTTAACATAAATGAGCTGCCATAAAAAACATGTACTTATCTTGGTGGCAGCAGCAAAGAAAGAGGAGGATTGAGAGGAGGAGCCGTCTGTTATATGGACTGTGAGGGGAGGGTGATGTTACTATGGTTACGTTATGTGATGTAAAAAATTTTTCTTTGCTGCTATTGGTGGACAGTAAAGAAGGAGATAGCAATAGGAGCCTCCGTGTCTTGCTGTAAAACTCAGGATCAGTACAAGATAAGAAATGTATGTACACAGTGACTGCACCAGCAGAATAGTGAGTGCAGCTCTGGAGTATAATACAGGATGTAACTCAGGATCAGTACAGAATAAGTAATGCAATGTATGTACACAGTGACTGCACCAGCAGAATAGTGAGTGCAGCTCTGGAGTATAATACAGGATGTAGCTCAGGATCAGTACAGGATAAGTAATGTAATGTATGTACACAGTGACTGCACCAGCAGAATAGTGAGTGCAGCTCTGGGGTATAATACAGGATGTAACTCAGGATCAGTACAGGATAAGTAATGTAATGTATGTGCACACTGACTCCACCTGCAGAATAGTGAGTGCAGCTCTGGAGTATAATACATGATATAACTCAGGATCACTACAGGATAAGTAATGTATGTACACAGTGACTCCACCAGCAGAATAGTGAGTACAGCTCTGGAGTATAATACAGAATGTAACTCAGGATCAGTACAGGGTAAGTAATGTAATGTATGTACACAGTGACTCTACTAGCAGAATAGTGAGTGCAGCTCTGGGGTATAATACAGGATGTAACTCAGGATCCGTACAAGATAAGTAATGTATGTACACAGTGACTGCACCAGCAGAATAGTGAGTGCAGCTCTGGAGTATAATACAGGATGTAACTCAGGATCAGTACAGAATAAGTAATGTAATGTATGTACACAGTGACTGCACCAGCAGAATAGTGAGTGCAGCTCTGGAGTATAATACAGGATGTAACTCAGGATCAGTACAGGATAAGTAATGTAATGTATGTACACAGTGATTCCACCAGCAGAATAGTGAGTGCAGCTCTGGAGTATAATACAGGATGTAACTCAGGATGAGCTCAAAATAAGTAATGTAGAAATAAAGTGACTTTATTTATATAGATTATGGCTATAAGGGAACTGTAAAATATGGTCTGCAGTGGGATATCTTCTTTGAGAGGCTCACAGTCTCATGTGGTGATAGACGGCCTTTCAGATTGTGGAAAGCTTTAGGACTTATGTTCATTATTCTGATGACCTCACTTTATGAATAAGTTTCCATTGCAGATACATTGTAAGGTTCTCGTCTTAAGATGGACAACATTGTCACCAATCAAAGGCGTCGTGGTGGCCAATAGTTGAATGGTCGTAGAAAGAGGGTGGGGAGACAGACGGCCCCTCTCACCTGAGTGATAGAAACGTGTGGCCCATTATCATCATATCTAGGTCTCACCTACTTCTCGATGTACTGCTGCTGCTGCTAAAATCGGGTATATTCCTCTCTCCGCCTCAGTCTGTTACACTGAGCGTCTGCTATTCTGAACCTGCAATGTGTGAAATCTTTTTACAGGAAGCCAAATATTGTGCAAAGAGCTTATTAAGTTTCCACACAAGCCTGCTGTGACTCCACACATTATGTGGCTTCTGTGGGCTTGGAATCACACATAACTAGTCAGTAACATGTGGGTGGGTAAGATAGATACATCCGGCCTACTCCACACGCACAGTATGCCTCTTATTTTCTTCCCATGCACTTGTTTTCCTACACTTATATCTTTTTTAGAGTGAAATTCCTTTACTATGCTGTCCGATAAACCAGAAAGTCCCATAATCCGATACTTGTTTTCAGAACAGAACTGCCATATAATCTTAAATGTCCAAAATTTATAAACCTCTTATATAGTCTAAGGGGGTTATTTGGCTGATTAGATTTTAAAAAAGCAGTGATTCTTCGTGTTTTCTCTCTAGTCTCTACTTCCTGGTTTATCTCGACACATAGGAAATGCCTGCTGAGCCAATCAGTGGCCAAAGCACTGGCCCATCCCACTCACCACAGCCAGTGATTGGCTGAGCAATCATTTCCTGTTTGTTGAGCGGAGGAACCAGGAAGTAGAGACCAAAGGGCTCGGAGAGGGATCAGTAAAGCAAGTATAACTTATTTTATCATTTATGCCACTCTGAATATTTTTTCCTTTATTTAATAGGCCAAAAACAACTTTCAAAGTAGAAGATTTAACATTTTATTTTGTGCGTTCTTAGTTTTCTACTCTTACAGTTGAGCTCCATATACTCTTTCTTCTGAATATTCGTCAACTACCCATTCCCACAGATACCTAATTTAATAAAATCTGGCAACAACTAACCAGGCAAAACTCAGATGCCTACCCTCGAAGGAGGTTGTGGCCTGTTCTGGCGGAATCCAAAAATCCGGTATTTATTTATTTTAATGACCTTTTTTTAATTTACTTAATAGTAACTTAATTATGTTTTGCAAATTTCTAACCTAAAATTTCTCAGTCCTACTCTTAGAAAATTTTATGACACATATAATAAAACTAATATAAATATATAAAAGTAGTATAAATAATAAAATACCTAAATGTCTAAAAATTATAGATTTTAGGAATCATACAGCACAGATTGTTATAGTCTTCCAGCTGGACTATGGAGTTCATTTCCTAACTCATATTTACCATGCAGGTCAGCAGTTTTGTAGGATATGGTTAGCAGCTGCCCTGGGATACTTAAGTTATGGTAAAATAAATAAATAACATATTCAATTGACTGCTTATTGTGTGCAGTCACTTTTTTATTCAATTTCAAATTAAATTTTAAAAAATAAATAAAAATAAATATATATAGTATAAAAATCTGCATTTTTTTATGTAATTTAAAATTGAATATCCATCTGTTTATTTAAAAAAAAAACAAAAGAAAAAAACCCATAAAACTATATGCTATAATATGTACTACAATTTCTAAAGATTCCTAATTCACCCTGAACTTCATCAACTTTTTTTTCTATTATTATTTTGGTGTGAGATTTTTATTTTTTTGCCTATTATAGACATCTTTTATATATCTTACCACAAATTGTTAGATAATTTTTTTTTTTACATTTCCTATCCTAAATAATTGAAAGCAGTCCTATTATCTACTCTTGAAGGGGGAAAAAATCAGGCGCTGTGTTTATTATTCCTGGTAACGCGCCAGGATACCCCTTTAAAAAAGATGTACATTTTGCTGACATAAATGTGTCAGGGAGCATAAAATGAGCTTTTTACTTCATAACAACACATCATTTCGGAGTGAATGTTGACCCTTTTCGGGCTGCAGAGAAGTTCACAGATAAAATACTGTTGTAAACACTCAATGTGGATATAGATAAAGATGGAGGAACTAGGCCAGTGTTTATCAACCTCTTAGCCCCCTGAAAGACAAATGTGGTTTGCATAAAATCTCTTGACAGCCAGGTACCTCTCCACGTGACCCGTCCGCTTCGCTAAGATAAGACAAATTAGGAAAATTTGCTGAAAAAGAAATTAATTGAATTTAATTCAAGTGATACATTTTCTAAAAGTTGCCACAAGATTAGCCAATAATAAATAGAAAATGTAATAAAAATGAATATGACTATATCTAAAATAATAATAATTAACCACCTCCTTACCAGGCGACTTAACTCCCATAACCTTTTCAAAGTTTTCCATTGACTTACATGAGGTCTTGTTATTGGCAGCATGCATTGTATTTTTCAATAGCAACATTTGGGGGTGATTTTTTGAGTAAGTTTGGTCATTTTTTCTGGTGGTGAATGGAGAATAAACCAAACTCCACAATTTTTTTAATTTGCAGCATACACGGTATGGCATGCACAACCTGTGGGTCTGTATGAACTATTATTACTTGCACAATAACAGCAGATTTCACAGGGATACGCTGCCGCAGAAAAGTCATAACCTTTTTATTTTGCTGGACATGCCATATATTTAATAGAAACATTTCTAGGAATATGAAAAAAAAAATGCTTAAAGGGATCATGCCATGATTGATGTAAAAAATTAAAATCATACATAATCCACACAAGACAGTCTCTAGAACCAGCCCTGTACCTCACATGGATCCATAGATCTCCCCATTCATTGCTCCAATTGTTCTACTAGATATTTTGCAAGATGAGAGCACGGCGAAGTGTCCTTTCTTATTCAACTCTTCCCCTGTAACTGCCAAAGCAGCTTCTAACAGAAGACCTAACTGGTGGCAGTTGAAGATTTAAACTGAGCATGTGTGACCACCTCAGTGAGGTGGACAAGAAATAAGGAAAATAATCAACAGCAGGTGGTGCTATACAGATAGATTTTATTGAATGTGTCTATACTACTTTTTTTGATTACATGCAATTACATAAGTATTTAGATCCAGGTTATATTTCTGGAGGTGTGGGGGAATGGGAAAAAAAGTTATTTCAAAGTTGTGTTTTTTTTTGCAATTTTTCATTTTGTTTTACAGAGTTCACCATGCAGTTGAAATCATGTGTTAACTTTATTATATGGGTGGTTACGATTGTGATGACACCATATATGTGTACTTTTTAACACTTTTGCAAAACAAAAACACTTTGTAAGGGGGAAAAAAATATTTTTTTAATGAAACCTTGTTTATCCCACTAGTGGACTTCACATTGTGATTGTTAGATTTTTTTTCTGCAGGTATAAGGCATTGATGCACCTTAGTAGCCTTATTGTCTGTCAGTAATAAACTGACAGGCAATCAAGTAGACTGCGCCTCTGGCACGGCCTAACAGGCATGCAGCTGGGGCAGGCTTGGGGGCATTTGTTAGGCCCCCAGCCCATCATTACAATGCATCAATGGTCCCCATGATTACATGTCAGGGCACCAGTGGGGTGACAGAGAAAGTCCCGCTCTTTGTCTAACCACTTAGATGCCATGGTCACTATTGACTGCAGCATCTAGGGGGTTCATCACCCAGCAAGTAAGAGTGCAGTCACAGGGATTTACAGCTCCACCAGGCAGATAGATAAAGCAGCTGCCCCATTTATACACCATCAGAAGCCTACCCATGTGATATGATTATATGTATGATTGCATGTTCCTGGAGAACCACCCGATATGAGTACCGTATATGTTCCTGGAGAAAATTATTGATGACCTAACCTCAGGATTGGTCACCAATAGGTGATCGGTGGGGGTCCAATTCCTCATATCCCCTCTAATCAAGAGGTTGTGATATCCCAGTGAGTGCTGTGGCCTCTTCCTAGGCCAGTGACGCCAAGTACAACATAAGATGCTGTGCCTGGTATTCTGTGAGACCTCTTCAAACAGCTCATCGGCTGTGGTGTCAAGTGCCAGACCCCCACTGATCAGATACCGATGACTTATCCTGAAGGTAGGTCATCAATATTCTACTATCCTTATTATTAATAAATTCTGGTTGTGAGAAGCCACCAGCAGGGGGAGCTTGGCGAAGACATAGTTATTACAGAGTCTATGGAAGCTGTCTAAACCTATACACAGTGAGCGCCATCGACAGCAAGACCATTACTTCTAAGCTAATTCTCCTGAGTTATGTGGTTATTAATAATAAATGTTTACAGATAAAATTCTATATAACGCTATCATGTCTCAGGAATGCCGCTCATTTTTCTTCCTAGGTTTTATCTAAGACAACATGAAATTAAAATAATCCACCTCAAATACTTGTATTATCCATAAAATACCGCAGTCTAATCCTTTTACTGCAAATTAATATGTGTAATTGCAATATGTATGTATATGCAGTATTCGGCCAGAGAGGTAGAGTGGTTAGAAATCATAGGGCCAAAGTCAGACATCTCCCCCAGAAAGAAAACGCTGTTAAAAACAGTCTATTTTGAATAGTTATTTTTCCAGAAAATGCTTCCCTTAAATATTATGGGGACTTTCAGTTCGTGAAAATGGACAAAATAGGACATGATAGCCATTGTTCTGTGTGAATGGAACCAAAGACTGAAACGGTTCTGAAAATAGCAGTTTGACGGGCATTAAAAATAAGGCCATCACACGGATGTTATGTGAATGTACCCTTAGGGTGTGTTCACACTGCGTCTTTTGCCGTGGAACTCTGCCACAGACACACACCCTAATATTTCACCAGCAGCCACGTGGTTTTTGCCTCCCATGCATTTCAATTGGAGGCAGCGCTGAGGATCGGCTTAAAAGAGTTTTCCGACATTTTTATACTGGTGACCTATCCACAGGATAGTATCAGTATCTGATCGATGGGGGTCTGACACCTGGGACCTGCACAGATCAGCTGTTTTGAAAAGGCAGCCGCGCTCCTAGGCCACGTGATAGACGAACGTGACGTCACTAGGAAAAGCGAGAAGGCCGCCGCGCTCCTAGGCCACGTGAAAGACGAACGTGACGTCACTAGGAAAAGCGAGAAGGCCGCGGCGCTCACAGGAGCGCCGTTGCCTTCTCATACAGCTGATGTGGGTGTGGGACCCCCATGATCAGATACTGATGACCTATCCCGAGGATAAGTCATCAGTATGAAAGTCTCGGAAAGCCCCTTTAAAGCCGCGGCCACGCTGTGAAGGTACATGTCCGTTCGCAGCACGGCTGAGGCTTTAAGCCGATGCTCCGCGATCCTCAACACGGTCTCCCATTGAAATGAATGGGTGTCAGAAAGGACATGGCTTCTGGTGGGATTTCGGCGAAACATGAAACCCGCCGTGTGAATGGCCCCTTACACAATACCCCTGCTATAGCGACATGTCCATAGAATACCCCTATACAGTGTGCACATGCTCAGATAAGGCTGCCATAAAGTACCCTAATATCAATCGTTCGCAGTGCCCCAAAAAGTACAAAAAAAAATCCAAGTAATAATACTGCCATACAGTTATCAAATATAATAATGCATATAGTGCACTCATAATAGTGCTATGTGTTCAAATAATAACCTCCAAATAATACTGCAGGATGCTCATATAATACCACCATAGGGTGCTAAATAATATTACTGTACAGGATCTAAATAATGCCGCCATCCCTATACATTTCACTGAATGAATACCGCTACAGTGCTCCAATAACAATATTTCTAATATTTTACACACATCATTTGCATGGCCATGATTCATGCATGCCCCCCATTATTACGTGCCATGTACTATATTGTGCTGGGTCTGGAGAAGTAGCGGCATTATTCTACTGTATGTACACTACATACACAGATAGACAATATATATACACGTATACAGTATACACATCATATAGCTACACTTACCACTACCACATATAGCTATAAGGGTGCAGGGAGAGCAGTTATACTCCTGGTACCTGGCAAAGCCCAAATGCCCCGCTGCCCCATAAAAAGACACCAAATGGCACATGGTAAGTGGGGGCCCTTTTACGGATTTTGCACGGGGGGCCTAGGAGCTTCAGGACAATAAAGCAGTTCCCTAATATGATCAATGTGGCTCCAAACTGAAGCTTATGACCCCCTCCCGGCTAATGTTATTTAGACCTCTGTCAGGACAGACCACCCCGGTCATGATACCAGCTAATTGTTAATTATTCATCCTCCTGGTGCCTATAAAAGCCATAAAACAGTCATGTAGGATCAGGAATGGCGGCCATTAATCAGACGTGCTATCTGCACTCTGTCTCAGGTCAGCCACAACTGTCTCACACCTATTAACGCCCCTGTGGTTGACCGCCCATGCGTTCAGACGGGAGATAGGATAGACTGCTCTGACTTCACACGTTACCAGAATCCCCCCATAATGTCCCAGCATCAGGAAAATTCTGTACAATTTTTTTTTATAAATTTACAAAAATTCTTAACAATTCTCCAAAATTGACTTGTCTTATTGATGTTGGATTATTAGATTTTACTTTAATCCCATTAAAAGGCGTTTTCATACCAAATACATGTACATCCCTTTCAGACATTAGACATTAAAAATTGTTTTTGCAAATATATAATTCTTAAAATTAAATAAAACCCCACCACCAATATGAGCCAAATCATTTGCCCTTTATATGTCACAAAGCATGCCCACAACTCTCTACCATTAAAGTCAATAGGCTGTTTGCTGATTGAAAATCCTTATGTCTATATATCCTGTAAAGCAAATCCATGGGGCAAGATATCATGAAAAATAGCCACAGCAAGTAAAAAATTAAAAATAAAATAAAAAACTGCCCACCGATATGGCCCAAACTTTTCAAAACAACTGCCCAGTAACCTCTACATGTCACAGAGCATGCCCACAACACTCTGCCATACAAGACAATAGGTTGGTTTTGCTGACTTAGAATTCTTATGCCCATGTATCTGCTATAAAGCAAATCCTTGGGATTTAAAAATAGGCATTCAAGAACTTAAAAAGTTTAAAGGGATTCGGCAGTTTGTTTAATCTGATGATCTATCCTCTGCAGATCATCAGCATCTGACCGGCGGGTGTCCGACACCCGGGACCCCCAGACGATCAGCTGTTTGAGAAGGGTGGCCTTCTCACTGTTTACCGCAGGCCCACTGACGTCACGACTAGTATCAACTTGCTTGGGCGCGGCTAAGCTCCATTCTAGTGAACACTGGGCCAGCGGTAAACAGTGAGAAGGCCGTTGCGCTCCTGGAGCGCCGCTGCCTTCTCAAACAGTTGTCCAGCGGGGTTCCTGGGTGTCGGACCTCCACTGGTCAGATGCTGGGCCGCCACCCAAAAAATAGATCATCAGTTTAAACAAACTGCAGAACCCCTTTAAGTATAGATTTTGAAGTATTTAAAAATGGTCAGACTATCCCTTTGCTCATCACAGACAATAGGGGCGTATCGCTAGGATATGCCCCCATTCTCTTATAGGTGCGGGTCCCTCCGATGGGAGATTGGGAACGGAGTCCTGAAAGTGGTGGAGGGTGCACTGCTCACGTGCAGCCTCCCTACGTTTATTTTCTATCGGGCCGCCGAAAATAGCCAAGTATTGGCTCGGCAATTTCCGTCGGGCCCATAGAAGTGAATGGGAGCGGTGGCCGGACCTGCGCGGTGCGCTCCCATTCACTTCTATGGGGAGGGCGCTTTGTGGTGGCCGGACCAGAGTCCTCCAGCCACTACTTTGCGGGGCTCCATTCCCAATATAGCTGGGACCTGCACCTATAAGACAACGGGGGGATATCCTAGAAATGAGACAACCCTTTAACCCCCCCCCCCTCCCATACACACACACACACACACACACACCGTCACTTACAACACAGTGAACTAGATATACTGGTCATACTTACCCCACTCCCCAGCACCCGCGTTGCTTCTGAAGCCTGCACGGCCGCCGCTTCATCTCCCCGTCGTGTGGATCAAAAGATCCGGAGACAGGGGGGCAGCCAATAGCAGGCCGCGATGGGAACTAGCCTCTCTAGCGTCACCCGCGATGTTAGAGGAGCTCGTTCCTGTCGCAGCCTGCTATTGGCCGCCGTCCGCCGTTGCCAGATTTGATAAGCGCGATGGGGAGATGCAGCGGCGGCCGTGCGGGCATCAGAAGCGACACGAGTGACGGGAAATGGGGTAAGTATGACCAGTATGACCGGTATTTTGGGGGGCAGTATAAGGTTGGATAACCCCTTTAACCACTCCAGGACCGCCGTACGCAGGATTGCGTCCTGCCGGCGGCCCTGCTCTTCTGGGTGGACGCATATACGCGTCCTCCCGCGAGAGCCGAGATTTCCTGTGAACGCGCGCACACAGGCGCGCGCGCTCACAGGAACGGAAGGTAAGCAAGTGGATCTCCAGCATGCCAGCGGCGATCGCTCGCTGGCAGGCTGGAGATCCGAATTTTTTAACCCCTAACAGGTATATTAGGTATATTAGACGCTGTTTTGTTGATAACAGCGTCTAATATACCTCCTACCTGGTCCTCTGGTGGTCCCTTTTGTTAGGATCGACCACCAGAGGACACAGGTAGGTCAGTAAAGTCACACCAAACACTACACTACACTACACCCCCCCCCCCGTCACTTATTAACCCTTTATGAACCCCTGATCACCCATGATCACCCCATATAAACTCCCTGATCACCCCCCTGTCATTGATCACGGATACATGGATCGGATCCGCAAAACACATGCGGACGTCTGAATGGAGCCTTACAGGGGGGTGATCAATGACAGGCGGGTGATCACACATATAGATTCCCTGATCACCCCCTGTCATTGATCACCCCCTGTCATTGATCACCCCCCTGTAAGGCTCCATTCAGACGTCCGTATGATTTTTACGGATCCATGGATACATGGATCGGATCCGCAAAACACATGCGGACGTCTGAATGGAGCCTTACAGGGGGGTGATCAATGACAGGCGGGTGATCACCCATATACACTCCCTGATCACCCCCCTGTCATTGATCACCCCCCTGTAGGGCTCCATTCAGACGTCCGCATGTGTTTTGGTATCCATGGATCCGTAAAAATCATGCGGACGTCTGAATGGAGCCTTACAGGGGAGTGATCAATGACAGAGGGGTGATCACCCATATACACTCCCTGATCACCCCCTGTCATTGATCACCCCCCTGTAAGGCTCCATTCAGACATCCGCATGTGTTTTGCGGATCCGATCCATGTATCCATGGATCCGTAAAAATCATGCGGACGTCTGAATGGAGCCTTACAGGGGGTGATCAATGACAGAGGGGCGATCACCCATATACACTCCCTGATCACCCCCTGTCATTGATCACCCCCCTGTAAGGCTCCATTCAGACATCTGCATGTGTTTTGCGGATCCGATCCATGTATCCATGGATCCGTAAAAATCATGCGGACGTCTGAATGGAGCCTTACAGGGGGTGATCAATGACAGAGGGGTGATCACCCATATACACTCCCTGATCACCCCCTGTCATTGATCACCCCCCTGTAAGGCTCCATTCAGACATCTGCATGTGTTTTGCGGATCCGATCCATGTATCCATGGATCCGTAAAAATCATGCGGACGTCTGAATGGAGCCTTACAGGGGGTGATCAATGACAGAGGGGTGATCACCCATATACACTCCCTGATCACCCCCTGTCATTGATCACCCCCCTGTAAGGCTCCATTCAGACGTCCACATGTGTTTTGCGGATCCGATCCATGTATCCATGGATCCGTAAAAATCATACGGATGTCTGAATGGAGCCTTACAGGGGGTGATCAATCACAGAGGGGTGATCACCCATATACACTCCCTGATCACCCCCTGTCATTGATCACCCCCCTGTAAGGCTCCATTCAGACGTCCGCATGTGTTTTGCGGATCCGATCCATGGATCCGTAAAAATCATACGGACGTCTGAATGGAGCCTTATCAGGGGGGTGATCAATGACAGGGGGGTGATCAGGGAGTCTATATGGGTGATCACCCCCCTGTCATTGATCACCCCCCTGTCATTGATCACCCCCCCCCCCCCCCTGTAAGGCTCCATTCAGACATTTTTTTGGCCCAAGTTAGCGGAAATTTTTTGTTTGTTTTTGTTTTTGTTTTTTCTTACAAAGTCTCATATTCCACTAACTTGTGTCAAAAAATAAAATCTCACATGAACTCGCCATACCCCTCACGGAATCCAAATGCGTAAACATTTTTAGACATTTATATTCCAGACTTCTTCTCACGCTTTAGGGCCCCTAAAAAGCCAGGGCAGTATAAATACCCCACATGTGACCCCATTTCGGAAAGAAGACACCCCAAGGTATTCCGTGAGGGGCATATTGAGTCCATGAAAGATTGAAATTTTTGTCCTAAGTTAGCGGAAAGGGAGACTTTGTGAGAAAAAAAAAAAAAAAAACAATTTCCGCTAACTTATGCAAAAAAAAAATAATTTCTATGAACTCGCCATGCCCCTCATTGAATACCTTGGGGTGTCTTCTTTCCAAAGTGGGGTCACATGTGGGGTATTTATACTGCCCTGGCTTTTTAGGGGCCCGAAAGTGTGAGAAGAAGTCTGGGATCCAAATGTCTAAAAATGCCCTCCTAAAAGGAATTTGGGCACCTTTGCGCATCTAGGCTGCAAAAAAGTGTCACACATCTGGTATCGCCGTACTCAGGAGAAGCTGGGGAATGTGTTTTGGGGTGTCATTTTACATATACCCATGCTGGGTGAGAGAAATATCTTGGCAAAAGACAACTTTTCCAATTTTTTTATACAAAGTTGGCATTTGACCAAGATATTTTTCTCACCCAGCATGGGTATATGTAAAATGACACCCCAAAACACATTCCCCAACTTCTCCTGAGTAAGGCGATACCAGATGTGTGACACTTTTTTGCAGCCAAGGTGGGCAAAGGGGCACATATTCCAAAGTGCACCTTTCGGATTTCGCAGGCCATTTTTTACACATTTTGATTGCAAAGTACTTCTCACACATTTGGGCCCCTAAATTGCCAGGGCAGTATAACTACGCCACAAGTGACCCCATTTTGGAAAGAAGACACCCCAAGGTATTCCGTGAGGGGCACGGCGAGTTCCTAGAATTTTTTATTTTTTGTCACAAGTTAGCGGAAAATGATGATTTTTCTTTTTTTTTCTTTTTTCCTTACAAAGTCTCATATTCCACTAACTTGCGACAAAAAATAAAAAATTCTAGGAACTCGCCGTGCCCCTCACGGAATACCTTGGGGTGTCTTCTTTCCAAAATGGGGTCACTTGTGGCGTAGTTATACTGCCCTGGCAATTTAGGGGCCCAAATGTGTGAGAAGTACTTTGCAATCAAAATCTGTAAAAAATGGCCTGCGAAATCCGAAAGGTGCACTTTGGAATATGTGCCCCTTTGCCCACCTTGGCTGCAAAAAAGTGTCACACATCTGGTATCGCCGTACTCAGGAGAAGTTGGGGAATGTGTTTTGGGGTGTCATTTTACATATACCCATGCTGGGTGAGAAAAATATCTTGGTCAAATGCCAACTTTGTATTAAAAAATTGGAAAAGTTGTCTTTTGCCAAGATATTTCTCTCACCCAGCATGGGTATATGTAAAATGACACCCCAAAACACATTCCCCAACTTCTCCTGAGTACGGCGATACCAGATGTGTCACACTTTTTTGCAGCCTAGGTGGGCAAAGGGGCACATATTCCAAAGTGCACCTTTCGGATTTAACTGGTCATTTTTTACACATTTTGATTGCAAAGTTCTTCTCACACATTTGGGCCCCTAAATTGCCAGGGCAGTATAACTACGCCACAAGTGACCCCATTTTGGAAAGAAGACACCCCAAGGTATTCCGTGAGGGGCATGGCGGGTTTTTCTACTGTTTGGGCATTGTAGAACCTCAGGAATCATGACAGGTGCTCAGAAAGTCAGAGCTGCTTCAAAAAGCGGAAATTCACATTTTTGTACCATAGTTTGTAAACGCTATAACTTTTACCCAAACCATTTTTTTTTTTGCCCAAACATTTTTTTTTATCAAAGACATGTAGAACTATAAATTTAGCGAAAAATTTATATATGGATGTCGTTTTTTTTGCAAAATTTTACAGCTGAAACTGAAAAATGTCATTTTTTTGCAAAAAAATCGTTACATTTCGATTAATAACAAAAAAAAGTAAAAATGTCAGCAGCAATAAAATACCACCCAATGAAAGCTCTATTAGTGAGAAGAAAAGGAGGTAAAATTCATTTGGGTGGTAAGTTGCATGACCGAGCGATAAACGGTGAAAGGAGTGTAGTGCAGAAGTGTAAAAAGTGGTCTGGTCATGAAGGGGGTTTCAGCTAGCGGGGCTGAAGTGGTTAATATAAAATCTTCTTTTCAAAAAATATATCATTTTCTGATAACTTTTAACTTTTTAATGTAGATTTTTTTTTTGTCAATTATCCCAGTGGGATATTTATGGAAAATGTAAAAAAAAAAAAAAAAAGTCCTGTTCCAAACGAGGGCCCAGTGTTTTATCTGCTTTACACCATTTGTACATTTATAGGGAAACACCTTCACAGATTTTTACTCAGTAAAATGTCAATATTGTCTTAATGGCCGTCTTAAAGGCCCGGCTCGTAAAAAGATATGTTTAGTAAAAAGACCATTTCTCCCCTCTATAAATGTTCAGCTGGTATCACACATCACATTTAGCTGGAAGTTTTATGGCCCGGAGTGAGGATTTAGGGAGAGTCATAAGGACACCATACAAGGCCGGGCTCCCGATTGAGGGATCTGGCGCTGGATTCATAAAATATAACCATCCATTACATTACCACTATCTGGAGCCAGGAAATATACACAGACTATAAATATGAGTAGTCCAGAGCGCCGCCGCTTTAAGGAATTGCATGTACGATCGGTCGCATTCCTGAGAGATGGGATTATACGGGGAATGCTTATGAAGAAGTCTGGGAAGCCAAAAGATGTTCTCGTCCTCATTCATCAAGTGCTTATGACTGTGATATTCGGCAAATGGGTTGTGTTAAGAGGTAAGCCTTGACAAGGTGGCATCGTTATCCTGTCCGGATGATGCATAATATTAGTATTACGGCTTAGATCATTGCATGCTTTTAAAATCATCACTGCTAACAAGAAAGAGAGATTTCTGCTGCTGCCGGGGAGCTGGACTTTCCATTTGGAAAGACGATAATCTGTCAAAAATTATGTAAATGGAAAGATTGCAATGTGTTTATAGAAATAAAGGCCCTCGCGGGGGCCCGGGGAGCAGCAGGACGCCGGTTACACAGGAAATCTGGGCCTTGTGAAGCCGCGGGGTGGAGAGCAGGGGTACTCTAAGCCGCGCGCCGAAAATTTGCACTGTTTATCGTCTTTCACGGGAAATGCACAAACAGGTTGTAAATTAGATACATACCATTGTGTGAGGTATGACAGGACTGAGAGGAAGGACCGCGGACTTCAAAGGAACGGTGGGGTTAGTTTATACTGTAATGTGTGCGCTGTCAGGATGGGACTGTACAGCTGGTTCTCTACTGAAAGGGTCCTAAAATCCGAAAAATATTTTACCTATTTATCTTATATCTGTCTATCTATCCTCATATCTATCTATCTATCCTCATATGTGTCTATCTATCCTCATATCTATCTATCTATCCTCATATGTATCTATCTATCTCATATCTATCGTCTATCTATCTATCTATCGTCTATCTAATCTATGTATCTATCTATTTCATATCTATCTATCTGTCTATCTATATTGGGGCACACCATGATGTGGAGGCTCCTGTCTGATGGTAGTCTGGGTGCCCACGATGTTGAGTGTTTGTACAAGTGCAAGGCAGGGCTTGTAGAGTGCAATGGCCGGCGTATGGTGCAGGAGTCAGTAACCAGTCCAGATTTAACAGAATAAACATCTCTCTGTACTGAAGTTCAAGATAGGAGTTGTAGTACATCCAGCAATGGCAAAGTAAAGTTCCCACAATACACAGTGCATCTCCCCAGCTGGTTTTATGTGGATTTGAGGAAGGATGGACATTATTATACTCCTTCCTTTCAATCTTCCTCAAGTCTCTTCCTACAGAATCTATGGCTGGCAATATCCCTTTTGCAATTGTGCCTGTAATTCCCAATTGAGGCGTACATGTTTTAAGATATGACTAGCTAATTCATGTCAACATGTGAAGGGTGTCTTAACAGTATTCCCCTTACTGCAGTAAAGCCTAAATAACTTAAGTAGCAACTCAGCAATGCAGATTTTTCTCTTTGTTCCTTTCTGCAGATCATCAAGAGATCGACGAGTCGTGGTAGATTTTGTCCAGTCTTGTAAGGAATGGAGCACATGGAATTGCTTCCTCACTCTTCCTTTTCTGACTAGAACTTCCTACTTACTGGTATTGTCTAGACTGAGCTGCAGAGGGTCTAGGATCCACAACCAAGCTTCCTGTAGGGGCAGTGCCAGAGTTGTCAGATCTGTCACTTCCATCCATAACCACACTGGGTATACAGAGCATAAAATAACATTAACTAACATGACAAGCATTAAACAGCAAAAAATTTGCAAGTAACCCCTGCCCTTGGGTACTGCACAACCCCCCATTGAAATGCAAGCCATCCTTGGGTTGGTGCTGGGTCCCATCTGTGGCAGCAGGATGAATGAGGTACCATTTGGCTCTCTTCCCTTGTTCTTCAGCTAATAGTTAAGTCATACACATAAATTAAACAGTACAAAGCCTAGGCACTTACTAGCTACCACTGTAGTAAAATAAGTGAGTCCAGAGACAATCCATAAGAAGAGGTACCTATCTAACTAAAATGCAAGTTGCGGACCTGGTAACAATGAAGTCCATGGAAACACAAAACCAGGGCACATTGCTGGTCAAGTATGTGAGAGTCCCTGGCAATGGTCCCTGGCAAAAGATCTTCTAACTGTTACAAAACAAAAACACAAAAAGCCCTCCAGTGACGTCTTTTTTTGGGTACCTGGCTTGGAACGTTGCAAAGATCTCGGTCACATGAGTTTAGCCTGAGAATTGAAGGAGAAGATGCAATGTGCACACCTGGCATATATACTGTGATGGAGTCCCTTTAAGATGGAGAGGCATTAGGGCATCTATACAGGGAGTGCAGAATTATTAGGCAAATGAGTATTTTGACCACATCATCCTCTTTATGCATGTTGTCTTACTCCAAGCTGTATAGGCTCGAAAGCCTACTACCAATTAAGCATATTAGGTGATGTGCATCTCTGTAATGAGAAGGGGTGTGGTCTAATGACATCAACACCCTATATCAGGTGTGCATAATTATTAGGCAACTTCCTTTCCTTTGGCAAAATGGGTCAAAAGAAGGACTTGACAGGCTCAGAAAAGTCAAAAATAGGGAGATATCTTGCAGAGGGATGCAGCACTCTTAAAATTGCAAAGCTTCTGAAGCGTGATCATCGAACAATCAAGCGTTTCATTCAAAATAGTCAACAGGGTCGCAAGAAGCGTGTGGAAAAACCAAGGTGCAAAATAACTGCCCATGAACTGAGAAAAGTCAAGCGTGCAGCTGCCAAGATGCCACTTGCCACCGGTTTGGCCATATTTCAGAGCTGCAACATCACTGGAGTGCCCAAAAGCACAAGGTGTGCAATACTCAGAGACATGGCCAAGGTAAGAAAGGCTGAAAGACGACCACCACTGAACAAGACACACAAGCTGAAACGTCAAGACTGGGCCAAGAAATATCTCAAGACTGATTTTTCTAAGGTTTTATGGACTGATGATGAGAGTGAGTCTTGATGGGCCAGATGGATGGGCCCGTGGCTGGATTGGTAAAGGGCAGAGAGCTCCAGTCCGACTCAGACGCCAGCAAGGTGGAGGTGGAGTACTGGTTTGGGCTGGTATCATCAAAGATGAGCTTGTGGGGCCTTTTCGGGTTGAGGATGGAGTCAAGCTCAACTCCCAGTCCTACTGCCAGTTTCTGGAAGACACCTTCTTCAAGCAGTGGTACAGGAAGAAGTCTGCATCCTTCAAGAAAAACATGATTTTCATGCAGGACAATGCTCCATCACACGCGTCCAAGTACTCCACAGCGTGGCTGGCAAGAAAGGGTATAAAAGAAGAAAATCGAATGACATGGCCTCCTTGTTCACCTGATCTGAACCCCATTGAGAACCTGTGGTCCATCATCAAAGGTGAGATTTACAAGGAGGGAAAACAGTACACCTCTCTGAACAGTGTCTGGGAGGCTGTGGTTGCTGCTGCACGCAATGTTGATGGTGAACAGATCAAAACACTGACAGAATCCATGGATGGCAGGCTTTTGAGTGTCCTTGCAAAGAAAGGTGGCTATATTGGTCACTGATTTGTTTTTGTTTTGTTTTTGAATGTTAGAAATGTATATTTGTGAATGTTGAGATGTTATATTGGTTTCACTGGTAAAAATAAATAATTGAAATGGGTATATATTTGTTTTTTGTTAAGTTGCCTAATAATTATGCACAGTAATAGTCACCTGCACACACAGATATCCCCCTAAAATAGCTAAAACTAAAAACAAACTAAAAACTACTTCCAAAAATATTCAGCTTTGATATTAATGAGTTTTTTGGGTTCATTGAGAACATGGTTGTTGTTCAATAATAAAATTAATCCTCAAAAATACAACTTGCCTAATAATTCTGCACTCCCTGTATATGACAAGAAACACACAAACAGTAAATAAGTCTCTCACCCTAGTCACACTCTTTGGCTACAGTATTCTTCCTTTTCAGGACATCAACAGGAAAGGGTTCAGGCCTGGTCGGTATCTACGGCCTCTGGTGCAGCAGCTGGAACTTTGATGGATCCTCAAGGCTGGTCCTGCTGTCTGTAGCTCTGGTAGAGGGGAAGATGGAGCCCTGGTGACTTCTTATGGCAAAATTTGGAGCTGCAGGCTGGTCATCTTCTGCACTTGTCGGTCCCAGCAACCCCCGGATGAGTGGCTCCAGTTTTGGCTGCACTAGGGTCCCATAGGTTTCAGAGGGGCTCATCCAGTCTTCTGGCCAGGCCTCTCCAGGTGAAACGGGCATAAGAGGCTTTGGAAGGTGAGTGACTCCCACCATCTTGTTTCTTGTCCTGCCACATGGTGGGCCTCCGTCTGTCCATAGCGGCTAACGTCTTTAGGGAGGTGGCTTCTGGTGACAGACCGGAGTTCCCTGTCCCAGGAACAGGCTTTGAATGCTGATGGCTGATTCACAAACAGGGCATTAGCTGATGGTACGGAAAGCGTGGGCCATCTTCTCCTGCTCCCGATCCACAGGAGTTGGGCTCCTAGCATCAGTGTGATGAGGCTCTGCTCTAGGTAAAATGTGTCTTGGTTGGAAACCTTTTCTTGTCAAAATAAGAAAATGATGTCCAGCTGAAGGTGCCAAACATCCAGAAAAAAGAGGAGCACTCTATGGGCACATTTTGCCTGTATCTCTGCTGGGCATACTCTCTTCCTGAAAGTCCAGGCAGTCTTTGGGGTTGGCTTCTTGTGGGAGTATAACTGGATGTTGAGGTTTCCCTGGAGCAACACAAGGAAAATGCTCTTTGCAGGTACCCTCTTGTTTCCTGCTCAGGAGTGAGCAGAGCTTCAGCGATGGAAGTTCTGATCCAAGACAGCTAATTAAACCCTTCTGGGCTCATGCGCAGCCGGTGACATGTTTCCGGGCATTCACAGTAAACTAGGGTGAGTGTTGATACCCACAAGGAGTCTTTGAAGCACAGTGTAGCTGTAGTTTCCACACAAAACCACCCTGGTCGCAAATAAAGTCTCTTTTAGGGCTTCCGACACATTAGTAAGGCCTACTTACTTGGTAGGACACAGAGGATAGGTATCCTGTTCATGAAGACAATTGTATTGAAGCAGCCGAGGAGGAGGGATGGAAGTGGTGGTGGCTCTGGCTGCCAACAGTTTATCTCAGTGGCTTTCCTCATACTGTTGCTCCCTAGGGCTGTGCAGTAAAAGGAGGGTGCTCCCTTTCGTTCTCTCAGGGCAGACCACCTCTCTGTATTTCTCAAGTCTCTTCCTAAGGAATCTATGGCTGGCGATCTCACATTTTAAATTGTGCCTGTAATTCGCAACTGAGGCGTACAGGTTTTCGGGCATACCTATCTATTATTAATCTAATCTATCAATCTATCTATCTAACAAAAACCAAAGAGGAAATAGCAGCACACCGCTGGATGCTAGGTGCAAAAGTCCTTGTGGGATTCTGGACAATAAAATCCACAGGAAATAGTACAAGGTAACGAGGCAGCGCTCCGGTCTTTGGTGGAAAAAGTGGATCTTTTATTTCAGCTCATCAGTAGAGTCTTTGTCAAGCAGTGACAACAGGGCTCAAAGTGGATATATATAGACAGGGGAATAAGCAAATGTGTATCATTACAATCAATCAATTAATGAACATGATTTCTTACAAAAGAAAAATGATATATAAATCAAAACCATGATTCTTGAATAAAGTGTGTAATAATGTACAACATCCATTGCTAGGGACAATTTCCTATAGCCGTGATAACGTGATATTACATAAGTTGTATAGTAGTGAATAACCCCCATTAATCAGTGTATCATAAAGTGCACTTGTGCTAATCCTAATCATGTGTAAATAAATTAATTCATGCACCCATAGTAATTCCAACCATGTGTAATGTATCCAGCGTTCCATGAAGTTCAGTGCGCCTGTGTTAACATCAAACAGCGCGAGAACTCTGCATATTCCTGCGCATGCGCAGACAGAATATACCGGAGTCTCTGCCCACAGTTGAAATGGGCGACGCTGGATGTCACCTAAACTACGCATGATCAAATAAACTGCACTGAGCAGTGATTGATGATAAAAGAGAATGAATAAGCGGGAATGGATTTCATAGGAGGATACCACAGAGGAAGCCACTGCTGTCCAAAAAAAACATTGCTGCACGTTTACAGTTTGCACAAGAGCACCTGGATGTTCCACAGCAGAACTGGCAAAATATTCTGTGGACAGATGAAACCAAAGTTGAGTTGTTTGGAAGAAACACACAACACTATGTGTGGAGAAAAAGAGGCACAGCACACCAACATCAAAACTTCATCCCAACTGTGAAGTATGGTGGTAGGGGCATCATGGTTTGGGGCTGCTTTGCTGCGCCAGGGCCTGGACGGATTGCTATCATTGAAGGAAAAATGAATTCCCAAGTTTATCAAGACATTTTGCAGGAGAACTTAAAGCCATCTGTCCACCAGCTGAAGCTCAACAGAAGATGGGTGTTGCAACAGGACAACGACCCAAAGCATAGAAGTAAATCAACAACAGAATGGCTTAAACAGAAGAAAATACGCCTTCTGGAGTGGCCCAGTCAGAGTCCTGACCTCAACCCGATTGAGATGCTGTGGCATGACCTCAAGAAAGCGATTCACACCAGACATCCCAAGAATATTGCTGAACTGAAACAGTTCTGTAAAGAGGAATGGTCAAGAATTACTCCTGACCGTTGTGCACGTCTGATCTGCAGCTACAGGAAACGTTTGGTTGAAGTTATTGATGCCAAAGGAGGTTCAACCAGTTATTAAATCCAAGGGTTCACATACTTTTTCCACCTGCACTGTGAATGTTTACATGGTGTGTTCATTAAAAACATGGTAACATTTAATTCTTTGTGCTATTAGTTTAAGCAGACTGTGATTGTCTATTGTTGTGACTTAGATGAAGATCAGATCACATTTTATGACCAATTTGTGCAGAAATCCGTATCATTCCAAAGGGTTCACATACTTTTTCTTGCAACTGTATGTATCGATTGGAGGAAAAGAAGAGGGATGTCCACAAGGGGGCGGGGGGGGGGGGTCAGGCAATCTCCAGTAAAACTGGAAACCCTGACCCAACCCAACTCAGATCGGAGAACGGAGGCACATAAGTGTCACCGGTTCCCAACCGCTACATCCCACTAGACCTCCCATGGAAGAAAAAGTATATACATCATAGTTATGGCGTCCTTCCAGCGACGGCTGAGGTGGCAGAGGCCCCATTCTTTGCAGCTCTCCACCAAAGATATCCCTCAGGGTGAGAGCGGCACAATTGAGTGTCACCCGTCCCCCAATTGGGACCAGAGGTCACTGTAGGCGTCCATAAGGGGATATCACATAAATGTCAATACCGGTCCGCTGGAAAAGTGCAGCATCATAAATAATATACTTCATGGGAAAAAAACTAAAAAAATCAACACACACAGGGATTTATTGGGTGGCGTCTTCATGAAGTTCAACAATTCTACCAGATGTATCTGGGAAAGTAAGAAATCCTTCCCGTTTAGTAAGAAGGATTGTGGGAAGTGAATCTGAGGTGAAAGACAGACTTATCGACATGGGGACAACATTTATAAAAAGAGGTTACCCCAAAAAGCTTGTGGAGACACATACAGACATAAAACCCTCACCCACTCTAGGGAATCCCTTTTAAAGGGGACAGGGACACATACTTCTAAAACCAACCGTATCCCCTTTGTCTCCCACTATACATCTGCAAGTATCCAACTGGGGGATATCTTGAGGAAATATTGGCCCATTCTGGACAGTAATTTTAAGCACATGCCTGAATCTAACATCCCCCCTCTATTATCCTATCGCCGAACACAGAATCTCTACGTGCAGATGTGGGCACAACAAAACGTACATTCCGCAGCGATTTCGGATCTACTAAGACAGGTTGTTACCCGTGTCACAACTGTGATAACTGCCCACTCAGGCAGAGAGGCCCTTCTTCTCCACACCCTGAAACTGGAACTTGTTACAAGATTAGGCAATACCCGACTTGCGACTCTACACATGAGGCTTATTTACTTGAATGCCGCGGTCATCTCCTTTATGTAGGAGAAACTACCTGGGATGTAAAAAACCCCAAAAATTGATGAGCTGAAACGTTGCAATGGGCTGAAATAAAAGATCCACTTTTCCCACCAAAGACCGGAGCGCTGCCTCGTTACCTTGTACCATCTACCTATCTATATCTCAGATCTATCTATCTCCTATCTATCTATCCTCCCTTACTTCCTTCTTTATTTCCTACTGTCTGTCTATTTATCTACCTACCTGCCTATTATCTCTCTATTATCTATCTTATTATCATTATTATTATTATTTATTTGAATGTGACATTAATTCCATGGGTTGTACATCAAAAGGGGGTTACACATACATTATATACAAATACAAGAAACTCTTTCCTTCTTCTTTATCTATCCTTCTATCTCATATCTATCTGTATATATATATATATATACCTCAACGATCCACAATTATCCTGCTTGTCCTCGATCTCTGCTCCCCCCGATCCTGCCCCCCTTCTCCCACATCTTAGTTTACATTTAGAGAAAGGTCACATGATCCCCTGTGGAGTATATCAGACACTTATTTTCTTGAGTCCTGTTTACCGTGCCCTTCTCAGAAGTATCTGTGCATCGTCCGGCATTTTAATAAACTGGTCTCAGTTGCACTGGGTATGTGGCTTTGAACTTTCCTCTGCCGCGAGGATATCAAGTAATCAGTTCCGTGTTAGATGAAGGCTGGACTTGGTGTGTACTTTAGACAATTTACACCAGCACTCGGGTATAGCTGGCATCTACCGAGAAACAAGAAGATTTTCCGTGAAGATCTTTATAGTTTTTGTAGATTTTGCAGATTTAAATAACTTCCGCCCAAAATAAATCACCAGTAAGTATGAGGCTGCAGTACTTTTCGATTCCTCAGTGAGTGACCCAAAATCTACTTAGAGGGGTTGTACAGAAATAGAAAATCCTGTGGCACACCTGTCCACGGGTCTTGTGTGGTATGGCAGGTCAGCTCCATGCATTGCAAAAACAGTCCCCCAAGTCCAGGAGGTCCTCGGAAGAGTTAGCAAATATCTCTGGTGCATCTAATGAAGGTCGCTCCATGAGCTCTAACTGTATGTGGCACAGGGATAATGCATCATTAGGCACAGCCCCGGCACCCACATTGGGTTTGAGGGGTGTGATACATAACAAAAAGGTATGATGTTTCACGAAAGGGGTCGGGCCTACCCTGGATGAACTGCCATACAGCGATCTGTGGTTGATTGATGGATATCGTGGCCAAGATCAACAAGTAGCCGCAGACTCATTTTGTGCAGCGACTAGAGGCAAAAAAGAGAATTTTTATGCATCTGCCATTCTCTGCGGATCCACATCTGTCTTTTTGAGAACCAGGCCACAAAGCGCACAATCTGCAACATAACTGCAGGACTCAATAGTGGCAGGACTGCAGTGATTTCCTATGACCAAGAAAAAAATATTACAAGTAACCACAAAATCTAGCGACAATGGATTTTCGGCAATAACTGAACGATCATCTGTAATTTCCGATGCAAGTAAAAAATCTGAATGTAAAATACTAATAATAATAGTAATAATGCTAATAATAAAATTAATAATACTAATAATAAAACTAATAATACTAATAATAAAAGTCTTGATAATAAAAAATAATAAAATCATTAATAATACTAATAGTGCTAATACTAATAACAATGAGTGTTAATAATACAAATAACATATCAGGGGGAGAAAACCAGACCTGGATCGCACATCCACAGTGCTATGCTTTGATCTAATTAAACTCTCTTCTCAGCGCCATATTGAAGTGTACAGCCCCCCACACTGCATGCTGTACAAGAGGCATTAGTGTACATTTTGATCAAAAGGCACGTTCACAGAAGTCTGCATAGAAGTGGTCATTGACCTGTAGCTTCTGATAGCAATGGACATGTTGCGTTAGGCAACTGTTCACATGGTGCAGTACTGCGTGGTGGCCTTTGTTTTTGTGGCGCTGTGCTGGTGGGTTGTCGGGACAGCATTGTCGGACAGCAGGGTTGCTGTTTGACTCCTGGGTCCTGCTGCCTACCAGGGCAGTGCCGCTTTGTCACCGCATTGTGCTGCGCCTTTTTGTCAGAGTAGGTCCCACTCAAAGAGGCGACCTTGGGGTGGTGAGTGGGCTTATGCCTTATGATCAAAATGTACAGTCGTGGCCAAAGGTTTTGAGAATTACATAAATATTGGAAATTGGAAAAGTTGCTGCTTAAGTTTTTATAATAGCAATTTGCATATACTCCAGAATGTTATGAAGAGTGATCAGATGAATTGCATAGTCCTTCTTTGCCATGAAAATTAACTTAATCCCAAAAAAAACTTTCCACTACATTTCATTGCTGTCATTAAAGGACCTGCTGAGATCATTTCAGTAATCGTCTTGTTAACTCAGGTGAGAATGTTGACGAGCACAAGGCTGGAGAGCATTATGTCAGGCTGATTGGGTTAAAATAGCAGACTTGACATGTTAAAAGGAGGGTGATGCTTGAAATCATTGTTAACCATGGTGACCTGCAAAGAAACGCGTGCAGCCATTATTGCGTTGCAAAAAAATGGCTTCACAGGCAAAGATATTGTGGCTACTAAAATTGCACCTCAATCAACAATTTATAGGATCATCAAGAACTTCAAGGAAAGATGTTCAATTCTTGTTAAGAAGGCTTCAGGGCGTCCAAGAAAGTCCAGCAAGCGCCAGGATCGTCTCCTAAAGAGGATTCAGCTGCGGGATCAGAGTGCCACCAGTGCAGAGCTTGCTCAGGAATGGCAGCAGGCAGGTGTGAGCGCATCTGCACGCACAGTGAGGCGAAGACTTTTGGAAGATGGCCTGGTGTCAAGAAGGGCAGCAAAGAAGCCACTTCTCTCCAAAAAAAACATCAGGGACAGATTGATCTTCTGCAGAAAATATGGTGAATGGACTGCTGAGAACTGGGGCAAAGTCATATTCTCCGATGAAACCTCTTTCCGATTGTTTGGGGCATCAGGAAAAAGGCTTGTCCGGAGAAGAAAATGTGAGCGCTACCATCAGTCCTGTGTCATGCCAACAGTAAAGCATCCTGAGACCATTCATGTGTGGGGTTGCTTCTCATCCAAGGGAGTGGGCTCACTAACAATTTTGCCCAAAAACACAGCCATGAATAAAGAATGGTACCAAAACACCCTCCAACAGCAACTTCTTCCAACAATCCAACAACAGTTTGGTGAAGAACAATGCATTTTCCAGCACGATGGAGCACCGTGCCATAAGGCAAAAGTGATAACTAAGTGGCTCGGGGACCAAAACATTGACATTTTGGGTCCATGGCCTGGAAACTCCCCAGATCTTAATCCTATTGAGAACTTGTGGTCAATCCTCAAGAGGTGGGTGGACAAACAAAAACCCACTAATTCTGACAAACTCCAAGAAGTGATTATGAAAGAATGGGTTGCTATCAGTCAGGAATTGGCCCAGAAGTTGATTGAGAGCATGCCCAGTCCAATTGCAGAGGTCCTGAAAAAGAAGGGCCAACACTGCAAATACTGACTCTTTGCATAAATGTCATGTAATTGTCGATAAAAGCCTTTGAAACGTATGAAGTGCGTGTAATTATATTTCACTACATCACAGAAACAACTGAAACAAAGATCTAAAAGCAGTTTACCAGCAAACTTTGTGAAAACTAATATTTGTGTCATTCTCAAAACTTTTGGCCACGACTGTACACTAATGCCTCTTGTACAGCATGCAGTATGGGGGGCTGTACACTTTAATATGGCGCTGAGAAGCAAGTTTAATTAGATCAAAGCATAGCACTGTGGATGTGCGATCCAGGTCTGTTTTTCTCCCCCTGATAAGTAATACAAAAAATACAAGTATTAATAATACCATTAGTGCTTCTACTGATAACAGTCATCATAATACTAATAATAAAAATATTAATAATACTAACTGTACTGCTAGTAATAAAACTATTAATAATACTAATAATACTAATAATACAAATAATAATAAAACTATTTAAAATACTAATATTAATATTAATTCCACTAATAATAATAGCAATTAATAATGCTTATAATATATTTAAAAAATTGATAATATTAATAATAAAAACTAATGAATAATAAAACTAATAATACTAATGGAACTAACAATGAAACTGCTAATGACAATAATAATTAGACTAATATTACTAATAATAGCACAAATACAGCTAATAATAAAACTATTATTAATACAAATACGAAAAATAACTTTTTATAAAAAAAGGCAATAATAGTTTGAATAATAATAATGAACGTAATACATATTATAATAATAATATTAGTAATAATAGAACAACATTCTATCATATAAATTATTCTGAAATTCATTTTCTGGGCCTGGCTGTAGGAGCCTCAATTCTTTCCGTATCTCTAATGGCCGGCACTGCGGATTATATGATATATACAATGTATATGGTGAGCTAAGGGGGGATTAAACATTTATCTTTATAATTTGTTTGTAATAGAGAAGCCTCATTCCAGACACATGAGATGAAGAAGACGTGCCCGTTATCTCTCCTCTATTTGTAGAAAGTAAGTAAGTCAAGAAGAAGAAAGTGTCTATGTATTGGTGTGTGCTACATTTCATTTAAATCATTATAAAAATCACTGCCATATTCTGGAATATCTGCATTGTGCCTGAAGCCCCCCTACATTATTAACTCTCAGCAATGGACAGCAGTTATCCTACCCCCATCCCATATACATGAGTGAGATAGAACAATTACATTAATTTACCCAGAACTAATTCAGCCAAAGAAGATCCCAGAATAAGACAGAAATATATTTTGACAGATGGATCACAGATCTCTGCTGTGCTCCTTGTCACCCCGGGTAGGCAGTGTACTGTACTGTGTATCAGCTGCCAAGAGGAAGGAGGTAAAGTAATTGGCAACTGATAAATGGTTGTCAATTATTAAGGGCATTCAGCCACCGCTTCACAAAATAATTTAAATGCGCTAAACTACTATCACTGTAATGTTGGTCTGCACTGAGAATATAACTACTTTAATACTGTTCCTGTGTAAAAGAATATAACTACTATAATACTGCTCCTATATATAAGAATATAACTACTATAATACTGCTCCTATATATAAGAATATAACTACTATAATACTGTTCCTGTGTAAAAGAATATAACTACTATAATACTGTCTCCTATGTACAAGAATATAAATACTATAATACTGCTCCTATGTACAATAATATAACTACTATAATACTGTTCCTGTGTAAAAGAATATAACTACTATAATACTGCTCCTATATATAAGAATATAACTACTATAATACTGCTCCTATGTACAAGAATATAAATACTATAATACTGTTCCTGTGTAAAAGAATATAACTACTATAATACTGCTCCTATATATAAGAATATAACTACTATAATACTGTTCCTGTGTAAAAGAATATAACTACTATAATACTGCCTCCTATGTACAAGAATATAAATACTATAATACTGCTCCTATGTACAAGAATATAACTACTATAATACTGCCTCCTATGTACAAGAATATAACTACTATAATACTGCTCCTATGTACAAGAATATAACTACTATAATACTGCTCCTATGTACAAGAATATAACTACTATAATACTGCTCCTATGTACAAGAATATAACTACTATAATACTGCTCCTATGTACAATAATATAACTACTATAATACTGCTCCTATGTACAAGAATATAACTACTATAATACTGCTCCTATGTACAAGAATATAACTACTATAATACTACCTCCTATGTACACGAATATAACTACTATAATACTGCTCCTATGTACAAGAATATAACTACTATAATACTGCCTCCTATGTACAAGAATATAACTACTATATTACTGCCTCCTATGTACAAGAATATAACTACTATAATACTGCTCCTATGTACAAGAATATAACTACTATAATACTGCTCCTATGTACAAGAATATAACTACTATAATACTGCTCCTATGTACAAGAATATAACTACTATAATACTGCTCCTATGTACAAGAATATAACTACTATAATACTGCTCCTATGTACAATAATATAATTACTATAATACTGCTCCTATGTACAAGAATATAACTACTATAATACTGCTCCTATGTACAAGAATATAACTACTATATTACTGCCTCCTATATACAAGAATATACAGACGTGGACAAAATTGTTGGTACCCTTTGGTCAATGAAAGAAAAAGTCACAATGGTCACAGAAATAACTTTAATCTGACAAAAGTAATAATAAATTAAAATTCTATAAATGTTAACCAATGAAAGTCAGACATTGTTTTTCAACCATGCTTCAACAGAATTATGTAAAAAAATAAACTCATGAAACAGGCATGGACAAAAATGATGGTACCCCTAGAAAACACAGAACATAATGTGACCAAAGGGACATGTTAATTCAAGGTGTGTCCACTAATTAGCATCACAGGTGTCTACAACCTTGTAATCAGCCATTGGGCCTATATATATGGCTCCAGGTAATCACTGTGTTGTTTGGTGATATGGTGTGTACCACACTCGACATGGACCAGAGGAAGCAAAGGAAAGAGCTGTCTCAAGAGATCAGAAAGAAAATTATAGACAAGCATGTTAAAGGTAAAGGCTATAAGACCATCTCCAAGCAACTAGATGTTCCTGTGAGTACAGTTGCACATATTATTCATAAGTTTAAGATCCATGGGACTGTAGCCAACCTCCCTGGACGTGGCCGCAGGAGGAAAATTGATGACAAATCTAAGAGACGGATAATCCGAATGGTAACAAAAGAGCCTAGAAAGACTTCTAAAGAGATTCAAGGTGAACTTCATGCTCAAGGAACATCAGTGTCAGATCGCACCATCCGTCGTTGTTTGAGCCAAAGTGGACTACATGGGAGACGACCAAGGAGGACACCATTGTTGAAAACGAATCATAAAAAAGCAAGACTGGAATATGCCAAACTACATGTTGACAAGCCACAAAGCTTCTGGGAGAATGTCCTGTGGACAGATGAGACAAAAATCGAAGTTTTTGCCAAGGCACATCAGCTGTATGTTCACAGACGAAAAAATGAAGCATATCAAGAAAAGAACACTGTCCCTACTGTGAAACATGGAGGAGGCTCTGTTATGTTCTGGGGCTGCTTTGCTGCGTCTGGCACAGGGTGTCTTGAATCTGTGCAGGGTACAATGAAATCTCAAGACTATCAAGGAATTCTAGAGAGAAATGTACTAGCCAGTGTCAGAAAGCTTGGTCTCAGTCGCAGGTCATGGGTCTTGCAACAGGACAATGACCCAAAACACACCGCTAAAAACACCCAAGAATGGCTAAGAGGAAAAAATTGGACTATTCTAAAGTGGCCTTCTATGAGCCCTGACCTCAATCCTATTGAGCATCTTTGGAAGGAGCTGAAACATGCAGTCTGGAAAAGGCACCCTTCAAACCGGACACAACTGGAGCAGTTTGCTCATGAGGAGTGGGCCAAAATACCTGCTGAGAGGTGCAGATGTCTCATTGACAGTTACAGGAAGCGTTTGATTGCAGTGATTGCCTCAAAAGGTTGCGCAACAAAATATTAAGTTAGGGGTACCATCATTTTTGTCCATGCCTGTTTCATGAGTTTATTTTTTTACATAATTCTGTTGAAGCATGGTTGAAAAACAATGTCTGACTTTCATTGGTTAACATTTATAGAATTTTAATTTATTATTACTTTTGTCAGATTAAAGTTATTTCTGTGACCATTGTGACTTTTTCTTTCATTGACCAAAGGGTACCAACAATTTTGTCCACGTCTGTAACTACTATAATACTGCTCCTATGTACAAGAATATGACTACTACACTACTGCCCTCTATCAGTGGTGTACATAGAGAAGTAAGGGCCCCATAGTAAGGATCAAACCAGGCCCCCCACACAGGACAGAAGGGTTTCTGCCTAAACCCCTTTCAATGATCCTTGGGCCATTTTTCCACTGCTTCATTTGCTAAAAGTTGTCCCTTAAGTTTAGAGGGTAGAGTCCTGACCAAGTTTTCACCTCCAGTACAAGAGGAGATAATCCCAACTAAGACTGGCCCCTCTTGCCCTGGGCCCCATAGCAGTCGCATGGTCTCCCGCTATGGTAGTTACACCCCTGCCCTCTATGCATTTGAAGGTAAATCAGCATCATGTATTTCTATCTGACTCCTCCTTTGCTCCGCTTAGTCTGTGGTGAATCCTGGTATAATTTCATATCAGCTTTCGGTCATAAGTGGTGAATAAATCAATGAGACTCCTAGAAGGAGCCGGTGACACCAGGTTCTGTTTTTCTTAGCAACAGCATTCTGGCCGGTTCATTATGTATGTAGCTAGGTGACTACTACTCCTACCCTGCACATTTTAGGAAGGTGATGAGTAGCAGCGATGTTGATTTGTCACTTTTATATTTTCGTATAATCCTTCTGGGCACCTTTATCCTTTCAACCTGGAAAGAAATATCCCGGTTCTGGAGGCGGCGGTGTCGTGTCAGTATCAGGGTCTGCTGCTTTATTGGGAGCTGTAACAGAACACAACAGAGCGCAGACACTTGGCAAAAACACACAATAAAGATTTAATTGCCCTGGATATCAGTGACGTGCCGTGAGATATGCAGCGCTCTTCAGCTAAGTTTTATTATGTTCCCTTTTCTTTCAAATTTTTCACCCCTCCCCTGTGGACTTTTCCATATTAAATTATGTAAGAGCTTTGAATCTCAGTGGTTTAGGCTTTTGTGCCCTCTATTTTTATTGTGCATAAATACACAGTACATGTGAACAAAATAAAGTTTGTAATATAGTTTTTTAAAGTGCCGTTTTCCTCACCTATTAGAATCCTGCAGTCTTTTGCCTGCCCATAGCTCCTCTGTGAAGGTTCTCTAACCTCCTCAGTCACCAAAAAAGTCCTTCTAGCATAAAACAGTCAACAGAAGACAGAGGAGGGGAGAGGAGGGAGATGCAGCTGAAGTTTACTAGGGATTTCTGGAAGCAGCGGATGGAGACATCAGGGCATACAGCTCAGCTGTGACATCACACCAGTAAAGTCACACCCACTCAGTAAGTGGGAAGAGAGAACCCTTGTATTAACAGAAGGCATTAGAAAAAATCTGGTAAAGTTCTTTCCCAGATAATGGAATCTACAAGAAATGGCTGCCTGCAGCCACCACTAGGGGGAGCATACTGAAGACAGATTTATATGACAACTTTAAATTGAAAAAAAGTCAGTTTCAGCTACCCCTAGTGGCGGTTGCAAGCAGACAGAATTTTATCATGTTTTTTTCTTCTGGTCCACCTTCTCCTATATTCAGTGGTGGACTGATATGCTCAGTAGCTTCCCTGCTCCTTTCCTCCTTTCAGTGCCAACATACTGATCTCACAGTAAAGTACCTGAAACTGCCGGGGCTTACTCACTGGTGCTGTGTGTGAGGAACTTTTTTCTATGGAGGAGAGGAAGGAGTTACTGCAGTGCACTTCTGGGAAATGCAGGTGCTTACTGGTCACATTGGAGAAGCTGCCATCTGTCCACAAAAGAGACCAGAGTGGTGAGTAAAGAAGCTGGAGTGCATTGGTGTAATTAAAATAATGGTGTGGAAGGAACAGGGATTTAGTCGAATAAAACACAAATTATAATAAATCTTCTCCACAAAGTAATTGCTCCTTTGTTTTTCCAGGATTGAATTCCACCCCACCCCATTTACTACATATATCATGGTGAGGAACCAGGACTGGCTTAAGGTTGGTAGTGGTGTCCCTGGGCTAAATATTTGGTGGGAGCCTCATCCCATCCTGAAACCCAAACCCCCACCTGATCCCCTAATGCATGTATGTGAAATGTTAATTTTTGAATCAGGACCTGATCTTCGTAGCATGATGGCCATGTCCCACCAAGAACTTGGACTGCGGTCCTCTCAGCTGGATAGAATCACCAAATAGGGGTCAAGGGACACCCTTTTACTGAGACAGAGGTGGGAAGTATGTACTTTTCCCATATTAATAGTGACTGACAGAGGCACAGCTAGGAAGAATCAACTAGAACAAAGCAGCAAGGATGGTGGTGGAAGCTTCTTAGGTGCTCAAAATGGTTGGAGGCCTGAAGGTATGTAGCCGATGTGCTCTCCCTCCAATAAAGCCCTGCAAGGAAATATCCCCATGTCCACACACACTTGTCCTTGGGAGAAGCTAGCTGGCAGCTGATCTACAGCATGAATGACGGATTTATACGACCTCAGATCTCGAATGTCAACAAACAAGAAGAGTGTCCTTCTCCAAACACGTTCCAGCAGTGTGGTGCGGACAGAGGCGGGGAAGTGGCTGTATTGCCCAAGCTCAGGCCTTCCTCTCCTCTAATGAGACCCATTAAGTGTATTATTGATGTCAGGCTACGCTGTGAGGTCCTAGACTTAATGATATGATGGGGATTCCTGCCGAGGGGTAAAGGAGATCTGATCTGTGCCACCTGGCTGTAACCAAGAAATCCACCACTTCATTAATGGGCTTAGCCTTTGCTAATTGGTGTCTTAACATATTTGCTATTTTCTTCTTGCAAAGCTGAGGAGATATTCCTTACACTGACATCCGCTCTTACAAGGAGATGACTTTGAGCAGGAAACAGAAGGAAAAACATGGTTTAAAACCAACAATAAGACCCCGGCAGACAGATCCTTATAGACAAATGTCACTTCGAGATGCAAGGCTTCGACCTAGCCTGCAAGTAAGTCCATGTCCTTGAGGAATGGTCTTGTGTCAAGTTGATCAATAACATATTCAGTCACATTTTTGTAGAAAAGTTGGATAACCATTATGGCTGGGTTTGTCACCATTTCCATGTGACATACCAGCTCAAGATCTAGATTTGGCCAGTTCTACAACTGTGGTAGCAGAACCGACGAAAACCATTAGAATTGTCTCTCTAGTTACAGCCAGTATTACTCTGCAGAGCTGCATTCATGATTCTGCAGGCACTATACAGAAGTGAGCAGAATTTTTGAAAAAAATGTATGATTTCTTATTCCATAAGCCAAAAAATATATAAACTGGGCAACCCCTTTAAATTGAAAGTGCGGTTCTGAGGAGAAACTAGTGGTGGTTGTCACCATTCACTACATCTAAGCTCCAACAACACTCAGTAAAATAGTGAGTGCAGCTCTGGAGTATAATACAGGATGTAACTCAGGATCACTACAGGATCATTAATGTAATGTATGTACACAGTGACTGCACCAGCAGAATAGTGAGTGCAGCTCTGGAGTATAATACAGGATGTAACTCAGGATCAGTACAGGATAAGTAATGTAATGTATGTACACAGTGACTGCACCAGCAGAATAGTGAGTGCAGCTATAATACAGGATGTAACTCAGGATCAGTACAGGATAAGTAGTGTAATGTATGTACACAGTTTATTTTATCTTAATTAAGAAAGTGTCAAACGGAAAGAAAAAATAAGGAGGACATTAGAGATGCGGACACTGAAGTCACAGCCGCACTTTCCTAAAACCTAATTTGCAGCTCCCCCGACATGTTTCGCCACAACTGTGGCATCCTCAGGGGAAATGAAGCTACTATCAACATGTCGGGGGAGCTGCAACTTAGGTTTTAGGAAAGTGCGGCTGTGACTTCAGTGTCCGCATCTCTGTGTACTGCAGACACAAAGTATGCGGACACAAGCGGCAGGGTGAAGTGCTTATAGGGGAATATTAGTAAACATAGGGATAGGCAAGCAATATCAGACAACTGTCCTCCTTCAATTATGAAGTATAGGGATATAGAGCAAAGATCTCAATAGTCAAGGACAAATAGCCCGGAAGCTGAGAACTTCACTAACATCCCGAGATACTAATAGATACATATAGGGGCAAGTGTTTGTTGCCAAAGTGCATCCCAAATGAGAAGTTATACCTTATCCCAGCCTCTATTTTTAACAATTTTATTTTTTCTTTCCGTTTGACACTTTCTTAATTAAGATAAAATAAACGTTACGTTTTAAATCAGACCACAAATGGGAACCTATTAGCCTTTGGCTATTGAATTGAAATAAAATTAATTTCCCGGGTCCAAAAGGTCCCTGAAGTAAAAAAAAAGTATGTACACAGTGACTCCACCAGCAGAATGACTGCAGCTCTGGAGTATAATACAGGATGTAACTCAGGATCAGTACAGGAGTAGTAATGTATGTACACAGTGACTGCACCAGCAGAATAGGGAGTGCAGCTCTGGAGTATAATACAGGATGTAACTCAGGATCAGTACAGGATAAGTAATGTAATGTATGTACACAGTGACTGCACCAGCAGAATAGTGAGTGCAGCTCTGGAGTATAATACAGAATATAACTTGGGATCAGTACAGGGTAAGTCATGTAATGTATGTACACAGTGACTCCACCAGCAGAATGACTGCAGCTCTGGAGTATAATACAGGATGTAACTCAGGATCAGTACAGGAGTAGTAATGTATGTACACAGTGACTGCACCAGCAGAATAGGGAGTGAGGCTCTGGAGTATAATACAGGATGTAACTCAGGGTCAGTACAGGATAAGTAATGTAATGTATGTACACAGTGACTGCACCAGCAGAATAGTGAGTGCAGCTCTGGAGTATAATACAGGATGTAACTCAGGGTCAGTACAGGATAAGTAATGTAATGTATGTACACAGTGACTGCACCAGCAGAATAGTGAGTGCAGCTCTGGAGTATAATACAGGATGTAACTCAGGGTCAGTACAGGTTAAGTAATGTAATGTATGTACACAGTGACTGCACCAGCAGAATAGTGAGTGCAGCTCTGGAGTATAATACAGGATGTAACTCAGGATCAGTATAGGAGAAGTAATGTAATGTATGTACACAGTGATTGCACCAGCAGAATAGTGAGTGCAGCTCTGGAGTATAATACAGGATGTAACTCAGGGTCAGTACAGGTTAAGTAATGTAATGTATGTACACAGTGACTGCACCAGCAGAATAGTGAGTGCAGCTCTGGAGTATAATACAGGATGTAACTCAGGATCAGTATAGGAGAAGTAATGTAATGTATGTACACAGTGTATGCACCAGCAGAATAGTGAGTGCAGCTCTGGAGTATAATACAGGATGTAACTCAGGATCAGTATAGGAGAAGTAATGTAATGTATGTACACAGTGACTGCACCAGCAGAATAGTGAGTGCAGCTCTGGAGTATAATACAGGATGTAACTCAGGGTCAGTACAGGATAAGTAATGTAATGTATGTACACAGTGATTCCACCAGCAGAATAGTGAGTGCAGCTCTGGAGTATAATACAGGATGTAACTCAGGATCAGTACAGGAAAAGTAATGTAATGTATGTACACAGTGACTGCACCAGCAGAATAGTGAGTGCAGCTCTGGAGTATAAAACAAGATCAGTTACGAGACAGTAATGTATTTACAAAGATGCCTAACTTTATATGTGCAATATATTTATAAGTTAACTGTAAAATATTGTTAAAAAGTAGACATGTCCTGTAAAGGGCATCTGTCAGCAGATTTGTACCTATGAAACAGTGCAGCCGTTGCAGAGAGAGCGGAGCCTCTAGGTGTAAGGGTAACGCCCCAGTTGCTCCTAGAGGCTCATTTGCATATATTAAAACATAATTTTTCTCAGTAATGCGGGCACATATGAACATGGGACCAACACAGATGCCTTCAGCTGCCAAGTGGGCATGTAACAGGTCAGCCAGTGTCATAGGTGCAGATCTGCTGACAGATGCCCTTTACCCTATTCTGAATCAGTCCATAAATCAGAAGTTGAAACCTATTATAACCGCAGCTTTCTCATGCAGTGTAATAGACATGAAGACACAACCCCTCTAATCTCCCACCTCTGTATTTCATTGTATTGTGCTCCCTTCCCTTTGTAAATTGTGAGCCCTCGCGGGCTGGGTCCTCACCCCTTATCATATGTACAAAGCCATGGAATGAATGGAGCATTAATAATAATAAATAATAATATGAGAGTAAAGGACAATCTGAAGTCGCATGGAGCCTTATATTTGTCTCGTTTTCATGCCCTCCCATAGACACTAAACAGGCCGTATCGAGGCTTTCATGATTGGAAAAATGAGAAATACCAAGGTCAGGCATTCCTGAGTGTGAATGATGATCATCCTTTCTTTATACAATGCTAATGTATTATCCTGCAGTGTACAGAGAGGCTGATTCCTATAGTCCCCGTCTTATAAACAGTTCATTGGATGCTTTGGATAATTCACATTGGTTTCTGAGCCATTACAAATTACAGAGTAAGGGCTTGTGCACACAGCACCGCTGCACACACTGACCCTTCTAACTATAAGCATGCTTCCCCCACCTCCCAGAATGTACAAGAAAGTCCTGGAAAAACTCTGGGTCTCCGGGAAACTAGGCAAATATTCTCCCCTTCCTACTCTGCTTTTCACTCTCGGGCACCGCCTCAGAAGACAACATCTGGATTCTGGCCCAAGTCAAGACTTTTTCTGTAGCACAACCAGAGTGAGGAGCATTACAAGCTTTAGACACAAGTAGAAGGGAGTCTGCAGTCTGATCAGAGGTTGGGGTCTGGGGTCTTTATTACTTTGCTGGGGCTGGGGTCTGTATTTAGGGGCATGGTCTGGGGTCTGAAATTATTTAGAAGGTCTGTTTTGTGGTCTACGTTACTTTAGGGCGTCTGGTGTAGCATTTGTATTACTTTGGTGGATCTGGGGTCTGTATCCGTTTAGAGGGTCTGGTCTTTGTGCAGCAAGCCCCTGAGGAGCCATTGTAGATGATGGCAGTGGTAGTGGCCCTGATGAAGTGTTGTGTCATGGTGTACTCCCTCAGGCCGTTCCTGAACCTGTTTCACCTATGCCATCCATTCTTTGCTGGGAACTATGTCCAAAAGCAAACAATAAAATACATAACAATGCGAACTGTATACAAATTGTAGTACCCCCAGGTCTCGAGTACTATATGTGGTCTGTATTACTTTGATAGGTCTATGGTCTGTATTAAGGGGTTTGATCTGGGGTCTGTATTATTTTGGTGAGTCTGGGGTCTGTATTTAGGGGTTTGGTCGATAGTCTGTCTGAATTTATTTAGCTGGTCTATATTAGTTTACAGGGCCTGGTCTGTAGTCTGCATTACTTTAGGGCATCTGGTGTGGGGTCTCTATTACTGTGGTAGGTCCAGGGTCTGTATTTGTTATAAGGATCTGGTCTGGGGTCTGTATTGGTTAAGAAGGTCTGAAGTTTGTATTTAGGGATCTGGTATGGGGCCTGTATATATTTTAAGGTTGTGGTCTGTGATCTATATCATGTTAGGGAGTCTAAAGTCTGTATCTAGGGTCTGAAGTCTGTATTAAGGATCTTGTCTGGGGTCTGTATATGTTTTGAAGGTCTGGACTATGGTCTGTATCACCTTAGTGAGTCTGGGTCTATATTATTTTGGTGGATCCAGGCTCTGTAAGTATTGGGTCTGTATACTTTTAGAGGTTCTGGTCTGGGGTCTGCATTAGTTCAGAGGTTCTGTCTGGGATCTGTATTAGTTTAGAAGTTCTGGGCTGGGCTCTGGATTTGTTTATTGGGGATCTGAACTCTATTCATTTTTGGGTGTAATAAAGGGTGTTATGTGTATCATTTGCTATTTCTGTGGAGCAATTTTATATTAGCATTACAACACAGGCTAAAGTTCACTATTTTGGCAGGCATCCCTATGCTAGAGGGGAAATAAAATAAATTTTGTAAGGACACATCACATTGAGCTACGTCTAAAGGACTAGACACGATCTTCAAGTAGAGAATCAATGAAAGGGGTTGTTATGAGGACAAAATTCCCTTTCAATATGTCCTTTTAGGGCATTTGGACACCATAGAGAAAAGCCTCCTGGTATGGTATCAATTTAAAGACAGTAAATGGCAAGGAGTGTAATGTACTGTCATAAAGGAATACTCTCCTACGTTTTAATAATGATCCAAAGTATTAAATATTCAATAAAATTAAACAAAATGTAAAAAAAAATTAAATACATTTAAATTTTTTTTACAAACAAATACAATAAGCTGTGTAGGTATAACTGTATATACACTGTACAAAAGATGGTACAACCCTGAGATGATACCTAAAACAATTAAAACTGTTAGATGGTACCTAATAAATGACAACCCTAAGGTAATACATAAAAAAGACAACCATCAGATGGTACCTAAAAAATGAGAACCCTAAGGTTAGTTTTACACTAGCGATTTCAGCGTGCCGTATCTCTCTGCATTCTGGCATTGCCAGAAGCTACCACATCGCCGTCCGACACCATTCACTATAATGGGGACCAGCGGAGATCCAGCCACAACCCAGCAAATATGCTGACAATCGGCCTGACGTAAACTACTGTGTGCAGCGTTATTTTTTGTCTGTCGATTTACAGCATGTTTGTTGGATTGCAGATATATCTCCCCATTAAAGTGGATGGGGCCGGCGGGTGTCCGGTAGCGTTAGGCAATACCTGACCAGACATCTCCAGCAGGCTGTTCCCTGCCAGAACAGCCTGCCAGAGATGTCTAACACTAGGGTGAAATAGCCTTACATAGTACCTAAAAGGAGTACAACAAACGACAACTCTCAGATGGTATCTAAAATAATCCAACCCTAAGATGATATCTAAAAAAGCTACAACCCTAATATGATACTTACAAAAAACTGCAACCCTAAGATGGGACCTAAAATGAAGTACCAAAATACCATGGTACCAAAACACTACAACTTTAAGATGTTACTCAAAAAGCTAAAACAGTAACATAATACCTAAAAAGTCTACAATTGTCAGGTGGTACCTAAAGAGAAATACAACCCTAAGATGATACTTAAAAAAAAACTACAACCCTAAGATGATAACTAAATAAAACTGCAACCAGAAGATGGTACCTAAAATAGCTTTAAAAAAAAAAAATCTACAACCTACAGTATCTCAAAAAAACAAGGTCTCATACAGCCATGTCAATAAAACAATAAAAAGTCATGGCTGTCTAAATGCAAGGAATAAAAAGTTTTTGGATCTCAAAGGCCAAAATTTGACATTTTTGTTGTATTTTTTGTACACCTTAAAACATAATTATCATATACGGTAACTGTCTGGGAGATCGGTTTCCATTGTCTGCTGTGATACCCGTCATATAGCAATATAATCTGTAGATGGTCCTGAGATGTGGTCAGTGGTCATCACCCTGCTGCTCCTGTTAGGTCTTCCTGTGTGGCTGCAGCAGAGCACTAGATAAACAGCCTCACAAATCACTGGGTGTAATTTGCCCGGCAGCGTGTCACCATCCTCACAAGACAAATATTTACAGGTCACAGTAACTGAGTATAAATCACCTAATTGTATATAGTCAATCATGATGATTGGGTTTAGATATAGAGAGAATGGGAATTGGAATTCCAATCGTACATCCAAGAAGCTTCGGGAAAAAGTTAGTGAAAAAAAACTACATAAAAACTCTGAGGATTATAAGAAAAAAAACTAGGACTCGGTCATAAGTCCAACTGGGTCGTGAGAAGTCATTCGACAGTCATTTGACATATACTGTGCCAAGAAAAAGTATGTGCCCCCTCTCAGATCTCTTCTATTTTGGTACACAAAACTACCAAAAAGGTAAACAAAAGTTAATTGAAAGGGGGCATCCCACAAAGGGCATTTGTCACCTCTCCATCGTGTAGGTGATAAAGGAATGACTGTTGGGGGCCCCACCACCACTGGTCCCTAGAACAGGCGTTTTGGGCCCCCCATTACGGAGTAGTCTGAAGGGGTCACCACTGGTACTGCTATCGCCATCAGTTCTATAGATTCTTCCAGAACAGGGGGCTCGGGACCCCTCAGTGAAATAATTGGTGGGAGTCGCAAGCAATGGGAACCCCAACAATCATACAATTATCACCTATTCTGTGGGTAGATGATAAATGTTTTTTGTTGGCCAATCCCTTAAGACAAGGACAGGGATTATTGGATGAAAAACATTATCCAACGTCAACTGACCCCCCTGTGAAAGGCAACCAATTAACCAAATTTAACCACACCCAGACACAAATACTGACGACCCTGTTTTAAGTTTAAAGTTCCTTAAAGGGATTATCTCCTCAGACACATGCAGTTTCAGTCTGATCACCAAGGAGCGGACTCCCAAAACAGCTGATAAAGCAAAGGGAAATAGTCTAAAGAAACCAAAGATGAATGGTGGTCTATGTAATGCATGGTCACCTTGAGGATCTCCGTTCTGGGCCTTTGTGAAGTCCATATGGTCAAATATGGGAAATTGACATTGGTTGTCTTCATGACACAACTAGGAAGAAAGCTAAACTTTTCCTAAGAAACCATGTGCTATCAATATAAATTACAAGTTAGCCCAAAGGGCCCCATGAAGATCAGTATGCCGAACTTGAGAATGTTGAGTCGTTCATGAGGAAATTGACCTACCCAAAATGTCTCCACCATTAGTTAGAGACTGGTAAAATGATCCACATGAGAGAGTTGCCTGTCGAAAACCACCACTAACCAATAAGATCATAAAGACTTGTCTTACATTTTAGCAAAAAAACACCTTCTTAATCCTAAAGCTCGGTGGAACTTTTTGGTAGACATGAGCCCCGTTCCATGTGGGATAAAGCTAACACAATAAGAATATCCCATCAACGATAAAACATGCAGTGACCCACTGGATCTCTGCAAAAGGGTTAATACTGTAATTGTATACAAAAGGGTTAATGTCATGGTTCATACTGTAAAGTTTTGGCTACATGGTGACCTTGATTGCATGACAGCTGTCGCACCCAAGGATCACCGTGGAATCGCACTTTAGCAGTACTAGCATAAAATTGAAGTGGGGTCACAAGGCAACTCATACATGTACCATGCCTGCAACACCAGAATTGCAAAAAATCAAACACTGCCAGATTTTTTTTCGATTTTGGGGTCGTGGCAAATGTGCGAGTCGTGCTGTGAACCCATTCATTTCTATGCTAGCACAATGCGATCCTTGGGCGTGACAGCGGTCGCAACCAAGATTGCCTTGTAGCCATATCTTAAAAACTGTTAAAATGTTCACTGAGATAATCTGTGCACTATGTATCCCAAAAGGTTATATATAGATATGAAATAGTTAACTGGCAGTCTTTAGTTACAGTTGCCAGGTAGTGGGTTGGCCCGGCCCCCCCCCGGTTACATTGTTGAGAGTTTTCTGCTGAACAGGAAAGATACAAGAACTCTTTGCATTTGCTGCTAAAGAGTAGGCCGAAACAGAAGCCTTATCCAGGAAAACACCATTCCTGAGAGTGGCAAGCTGCCAGAAAAGCATACTTGCTGAGGGAAGGACACGCTGAATGATTCCAGAAAGTTTAGGACCAATTTATGTCTGTCCTGGACTGAGACAGTAAGTTATGGCTTTAGACTTTTCTGCTTGTGGTAAGGGTTAACTGCTTCTGGCGCCCACCACACTTCTGAGGTGGACTGGTCATCCAATCTAGGACTGCACCCCACAGACAGGGCATTGAAGAAAGTATATTGAAAATGATTGCATGTCCCCACTGCCTGTCCACCTAACATCAAGGGCACCCCAGCCACCACCGGGCAGGAGCTCCCCAAAAGTCCAGGTTGTGCCCTGAGGAGAAGAAGGGTTGTGCCCCTCACTTCACTGTACTGCACTGACCTAGGATAAAGTTGGAGAGTGATTGGCATCGTGAGAACTACTACCACCGTTATTGCCATGGCTACTACTTCCATCCTCTCCACCTCACACATCTCCTGTGGGTCGCTGTATGCTATACATGGTGGCAAGAAGCCACACACTACCGAATAAATAGGGCATGCGTGGTGTGAAGTAATGCTTCCTCCCCTAAAAAGAAGAATAAATGGTCCCCATGATAGCTTCCTCAAGTGTTGTCACCAATGGCACCTGGGCACTTATGGCTGGACAGGTCCTGAGGGCTGCAGTAGATAGTTCTGGAGGTTTGAGCTATACTTTTGGTTGTCACCTACTTTTCATAGGCTCCAGAAGAGTATCAAATACTGATTCTAAGAAATAAAGGCCCCCCTGTCCTCGGCGTGCACTGGGGTGGGTTACAGCGGTGTGTGCTTATGTCAGGTCCTCTTCTGCTCCCTGATCAGGTTAAATGTCTTTCTGGTCAGTTTCATGTTGAGTGATCATTTCAGCAGCTGAGTTCACTTACAGACGTGATGGGTCATAGGACCACAAACTTACACAATCTGTACTGTACATATAGATCCCCGGGGAATGGAGAGCACATAACATCTACATCTATATGTCCACCATCAACGTTCCTCAGAGTGAGGGGATAGATAGATAGATAGATAGATAGATAGATAGATAGATAGATAGATGATAGATAGATAGATAGATAGATAGATAGATAGATAGATAGATACTGTAGGTAGATAGATAAATATAAGATAGATAGGTAGATAGATAGATTTAGATAGATAGATAGATAGATAGATAGATACTGTAGGTAGATAATAGATCGATTTTTCTTCTAGATAGATAGATAGATACTGTAGATAGATAGATAGATAGATAGATAGATAGATAGATAGATAGATAGATACTGTAGATAGATAGGTAGATAGATAGATAGATAGATAGATAGATAGATAGATAGATAGATTAGATAGATAGATACTGTAGATAGATAGGTAGATAGATAGATAGATAGATACTGTAGGTAGATAGATAGGTAGATAGATAGATAGGCAGCACTCTCAACAAAATAAAGTAGAAATATATACATTTTTCTTGAGAAAGGCTCTAAAGTTGAGCCGAAATGTCGAGTCCACATGATTAAATAAATTTACATTTTTCTACTTTATTTTGTTGAGAGTTTTGACATTTTGCATTTTTTTATATTGGGCAATGGTCTAGTCCCCTTGGACCTGCACCGCCTTTATTTTTGCTTTGGACTTGTTTCTATTTGGTGTTGCCTTCCTTGGATAGATAGATGGATAGATAGATAGATAGATAGATAGATAGATAGATAGATAGATAGATAGATAGATAGATAATTAGGTAGATAGGTAGATAGATAGATATGAGATAGATAGATAGATATGAGATAGATAGATAGATAGATAGATAGATAGATAGATAGATAGATAATTATGAGAGAGATCCCAGGGGATTTCCAGGATTCTCTCATTAGCAGGCACCAGCAGTGAGGTCCCTGGATCGTCCTGTGTTCCCGGGACTGTTGCAGGGTCTTATTTCCCAGGACTGAGCCCCGCAGAGTGAATCATGAGCGCACAGGACGCCAACCAGTCCCGGCCCAGTCTGTGATGTCATCCTGCTTAATAAATAGTATTATTTTACAGATTAAGTATTAAAACAAATATTACGTATCCTGACACAAATCTGTAAGAATAAGAGCCAGGGCACAAGCGGCTCACACCCCATCCATCACTGGGATTACCCTCTGCCCTGTACAAGCAGCCTCCATGGAGTGTACACTGTGGATAGCCAGGCTGACTGCAGGAGGGAGGTGCATTGGATGGATAGATAGAGAGAGAGAGACGATAGATAGATAGATAGATAGATAGATAGATAGATAGATAGATAGATAGATAGATAGATACTATAGATAGATAGATAGATAGATAGATACTATAGATAATTGATCGATAGAGATAGATAGATAGATAGATAGATAGATAGATAGATAGATAGATAGTCCATATATATAGTGGCATGCCCTGTATGTATCTATCTGTATATGGCATCAGGCAGTCGCTGGTGGATTGGTGACTGGTTTGTCACTGAGCACATGACAGATTCTTCTTCTCCAGATCTCTGTCTTCTCTATAGACCCTCTGCTGCCTGCAGTGAATGGACATGATGTGCTCAGGGTGGAGACCGGGAGTAGATGACTGCAGTGAATGGAGGACATTCAGGAGGTGACAGTAGCTGTTCTCAGGGTTTTATGATTTGCCAGGAGACATTTCATAAAGTCGCTCCTGCTTTATTGCTCCATGTGCACAGCCTGAAAAGACATTTCCCTGCTCAGCTCTCTGCACAGCGGGGGGAGGGGCGGCATCACTGGGGACACTTACCGCTTTATGTATTTATTTATTTGTGTTTGTTTTTATTCCTTTCATTGTAGGTGGAAAAAATGACACATCGGGGCTAATAAATTATCACCTAATTACTGATGATCCTAATTAATGTATTATACATTTTCATAATGTTCCTATATTAATATTATCATTATAAATATATATTATATTCTAAATATACGAATTATAAGGAAGAGATGATGATGATTTTTCTCCCGTTTAGTTAAAGCTTTTTAAAAAAAATTCTCTCTATAATAACACGAATAATCTTTATTACTGCTACAAAGATAGCACTCCCCGAAAAACGAATTAAGAGGAATGGTATAGTAATAATAAAGTGATTAATAATTTTTAAAATGTATTACAAAATCGAAATCTTTTGAAAAACAGACAGAAATCTGAAAATAATAGTAATACCAGGAATAAGCTTGTATTGAGCCTTAATTTGATGTCAAAATGCATAATAATGCAATGTTTTATTATCCTCATTGGCATATTATAGTAGAATATATGTTACATCGGTCACTGTTATCAGTATGTTCTGTTATTGTTGTTTCTTGTTTGTTTACAAATAGATCAAAATAATTTCTCTATTTCTCTTCCTCACTGTTGCTGAAGAACTACAGGTACCAGGATTCCCACTATCCTCAAGCTTCTTATTCTTTGGAAAGCTTAACCTGTCTCACTGCCGGGTGTCATGGCCTGCTGGTGGTTGTAGTACTATATCTGTGGTGGTTATATCATTTATAATAAAGCTGTGATACCGAGAATCCTGTAGTGTGATTATTACCAGTATGACCAGTGTGGGATCCCCAGAGAGAGCGTCTGCTGGGATCTTGGCATGTTTTTTTTTGTTAACAGAATACAGTTTGTATCTCATATCTGTGTATCTATTTATCTAATATCTATCTATCTATTTATCTATTATCTATTTATCTATCTCTATATCTGTCGATCTATCTGTCTACTGCATCTATCTATTTATCTAATATCTCATTTATTTTTCTTTCTTTCTATTTATTTATTTCTATCTCCCATATCTATCTATCTATCTATCTCATATCTTTCTATTATCTATCTATCTATCTCTCTCATATATATCAATCTATCTATATCTGTCGATCTATCCATTGCATCTCTTTATTTATCTAATATCTCATTTATTTATATTTTTCTTTCTCTCTATCTCCCATATCTATCTAATATCTATCTATCTCATATCTATCTATCCATGTCATATCTATCTCTATCTATCTATGTATCTCATATCTATCTATGTATCTCATATCTATCTATGTATCTCATATCTATATATCTCATATCTATATATCTCATATCTATCCCATATCTATCTATCTATCTAATATCTATCTATCTATCTATCTATCTCATATCTATCAATCATTTATTCATCCTATGTATCATCAGCTATAAATCATCTATATTTGTATCTATCGTGTGTTATTATGTATCATCTATATATTATCTCCTCTTACACCTCTGTTATTATCTGTCAGTTCATCTACAACCTCAACACCACATTGTATAGTCAAAAAGATTTTTTTTAAAACGGAATCTTCCACAAGGTTTTTTTTACTATTTTCCTATCATCTCCCATCACACCGTCATTTACACACTTACACACTTTCTCTCTCACACAATCATTTACACACTTGATGGAAAACCATAATAAATCTTTTATTTACAGTACTTTCAGTGCATGGTGCAGGCTGATGCAGATGACACGGACATTACACGGACAGGGGCAGCTTCACATTTTGTAGGCGGCATCTACAGAAGAATACCCTGGGGGCACTCAGCAGGGGCATCCTGTACCCATAGAGAAGGAGAAGGCGATCCTCTATATTCATCGTCTACCTCCCAGACCCTCTTTAGAAAGTCAGTGACAGTGCTCTGCTGTTTCGGGTAGGATCTAGAACTACAAGTCCCAGCATTGTTCTATAAGCCGAAGGTTACTAGGAACAGCTACAGTTGTGAAGTTTGCAAAAGAACTTCACGGACATTATTTGAGGCAGTCTCTGCAGTAAGCACCGTGATGAGAGAGAAATCGGTAATGTCGGCGTTTCGCCAAGGAGCGAATTTTCTATGGGAAAAAGGGGGGGTTATGAGACACAAGAGAATGGAGTCTGATATACGGATCTATATATTCCTTGGTTTCAGGTTCCATTGTCTATATGCGACAAATACGGCTCCATAATATAAACGAAATTTGCCGAATTTTCCCTAATTCGGAATTTATTTCATGATTCGCTTGTCTCATTACGTTGTACTTTTCTCTGTTAACCATTGTTGTTTATTTGTTGGACAATTCGCTTATATTTTTAGTAAAAAAAATCCCTTCAAATATTTGTACTTTCGCTAATTTGTGGTGTACTCTGAGAATTGGTGACTATTTCGGGTCCTGGTGCCCTGGAGGTTGTAAATGAAGTTTGTAAATGCTAAAGAAAAAATACAAACTATACAAAAATATTAAATATTATTCAGATTTGGGGATATTGTCCAATTCGGTAAATTCGGAAAATTCCTTTGTATTTGGGGTCATTGGTGCTTGATGCAGCAGTTGGGGGGTCACTAACAAAATGGGTCATTGATTTCTAGGGCTCCTGGCTGTCCTGTCTGGAGGTGCAGACCTTGTCACTGCCACCACTGACTGTCCCCAGTGATGGTCACTGATGATCCAGCCCAGACATCTTCACAGTGTGTCCCCTGCAGAGGAGAGAATGACCAGCAGTCTGAAGACCAGGCTGTCACTCAATGTCCCTTCATTAGTCCTCTGGATTAATGCAGAGAGGGGCTGTGTGAGTCGGGGGTCTCTGGGCAAGGGGCAGCCTGCTGTGTGGAGAGGTCAGTGGTGGAGGGGGACCTGATGACACTGGTTTGCTGAGGCTCAGAGCCACCACCTTCAGTCCTTTCAGTGTCACTGGGCATCATGTCCAGCAGGTCAGAGTCACTGGAGTCACTGTCCCCATCAGATCTGTAAGGGGTATTGCTCCTGCCTATGTCCACTTCTCCAGCAGCACAGGGGGCTTCACACTTCTCACTGTCCTCCTTCTCTTTATCCTTTTGTGCCTGCGCCTCTTTCGAATGCCTCCATTTCATGCGCCTGTTCTGGAACCAAACCTTCACCTGAAGACACAAAGTACAAAAAAAAACAGGCAATAAATACAAATGCACAGAAAACCTCCTTCATCTGTTTTTACTGCGATCTGTATGTGTGAATAGATCAGGAAGCCCCAGTAGACCAGTAAGCTATGAAACCAATAACTACAACTCCCAGCATGCTGATTCAGATGTGTGTATGCTTCAGACACATAAAGGGGTGGCAGCAAGGCCCCATACATCAAGCAGATGCCCACATCAACCCAAACCAACAGGGACCATTACTGGTCTGAAAATGTCACCATTGTCCCCAGGAGAAGCAGATCATTGCATCTGGAGAGCAGAAAGAAGTGTCCTCAGTAATGGACTAGGATGAGGGGCCCTCAGATCAGTGCCCCCCACAGCAGGAGTGGGGTCTGGTGATAGCTCACAAGAATAGGGTCATTGCTTCACTTTTTTGTTTTGGGGGGGGGGGGGGGGGGGTCAGGTGTTCTCCCTGCAAAGAAAGTGAACTACTAGTGATGATGAAGGTTTTTTTGTTTTGTTTTTAAATGTGCAGGTATGCTGTTTCTCTGATAATTATATCATCCCTGTAGTAAAGATGAGGTCAGGTCACCCCATCTTAGTTAAAAACAAGAAAGAGGAAAGCAGAAGTCCAGGTTTTTCTTTTTTTGTGGTTGGGGGGGGGGGGGGCGATCGGTTCCCCTTTCTGCTCCCTGTACTATAGTTTCCCATCACATTGACTCTGCATTGAGCAAGACTGAAGGATTTGCAGCTATCAATTCGTTTGTGCCCAACCCATAAGGTTGCTTCACTGCGACCACAAGTGCAGAAGATCCGCTCATCTCCCTTTATTCGTCCTCACATCTCATCAATCCGTTTACTATGAACAAAACCTGATTTCACTTCCCCTCAATAGAGAATTTCACAATAGAAGATGGAGAGAAACATCACCAGCACAATCCCCAACCTTAGGTCCCATTTCCCTATATCTGCAACTGCCTGTTTATTAACCCAATATTACATGTACAGACCTATACATAGACAGCCATGAGAGATATAGATAGATAGATAGATAGATAGATAGATAGATAGATAGATAGATAGATATGATAGATAGATAGATAGATATGAGAAATAGATAGATAGATATCTAGATAGATAGATAATGTATAGGTAACAGATATTAGATAGATAGATAGATAGATAGATAGATAGATAATGTATAGGTAACAGATATGAGATAGATAGATAGATAGATAGCTAGATAATATATAGGTAACAGATATGAGATACTGTAGATAGATAGATAGATACTGAAGATAGATAGATAGATAGATACAGTATGTAGATAGATAAATATGAGATAGATAGATAGATAGATAGATAGATATGATAGATAGATAGATAGATAGATAGATAGATATGAGAAATAGATAGATAGATATCTAGATAGATAGATAGATAATGTATAGGTAACAGATATGAGATAGATAGATAGATAGATAATATATAGGTAACAGATATGAGATACTGTAGATAGATAGATAGATAGATAGATAGATAGATAGATACTGAAGATAGATAGATAGATACTGAAGATAGATAGAAAGATAAATAGATAGATAATAGATAGATAGATACTGAAGATAGATAGAAAGATAAATAGATAGATAAATATGAGATAGATAGATAATAGATAGATAGATAATAGATAGGTAACAGATATGAAATAGATAGATACTAACAAGTATGTGCTGTATGTTACTGTCTGCTGTATCTCTTTCATGTCTGATTATTTATATAATTTCTAGATACATAGATAGATTTTTAGATAGATTTGATTTCATTTTTATTCCATAGAGAATGACATACATTGCAGACAAACAACCACTGCTGAACCCTCCGTCCTCTGTGTAATATTATAATTGGTCTTTTTTTTATAAAAATGTATATCAATGTTCCAAAAAAATCTTATTGCAAGTCCCCACATCAGACTAGGGGGGATGATGCCCACACATGGTGCCAGCCTCTTACCTGGGCATCAGTGAGGCCCAGCATGGCCGCCAGCTGCTTCCGGTCAGGCTTGGTCACATACTTCTGCACCTCGAACCTCTTCTCCAGCCCTTTCCTCTGCAGATTAGAGAAGACAGCTCTGGACCAGGACCTTTTCCTCTTGTAGGTCTGGGGCATGGTGTCCTTGGTGAGCACTGCATAGGGACCTAAGGGGAGGACAGAGCCCAGATCAATAAGGAAGAGCTTCTGCCAGCAGACAGACACAACGTTCATCCATATCCTGCACGAATTCAACACAATATCTTACAGTTGACAACAATATAATACAAACAGGAAAACATATCCTTCACTAATATACTAATTCAAACCATAGCTAAGGACACAGTATAAAGCATACATGTAAAATAATGTAGGAACAGGTGTGAATTAATCTAAGAATGAAATACAACAGAAATAGGAAATATGTAACAATTTTAGAATTTTTATATTAAAACAAAAACCAATTATAATACTAAACCCTGGGCTCGGGTCTGTGGGTGATGAGGCCTCATAGACTCTCTTCTAGAAGGGGACATGACTACAATAACCATCCAGACACAGGATGGGGGGATCTGGCAGATAGTGAAAGGGTTAAAGAATAGCTGATACAAATCCATGAATTAGTGGCTCTCCATGGGATCGGGATTAATGGATACAATGTAACTTGTAGTGTGAGATATGGGTTAATACTACTACTACTATTACTGCTGAGGATAATAGGGAGAGTAGTACCTGGGAAGGTGTCCTGGAACTGCTGCTGCATTGAGTTCCTTTGGTTTGTATTAAGCTGGCCCAGGATTGAGGTGGTCTCTGTGAGGGGCTCTAGGGAGGCGAAGAACTGTCCGGCTGTGGACTGCATGTGGGGGGCATGGACCCCTGACTGGCGGCCTGAGCTGATTAATGAGGTCAGATCTGTGGTCAGAAAGGACAGAGCTCTGTTATAGACTGAATCCAAAACCCAAATATAAGTCACATGGTCTGTATGTAACCACTGAGCCCCCACAAACACAAATATGTAACAAGTTATGTATGTAACCACTGAGCCCCATAGACACATATATGTAACATGTTCTGTATGTAAGCACTGAGCCCCCCATAGACACAAACACCACATATATGTAACATGTTCTGTATGTAACCACTGAGCCCTTATAAATACAACCACATATATGTAATATGTTCTGCATGTAACCACTGGGCCTCCCTGAAATAAAGCCCACATATATGTAATATGTTCTGTATGTAACCATTGAGCCCTCATAGATACAACCACATATATGTAATATGTTCTGTATGTAACCATTGAGCCCTCATAGATACAACCATATATATGTAATATGTTCTGTATGTAACCACTGAGCCCTCATAGATACAACCATATATATGTAATATGTTCTGTATGTAACCACTGAGCCTCCCTGAAATAAAGCCCACATATATGTAATATGTTCTGGATGTAAGCACTGATCCCCGCACAGACACAGTTACATATATGTAACATATTGATATTACCATTACTGCTATTTTACACAAAAATAATGGCAACAAAATAACAAACCCAATAAATAATATACCCGGATCAGTTACTATCGGCATGTCTGCACAGTGATGATGATGATGATGATTATTATTATTATTATTATTAGAAGCAAAGAGAAGATTAGTTCAAGTATGATCTGTATTTATATTATGTTATTATTATTATTTTTATCTGATTTTAATTTACGGGGGAATCGGAAACAAAATATTTCAGAAAAGATTCTACGATTAGCATTTAACCTAATATTAATAATATAAAATACGATTAATAGTGCTATAAGAAAAGAAAGAAAAAAAAGAAAGCCGTTCAGTATGATTTCTACCCCAGGAAAGTGAGAAGCCACTGAGGAGATGTGACTGGAGATCCATCAGTAATGTCCTGTCAGATCCCCTGAGAGATCACAAAGGCAGCAACGATCGTATGGAAATCTCTACAGAAAGCAGGAGCCCAGCTACCGATCACCTCATCCCCCAAATAGTAGTAATATGCAGATTCTGAATATTCAAATAATACATATGGTATATTATATATAAATACTAGAGAGAGAAAACGAGAGAGAAAGAGAGAGAGAGAGAGAGAGAGCATTTATATGTAATATGTATAGCTTATACATTTGTTACTGGAAAGAACTGGTTATCTGTAATATACAAATATATTTTTCAGATTATCTTCCATAAAATGAGTATAGTAGACACACTCCATAGACCTTAGATTGTGAGCCCCATTGGGGACAGTGAGTGATGACAATGTCTGTAAAGCTCTGCGGAATATGATTCTTCTTCTTCTTATGGTTATGATTATTATTATTATTACTACTGTTATATACTATGATGATTCTTCTTCTGATGGTTATTATTATTACAGCTGTCATATATTGTGATGATTATTAGTATTATTGTTGTTATTATATATTATTACTATCATAAGAGTTCGATAATGGTAATTATAATTATTATGATGATGATGATGATGATGACTAATGTATATATTATTACTATCATTAGTATTATTAGTATCATTCATTCTGTGCAATATTTTCGCAATCTGTTCATTGCACTTTCCCTTCTTTAAACCTTTTTATAACCCATTTATGCAATAACTCGTTCTGTGTCATTATGACCCCTGCAGTTCCCTCCAGCCTCGGTGACAGAGTGGCCCCTGGTAGATGGGGATCATTTGGAGCCTGCAGTCCAGTATAATCACATGGCCCCGGGATCTGCACATAACAAATCCTTCTCTCCCCAAATATCAGTCCGTTTGAATATTTACCTATTAGCAATTTTCTCTGACTTCTATCAGCACACCTCCTAGTCCTCCCTGATAACATTCTCCAGAGAAAACTCCACCTTGGTGACCTCTCAGTGAGTAGAGATGTAGCAGAGCTGAGCCGCTTTATTGTCCTGTAATGTCGGGTTTAGCTCTGCTACATCTTTCGTATTCATATATGAGTATCATTTACACAATGCTAATGCAGGCAGTGGGTGTAATGTACAGTCTTAGTCGTCACCTGAATATTATTTACTACCTTTATATGATGTATGACTGTTATATATATTAGTTTATAATCTACAGTGACGTCACCTGAATATATAAATGTTTTGCTTATAATATTGGGTTCCCAGTTGTCACCTGAATATGTGAATATAATTTGCCTACATTAATCACAGTATATCATCTAGAGTGACGTCACCAGAATATATGGATATCTTATGCTTATAATAATGAATTCCCAGTTGTCACCTGAATCTAATTTGCATATATTTATATTTGTTTATTATTATGTATTATTAAAGCATATAATCTAGTGATGTCACGTGAATATATAGGATTTGCACACATTAATCCCAGTATATAACTGTGACGTCACCAGTATATTTGGATATCTTATGCTTATAATCATACATTTCCAGTTGCCACTAGAATACATTCATATAATTTGCATATCTTATTATTTATTATTAAAGTACATAATATAATCTACAGTATATAATCTACAGTGATGTCACCTGAATATATATTAATATAATTTGCATACATTAATCACAGTGTATAATCTACAGTGACGTCAGCTGAATATATGGCTACCTTTTGCTTATTATAATAAGTTTCCACTTGTCACCTGAATACATGAATATAATCTGCATGCCTGATGAATCCCCTCTCACCAGGTAAGCTACAGGCAGTGTTGTCATGGGAATGCATGCACAGTATACACAGTATGTGACGTCACAGCTGTCAGGTTATAATCAGCATGTAATCACCTCGCAGTGTGTTCCCTTCTTTCACCTTAGGATCAAACTCTGCGGACAGGATCCGATCAATCCCGAACTTGAGGTCTTTGCTGGAAGGAGCCGGCTGGGAGCCGCCATGCTGTATCCTGGGGTTGCTGCTGCATAGGGATCTATGGGGCTGGTAGGGGGACAGAGGAGAAAGCCTGTGGTGGAAGGCGGCAGCAGAGTCTGGGGTGAGTGGGGTAGGTCTAAGGGGGGACCCTGCTTGCTGGTACTGTGCAGGGTGGATGATCCCCAGGTGAGCTGTCAGGCCAGAGGAACCAGGGGGGCTGTCAGGATCCCCAACATGCAGAATGTCAGCGATGCAAAATGAGGGCTTCTTCCCGGGGTCTAGTGGGGGGAATCCAGCACCCCCTCCTGCACCCCCAGAGCAATAGGCAGACCATAGATTGAAATGAGACGCTGCATAGAAGGGAGCCAGCCCAGTGGCATACATCTTCCAGCCTGGGCTCAGGAGTCTGGTGGTTTGCACTAGTCCTGGAAGCTTCCTGGATCCTCCTGGCAGTCCTGGGTGGTGCAGATCTGTCCCTGGAGCTCCTGGATAAGGATAGGTCCTCCAGCTGTTGGATGGGCCCCCAGCAGTCCTGGATAAGGGGGAGGCTCAGGCACAGTGCACACAGCTCAGGCAGCGCTGAGAAAACTTTGGATGAAACTTTGGAACTCTGCACAGTACAAGAGTGCTCCCCCTCCTCTCTGATTGGCCACAAGCCCAACCAATGGGCGCAGCCTCTTTCCTTCTGCCTCTAAACACGCCCCCTGCACCGTAGGCTGCTCATACTAAAAGCTCCGCCCCTTTTCCATCAGCAGCCAATCAAATGATTTTCAGCTCAGGTCACAAACCATAAAGTTCTAAACAGTGAGGAGAGGCCTGAGCGAGCCGTCACCATGGCAACCGGCCGCTCATTGCTGCCTGGCTTGTATCGGTGGCTATTGGGCTCCCGGGTGACGTCATCCTGGGGCATTATAGGGCAGATGTGTATCCGATATTATTTACTGACATTCCTGAAATAATCAATGAATTCACTTCTCTATTATACAGAACAGGAAAGACTTGTAGTAACGAGGAAGCATCGGAATCACATGTGGAATCTGCGGGTGAAAAGCATCGTCAGAACCAGAAGAACCTGAGACCAGGACTGAGGTCTGAAGACAGCGGGTTATCTGTCATCTACTATCTCATATGTATCTATCGTCCATCTATTATCTATCTACTATCTATTATCTACTATTATCTATATCTATCTATATCTATTATCTACTATTATCTATATCTATCTCATATGTATCTATCTATCTATCTATCTATTATCTACTATATATAATCTCTTTATCTATTATCTATCTACTATCTATAATCTATTATCATCTATATATTATCTATCTCATATATATCTATCTATTGTCCATCTATC